>NW_026988521.1:2825000-3425000 GCF_030222135.1 Aotus nancymaae | reverse complement strand
CTGTAAGCTTATAGAAAGTCCCCATCGTCACTGAGCTCAGCTCCCGGGCACTGAGCCCCCCTGGTGTGAGGCGTCCTTTCGGATAGCTCCTCCACAAACCCTTCCACCGTGGCCCACGACACCTGCTTCCTCGGGGCAGGCAGAGGGAGCGACACGGTGCTGCAGCTGGGACAGGGAGCCTGAGACTACGCACCTCTGGGACAGAGCAGGGCGACCTTCCATGGAGGCACCATCACTGTAGGCTAAGCTGGGACTCGGGAAGGCAGCCTGCCTAGGCGGCCTCGGGGGCTGGGGTACAACGTGGGAGCCAGGGAGGAAGCCGAGCTTCTTTCCACCCTCCCAAACACGCACGTGGGCTAAAGGGGCGAGGGGCGCAACCATGAGTGATCCGTGTGCTCGGGGCAAATGCAGACACTCCAGCATCACCATCAAGACCACGACGTCCACCATCCAGCACCGCCAGGGCCCCAGGGAGGGCAGCTGTGCTCACCAGGCCTTGCTCCACGCAGGTGCAGCGGTGCTGGGCAACCAGTCCACGCCAGCCAGGCAAATCCGAGCTCCTTCTCAGGGGCTCTGGTCAGGGCACCTGTTCCTCCTGAGCCTCCACAAGCTCCCCTCCAACAGAGGCAGGATGGTTACAGTCCCTCCCACAGCGGTCCCCAGGGGCTCCAGGCATGGGGGACAGGCCTGACCTCACTCTCAGGACTCTCCAAGAGGGGCTGGCCGTGATAAGGCCTTTACCGCACAGGCCCTGGGCCTTCCCATGCTGTGTTCCCAGAGCTGAGTCAGGGACCCACTGGCTCTGGATAGATGTGGTCACAGCAGGTCCCCAGGGGCTCCAGAGCCTGGAGGGCCACCACCAGGCCAGCCCAGCCCACAGCAGGGCCTCTTTGCCTCGGCCACCCATCCAGCCTTGTAACCATCTTGGTCTTTCTAGATCATGAATGTCCGGGCCAGAGTGCAGATGCTGGCCAAGTTGTAAGTAGCCAGGTCCGCCCTGGGCCAGGCCTGTGGGTGTGCGCTGCACGGTGAGGTGAACCTCTCGCATGGCAAAAACCCGGGTCGCTCAGGATGCTGGCGGCAGGGGGCCTGGAGCCTTCCTTCTGCTCAACTCTCCCCTCATGCCTGTAGCCGGGGGCTGCCCAGTGGCCGCTGCCCTGTTGGCAAGTGAGGAAGGGCCTCACCTTCCCAGGAGCGCCACCTCAAGCCAGAAGCGGCCACAGAGTACCCCCCAGGCGCAGGCAGGAGGGTGGGAGTGGCTGGCCCAGGAGCAGGAGGTATGCTCCGGGCTCTGAGCTAGTTGGCTGAAGGGAGCCAGAGCTGGGAAGGAGGGGTCTGCAGGCCTCACCTGCCTCCCCCCGCCCCATCTATGCTCCGTGCCCACCCCCCGCCCCGCATCCTGCCGCAGGCTGAAGGTAAGTGGCCAGCTCCGGGCTGCTGTGTGTGGCAGCCCAGGCCAGTACAGGCCAGCAAGAATAAGTCCAGGCATGAGCCCGAGGGCCCAGGGACGGTGTCCCCCCGCGCAAGGAGCCAGGAGACAGTAAGGGAGCCGAGTAGCCCTCGTGGGGCCCCAGCAGCCCTGGGTCACGCAGCCCAGCCCACGCCGCAGCAGAGACGGGCCTTCCCCAGGCCTGGCCCTCGGGTCGTCGCAGTGAGTCACTCATGTTGTCCACAGATCACCACGCTCAGGAGCCGCATCGACCAGGCCCAGAAGCAGTGAGTAGCCCTGCTGTCCTCACTCCACACCGGGCACAGGGGCCCGCGGAGCCAGCACTGTAGCCAGTCCCTAACAAGGGCTGGTGGTGGCCGGCGGTGGCTGGCCTCGGCAGGGCCATTATGAGACTAACCTGGCCAGGCCATTGGGGCCAGCATGTGCAGGCCTGTGGTCAGGGACCCAGAGCCTCCTCCCCGCCCTGCATGCAGAGGAGCCCTGGGGGATGGCAGGGTCAGGAGGAGGGAGCCCAGTGGGGCTCACCCATCATGCCCTTATCCCGAGTCTGTCATTGGCTGCAGGGAGAGGGCAGCCATGGGACCCCTAGATGGGGCCGCTCCAGGCAGCCTTTGGTGCGGCCAACCTGGGCCCCAGGGTATCCGCCAGTGTTCCACCCTCTAAGGGGACCTAGGACAGGGCTTCGTCCCAGCCCCTCGGTAATGCTAGGCAAAAACATGGGACTCCTCTGGATGGCGACACCTCATCCATAAAATCGGGTCCCCACAGGAGCTGTGGGAACCCTTGGCACAGCTGCACGGGCCTGTACCCAGGGCGCTCCTGGCGGTGCCACGCTGGGGCTCCTGTCACCGAGCCCGGCTGCACAGCCAGTTCCATTTCCCCAAGGATCGCCATGCTTGGGGGCTACTTGGAGTGTCCGTGTTTTCTAGGATTCTTCTCCCTCCTCCCATGGCCCCGGCTTCCCCGCAGCCCCCAGGGCCAGCTCCTCCGTGCCGCAGGAGACCTCACAGCTTCCATGTTGTGCGGTCAGGGGTCGGACGGGCGTTGGCGAGATGTGCCTGTGCCTGCGTGTGTGCACGTGTGTGTGTGCTGAGGGTGCACAGGAGCATGGGTGAGGGCACGGCCTTCAGCCAGAATCTGAGAGGGGCCAGTCTCGGGGGCACGGGCACTCCTGTCCTCCACCCGCCTCAGTCCCTTACCTGCGCCCAGCCCCTCCTGGCTCTTGGCCATGTGAAGGCCTCAGACAGACGGGGCAGGCTCCTGGGAGGCCCATCCGAGGCCCCTGTCTGGAGGGCAGGAGCTCTTTGGAGGCCACATGCCTGGGAGGGTTATCACTATCTGCCAGGACGGCCTTCCCCAGCTCGGGGTCTGTGTGCAGTGGCACCTCAGGCAAGGAAGGGAGGACAGAGGGAGGGTGTCCCGGGCTCACATGGCCAACCCCCAACCACACTAACAACCCAGGCCCGCCAGGCACAGGTGAGTGGGTGCTGCCTGAACTGAAGCTGGCTGTACACCACGAGCTTGCGCCGGGCCTGCGCCCTGAGAGCAGGCTGGGGTCGGGCTGAGAGTCTGCCCAGAGTGGGGGACCAGAGGGGCACGGCCAGAGCCCCTGACACTCAAGGACCACTTGCTTCCCATTTGCAGCAGCAAGAAGGCTGGGTCCCCAGCCAAGGGCAAAGTCGGCGGGCGCTGGAAATAGAGAGGCCAGAAAGGCCCCTCGAGGCAGAGACCCTCCACCCTCGCGCACGTGGGAGTCGCTCGTGGGACTCCCCATCCTCCAACCCCCACCATCCCATCAGGGGCTCCCTGACAATCATGGGGCTGGAGAGGCCACCCTGGAGCCCCGCCTGAATCTCTGTCCTTGCTGCCTTCATTCCCCGGGGCCTGTGAATAAAGCTGCAGACCCCCCTCCACAGCGTGCACTCGCTTCTGCATGGGGGCCCTGGGGATACAGGGGAGGTGGGGGGCTGCCCAAGGGCAGAGCGTCCCAGCCACCTGCAGGGCCAGCTCAGGAGCGGACTGGCCAGTACCTGCCACCTGCTGCTACGGCCAGGGTGGTGCCAGAATGCCCATCAGACACTGCCCATTTTCCCTCTAAAATGCGGGCTCCATCCCCACCTGAGCCTATAGGACCCCTCCGCTCGCCACTTCTATGGGGTCTGCCCAGGAGGGATCTGCAGGCCTCACCTCCAGCCCCAGACCCCATCTGTGCCAGCTCTGAATCCACTGCGGGCAGAGAAACTGTCTCAGGAGGGGGTGAGGGAGGAGGGCAGGGCTCTGAGGGACACTTTGCCACCCCTCAGAAAGGCAGAGGCAGGCGGTGAGGGGCTCAGGCGTGAGGGGCGCACCCCAGACCCTGGTCTGGGTGAGAGCAATGCAGGAGCACTCACTCCCAGCAGACGGCAGGCAGGGCAGATGCAGGCAGCCTCCTCCAGCACACAGGACAGCAGAGCACACATGGGTCATAAATCTCAAAATCCTGACCAGAGAGAATTATGGAAAATATAAATCACAGAAATTGGATCAAGACGCAGAGACTTGTACAGCAAAGTATTCACAGAGGAAGGTTTGGAGCCCAAAATGGTCTCCCTAGAAAGACTCAGGGGCGGGCAGCCACATCTGTGAGCTCTGCTGCCAGGGACGGGTAGTGGGGGTTGGTGCGGGGTGGGGAGCACAGGCCCTCAGTCTGCAATGGGGATGGTGGCAAGGCCAGGACCCAGAGGACAAAACAGAATCTCCAGATAGCATCACACACGTGTGCAGACCCCGCAACACACATGTAACACACACATATAACATCACCCCCAGATGTGTGACCCCACAACATACAGACACACACACACACATCATCTCAGGTATGTTATCCCAAAACACACACACACAGAGACACATCAACCCAGGTGTGTGACCCCACAACACACAGACACACACACAGAGACACACACACACACACACACATACCCAGGTGTATGACCCAACACACACAGCTACACACAGACTCATAAACACACATCATCCCCAGGTGTGTGACCCCACCACACACACAAACACACAGAGACACACATACACATAAACATCCCCAGGTGTGTGACCCCACAACACACACTACACACACACAGACTCACACACAAACATCTCCAGATGTGTGACCCCACAACACACACAGCTACCCACACAGAGACACACACATATCCAGGTGTGTGACCCCACAACACAACACACAAACATCCCCAGGTGTGTGACCCCGCAACACACACAGCTACACACACACAGACACACACACAGAGACACATCCCAGGTGTGTGACCCCACAACACACACATACACCACAGACACACACACACATCATCCCCAGGTGTGTGACCCCACAACACATACACATCATCCCCAGGTGTGTGACCCCACAACACACACACACACATCCCCAGATGTGTGACCCCACAACACACACACACACACAAACATCCCCAGGTGTGTGACCCCACAACACAGACACACACACACACAGAGATACACACACAAACACAGACACATCATTCCAGATGTGTGACCCCACAACACACACAGACACACACACACGCTCACACCCAGACACATCATCCCAGGTGTGTGACCCCATCACACACACACACAGAGCAACAACATCCCAGGTGTGTGACGCCACAACACACACACACAGAGAAACATCCCAGGTGTGTGATCCCACAACACACACACACACAGCAACATCATCCCAGGTGTGCAACGCCACAACACATACACACACAGAGAAACATCCCAGGTGTGTGATCCCACAACACACACAGAGACACACACACACACACACACAGCAACAACATCCCAGGTGTGTGACCCCACAATACACACACACACACACACACACAGAGAAATATCCCGGGTGTGTGATCCCACAACACACACACACACACACACACAGCAACATCAACCCAGGTGTGTGACCCCACAACACACAGACACACACACAGAGACACACACACACACACATACCCAGGTGTGTGACCCAACACACACAGCTACACACAGACACATAAACACACATCATCCCCAGGTGTGTGACCCCCACCACACACACACACACACACAGAGACACACATACACATAAACATCCCCAGGTGTGTGACCCCACAACACACACTACACACACACAGACTCACACACAAACATCTCCAGATGTGTGACCCCACAACACACACAGTTACACACACAGAGACACACACATATCCAGGTGTGTGACCCCACAACACAACACACAAACATCCCCAGGTGTGTGACCCCACAACACACACAGCTACACACACACAGACACACACACACAGAGACACATCCCAGGTGTGTGACCCCACAACACACACATACACCACAGACACACACACACACATCATCCCCAGGTGTGTGACCCCACAACACATACACATCATCCCCAGGTGTGTGACCCCACAACACACACACACACATCCTCAGATGTGTGACCCCACAACACACACACACACACACAAACATCCCCAGGTGTGTGACCCCACAACACAGACACACACACACACACAGAGATACGCACACAAACACAGACACATCATTCCAGATGTGTGACCCCACAACACACACAGACACACACACATGCTCACACCCAGACACATCATCCCAGGTGTGTGACCCCATCACACACATACACAGAGCAACAACATCCCAGGTGTGTGACGCCACAACACACACACACACAGAGAAACATCCCAGGTGTGTGATCCCACAACACACACACAGCAACATCATCCCAGGTGTGCGACGCCACAACACATACACACACAGAGAAACATCCCAGGTGTGTGATCCCACAACACACACAGAGACACACACATACACACAGCAACAACATCCCAGGTGTGTGACCCCACAATACACACACACACACACACACACACACACAGAAATATCCCAGGTGTGTGATCCCACAACACACACACACACACACACACAGCATCATCCCAGGTGTGTGACCCCACAACACGCAGCACTGTGCGTCAGCCTGCACCCCCCAGAGGGCCTGCACGAGGGAGTCTCAGCTACGCTGTGCCTGACCCGGTGTGCTCACTGGGTAACACGCAGGCGGAAACCTGAGTGCGCCCAGCGTGAAGCCAATTGGTCGATGTCACCGATCTTGCTGTGCTGTCTTGTTCTGAAAGGCCCCTGAGCAGCACCGAATGAACAGGAGGCAAGCAGCTCTGCTGGGAACAGAGGTGATCAGGGGAGCCTGCGGCGCCATCGCAAGGGCAAAGGAGTCTGTGAGCCTAGCGCACAGATTGTGCTCCCCGCAGAGCCCGGGGGAGAGGCGTCTGGGACTGGAACGAAACCGCTTGGCTTGGTGGAACAGACAGGGACAGAAGTGAAGCCTCCAAACTAGCGGAGGCATGGGAGACGGTGACCAAAGCTGGCCACGGACACAAGAATGCCGCGGCCCACTGTCCGCCCTCCGCAGCCACGTCAGAACCCAACCAGGAGACAGCCCGTTCAGCAAAGGCTCGAAGGTAAAAACACGCCCGAGTAGCTTGGGGACCAGAGAGGACGAGGCCAGGCGGAGGGGTCGAGGCTAGAACGGCAGGAGGACAGGAGAACACAGAGCAAAGCCTGGCTGCGGCTGAGACAAGACAGGGAAACGGGGGGCCCGGAGGCTTCCATCACAAAGGCGGAAACTGAAAAACAAAGTCTGGATTACACCAGAACAAAGATATGAGGGGGAAATATGAATAAGGACGCGTCTAATGAAACGAGGAAATGAACAAGACACTAAAACCAAGGCAAAGAGAAGAATGGAAATAATAACATAAGAGGGTAATATAACGGAAAATAAAAATTAATGCAGATCAAGAAAATGAAGCATTGTCTCGGCGTTGGCCAGGCACGGTGGCTCACACCTGTAATCCCAGCACTAGGCCGAGGAGGGCAGATCACCTGAGCCTAGGAGTTCGAGGCCAGCCTGGGCAACATGGCGAAAACCTGTCTCTACAAAAACTGAAAATAAATTAGCCAGGCATGGTGACGGGTTCCTTGGGAAACTGAGGTAGGAGCATTGCTTGAGCCCAGGAGGCAGAGGTTGCGGTAAGCCGTGATCTCGACACTGCACTCCAGCCTGGGCAACAGAGTGAGACTCTGGCTCAAAAATAATCAATAAATAATGTTAAAGCTTGTTTCTGCGAAAAAAACTAATAAATGGTCTACCATCTGGCAGAAGAATCAGTAGAAAGAGGAGGAGACACGAGCGATGTCGAGAGAAAGAGGAGCGTGGTGACGGAGGCAGCAGACGTGGCGCTGGGGTGGAAGAATTCCATACACACCTTTGTGACAATCTGAAAACCGAGCAAACAGCCCATTCCCAGGAGAAATATAACACGGAGTCTACTCAAGGCAAAGTTCAAACCTTGCAATAGACTTAATTTGTTTTAAAGACATTGAACCCTGCATTCTGAATCAGGGGTGCAAAGGAAGTAAAACATTGAACCAGTAGTTAAATCTCCTACAAGAAAAAATAGTATGAACGTTTTAAAATCGCATTATGACCAAGGGGGTCCTTTATTATTATTTTTTTAATTTTACTTTTTTAAAGAGATGAGGTCTCGCTCTGTCACCCAGGCCAGAGTGCAGTGGTGAGATCCTGGCTCACTGCAGCCTCAAACTCCTGGGCTCAAGCAATCCCCCACCTCAGCTTCTCACATAGCTGGGACCACAGCTACCTTATCACCACACCTGGCTACTTTTTTTTTCTTTTTAGAGATGGGGTCTCACTATGTTGCCCAGGCTGGTCTCAAACTCCTGACCTCAAGTGATCCTCCCAGCTCGGCCTCTCAAAGTGCTGGGATTACAGGTGAGAGCCACCACTCCCAGCCTTGAGGGTTCTTTTTAATGTGATAATAGTTTTACATCAGAAAACTGAATGATGTAGTGATTCATGTTTACAACACATAACGAATGTAAACACTACAGAAGAATTGGGGTAAAATATAACACCATCCATAGACATTCTTAGTCCATTAAGGACAGAAGGGAGGAAGGTGTCATTCACAAGCCAACAACAAACATAATCCCTAATCGCAAAATGCCAGGAGATTTTCTTTAAAATCAAGAATAAGATAAGAATGCTAGCTTCCCAGCTTCTACTTCAAATGGACCAGGTGTCACCTCCAGAGCTGTAAGAAAGGAAAAGGCTTTCTTTGTAGGAAGAGACTGGTAGGCAAGAAAAACACGGTCATGTTCACAGCCACGTAACTGTCTGCGCGGACACCCAAGAGGATCCCCGGTCCTGAATGGTCAGAACTCAGGAGAATTCATGGCAGCTGCCTGTGAGCACAGCCACTAAAAGTGAATGCCTCCTCACGCACCAGCCAGAGGCAGGGAACACAACGTTTAAGGCTACCGTTTGCCATAGGAATGTCCAAAACATGTGATAATAAGAATAAATCCAACAAAAGATGGGCAAGGCAACTACAAAGAACAGTTAAAAAAAAAAAAAAAAAAAACTAATTGAAATGCATTAAAGGGCCGGGCATGGCGGCTCACCCCTGTCATCCCAGCACTTTGGGAGGCCAAGGCAGGTGGATCACTTGAGGTCAGGAGTTCGAGACCAGCCTGGCCAACATGGTGAAATCCCATCTCTACTAAAAATACAAAAATTAGCCAGGCATGGTGGTGTGTGCCTGTAATCCCAGCACTTTGGGAGGCTGAGGCAGAAGAATCCCTTGAACCCAGGAGGCGGAGGTTGCAGTGAGCCGAGATCGCACCGTTGCACTGTCTTAAAAAAATATTAATCCTCCCTGAACTAATCTATGAATGCAGGGCCATTCAACCATACTCTAACCAGGCTTCCACCACACCCAGCTAATCTTTGTATTTTTAGTTGAGACAGGGGTTTCACCACACTGGCCAGGTGGGTCTCGAACTCCTGACCTCAGGTGATCTGCCTGCCTCAGCCTCCCAAAGTGCTGGGATTACAGGCATGATCCACCGCCCCGGCTTGTAACAGGGAAGATTTGTTAAACAAGTAGTAAAAACCACAAACCAGAGAATAAAGAGATTGGTAAATTCAACAAGAAAAAACTAAGGTTTTTAATATGTGAACTTCTCTGCATCAAAAGACACCATAAACCAAGCAAAAAAACAAGTCATCTCTTGGGAAGAGGTGTTTGTAACACACATCACTGATCGAGAATTAGTTTTCACTATGTAAAAAGAAGGTAGGACCCCATTAGAAAAACAGGCAAGTAACTGAATAGAAAAGTGGACGAGAGGCGGTGACAGGCAGCTCGCAGGGAAGAGAAGCTGAATGGTCAGCACACGCGTGAGAGGAAACCGAATCAAAACTGCAGAGCGGATGAACAAAACACAAGCATCAGTCTAGAGAAGGAAAAGCTCGTTTCCACAGAACACCAGCTAACTGGAGCTGAAATGACGGCACTAGGAAGGCACCGCTTGGCATTCATTGAAGGGATGGTCGACTGAGACAAGGATTATCACTGGACGCCCAAGTCACAGATGAAAGTTAACAGGGACAAGAACATTCAGTCTCAACCACCTGACTCATGACTTAGAAAGTTAAAAGGACATTTTGAAAATAGAGAACCCCGGCCAGGCGTGGTGGCTCATGCCTGTAATCCCAGCACTTTGGGAGGCCAAGGCAGGTGGATCACTTGAGGTCAGGAGTTCAAGATCCAGCTAGCCAACATGGTGAAACCCTGTCTCTACCAAAAAAATCAGCCGGGCGTGGTGGTGTAATGGTGCTTGTAATCCCAGCTGAGGCTGGGCAGGAGAACGGCTTGAACCCGGGAGGCGGAGGTTGCAATGAGCCGAGATCGCGCCATTGCACTCCAGCCTGGGTGACAGAGTGAGACTCCATCTGAAAAAAAAAAAAAGCAATGACTCCAAATGGCATCTTGGCCATGCCAGGCCAGCTTGAAGTGTGCACTCCTCAGTCCAGCCTTTGCATTCCTGGGTACAGACTACTGTTGGTAATTACAAAGACTCAGAAAACCTCCAAACATTCACCAGGAGGAGAATGGGCAGGTACACGGTGGTGTATTCCTAGGTGGATTTTACATGATTAAAGCTGACCTGCGGCTGTGAGCAACCAATGGCGAAGTCTTGAACACAGCCACCATATTGGGGTGGGGTGAGCCAGTTGCAAAAGGAAAAATTATGCTACTTACATGAAATTTAAACAATATTTTCATATTTTTAAAAATCCCATGCACCTGGATATGTGTAACACACACTTAGGATGAACCGTCCCCGCCAGCAGGGGAGGGGTTCCCCTGCAAGGAGCTGCACAGAGGACTCACATGGAAGGCATCGTGTTCTATTTCTTTTTTGAAGAGGGGAGAGGGACAGGGTCTCCCTCTGTTGCCCAGGATGGAGTGCAGTGGCACCATCACCATTCGCTGCAGCCTCAACCCCCCAGTCTCAGGGGATCCTCCAACCTCAGCCTCCTGGGTAGCTGCTACTGCAGATTTCCCATGTTTTACAGAGATGCGGGGCTCAAACTCCTGAACCCAAGCCTCCCAAAGTGCTGGGATTACAGGCATGAGCCACCATGCCCAGCCATGTTCTTTTTCTGAAGCTAAGTGGGGGGCTGGGTAGATGGGGGCTCTTCCTAACTTTATTTATGCCTACTGGCATAGTTAAAATAGTTCCTAATTGTTAACTATAGGGGGAAGGGCATTTGCTGAAAGTCAATTCTTATTTCTGAAAGCAAAACAATACGAAAACTCAATAAACTATAGAAAACTATAAATAAGCACTTCCTGTATCTCCCCTCGTTGGGGGAACACTGAGGCATTCCAGCCCAAGGCAGGAACCAAAGAAGGATGCCTGCTTTTACCATTACTGTTCCAGCCTGGAAATGAGACGTGTAACTTCTGGAAAGGAGGGGCCTCAGCGGCACATTCCTGGGAGCCCCTGGAGAGTCGGCGGAAGGGCTTTCAGAATGAATGAGGGAATTCAGGAACGCGGCCAGATGCAAAATACACATTTTAAATCCGTTTTCAAAATGTGTATTTTAAACCAACAACCACCAGTCTGAAAATAAAGTAGAAATTATCCAAAAAATTATCAAAAAAATCCAACAACCACCAGCTAGAAAATATAGTAGAATTTGAATTGTTTTTACTCTAAAAACACCCAAAGAGTATCAAGTACTTAGCCGTGGTCCTCTTGAACAAAAGTGTTTGGGGTCTGTAGGAAGAAAACGACAAACCTTAATGAAAAATGCAAGGAAAAAACCTTTGACAAAGAAAGAAAAAAGTGAGTAGGAAGTTTGACTCTTTCAAAAAAATCATTTCTTTCCAAATGAATGTGTAGGTTTATCAGATTTTCAACCAAAATTCGAGTGAGTTTGTTCGGGGTGGGGGTGGGCGTGGGTGGGAGATACTTGGCAAGAAGCAGCTGAAATTCATACAGGAGAAACACGGAGAAACAGCCAAGAACATCTGCAACGTCGGAGCAGATTTCAAGAGCGAAGGTAATGTAGCGGATGGATTCACATTTAGAGCTCCCCGCAGACTAGCAGTCGGACAAAGCGTCTTTGGCCCTGGCCCCGTAACTCTCGCTGCAGGCTGAGAAGGTAGATGGTCTTATCCTGGGAGTCCTCCCAGAGAGCAAACCGAAGCTCGGGGGGGTTGAACACGATCCTGAAGGTCACACGGCTACGAGGCAGTACGGTCAGCTCTGAGCCCCTGCCTCGTGACTCCCACAGCCACACTTACCCTCATTCCACCATATCTACCTGCGGGGTGCCATGTATGCGCAGGAAGCTGGGGGCGGCGCGCTCAAGGAAGTCTGGGAGGGATCTTTGAAAAGGTTGGGAAAATCAGGTACGCACTGGGGAGGAAAAGAAGGCAGGGAGACTTGCTCTCCACATCAAATGCCAAAATACGTTCCGGGTGAATTACAGAGGTCAATGTGAAAATAAACGGTTAAAAATAAAGCTAGAGACTGGGCACGGTGGCTCACGCCTGTAATCCCAGCACTCTGGGAGGCCAAGGTGTCCAGATCACCTGAGGTTAAGAGTTCAAGACCAGCCTGGCCAACGTGGCGAAACGCTGTCTCTATTAAAAATATTTTTAAAATAAGCTGGGCGTGGTGTTGGGCGCCTGTAATCCCAACTACTTGGGAGGCTGAGGCATGAGAATCGCTTGAACCCCGGAGGTGGAGTTTGCAGTGAGCCGAGATCGCGCCACTGCACTCCTGCCTGGGCAACAGAGCGAGACTCCATCTTGAATAAAGAAAGAAAGAAGCTAGAGAGATGTGTGGTGCGCACTTATCCGCTTCCACGTGGGGGAACAGTGTTTCCAGCGTTAGAACAGTGGCAGCCTCATGGAAGAAAAGGGCAGTGAGGCATATTTCACCACTTCAACATTTCAAGTTTCTGTCTATCCAGACATGTCCACCAAAATGAGAAGGCAGATTTCCACTCCTGGCTGAGATGGGGTCGCAGACACTGGGTTTATCTTCCTGCCTGAAACAACCAAACAGCAAAACAAAACAGATGCAAATACACAACACAATGGCTCTCAAGACCCCACACACGTGGGCTGTGCACGACAGCGCTCCCCGGCACTGGGAACTGGCCGTGGGGGGCCTCTGGCTGCCCATACACTTCCTGCTGGGTTTCCAGGCCTCAGTGCAGGAAGCGGGAGTTGAGTGGGGCCCACAGAGTCCCTGAGCTGATGAGACAGAGCTGGGGGTCTCCAGGCAGCTGAAGTTCGTGAAGCTCAAGAGCTGCTCAGAGAGAAGCTGAGACCCGAGAGAGCCCCCTGGAGTATTTGGCACAGAGCCACCGGCACAGGCCAGGGAGGAAAGGTCCAGGGCAGGAAAGCACTGTCTGTGGGCTGGAGGGACAACGCCGGACGCTCACACGGACGTAGGAATTGTGTCCGCTCCCACCAGCCACAGCAGAAAACCTCATCACACACAGCCGTCGGGGGCTCAGAAGTCTGGTCTCCGCCTTGGGGAGTAGTTAGCCCACGCTATCCCCGACCTCCCTTACAAACGGTGAAAGTAACAGTTGAAAGGGTCAAACAGTTTGCAGGTAAATAGCTACATTCCAGAACAAAGCTCAGGAATATTTGTGGAAATATAAAAGTATCTAGCACCCACTGAGTTAAAGTTTACGATGTCCGCATTCCAATAAAAGAAATTATCAAAAAGACAAAGAAGCAGGAAAAGCTGACCCATAAAAAAGAGGAAATATCAATCAGGGCCAACTGTGGGACGTTAAAGCTGAAAACTAGAAACCCTAAGGCAGCCTCTGAAATAACAAAACAGAGAGTCACAGCGAAAAAGCCGGCAAGGAAGATAATGTAAGGAAAACTCGTTAACCAAACGGAGGCAGAAAGAGTAAAGGGGAGAAAAGAACAGATGGGACACACAGAAAGCGACCAACGAAGCAGCAGACTCTAATCGAACCGTACCAGCAAGCACGTGCAACACAAATGGGCTTAACTCCCCGGTTGAGAAGCAGAGGGCTGTGCATGGTGGCTCACGCCTGCAATCCCAGCACTTTAGGATGTTGGTGCAGGAGGATCCCTTGAGCCCAAGAGTTCAAGACCAGCCTGGGCAACAGACGGAGAACTCATCTATCCAAAAAAATAAATTAGCTGGGCATGGTGGCATGTGCCTGTAGTCCAGCCCCAGCTACTTGGGAGGCTGAGGCAGGAGGATCCCTTGAGCCCTGGAAGTCAAGGCTGCCATGAGCCGTGATTGCACCAATACACTTGAGCCTGGGTGACAGTGAGACCCTGTCCTCCACCAAAAAAAGCAAAGAAGCAGTGGTTGTCTGATTGATAAAAACGCAAAGCCCAGCTATGTGCTGCCAATAAGAACTATGGTTTAACTGGCCAGATGCAGTGGCTCACGCCTGTAATCCCAGCGCTTTGGGAGCCTGAGGTGGTAGGATTGCTTGAGCCCAGGAGTTCGAGACCAGCCTGGACAATATTTCTACCAGGGTTTGGTAGAAACCCTGTCTGTACCACAAATACAAAAATTAGCCAGGTGTCTGGTCTGTGCCTGTAATCCAAGCTACTAGGGAGACTGAGGCATGAGAATCGCTTGAATCCAGAGGGCAGAGGTTCCAGTGAGCCGAGATCACGCCACTGCACTCCAGCCTGGGCAAGAGTGAGACTCTGTCTTAAAACAAAAAAAAGAAGGGATTTTCAACTTTCTGGAATCCCCTTCCACACAGTGGGAGCTCCCTCTGGGATTTCCCCCCGGAATTCCTTTCCACGCTTTTCATGGAAGCCTTTCTCTTCTCCTTTCCTTCTCTTTTCTTTACCTAAATAAAATCACCTTTCTGCAAAAAAAAAGGAAAGGAAAGCAGGCCAGGTGTGGTGGCTCACACCCGTAATCCCAGCACTTTGGGAGGCCGAGGCAGATGGATCACCTGAGGTTAGGAGTTCGAGACCAGCCTGGCCAACAGGGCGAAAACCTGTCTCTACCAAAAAATTCAAAAATTAGCTGGGTGTGGTGGTGAGCTCGCCTGCAATCCCAGCTACTCCAGAGGCTGAGGTGGGGAGAATTGCTTGAATCCGGGAAGCAGAGGTTGCAGTGAGCTGAGATTGCACCACTGCACTCCAGCCTGGGCCGCAGAGCAAGACTCAGTCTCAAAAAAAAAAGAAAGAAAGACAAGAAAAGTTTCAAATCAATGAACTCGCTCTCAGCTTAAGGAAAATAGAAAAAGAAAAGCAAATTGAACCCAAAGCAGCTGAAGAAGGGGAAGCCGAGAAAACAGAAAACAAGAATCACAGAAGAAAACTGAAAACACCAGCATTTAAGAATGCTGGCACTCCGGATAAACCTTTAGCCGATTTGCTAGGGAAGGGCCCAGGGGAAGGAGGAGAAGGACAGAAGTCACCAATATCAGGAACAAGAGAAGCATGTGAGCACAGAGTCTGCAGAGATGAAAATAATGAGGCCGGGCGCGGCGGCTCACACCTGCAATCCCAGCTGTTTGGGAGGCTGAGGCGGGTGGATCACCTGAGGTCAGGAGTTAAAGACCAGCCTGGCCAACATGGTGAAACCTCGTCTCTACTAAAAATACAAAAAAATTAGCTGGACTTGGTGGCATGTGGCTTTAATCCCAGCTATTCGGGAGGCTGAGGCAGGAGAATCACTTGAACCCGAGGGTTGGGGGGACAGGGGGCGGAGGTTGCAGTGAGCCAAGATCGTGCCATTGCACTCCAGTCTGGGTGACAAAGCAAAACTCCATCTCAAGAAATAATAAAAATAAATAAAAATAAAAAATAAAATACAATAAAGGTTTCTCCACCCATAGCGCACTGTAACCCAACTGGGCGTGTAAACCAGTAACCGTAAGTAAGCTCCTTTTGTGCCGATCACTGAGTTTCGGCCAGTCAGAGGTGGCCAGTGGTTCAAACCATGTTCAAATAAGGTGAATGCTGACCTGCAGCCAGTCTGGCCGTTCTGCGCCTCACCTGGGCTTTCTTTTTCCGTCCATAACTCTTCTTCCACTAGAAGCAGTGATGGGGCTTCTCTGAACCTGTTCTGGTCTGGAGGCTGCCTGATGTGTGAATGAGCCTTTACTCAATTAAACTCTGTTAAACTTCATTTATCTAAGGTTTCTATTTATTCATTACTTTATTTATATATTTGAGATAGGCTCTCCCACTGTCGCCCAGGCTGGGGTGCAGGGCAGAGATCTCGGCTCACTGCAGCCTCCGCCTCCCGGGTTCAAGCGATTCTCCCACCTCAGCCTCTGGAGTAGCTGGGATTATAGGCATGCACCACCACGCCCGGCTAATTTTTGTATTTTTAGTAGAGACAGGGTTTCATTATGTTAGCCAGGCTGGTCTCATCAAACTCCTGGCCTCAAGTGGTCCACCTGCCTCAGCCTCCCAAAGTGCTGTGGTCACAGGTGTGAGCCACCACAACCAGCCTTAAGTTTTCTCTTTAAACAGATGGCATCAGAAGTGGATCTGACCTAGAGCTTCCAGCAGCCCCCAGGAGCTCTGACTGACCAAAGGAGGGACCCACAGGGCCCACTGTGCCCTTGGCTCTCTCCGAGCAGAGGAAGTTCATGGGCAGTTCTCTCTGGATTCCCGAGCTCCATGCGTTTGTGTTTTGAGCTGTCTGAATGTGCTTGAGCAAATGTTTTCTCTAAACTGAGTTCAGAAGTCGTGGCAGAAGTGGACTGGGTCCAGGACTAAACAGGATTTGATTGCTCACTGGCTTGGCTCCAGTTCGAGGCCTGGTGTGTCTGACTGGGACAGGTGGACGCTGGCTGGAGGCCGCAGGACGGCAGGAGGTGCTCACCACGGCTTTGGGAAATTCACAAGGATCTTTGTGCTCTACGCTTTTGGTCTCTTTTTCTTGCACACTTAGGTAGGGAAAAGTGACTGCTGAGTTGATCTCAGGGATCTAAGAACCGAAGCCAAGATTTAATGTAAAATGGGATCCTTAATCTCTGAAAAACTGAGTGCCTTCTGGCTTGTATGACTGTGTCAGGCCCCAGAAGCAGCGAGTGTTTACGGAAGTGGTGGCATCTTCCTGCAGGTGAATGGGAATGACGGTGGAACGTTCCAGGTGGACACCACTGCACTGTAAGAAGTACACCTAAAAACAAGGGCTCCTAATTAGTCTCATCAGGGACGCCGGCTGATGTGAAGAAGCTTCCAGAATGATGTCAGTATCTTTATTCCCTTATTTATTTATTTATTTATTTATTTATTTTGAGACAGAGTCTCACTCTGTCACCAGGTGCCAGGCTGGAGTGCAGTGACATGACCTCGGCTCGCTGCAACCTCTGCCTTCCGGGTTCAAGCAATTCTCCTGCTTCAGCCTCCTGAGTAGCTGGGACTACAGGCACATGCCACCATGCCCAGCTAATTTTTTGTATTTTTAGTAGAGACGGGGTTTCACCATGTTGGCCAGGATGGTCTCGACCTCTTGACCTCGTGATCCGCCTGCCTCAGCCTCCCAAAGTGCTGGGATTACAGGCGTGAGCCACTGCGCCCGGCCTTATTCCCTCTTTTAAAAGTGTGTGCACAAAAGGCAAATAAGGCCTGGCACAGTATCTCATGCCTATAATTCCAGTACTTTGAGAAGCCAAGCCAGGGAGGATCGATTGAGCCCAGGAATTTGAGGCCAGCCTGGGCAACACAGTGAGACCCCCCTGTTGCCCCCAACCCTGCCATCTCTACAAAAATAAAAAAGTTAGCTTGGCACGGTGGCACTCACCTGTAGTGCCCGCTGCTTAGGAGGCTGAGGCAGGAGGTAGAGGCTGTCTCAGAGGCGAGTGAACCAGAGAAACTCCATCTTGAAGAGGAGCTGGATAAAATGACGCTGAGACCTACTGGGCTGCATTCCCAGACGGTGAAGGCATCTAAGTCACAGGATGAGATAGGGGGTCAGCACAAGATACAGGCAATAAGACCTTGCTGATAAAACAGGGTGCAGTCAAGAAGCCGGCCCACACCCACCAAAACCAAATGGTCACGAGAGTGTCCTCCGGTCGTCCTCACTGCTCCACTCCCACCAGCACCATGACGGTTTGCAGATGCCAAGGCAATGTCAGGAAGTTACCCTGTATGCTCTAAAACGGGGAGGCACGAATAATCCAGCCCTTGTTTAGCATATCATCGAGAAATAACCATAGCAAAGGGCAGCCGGCAGCTCTCGGGGCTGCTCTGTCTACAGAGTGGCCACACTTTTATTCCCTTGCTTTTGCTTTGCGCTGTGGACTCACCCCGAATTCCTTCTTGCACAGGATTCAAGAATCCTGTCTTGGGGTCTGCATCCGGACCCCTTTCCTGTAAGAGCTGCAGGGAGCTGTGACGGCACCACTGCACTCCGGCCTGGGTGACAGGGCAAGACCCTGTCAAATAAGACAAAATAAGATCATAGATAAGAAAAAATGAAGCTGTTGGGTTTTTGGCCCAGTTCGTGTCCCAGACAGAGAGCTGTCCTACAGCAAGTGTTTCTGAAAGGTCTCTCCAGCCCAGCAGGCTCACTTCAGCTCTATCCGAGCTGAGCGAAGGCACGCAGAAGGCTTTCTTTGCCCTATTCCTTAATGGGCTCCACCCTGTACTCGGTAATTTTAGCTAAGAAACAGTAGCTAAGTTAGAAGGACCGCCTATCTTAGGCTGTTGGGAAAGTCACTGTGGCCTTTGCAATGACTTTGCAACCAGCCCAATAACTAAAATGCACCTTTTGGCATTCAACTGGCTATCTTGAAACCATTTTGTGAAAGAAATTTAAATCTCCATAAGACATTTCCATTTGTAATTATGTCTGAGAGGGACATAGCTTTGTTTTAAATTTACATAACGAGACTTACTTTTGTTTGTTTTTGAGATGGAGCCTCACTCTGTGCCCAGGCTGGAATGCAGTGGCACGACCTCAGCTCACTGCAGCCTCCACCTCCCAGGTTCAAGCAATTGTCCTACCTCAGCCTCCCAAGGAGCTGGGATTACAGGCATGCACCACCACATCAGGCTAATTTTTTGTATGTTCAGTAGAGACGGGGTTTCACCATATTGGCCAGGCTGGTCTCGAACTTCTGACCTTGTGATCTGCCGGGATTACAGCTGTGAGCCACCAATGTGGGCCTTCCCTTTGTTTACGGTGTTTCCTGGCCATCTCGTCTTAACTGCACCTTGCTTTTTCTTGGTTTGAGCAAATGGCAGTACAGTAGTTAGGCTTAAAGTCTCAGCTCTGTACTTTTCAGATGGACATTTTCTGCCTTGCTTCACCTATCCAGGCAAATTGTTCCCTGGATAACAATTGCTTAGGATGATAAAACAGTAATCAGAAGATTGATAGTCTAAAGGGGGAAGAGAAAAACAATTTGAAAGCTGGCAAATGAAAATTTCTCTGTGAAATCTATAAGATCTGTTTCTACCTGTGTCTGTTATGACTGTATGTCTCCACGTATTACATGTATCTGATAATATTTAGGAAATAGGCCGGGCGCGGTGGCTCACGCCTGTAATCCCAGCACTGTGGGAGGCTGAGGCGGGTGGATCACGAGGTCAAGAGATCAAGACCATCCTGGTCAACATGGTGAAACCTCGTCTCTACTAAAAATACAAAAAATTAGCTGGGCATGGTGGCGCACGCCTGTAATCCCAGCTACTCAGGAGGCTGAGGCAAGAGAATTGCCTGAATCCAGGAGGCGGAGGTTGCGGTGAGCCGAGATCGCACCGTTGCACTCCAGCCTGGGTAACAAGAGCGAAACTCCGTCTCAAAAAAAAAAAAAATGTAGGAAATAAAGCTGAAACTGCCTTTGCACTGTCTCTTGGACTGAGACAGTGAGAGATCTCACTTAATCGACTCTGTCTTGCTTCTAACCTCCAAGCTGTCCTTGTTCATTCCTGGGCATAGGCTGAACTAACTTTGGGAGAAACTTAGTTTATAGTTTATAGCTTAAAACAAAGATGATAACAGCCCTTTCCCAAAGAAGACCTCCCTCTTACTTGGGGACTAGATGGCCTTTGTAGGACTAACAGTAGCCACAAGATTAGAAATGATGGTTTAGACACCATGCAGCTGGAGGTTACAAGATTCTGCCCCTCCCTAAACTGCTCCTAAGATCAGTGCTCAGATATTTTGCTTACCGTGGATTTAACAATCAGCTGGCACCACTCAGATCAATAAACTGGCTCATCTGATATTGTGGCCTCCATCCAGGAACTGAGCACAAGAAGACCACTTCCTCCCTGTGATTTCATCCCTAACCCATCAGCTTTCACGGCTCACTGGTTTCGCCTCGCCCACCAAGTTGTCCTTAAAACTCTGCACCCCCAGCCGGGCATGGTGGCTCACACCTGTAATCCCAGCACTTTGGGAAGTTGAGGCGGGTATATCACCTGAGGTCAGGAGTTGGAGACCAGCCTGACCAACAAGGTGAAACCCCTTCTCTACCAAAAGTACAAAAATTAGCCGGGTGTGGTGGCAGGTGCCTGTAGTCCCAGCTACCGGGAGGCTGAGACAGGAGAACTGCTTGAACCCAGGAGGTGGAGGGTGCAGTGAGCCAAGATCACACCACTGCACTCCAGCCTTGACGACTCCGTCTCAAAAAGAAAAAAAAAGTCTAAACTTATCAGATCTGTAAATAAATATTTGAGGAGGGTTGGGTGCAGTGGCTCACACCTGTAATCCCAACACTTTGGAAGGCCAAGATGGGTGGATCACCTGAGGTCAGGAGTTCGAGACCAGCCTGGCCAACATGGTGAAGGGCAAAACCCTGTCTCTGCTAAAAATACATAAAATTAGCTGGATGTGGTGGCAGGCACCTATAATCCCAGCTACGAGGGAGGTTGAGGCAGGAGAATGGCTGGGACCTGGGAGACGAAGGTTGCAGTGAGCTAAGATAGCACCATTGCACGCCAGTCTGGCAACAAGAGTGAAACTCCGTCTCAAAGGTGATTAAATATATACATACATACATACATACATATTTGACGGAACAGCTTTCTAAAAAAATTATGAAGTGGTTCTCCTCTACGAATACTGATATAAAATACATAATTATTTCTTAGGCTTTTTACTGGAATGTGGGTCACTAACCATTGCAGGTGCGGTTAACGCTGGCACGGTGACGGCCATAAGTCGTTAAAATGATTTACGACCAATGTTTGGTTTGCCAAACTCATAACCCTGGGAGGACAATCAAAACTTCAATTCCATTTCTGCTGCCCGATGGGCCACGTAAACATTTCTGGGAGATTTCATTCCATTGTCACTTTCGGCGCATGTTTTCCGGCTGTGCAGGAGCTTTCCCATGCCAGAGCACTGATGTTACAGCAGTAGCTAAAAGATTATTAGAAGATTGTTTTTCTCATGGGACGTTCCTTGAGAAATCCCAGTGATGGAGGTGGTTGTTCCACTGCTTGAGTGGTAAAACTGTGAAATAAGTCGTTACAGATACAGTAACGCTAAGCAAGGTAACTGGATGAACTGGACTGCCTTGGTCAAGGGTGTCGCCGACGTGTCCCGACGGATGCATTTCCAGCGGAAAACATAAGATGACCCCTTATGAAACAGTCCTTGGAAGGCCTGTGGTCCTAATAATCATGGAACATCATGGTTCTTCCACTCCTGAACTTTGATATGACTAAAGGCTCCCGGGTCTGAATGCATTATGCTCCAGTCTATTTTCACCAGGTACAGAAAGCTTTCCTTGGTGCACTGAGGCCCCGGCAAACCCTTCACAATTCAGGACCCAGACATTTGGTTTTCTGAGGATGTCAGAGAAAGACTTGCCACCCACAGTGCAGTAAAACTTTAGGACTCTGAGCCCTGGGTTCATTCTCACAGCTCAGGAGGCCGCCGCCAGACTGTCGGAACTGCAGCCCCACTGGAGCTTTTAAGGTAAAGCTAATCAGGGAAGCTTCTCCCCAGAAGCAGATGGCATCCCAGACGTGGACAGCTTTTTCCCGAGAACTCATCTGCCGTCAGGAGATAGAACTGAAAAGGGCTCTCTTATGTGCCCTCGTGAGGTTATACTGTTATTTGTGGAGGATGTTGCAGCCAATCCTATATACAGACAACCTTTCGCCTTGAGAGTTGGAAGATGAAGGGCCAAAGCAGGTGAAAAAAATATATTTTATTTTTTTGAGACAGTCTTGCTCTGTTGCCCAGGCTGGAGTGCAGCGGCGTGATCTCAACTCACAGCAACCTCCGCCTCCTAGGTCCAAGCAATTTTCCTGCCTCAGTCTCCCAAGTAGCTGGGATTACAGGCACCCACCACCACGCCCAGCTAATTTTTGTATTTTTAGTAGAGACCGGGTTTCACCATGTTGGCCAGGCTGGTCTCAAACTCCTGACCTCAAGCAATCTGTCCACCTTGGCCTCCCACAGTGCTGGGGGTCACAGGCGTGAGCCTGGGTGAAAAATTTTGATGGAGGCTTTGTTGCTTCATACTCAGTCACAAGCAGCGTGGTCCTCTCCTCTTAACCGACATCATGGGTGAAAGACAGCCCTGCAGGAGGCCTTCTCTCTTCCAGATGGGCACCGCTTGTCAGGCCTCTTCCTCCACGGTTTGGAGCAAATGAGGCGAAGATTTAAGATGTATCCCTTGTCATTGGCTCTGTAACAGATTCTGCTGCAAAGGCTCTGGTTACACAGCAGACTGCAAATTCTCTTGCTAACGGTGTGTGAGATGACAGCCTGGCTCTGCATTCCTCGCTAGCTACACAGAGGTGGTCTGTGCCTTGCTCACGCTTCTTGCTGCACGTGGAGGAATACATCAGAAAGATTCAGTGGCAGGGAATTCACACACAGGCTGCTTGTTTGAAGTGAGGAGACTCTTTATCTAGCTCACCCTTTGCTCTATTTGATTTTAGTTGGCTTGGTTCATGGGACCCCTCCTAAGGAACATACTCCACATTCTTGGTATTAAGTATTATCTTCCTGAGAGTCGTAACACTCGTCTCTCTGGGGCGCTGCGTTCGCTCAGAAGGTTTAAGTGTTTGCATGCAGCCTTCTGTCGGATGTGACATGGTGTCTCTTTGGTGGGAGCAACAAAAACTCGAAGAAACCTACAGCCATGAGGACATGGTGACCCGCGCTGTGGCCACTCCGGGTGGTGACTGATGGCGGGGCAAAGGCCGTAAGGCCGGGCTACACTTTCCACCAGATGAGAACCTGACCAAAGGCGGGGATTTTTAAACAAAATTTTAAGAGGCCATTGTTTTGGACCGAGTTCCTGCCACAGGCCCCGACAGACCCGACCAAACCCAGAAGGAGTCACGCAAGCTAAAAGCGACGTCTTCAGGCCGAAGCTTTAAGGAAGCAGCCAGCCCCTCAGACAGGCCAGGTTTTGTTTTTTCTGAACACATAAGATTCCAGCACAAAAAGGTTCCTCTCTATCGCTTAGAAAAATATAAAGTGAGGTGCTCGTTCCCGCCTACGGAACCCATTGTTCTGCTGTTTCCCAGCGGGAGTCGGGGCCAAAAGGCACATTTACAATGGCGACGGTGACATCAACGTCTGTAGGGGGACACTGTTAAATTTAGCTTTGCGTAAAGCTGCCTCCTGACATATTTTAAGTTCGACGTAAAGGTTTCTCCGTCCACCGCCAACTGTAACCTAACTGGAGATGTAAACAGACTGAAACCCACTCTTGTGCCAATCACCGCGTTTCCGCTCATCAAGGGTGCCGGCCATTCAAACCCCGTTCAGATAAGGCCGGCCGGAGCTGCGGCCCCTCCAGCGGCTTCTGGGCCTTGCTTCCCTTTTCTGCCCGTCAATCTTCAGCCGCACAGCAGCACCGGGGCCTCTCTCAACCTGCGCTGCTTTGGGGGGCTGCCAAATTAGCGAACCGTTCTTTGCTTAATTAAACTCTGTTAAATTTAATTTCTCTAAGGTGTTTCTTTTAACAGTACAGAAAAAGCATTTGAAAAATCCAACATCGGTTCCTGATTTTTTTTTTTTTTTTTTTTAAAACACCACTCAGTAAATCAGGAATAGAGGAAACTTCCCTAACCTAATACAGGATATTTATGAAACTCCCACAAGCAACGGTGGGAGACCGAACATTTTCTCACTAAGAACAGAAAGGAGGATGTCTGCCTCATCACCTCCATCCAACATTGACCCGCAGGTTCCTGCTCCTGCAGTTAGGCCTGAAAAAGAAATAAAAGCCATACAGATGAGAAAGGAAAAAGAAAACCATCTTATCTACAGAGAACGTGCCCATCTAACCCAATGGAATCTACAAAAAAAAGCGACAAGAATGACTGAGATTAACAAGGTTGCAGAATAACAAGGCTGATACGCACAGTCCATTGTGTTTCTATAAAATGGTAATAAACTATCAGATGTTGACATTTAAAACGCCACTTCCTAATAGCATAAAAATAGACAATACTTAGAGATAAATCTGACAAAAGAGGTGAAAGACCTCCAGATTGAAAGAGTAAAAAAATCCTTGAAAGAAGTCGGAGACCTGAATAAACACGGATATGCGAGGTTCATAGATTAGCAAGTTCAATACTGTTAAGATGTCAGCTCTCCCTGCATTTACAGAAATTAACAGGTCAATTCTAAAATGCACATGGAAAAGCAAAGGGTGTAGAGGAACTAAAACAATTTTGAAAAAGAACACAATTGAAGAGTTAGCATTCTAAGAATTCATACACAGCTAGAATAATCCAAACCGAGCGATGCTGGTGTCAAAATATTCAAACAGATCCGAAAGAAAATGGTCCAGAAATAAGCTTACACATACAGACTGATGACTTTTTTTCAGGCAGGTGATCGCTCTGTTGCCCAGGCTGGAGTGCAGTGGTTCAATCTCTTCTTACAGCAGCCTCAAACTTCCAGGCCCTGGGGATCCTCACACCTCAGCCTCCTAAGTAGCTGGGACCACAGCCACCACCACTATGCCCAGCTCAGACTTTTGACGAGGGTGCAAAGGCGATTCAGCGCACAAATGGTAGGTTCAAGAAATCATGCTGCAGCGATTTCATATTCTGGAACAACTGGATCTCCATATGCAAAAAGAAAAAGAAGAAGAATTTGCATGCATACCTCACACTATACACAAAAATTAACTCAAAAAGGATCATGGGTCTAAATGTAAAGCTGGCGCCATAAAAACACAAGAGAAAATCTTTATGACTGGATTAGGCAAAGATTTCTCAGACATGAAAGATTTCTCAGACATGCTACCAGAAGCACAATCCGTAAAAGAACAAACTGACAAACTGAAATTCGTCAAAAATGTTCAAGATTTGCTCTTCAGATGGTGAGAAGACAAGCCACTAACCAGGAGAAAAATCTTTGCAAATCTATTTCATCGAGGACTGATTCAGAATATATATAAAGAACTCTCTCAGGCTGCGCGGTGGCTCACGCCTGTAATCCCAGCACTTTGGAAGGCCAAGGCTGGTGGTCAGGAGTTCAAGACCAGCCTGGTCAACATGGTGAAACCCCACCTCTACTAAAAATACAAAAATTAGCCAGGTGTGGGGGCAGGTGCCTGTAATCCCAGCTACTCAGGAGGCTGAGGCAGGAGAATCACTTGAACTCAGAAGGCAGAGGTTGCAGTGAGCGGAGATGGCAGCACCGTACTCCAGCCTGGGTGAAAGAGCAAGATACCATCTCAAAAAAAAAAAAAAAAGAAAACTCTCAAACTCAACACTAAGAAAACAAACAACCCAATTTTACAGCAACCGGCGAAAGATCTGAACAGATGCTTCCCTCAACAAGATATGTCAATGGCGAAGCAACATGTGTCAAGCTGCACAGCACAGCTGGTCACTGGAGACACACAAGCCGAAATCACAGGTGGCACCCCCCACCTCTCAGAAGGGCCAAAGTCAACGAGATGAACCCTTCCAACTGCAACATGAAATGAGAGCAGGCAGTTTCTGAACACGTTAAACACACACCTTCCGTGGCACCTACTCGTTTTATTTCCAGGTCTCTGCCGAAGAGAAAAGAAAATGTATCTCCTTCTGAAAGCCTGCGAGTGAATGTAAACAGCCACATTACTTTCCATCGTTAAAAACTGGAAACCACCCTGCTGTCCACCAAGAGACGAACAGATGAGTGGGCTGGGGCGTATCCATGCTGTGGCAATAGAAATGAGTGTTTGCAACAGACACGGCAGCAGGAATGAATCTCAGAATAGTGACACTACGTGACAGAAATCAGACAAGGAATGAAATCAGACAAGGAGTGCATGTGTGCTGCAGGATGTCATTTATGTAACACTGTAAAAAAGGACAAACTCTTGGGTGCCGGGCTCATGCCTGTGATCCCAGCACTCTGGGAGGCGGAGGCAGGAGGATCGCTTGAGCCCAAGACTTTGAGGCCAGCCTGGGCAACACAGCAAGACCCCGTCTCTCAAAAAAAAAAATTAATAAATTAATTAAAAAATTAGCCAGGTGTGGTGGTGTGCACCTGCAGTCCCAGCTGCTTGGGAGACTGAGGCAGGAGGATCTGTTGAGCCCAGGAGATGGAGGCTGCAAGGAGCTCTCATTGTGTTACTGTACTCCCACACTCTGTAGTCCCAGCTACAAAGTGGGAAACAGAGTGAGACCCTGTTTCAAACACACACACACACACACACACACACACACACACACAAGCAGAAACCAACCAGGACATCGGTTGCTTGGCACTGGGAAGTCTAGGGTGGGAAGGAGAGCCACACAGGGCATGAGGACAATTTTGGGACAATGGGTGTGTCTGTCTCCTGACGGGGTTGGCTTCATGGCTGTCTGTGTAGGTTAAGACTGACGGAATCGCACAGTGAAAACACACACCACACCTGCGTGTCAATGACACCCCCAACAAAGGTGTTTTTCAAAAGCAAGAGGCAAATGACAAAACTGGGAAAATATTTTGCATCAAGTACGGCAGAGGACAGCGAATATAATTCATACGTTAAAGGCACTTGGAAAAACGAATCAGGAAAACATTCCCACCCTAACTAATTTGCTCAGACTGCCCTAACGGAGCGCAGAGTCCGGATGGCTTAAAGGATCCAGTAATATTCTCTCCTGGGCCTGGAGGCGGGAGTCTGCGATCTGGGTGAGGCAGGTTCCTCCTGAGGCCTCTCATCTGGGTTTGCAGAGGCCACCATCTCCCTGTGTCCCCAACGGTGCTGTCCCTCTGTGTGTGTCCATGTCCTCATCTCCCCTTAAGGACCCCAGTCCAGTTGGATTATGAGCCACCTGTATGACCCCATTTTAATTTAATTTTGTCTTTAAAGACTCCAACTGCCAAAACAGTCACATTCTGAAGTACTGGGGATTAAGGCTTCAACATATGACTCTTTTTTTTTTTTGAGGGAGTCTCACTCTGTTACCCAAGGTGGAGTGCAGCAGCACGATCTTGGCTCACTACAACCTCCGCCTCCCTGGTTCAAGCGATTCTCCTGCCTCAGCCTCCGAGTAGCTGGGACTACAGTTGTGCACCACCATGCCTGGCTAATTTTTGTATTTTTAGTAGAAATGGGTTTTCACCACGTTGGCCGGGCTGGTCTTCAACTCCTGACCTCAGACGGTCCGCCCACCTCGGCATCCCAAAGTGCTGGGATTACAGGCGTGAGCCACCGCACCCAGCCACAGGATAAAAATTTTAAAGGGGACACAAGTCAACCTGTAGAAAAAATGAGCAACAGACAGAAGAAGCCAAGCCCTGGAATCAGAAATAAAAGCAACTGATATACACGTGCCGCTATGCCCAGCTCACTTTTCTATTTTTTGTAGAGACAGGGTCTCACCATGTTGCCCAGACTGCACTTAAACTCCTGGGCTCAATGACCCACCACGCCCCAGCCTCCCAGTGTCGGGATGACAGGTGTGAGCAGCCTCGTCTGCAGTTTGTAGTGAGGTGGTGAAGGAGGCCTCCCTGGGAAGATGGCGTGGCAAGTGGGCGAGGCCAGCACCTGCCCAGACCCTGCAGCCGAGGAGCCGTAACGCTACAGGGGCACAAGGACACTCAGAGGCCCCAGACCAAGCCACCTGAGGGGTTGAATCCCTCTGCCACCCCCTCTTTGTGGCATCCGAGAGCAGGTTCCTAGAAGGGCAGAAATAAAGGGGGAACTGGGATTAAGAAGGAGCTCCTAGAAGCGGGTACTGTTGAGTCCTGGGCCATCAGGAGCAGGTGCTGGGCAGGGGCTCTGTGACTGCAGCTAGGGGCCAGGTTGGCTGGGAAGGTGGGAGGGAGGTGGAGGGAACAGGAAGGGCCGATGGGGAGACAAGAAGTCTCTAAAGGCAACTGATTCTGAAGGGCTTTGTGAGGGCAGCACTGGCACCCCGTCTGCTGTCCTGGTCCTGTCCGAACCCAGGCTTCCCACGTGGGTGGCGGGGGTTCTCTTCTGGTTGGGAGAAATGCCACGTGATGACGTGCGTGGCTGATGACCGCAGGCTGGTGCTGCAATGAGCCCTCACTGTGCCACTGCACTGCCACACTCCAGTCTGGGAAACAGCGAGACTGTCACAAAACACACACACTACAGCAGAAACCCACCAGGCCATTGGTTGCTTGGGAATGGGAGGTCCAGGGTGGGATGGAGAGCCACACAGGGCACGAGGACAATTTGGGGGCAATGGGTATATCTATCACAGTTCTGGGGAGGGCTGCAGGCTGGGGAGGTGGGTCTTCTGGCCTAATGCACAGTCACTCTGTGGATGTGAGCAAGCCACATCCCAGAGCCATGGTCACCCAGCCAGTACAAGGGTTTGCCATTCTTACTAACCTTTGAAAACCTGCAATTGAATGCAGTGGCTCACTGGTTTACATTTATACTGATTTCGCTACAAGTGTTTGCACTTTTTTTGTGTGTTTATTGGCAGGATGAATGAGTCTATACAAGAATGAATGAACGGGTGCATGTGTGAACTGCCCCCTTCCCACCCCCTCCGACCTGATTCTCATCGGCTGAAGGTGCTTTCCTGGCTGAAATCGTCCATTCCCTTAAAACCCTTCAGGACCCCTCACTGTCACAATGCCCCACCTCCCACAGCCTGACTTGCAAAGCTCAGACTACATGCTGCCCTCGCAGGGGGCTCCTGGGTCAGGTCTAGCAGGTGGAAACAGAAGCGCCTGTCCCGACACACCTGTGAGAACCGCCCAAATCCAGAACACTGATACCACCAAATGCTGGGGAGGACGTGGAGCAGCAGGAGCGGCCACCATCGCAGGTTTGAATACCAAAGAGCGCGGCCACTTTGGAAGACTGCAGGGCAGCTTCTTACAAAGCCAAACGTCCTCCCACCATATGACCAGCAGTGGCCCTCTGGGGTGTTTCCGCAAATGAGTTGAAAACCTGTGTCCACCCCAAAACCTGCACACAGATGCTTACAGAGGCTTTATTCATAACTGTGAAGTCTTGGAAGTAAACAAGAAGTCCTTCCATAGGCTTCAACTGGTGTCTGCTACCATAAAAAAAAAAGAAAAAAAAGAAAAAAAAAAGTCCTTCCAAAGCAAATGGATAAACTGAGGCACATCCGGACAATGGAACGGTATCTGGCCCTACAAGGAAATGCACCATGACGCTGTGACAAGACAGAGAGGAACCCTAACTGCATATGGCTCATGGAACCAAGTCAATCTTGAAAGGCTACGTGCTATCTGATTCCAACGACACCACAGCCTGGGAACGGCAACACGAAGGGCCGGGGAAAGACCCAGCACTGCCTGGGGCGGGGGAGGAAGGAGTGAGCAGGCAGGGCACAGGTGCTCTCCAGGCAGTGAACGCTTCTGTTTGACACCAGGATGATGGCTAAGGGACATCATGCAAGAATGAACCCTGGGGTAAACGCTGGGCTTCATAGTAACGTATCAATATTGGTTTATGAACCGGAACAGATCGCTCCAAGTGACGGAAGATGTGAATAACAGAGGGGCCTCAGGGAGAACTGCTCTGTGGGAACTCTGTCTACTCTCTGAGCAATTTTTCTGTTAAGCCCGAGGTTGCTCTAGAAGATAAAGTCTATTTAAAAAGGACAAATGATTGGGCTGGGTGCAGTGGCTCATGCCTGTAATCCCAGCACTCTAGGAGGCTGAGGTGGGCGGATCACCTGAGGTCAGGAGTTCGAGACCAGCCTGGCCAACATCTCTATTAAAAATACAAAATTAGCTGGTCGTGGTGGTGGGCACCTGTAATCCCAGCTACTCAGGAGGCTGAGGCCGGGGTATTGCTTGAACTAGGGAGGCAGAGGTTGCAGTGAGTGGAGACCGCACCATTGCACTCCAGCGTGGGCGACAGGACGAGACTCTGCCTAGAAAAATAAAATATAAAATAAAGTAAACTGACAAATTATTAGTTGTTTATCTGAACTTCAGATTTAACTGGACATCTGTATTTATCCGGCAACCTCGACCCCACGTAGACCACTGATCTCAGGAGGGGCAGCAGAGCGGAAGCCGCCCTGGCATTGGTGTTCTGTGGCAGGTTGGATGGAGGAAGACAAGGGTCCCGCTGGCTCCCCAGCATCTCAGAGACCCCACACACTTAGGGGTACATTTCTATGTTCAGAAACTCCAAGCCTTTCAGAGGATCCCATTAGCAGGTTATTAGAGAAGCAGGGATGGAAGGAGTGGTGACGGGTCTGCTCCATTGAGGTGCCTGCAGGCAGGACCTCAGCTCCCAGCTTGACTCTCGCCCTCCAGCAGCCCCAGCGACTTGAGCAGCACCCACCCCTAATACGCAGCTCGGCCTCCGGTCACCCTCCTCTCCGCATCAGCCACCCACAGCTTTGAACCCAACTTCCAGCCACGTGTCTAAGCACGTCGCACAATGTGGCCGCTGAAAAAGGCAGCCCTGCGTAAACATAAAAGGAAGCCCAAGGACCCCAGGCCACCTGCTGCTGGGCAAAGGCCTGCCTGGTCACCAGCCTCCTGGGACCCTGCCAAGGGCAGCCTGGAGCGTGTCCATTCCACGCAGGCCTGGACAACAGTGGGGACAGCCGCTGCCACCCGCCCCGCCCACTCCATCCCAATTTTCACTCCACCCGCTTCTGTGCCTTCATGCTAGATAGACGCCCTGGAGTCACTTCCACCCCAAACCCACCCATCAGGCTGAACTCCAGCCCTACCTGGCCCCCGCACTCGGAGGGGCACATCGCCCTCTCCGCCTCCTCAGTTTTCATAGCTCGTCAACCCCAGTGCCCTCCTGCAGCCCCCTTCCCACCTGCAGGCCTGGGCCCTTGCCCCTAGCAGCAGCCAGGACCCACGGCCCCGCTTCTAGGGATCCCCTGACACACCTGCCTCATGCTCTGAAGGACACTTAGGGCACTGTGGGGTGTGGGAACAAGCCAGGCTTGGGGGTGACCCAGCAGCTAAAGAGATTGAGAAGGAGCCTGAATCCAGCCACCAGGGAAACTGGGTGAGCAGGGAGAGGCCTGGGGACAGGGGAGGGAGGCTGCCACCTCTCCTCCCGAAAGGTCCCAGTAGCCCTCCTGGCCAGCAGGACCCAGGGAGAGGAGTGAGGATTGGCCCCTGGACTCGGGTCCCTGTAGAGAGGGCCTTGCCAGAGGCTGGCGCGGGCTGGCCAGGAGGGTGGAGAGGATGCGGATGCGTGGCTGGGGCGCTGGGTGTGGGAAGCGTGGCGGATGTGGGGGCTGCCAACTAGGCTGGCCAGAAGGTCGAGGGGAGGGTCCCTGGGGTTCCAGACTCCTAGGGGAAACAGCCAGATGGAGAGAGGGGCTTCGCACCCCAAACCCGGGGACCTACTCTCCCCAGCACTACAGCCCGTTCTCCACTCCCTTCAGGGAAGTTGCAAGGGCAGCGGTGCCCACCAGGCCGGGCCTGGAGCTGCCAAAGGGCAGGGGCACGGGTGTGAGGGGCAGGAACACAGGTGTGGGAGCCAAAGAGCACGGATGTAGGGGGCAGAGGAATGGGTGTGGGGGGCAGGGGCACGGGTGTGGGAGGCGCCCGCGGGCCAGGGTCCTGGGAGGCTGGGCCGACAGGATGGAAAGACTGCGAGGGCGAGGGCGGCGGAGGCCTCCGGGGCTGGGGAGGGTGCGGGCGTGGGCGGGGCGCGAGCCGCGGAGGCGCCGGCCCGGGCTTCAGGCTGTGGGGGCGGGAGTGCGGGGCGGGAGTGCGGGGCGGGAGGGGGAGGGTGGGCCCGGCTCCGCGTCCTGTGGAGCCTGCGGCGCGGGGAGTGTGGGTCGGGGCGGGGTGCGGGGTGCGGCGCGGGCTGGAACGTGGGGTGCGGGACAGGCGGGGGGCAGGGAGGAGGAGCAGGCGGTGCGGCGCGGGGCTGGGGGCGGCGCGGGCGGCTGGTGCGGGCGGTGCGGGGTGTGCGGGGCGGGCGGCGCGGCCTCCGGAAGCGAGGGGGCGCTGTGCCAGGCGGCGGCTGTGCGGGGCGGGCGCGCTGCTCCTTCCGTCTCGCGAGTCCCGGAAGCGCGCGCGGTCGCCATGGCACGGAACGTGCTGTGAGTAGGGGTCGTCGCCCCCCGCCGCGGGGCGCCCCTCAGTATCACAAGCAGATGGACCCCACAGGGTGCGCGGGCTCCAGGGAGCGGGGTGGGCATCCCTGGGCCCACTCCTGGCCCTGGCGCGTCAGGGTCCCCCGAGACCCTCCTCATGGCTTGGGGCACGAGAGGCGGGCGGCGGAGGAGGGCCCCGCCGGGTTTAGGGCAGCCCCGGGGAGCGGGGAGCCTGCCAAAGCCCGGAGGTCACGGTGTCCCCGGGGGGGGGGTACGAGGAGGGTGGCCCGCGGGTGGCTGCGGTGTCCAGGCGGGGAGGTCCGGACTGCCCCCAGCTCACGCTGGTGCGGCCTGAGGCGGAGGACTTGGGAGTCCAGGTGGGGTCTGAGTGAGAAACAGCCGCTGACCGCAGCCCGCAGGGCTTTGGGGCAGGCAGGGCTGGAGACCCGGTTCTGCTCAGCCCAGGCCTCCCATGCCCACTCTGCATCTTTTCTGGATTCTGGAGGAGCGGGGGGCATCAGGGCGCTGTCCTGCCCCACTTTGCTCTCCCCAGTTGAAGCAGGAAACCCTACATGTTTCTTGCTGAATGAATGGCTCAGGCGTAATCAATAGATGTGGGCTCCCGGTGGTTTCGGAGAACAGTAATCAGTGTTTTTGGAGAGAGATGGTCCAGCGGCCCTGCTGTGGCTCTGGGGGCCCCTGCACATAGCTGGGGGGAGAGGGGAGGGTGGCAGGTGGGATCCCGAGTGGACGAGGCTTCCTTCAGCAGACATCTGAGACCCGTGTTGCACATGACCCTGACCTTGGGGAGCACCCAGGGCCAAGGAAGAGAGAGTCTCAGTGAGACCAATGCTGCCCTGAGCCTCACGTGAATTCCACGCTGGGCGTTCGCCTGTTGGGAGAATGAGGAGGAAGTGAGGGTCAGACGACCCGGGTGGGGTGTTCCTGGAGGGCCAAGGGTGGTGGGCCGCTGGAAACAGGGGCGAAGTGTGGCTGCCCTGGAGGCAGCGGGGGCTGTGCACGACTCTCCTGTTGCCAGACAGGCCTTGGAGGGAGCGCTGACTTGACTTGCTGTGGATGGGATGCAGCTGGGGTGAGGGTGCTGAGAGGGTGGGATCCTGGCTGCGTCACCCGTGGGGCCGTGGGGAGGCAGGCTGGTGGCAGTGAGCCAGCTTTTTGTGTTTTGAGGAAGAACTGAGTGCAGAGTTCTGCTCAAGAGAGGTTACAGTGGAGATGCTTGTGAAATAGCATGGGGAGGGCTGGGTGCTCCCAGGTGAGTGGGACAGAGGGAACTGAGGACTGCTGGGCCCACAGGGGTGCCGGTTCTCCAGAGAGCCCTTGGAGCCCTGTCCTGGGCCCAGGGTGTCGGCAGTGTGGATTGTTCCAGATCTGCAGGCCCCACATGCAGACAAAGCCTGGGCTCCGGGCTGAAGTTCCCTTTGCCTGTGGGAACGAGGACAGTGAATAGTCACGGCCCAGCCCCTGCCGGCCTCTCACCTCAGGCCCTTCAGACCCTTAGTGAAGCGTGCCCTTCAGGCCTCAAGCCTGGAGGCTTGAAAATGAATGTCCTGGGAGCTGATGTACCCCTTTTCCCACTGTTTACTGGGAGTCCTCAGGCTTTTTACCCACCTGCAATCCCACAGCTGGTCACCAGAGGGAATGTGTGAGCCCTTGGGGTGGCCATGGATAGCCTGAACCTGTGGGTAAAATGAGTCAGGCCCCTCCACTCCCAGAGCCCACCCCTGAAGGCTGCGCTCCGAGGTTTGGAAGGCCAAGGCCATGCCCAGGACAAGGCTGTGCTGGGGTTTGGGGAGTGAAGATTCGGCCCCCCTGGCCAGCCACCAGGCTGCCATGTGTCAGTGTAGTCATCAGGAGGCCCGAGGTGGATATTATTAGCAGTTTGGTTTTGCTATACTCGCCTTGCTTTTGAGAGCTCCCAGCAGCTCCTGGCCCCTGCCAGGCCCCAGGCCCAGAGGCTCAGCCCTGCCCACCACCGTTGGCCCTTCAGGAACACCGCACCCAAGGCCTCTGACCCTCCCTTCTTCCTCATCCTCCCTAAACAAGCAGAGGCCAGCATGAAATTCACATGAGACTTGGGGCAGCGTCGGCCTCATGGAGCCCTCTGTAACTTGATGCTGGGTGCTCCCCAAGGTCAGGGCCACGTGCAGTGCCTCAGATTGGTCACCAGAGACCCCTAAACAGCCCCCTTGTTCCCTCTCCACCAAGACCTGCACCTGGGCTCTCAGAACCTACATCTCCCGAGACCCTGCAGACCCCAGTTTCTCCTGTGCCCCTCCTCCCCCCAGCTCTGAGGCCCAGATAGAGCAAGGGTGTGCCGGCAGTAGCAGGGGGTGGGGGCAGGGATGGTGCTGCCTGTTTGCCCAGCTGGACTTGGGAGAATGCACGAGACCACTTGGCTAGAGATTCTTCATGATTGTCACCTGGCCCGCCAGCCCAGGAGGAGTGCTGGTCTAGTTTGCAGTGGCCACTTGGCACCTCTCCAGCTGCCTCCGCTGGCTTTTATTGGGGTGGTGGGGTGGGATGCCGTTGGCTCGTATTTAGCGAACCAAATCAAAGCCTGTTGGCAACACCATCTCCCAGGGCCCTGAGCCTGCTTAGCCTGCGCGCTCCGTTCCCGAGGAGCTGGGGCCTGCTGCCCCTGGAGCGTGCGGAGCTAGTTTCCTGCCCCACGGCTGGTCCTCTCCACTCCACTTCACCTGAGCAGCAGGAGGGTGGGCCAGCTGCGTGGGGGCTGCTCTCCCAGGGGTATCAGTGCCCTGACACGCATCTTTGAGCCTTCCACCAGCTTATTTGGGGGGATGCTGGCTGCCGGCTTCTGATTCTTGACTTGTTCATTGGCCCTTTCTAAAGTCAGGCCTTGGGGATCAACAGCCCATGCTTCCTGAGTCGATGCTGGGGACTGGCCGTCCCCCTGGGCGGGCCCATGTGAGAAAGGGGCTGTGGGGACCTCTGTGTCATTGGGTGGTGATCTGCAGATGGCTACCCTCTTTCCTGCCCATCCCTGCTGTGGGTGGACACGGGGGTCTGCAGGGTTCGCCTCTCAGGCTGCCATGGCCTACGTGTGTGACATGGACCCAATCTCTTCTGTACAGGTACCCCCTGTACCAGTTGGGTGGCCCACAACTCCGAGTGTTTCGAACCAACTTCTTCATTCAGCTGGTGCGGCCCGGCACGGCCCAGCCCGAGGACACCGTGCAGTTCCGGATCCCCATGGAGTAGGCCTGGGAGGGTTCCGGCTGGGTTAGGGGCATGCTCTGGGTTGGGGGCGGTGCAGGGCCTAAGTTAAACAGCCCCGCTCACGCGCTGGTGCTCATCCTGCTGCGCAGGCTCCTGGGGCGGCCCTGTCCGGCCAGTGTTGATGGCGTGCCCATAGCTGCAGAGCCCGGCAGGCACGTACACCCACCCTCTACCTGGGGAGGGCCTCACTGGAAACCTTAAAACTTGGACCTCTGTGCTCGTGCCTTCTGTTGAGTTCTTGCAACGTCTTTTTAGGAAAGGTGCCCTGGGAGGCGGGGTGGGGAGCAGTCCGTGAGGTGCCGAACCGCTCGGAAGAACCTCCTTGGCCTTGGAAAAAATGGCACGTTTCCTGCCACCAAAGCTGGGGTGCTGCTCTGAAGCCCTTAAGATCACAGGTCCCCAGCTCAGGGTCGAGGCAAGCCAGGAGGGGCAGCGGCGTGAGCTCCCCTGGGGGCAGGGGCCCAGAGCTGAGTTGACGGTACCCACGGGGTTCTCCAGTAGAGGAAATGCGCAGTTCACCCTCCGAATCCCAGGCAGGCCTCTCCAGAAGGTGCTTCCTCCTAGAACTGCAGAGTACCGTCCACTGCAGAGCAGGCCTAACCCTGACGCTGCCGAGGGGCCCCAGGGCAGACGAGGTGGGGTGCTTGGCAGCCAGGGGCATGCAGAGACTGTCACCTCCTCTCACAGGCACTTGCTGAAGCAGGGAGCCGTGTGGGCTGAGGAGCAGGCCAGGAGATGGTGAGGCAGTGCCTCTGCTCCCTGGGGCCTGTGCCGCTGCCACCTCGTGCTGGTGTGCCTGGAGCAGGGAGCCTTGCGGCCAGCAGCACTGGTGTTGCTGGGGCTGCCTGTCCCTGCTGGTGCCGCCGATGCCCCCTCCTCCCTGCTGCTGTGGGCCTTGGTCTATCGACCTTTCACCCTCGGGAGCTTGTCTGGGACAGTGTTTTTAGCTTAGCCTGTTTCAGACGCCCTTTTCTTTTTCCTTCACCTCTAGAATGACAAGGGTGGACCTCAGGAATTACCTTGAGCGCATCTACAACGTGCCCGTGGCTGCCGTGCGGACTCGGGTGCAGCACGGTGAGTGCCCACCTGTGCCACACACCCACATCGCCGCGCCACGGCCTCAGCCACTCCGTGGTGGTCTTGGTCTGAATCGGCTCGTGGGAAACTAAGGCACAGGGTGACTTAGGGTCACGCAGTGCTTACGTGGCAGAGCGGGGATTGGAATCCACGTACGCTGGCCCGGGGTCTGCTCTGAGCACTGACTCCCGAGGTGGGCCTGCAGCGGCCAAGGCTGGGCAGCCCTCTATTCCATCAGTGCCTGTGGTGTGCCCTGGCTGGCGCTGCGGCCCCTCCTGTGTGGAGAGCCTGCTGGCCCCTGGTGGGAGATGGGAGGGACCCGCCAGCCTGCTGTGCCGGCTCATCTGATTTCAGTGCCTGTTTCCCTGAGAAATTGCCTTTGTGAGTTTTAAGCACACATTTGCATTTTTAAGAGATCAGAGATCGTTTTAGTGGCACTGGCCTCTGAGCTTGTACTTTTTTAAAGTTCTGATTTTTTTTAACTCCCTTCCGGCAGGCTCCAACAAGAAAAGAGACCACAGAAACGTGAGGGTAAAGAAGCCGGACTACAAGGTCGCCTACGTGCAGCTGGTGCGTGCGAGCGGGCCGCCCCCCGCCCGGGCCTCCCAGGGGTCCTTGCGACTGTGTCCTTGGGGGTGTTTGTGCTGCAGACGCACAAACACAGGGGCCCAGGGAGCCCCTGTGAGGCCAGATCTCAGGGCTGCAGTGCAGAGACAGGCTCCCCGTGAGGTCATGTTCCCTCACGGCCTTGGGGGTGTCGGTGGTGGTGCAGGAGCACGTGAGTGCTGGGATGGGTGGGGCATGTCTCAGCCTCCAGCCATTTTGTGATTTTGGAGTTTGAATGCTCTCTGGACAAAGGTGGCCATCTCCGGCCTGGTGGGTTTTGACTCCAACACAGACCAGGGTGTCTGAGTATGGGAGGCCCCCAGCCTCTGGAGAGCCTGTCCTTGGCTGGGTTTCAGACTCGGAGGCACAGTCTGAGGCCCCTGAGGTCTTTGGTGCCCAGGCGGGTCTGGCGGGCCAGGGTCTTGGCTGAGGATTTCAGGGCAGGCTGCTTCTGAGCAGGTGCTGTCTTGTGTATCCTGGCCGGGGCTCTGGGGAAGAAGGACCCCTCACCCCATACTGCCTGGGCCTTTCGTTTCTGAAACCCAGACTTGTCAAGAGTGAGACCCGCAGCTTCAAAGCCTTTTTTTGGGCCCTTCACTTTGAGTTCCAGGCAAACCCAGAGGCGCTTTCTCTGTCAGCCAAGATGTGGACAGCAGCACAGGATGCCTCCGGGGCCTCTCCCCTCTGCCCTCTGGGCTGGCCTCACCGGGTGGGATGGGGTTGTCTTCCGGTGAACGGTCCCTGGAGGCTGAGCCAGCGGCCCCTGCCGCTAGATGGCAGTCATACTATTGTGAAACCACCTCCCGCCAGCCCGCCTGTTTTGGGGCTGAGGAGGCAGTTTGTGAAGAAGCCAAGTTAGCATGGCAGCTTTTCTGAAAAACAGTCACATTTGTTGTTCTAAACAGGGGCCCCCGGAATAATTTGGCCTAATATTTGCTGTGCATGAAATTAGCCAATCCAGGTGAAGAGAGCAGCCGTTGGGCTCATAAAGGCCTCTGTGTGCTCCGTGCCTGTCGGGCCCATCTGTCTTTGTCATGGCATGTGGGTGGACATCCCATGTGCAGGCCTCGCCACGGGCACTTCAGAGGCAGCTACGGTTACAAGTGGCATTCGAGTCATCCGAACCCTTGCGTGCTTCCTCTGGGCCCCACCTCCCATGAAAACTGAACCCAGCAGCCCCGGGATCCAGTGTCTGCAGCTGCCGCCTGCGTGCCGTTCTCCCTCTGTAAAGTCCAGGCAGCCAGAGATGGGGCCAGGCAGCTGGGAGCCTGGAGGGTCCCTGCCGGGCACAGCTCCTCCTGTTCCAGAATTAAAATTTATAACGGGTCCTCACCCCCGTCCTGAGCCCCAGCAGGTCGTCACACAGCCTAGAAATGGGCCATGGCCGTGGGTCCCTGTCCCTGCAGAAGGGACTCACAAGGATCTTTCCCGCCTTGTGTCTGCTGAGACCGTGCTCAGCATGTCCCCCTGGGCCCTGCGCCAGGGCTTAGAATCACTGCTAATTGCAATGCCCAGGGAGGGAGCGTTGGAAAGATGAAATGATCCACTTTATCTGGAGTTGGCAGCTGTGAACAGGCCCTGTCCCACATGGTGGAAGTCCCACATTTTTTTCTCTGACAACCTGATAAGCATCTCCTTGACCCAAAGTCCTGGGAGCCGTAACCAGCTCTTAGTGACCCGCACAACAAAAAGGGCATTGACTGCCCGCCGCCCAAGGCTTGTGTGGACACAGAGCGGCGCTGGAATGAAGGGCGCACGACATGAGAGGCGGCCGCCGGCTGGGCCAAGCTGTGGGCTCCGGCGGGCAGCGGCCCCCAGGGCACCCTGGGATTCCTGAAGGCAGGGTGGCCTTGTTCTCTTGTCATTAGGACATTTTTCTCCATTCCTGTTATTTACTCCCGATCGGCTGTCTGTCTCTTTGGAAAGATCAAGGGCTTTTTTTTGTAAGTACAAGGTGACTCTCTCTAGAAAAGGGGAATCCCCTGGGAAACCGCGCTTGGCATCCACAGTCGGCTTTTGTCTCCTGTAAGAAATGGATTTTCTCTCACCAGCTTCCCCGAAACTATGACAAATGGCCATGTTTGTGTTTTGAACTGTCATTTCGGATTCTCCTTGCCTCAGAAAACTAGCAGAGCCGCCTCTATATATTAAAGGCACATCCCCCATTCTGGGCAGTCAGCCTCACATGTAAACGATTGCCCCTTGGTATTTTAAAAAACGAAAAGTTCAGAGCCACGTCAGGCAGTCCTCCTGCAGGCCGGCCACCTGGGAGGCTGTGCGCAGTGCCACACTCCGCAGCTGCCCCCACGCTCTTGCTGGGGATCAGGGTGCTCACGCCTCCCTCGCAGGGTGGAATCTGGGCCTGTTTCAGATCATACTTGGCAGCCTACCCACCTCCAAATTTATTTACACAACAAGGGTCTGCCCGAGCCAGGTGCACTTGACTGATTTTACTCACTAAGGGGTTCCAGACTCAGGGGCTATCCTCACTCCTCTCTACCTGTCTAGAAACAGAAGGACGTCTGCCCTCAGAAGCCCCGGCCCTCTCCTCCCTCTCCTTCTTCCTCTCCCTCTCCTCCCTCCTCTCCCTCTCCTCCTTCTCCTCCTTCCTCTCCCTCTCCTCCCTCTCCTCTGCTCTCTCTGCCTCTCACCCCTTATCTTTGGAGCTACTTAGTAATCATTACAAGTTAAAATGGCCCCTCATATTTGCTTAGGTCCCCAAAGAGCAGTATCCTCTCTGCTGGTGACCCCCAGCCATGTGCTGCAGCCTGGGCTGGGGCTTGGCTGACAGACACATTCTGAACTCTGAGTGAAAGATGTAAGACCAGTTAATTGGCAGCCTGTTCTGATTTATCGGCTGCTGTACGTGTATGTTTCTTCGTACGTGATGTTCATTTCTCGTACGTGATGTTCATTTTATTTGCCAGGCTCTGGGCTGGGAGGAGAGGAAGCTTTAATGTGGGTAGAGCCTGAGGCGTTTTGGACCGACAGGTTCAGCGTGGCACCAGACGTGATTTGTGTCATGTTTTTCTGTGCCTTGTCCCTGCCCGCCAGTCCAGCCAGGCGGCCCCGGGCTGGTGAATGGGTGCACCCAGGGCAGGGGCAGACAACAGGCCCTAAAGAGACAAGTGGTGGGGAAAGCGGCCCTGTCCCGGAGCTGCGCCCCCCGCTGCCGCATGACAACCAGGCCGGTGACTGTGGGAGTGCTTACTTTCCAGGCAGGGACGCTGCCCCAGGAGGCCCAGGGCGGTACCACTGAACTGTTGAATCAGGTGCTGGTGGAAAGGGGCTGCCAGAGAGCAGAGACTCCCCCACAGCCCCCTGTGCTGAGCAGTCTTCACAGCTCTGGCTGGAGCCTTTTTTCTCTCCCTCAGGCCCACGGACAGACCTTTACATTCCCCGATCTGTTTCCCGAGAAGGAGCAGAGCCCAGAAGGCAGCGCTGCCGACGAGCTCCAGAGCATTCTCAAGGAGAACATGGAGCGGAGGCAGAGCAGCGACCCTCGGCGGGGCGGCGTCCCAGACTGGTTCGGGCTGTGACGGGGTGGCTAGCAGGGACATGCCCCAGGTGGGCACCACAGCAGAGCAATCCCAACACCTAAATAAAAGTCCTGCTGCAGGAGAAAGCCAGAAGCCCTGTTTCCTTCTGCTCTCAGGTCTCTGGGTGCCAGGCACACAGCAGCCAACCCCCAGCTCTGAGCGCCACGTGGCCCAGCTCTGCTCTCCCGGGTCCAGCCATGGGCCACGGCCGGGGTCTGGTCTATGCATTGGCAGGGAACTGAGGGTGGGTAGGCTTGAGACAACGTGGCCCCGTGCTGGGGAGACGGGTTGGCTAGAGAGAGGGTCACACACAGGCTCGGCGCTGCCTGCCAGGTGGGGAATGAGACACGTGGGTGAAACGACCCAGAATCTGAGTGCCACATTCACAGCTTGAGCCCAGAGGCGTAGGGAGGAACGGAGGGGTCAGTGTGAGCACAGGGGGGCACCGGGTGAGAGAATGGCCCGGTCCAGGCAGAGGTTGGTCAGCAGCCCTAGGGGCCTGGAGAGAGAACCCTGGCCCACCTATGGGTTTTGGTTTGACATGGTGGCAGCAAGGACCTGAGAAGGGCTGGGGAGGATCCCAGGGCAGCAGGATCTCAGGAAAGCTGTGGCAGGAGAGGCGACGCCCAGTATGGAGGCCTAGAGCCCGGGGCTGGGCCTAGAAAACAGGAGAGACACGGGCTGGAGAGGTGGTTAGAGCAGGGGGCCACGTGTGGCCAGCAGTCACAGCAAAACAGTTCTGTGGGCTTCTTGGCCCTGGGGGTGGACGGGTTGGGAGAGGAGAGTGTGGGCTCGAGCATCCCATACGAGGTGGTCAGTGGCCTCGCAGTGTCTGGGTGGATGCCAGGGTCCAGACTCGCATTCTGCTGGCCCAGGGCAGGTCAGGACGTGCAGCCTCTGCCTCTGATTCTTGTCTGAAGGGTTTTGCGTGGAAGCCTGTGGCCCTGCCAGAGGCCCTGTGCTGCCTTTCCTGGCCTGGGCTGGGGTTGCCTGGCAGCCGTTTTCGGGGCCTGAGCCTGGCAGACTGGCCTGGGTTCCCATTGCAGCAAAGCTGTGGACAGGCTGGCTAGGGCAGCCTCCAGGGGCCCTGAGCTGGATACAAATTGGATTTTTAGTTTTAACGATGTCTTATTCAGAACCTTCCAAGGAGCCCGGATGGTTTCCAGCTCCTCTTCTCAGAACGCTTGCATCCGGTGAGGCCCAGGGTCTCCAGAGCCCCTTCGGCCCGGCCTCCATGCACAGCTGGTGCCTCCTCAGGACGGGTTCCAGAGGCCTGGGGGCGCCTCTGTTTCTCTTAACCTGTCCTTGGTTCCAGTGCTTCCCTAGAAATCCCAACATGGAGGTCGGAGTGAGGCCCCTCCCTGCTGTGTGCTGGCAGCTCTGGCTTTGGGGTTGGGAATCAAGGCCAGGGTTCAGTGCTTAGGAAGCCGTCTGCACTCCACCTTGTCCAGGACGGAGCCGCACTTGGGTGCCTGGGGAAAAGCCCCCAGCCACGGCCTTGTTCCCACAATCAGGTTTGCTGTGAAAAGCCTTCCCTTCAGAATGCTCAGGACACAGGTGCCACGTGGCCTCAGGACCAGCAGCCTCTGGCTTCAGGTTTTAGAACCTGGATCAGCAACGTGGGCCGGCTGTGGTCTGAGTGAGGGTCCTGGCTTTTCCTTCTGCTTGGGCAACTTCCAAGGGGCTTGCAAGAGGAGATGGCGTGGCAGCTGGCTCACCCTCCCCTCCCCCAGCCCGGAGTGCAGGCAGGAGGGGCTGCGGCGGGGCCGCCCTCGGCTGGGGGGTGAAGGTCCGGGCAAGCTCACCCTTCAGTGTTGATTTAAAGGGATGGGGAAGGTCAGGAAGTGGAGCCGGAGAAATGGAGTCAACTGTATTTTCCTTAGAGAAATAATTCATGGGGCTGAGAGCTCAGAGGACCCTAACTCACGGCAGGGGAAGAGGAATCCCATCCTTCATCTGTGGCACGTCCAGCCCCGCACATGGGGGCCCTGAGCAGCCCTGCTGGCGGCCAGCGCTCCAGGCACACTCCATCACGGCCGCCACCCCCAGACGCAGCCCTAACTCTGGCTCCAGCCGCCCAGGCCTCCAGACCCTCCTCCTGCTCCCTCTCACCCGTCCTGTGCTGTCCCCTGGCAGCCCCCGTTGTCTCCCACAGGCCTCCCTGCCAGGGAGGAGAAAGGGGCTGGGGAGCTACTGGGCTCTCACCCCCAGTCCTCACCGGGTACCCAGGGGCACGGCGGCGCACTGACCCCGGAGCCTTAGGGAGATGAGAGACATAGGGGTCTGCCGAGTGCATGGCCTGGCCCAGTCCCAGGGAGTGCCCAGATGGAGGCAAGACCAAAACTCGAGGGGGAGCATGGCGGCGAGGCTGGGCGCATTCCTTGAAGAATGGAGGATGGGGACGGGTGTGTGGCTGTCCAGTGTGAGACAGGGCTGCCAGTCCTCTGGGGGTAATTCACACGAAACCCCACTTTCTGGGTCATTCACTTGACCAGTGGTTTCTGGTGTAAGCCAGGTGTCAGCACCAAAGCCCCCAGGTGTCTGTCCCAGCCACCTGTGGTGTATCCTCGCCAGGTCACTGGAGAGGCTCCCCAAAGCATTCACACCCGCCTCACATGCCTACTGCAGAGGGGTGAGGAACAGGCCAGGGCGGGCGGGTGCCCCACTCAGGGTCTGGAAGGCTTGGCCTCTCTCCAGGAGCCCTGCTGGCCGCACCCACGGAGCTGAGCTGGGAGCGCCCACAGGAGGGGCCCCTAGCGGGGCGGGATGCTCAGGGTTCAGGATGTAGGCCTCAGCCAGGGGTCTGTTCCCACCACCCAGGCACACTCGGAGCTCAGAGAAGGGGCTGGCTGGACCCGCCAGCTCTCACGACCCTCTCCTGCCTGGAGGCTCAGGGAGGGAGTGAGCTGCACCTGGACAGGTCTGTCTCTTCCCCTGCACAAGGGCCCCTCTGTGGTGACTTGTGTGCTAACACAGGCTGTTTCATGCGTGGGGACCAGAGAGGATCTCACAGGGTCCCCCTGGCCTGGGCATCAACCTCACCACCACACCTGGGCAAGACCCTCGTCCAACCCAAACAGGCTGTTCCTGCAGAAGGAACTCTCTCGGAAAGATTCATCTCCCGAGGCTGACAAGGCCACTCCCACTTGTGTCTGGACATACTCAGCACGGCAGGGGCAGGAGAGGGACCCGGACCCAAGAGATAGCAAGTGGGCCTGGGCTGTGCCTCAGTTGCCCCTGATGTCACAGCCCTACCCCTTATGGATAGCTCCAGCTGGGAGCAGGGTCGGGGGTAGCCAGAGACAAAGTCAGCGGGACGAGGGAGAGTCAGCAGACAGCACTGCCCCGTGCCCCCGTTTATGTTCGTCTGTTGCTGTGCAGGGGGGTAGGCAAGGTCCAGGCGGTGCCACATCGAGTGCCTGGGAAGGGGGGAGGGGCCCTCAGGCTGCACCATGCTGTGCTTAGAGCTGGCTGGTCCCATGCCTCTGTCTGTGCTGATGAGTTACAGTCACCGTGGGCCCGGCTCCTCCGCCCAGAGGAGCGCCTGCCCCGGCAGCTCCAGGTAAGAGCCACGCTGCCGGAATGGAGCAGAACCCCCGTGACTACCCTCCCTCCTATGGGCATCTGTTTCTCCTCTTCGGGAGCTACTTGTGTTTCTGGGGCGGCTTGATGGTGTCCCATCTCGAAATGGCCTCCCTTCCGTACCTGGCTGCAGATGAGCAGCCATGCAGGCGCTGGGACAGGAGCGGGCTCTTCCTTTCCCAGGCTCCCCGGGTCCCTCCTCTGCCGTTCCTGCCCCCACCCACCTCTGGGGGCCCCTCCACCTCCAGCGAGCCAACACATGCCTCTGCAGCCTGGAGCCTGAAGTCTCGATCGTGGTTGCCTGTCTGCACTGAGGGTTGCCGTCTTCTGGCCTCCAGCAGGGGATGCAGGCCAAGGACACAGCTGTTCCTCCTGGTCCACTCCAGGGCTTAGAGTGAGGACAGGCTGGGGAAGGCCAGCTCCTTGAAGCCAGCTGTAGTGGTGGCCATCTTGGGGCTGTCCTCCCACCTCCCACCTTTCATGCAACCGTCAACTGTATTAGCTAAGTGAACGAGTGAGTGAGTGAGTGAGTGACCACCCGATTCAGGAAGTCAGCTCGGCCAGGTGGGAAAGCCAGGCTGCCATCCTCTTCCTCTGGGTTTGATAGGTGCTCCTGGCCAGGGCCTGGCTGAGTCTGGGTGGGTAGCACAGGCTGAGCACCACCTGGCATCCCTCCCTGCCCATGGGGGGTCCCCTAGAGCAGGTGGCCTGTGGCTGCAGTGACCTGAGACAGCGCGGGCCTTGGGATGTGCTTTTCTATTTTTAAAAACAGCTTTATTGAGATGAAGTTCACACACCCCGCCATCCACCCATTCAGTGGCTTCTAGAATATTCCTAGAGCTGTATAGCCCCGCTAGAACATTTTCATCATCCAGAAAGCAACCTGCCCCCCGAGCTGGGGCTCCCAGCTCCCCGCCTGCCCCCCGCTGAGCTGGGGCTCCCAACTCTCCGCCTGCCCCCCGCTGAGCTAGGGCTCCCAACTCCCCGCCTGCCCCCCAAGCTGGGGCTTCCAACTCCCTGCTCCCTTCTGCCCCCGGCTACGCCTGGTCTGCTTTGGATGGGCCTGTTCTGGATGTTTCGTCAGTGAACCACCCAGGGTCTGTGTGGCTTTTCATGTCTGGCTTATTTCACTCAGCGTGGCATCCTCGGGGCACACCCGTTGCCGCACGCACCAGGATCTCCTTCCCTCTGTGGCTGAGTTGTGCTTCCCTGTGTGGATGGGCCCCCTGTTCATCCGCCGTCCATCAGTGGGCATGTGGAGGCTTCCACCTTTAGGATCTTGTGAGCGAAGCTGTGGCACACTTGTGTGTGCACATTTTTACGTGGATGTGAGCTCGCCATTCCTCTTGGAGGGATCGGGCACTTTCTTGCCTGGGGCGTTCACGTGAGGCTACTGTAGCCTCACTGAGGAAGTGATGCCCCAGGCCCTAAAGGTGCCTGAGGGTGGCCAAGGGATGGGGCAGGCTCCACAGACATCCCCGCTGTGGAGCTCCGGATCGGGCACTCATGAAGGCGATGTCTTCCTGGGCTGCTTCTCATGAGGGGTGCAGGGGGGCTCCCGAGGGCTGGAAGTTGGGGAGATGCGTGGATGTGGATGGTATATTTGCTCTTGGACTGGCCCGTGGGGGTTCCTGCAGGTCCCTGGGAGCTTGGCCTGGGCTGGGGCTGGGGCTCAGGGGCTGTACAGAGGTGCCCAGCTCCAGAGTTCTGGCCGCCTTGCGTTCGTGCTCCCTTCCCTGTCATCCTCTCCCGTCTCAGCGTTCCTGTCCTCCTCCTTCCCTGTGTGCCTCACCCTCGGCCCCCTCCCCTCTGCCTCCAGCACTTCTCACAGCGTCGCTCCCCTAGAATTGCCTGTGTTGTCGCCCCTGCGTCTTGGGGCCCTGGGAGCAACCCCACTCACAGCCCTGCACCCTCACAGCTCCCTGCACTGTCGCCTCTGCATCTTGGGGCCCTGGGAGCAACCCCACTCACAGCCCTGTACCCTCACAGCTCCCTGCACTGTCACCTCTGCATCTTGGGGCCCTGGGAGCAACCCCACTCACAGCCCTGTACCCTCACAACTCCCTGCACTGTCGCCTCTGCATCTTGGGGCCCTGGGAGCAAGCACGATGCCCACAGTGTCCCTGCGGGTGGCGGCAGGAGCCTGGGCTGCGGTGCACGTGGGGGCCCCTTTCCTCTCCGTAGCCAGCTAAGAGTTCTTTCAGGGCCAAGAATTCTTCTCTCTGACCATATTTCCACCCCTCCACCTGCCCTAGAATGCTCTCACAGTGGACGCTGGACTTTGACGTGGCACGCAGGGAGGACAGGACTGCTGGGGCCCTGGTGTTCCCGCCTCTCCTGCTCCCCCAGACATGGCCGCTTCCTGGGCTTGGGTGTCTGAGGGGACGTCTCTCAAGGATCCCACCCAGCTCAGCCTGGCAGGAGCCGCACCCTTCGAGGCCTCAGCCCACACCACACAGGGTGGGGACATGCAGGCCCTGAGTGACCTGTTTGGTGTCTGCATTCACCACCCCACCCCATCTGAGATCATCCCCAGCACCAGTCCCCCCAAATCACTTCATTATTTCTTTGTAAATAGGGCTTTTTCTAGTCAAAATAGTCCGCTTTTCTTATTTCTCCAACATCTGGCTTTGATTGGCCCTGGCCTCCGTGGGCGCTGGGGCCCTGACGCTGTGACCGATGGGGGAGGCCAGTGGGGCCTGCATTCTCCCTGCACAGGGCCAGCTCTTCGACAGGTTGGGAGACCCCCCCACCCGTCCTCCCCCCACTCATCCTCCCCCTACACATCTGTGCTCTCTGCCTTGGCCTGGGCCCAGCTCTGGAGAGCTGGGACCCTGGGGGCTCACCCCATGGCTAGAGTGTCCCCTGCTCTGGGGCGCCCATGGTGGGGAATCTGGGGGCACTGGCCTTCAGAGGCATCCCTCAGGCTAGGGACGGACCCACCACCCCATCCTTCCCTCTAATGTTCTTTGCCATCCTCCCTTGCTGAGATACATGACACAGAGAAGATTCCAGAAATCCCATGGGCCTTCTATGTGGAATTCATAGAAACTCAGATGTGCAGGGTTCCCGGCCTGTCCCCGCAGCAAACCCTTCTGCAGAGACAGAGGTCCACAAGAAGAGGCCCCGCCACCCCAGGGAAACTGGGGGCTAGGAAGGGGTGGGCCCATCGGGTCTGACAGTAATGCCCCATTCTGGTTCTCCGCTCCTTCCTGCTGGGCATCCGCACTGCAGTGGCCCTCCACACAGCGCCAGGACTCAAAGGCCACCTCTGCATAGTCCTCTGAGCTCCCCTGAGTGCACCCTGAGGCGGAGGCCTAGTTTGGGGCACCCAGTGGGTGGAGAAGTTAGGCAATGAGTGAACAGCCTCCCCTCCAGATTGGGGAGCCCGTGGCCCTGCTCCACTGGTGCCCCTCAGCCCAGCCTGCTGGTCCCCGATGCTGCTCGCCTCTTTCCCACAGGCTCCCCAGGCGGGCTCCTGGTCCCTGTGTCCTGTATTCTCAGTGTGGCTGCTCAGCCCTCTGGGTGGTGACAGTGTCATGGGTTTAGCATGATCACAGAAGGAAGGGTGCGCTAGTCTGATAGTACAAGATGACACTGCTACTTGGATAATTATGGAAGTGCTCAAATATCCCAGCATAGAAACCTGGATGCATCCCTGAGGTTGACAGATTGGCGTGTGCCTCGCCTGCACCCTCCTGGCCAACTGGCACCTGTGAGCAGCTTCCTGGGGTGTGCCTGGGGTGCCCTGGACCACCCACGTGGCCGTCCCTCCTCTGGTGGTGGTGACATTGGGCATATCTGTGTTCCCTGCCATGGCCTGGGCCCCCTGAAGGGAAGGAGGCCGGAGGACAGCAAAGCCAGTGACCTGGCCAGTCAGCAGCAGCCTCAGCAGGCGGAAGGGAACAGTCACGGATGCCCAGTGAGGCCCACGCAAGGCCGGGACACCGCTGTCCCACCGCACTCCCAGCGGGTGGTCCCTGAGTGTGGTCCCGGCCTGTGGGAGTTTGACGCAGACCCCAGGAGGAGTGAGCCGGGCCCAGGGTGGAGCACAGGAGGCCACTGGGCATGGCTGGGACCCTGTGTCTGGGGTGACAGCAGGAGCCTGGGCAGTGCTTCGGGGTTGGAGGAGGACGCCAGTGGGGCCAACCCTTAAATGCTCTCCCTCTCAGCGCCTCAGCCTGGAGCCAGGGCCGCCCAGGCAGGCCCCCCTTCCACAGCTGCGGGCGGCCCCCTCCTCCTGGCCTGGGGGAGGTGTTCCCAGCAGCCCCCGCGCGGCCCAGGGCAGGGGTGAGGCCGCCTGTTAAACAGAACAAGGTGCTGGCGGCTCATACCTTCACTTTACGAAGTGTTTGGAATTCCGACGGCCCCAGCAGCTGGGTGTGCCCTGCCCCATTCTCCCTGGGACTTCACCGGCGGCCAGGGCCTTAAATAATTCTTATAAAAACCATGTCAGCCCTAAACTGTGTGATATCTGATTTGTAGCACTCATAAAACCCCATGCCTGCTGCCAGAGAGGGGGAGGGCTGAGCCAGCCTGCAGGTCTCATTTCCCGCCTGTGCCTGCGTGCGTGGGAGCCTGGGTGAGGGATGCCCTGGGGGAAGGGTGGCCCCGAAAACCTAGGCTCCCAGAGTCCCTGCTGGGGCTCCCACCTTGCGCTGTGGCCTCGGCCTCCCTGTCGGCAGGGATGGCGTGGGCCCCCCCACATTGCCATGTTGCACATACAGCCTGTCGCGCCCCTCCCTTGGTTAACTTCGGGAGGAGAACCGACCTTGGCAGTCAAGGTGTCCCCACTGGACCTCAATGGCGGGGACAGCAGCAGCAGCTTCCCTGGGGCCAGCGGAGGGCCCGTCCCCTTCCGGCAAGATAGCACAGAGAACACACTCACCGAACACTGCGGGCCAAGTGTTGGGGCTCAGAGACCCCACGGGGAGAGGGCCCTGGCCCACCCAGGTTGGAACTTGGGAGGAGGGTCCCCCAGGCAGAGTGGGGGCCGACTGTGTGATGCACAGGCTCCCCCCGTGCCCTGAGTCAGAGCTGAGGCCACGTCTGGTCTTTCCATGGTGTTCCCGTGCCCGAAGGTGGGAGCCAGCCCGGGTCAGCCACTCCCGCCCCCCATCACACACTGGGAGGTGCCCAGGTGACCCCAGGACAGCTGGGCCTGGCTGTGGGCATCGAGGCATTGAGGAGGAGCTAGCCTTGTCCCACCCGGAATGCCACCGAGAACATCCTGGCGACCCCAGGCAGGAGTGGGAGCCCTCAGCCCCAGGGCTGAGGACTGGAGGGCCTGGATAAGCCCCCCTGGATAAGTCGGGGGGCCTGGATAAGCCCTGCTTCAGCTGTGGGCGCGGTGGCTCCTCAGCAGGGGGTGGTCATTAAAGCCCCAGATCAAAGGGCTCTGGAAACACAGGCTCATTAGGAAGGCCAGTGAGCCTGGCAGGCCAGGGGCGTAGACAGGGGTCTGCTGTTCATTCACCACCACCGGGGACAGAAAACCCAGCACCCTCACCCCAGCCACATGCTGGAACCACAGGTCACCCACAGGCCTGGGCCATAGTGGGCGAGGTTGTCGGATGACCCCCAAGGCCCGCACTTTTCTGGACTTAAGTGGCCATCCTTTGGTTAGTGAGAGGACCCATGGCCGGCCCTGGGACCTGGGACTCAAGGGCACTGCCCACGGGTGTAGGAGGGACACACGGGCTGCCCAGGGGCCGGGGCATGGCACTTTCCCCAGCTGGCTCCTAGTGCCTGGCAGACAATGGCCACCACCTGGACGGGGAGCACAGGAGACTGGGGCCCGGGAACAGACCTGGTGGCAGCTTCTGGGAGGGAGGCCTGGCTGTGGATGTGCAGCCTGGGTGAGGGGCCAGGAGTCTGGGTTTTCACTCTGAGCTACCGCCGGGCAACCTGGAGGCTCTCGGCTGCCACCTTGTCTTACTTTGTCTAAAATGTGGAGATGATGTCAGACTTGGCAGCTCACATCTGTAATCCTAGCACTTCGGGAGGCTGAGATGGATGGATCGCTTGAGTCCAAGAGTTCGAGACCAGCCTGGCCAACATGGAGAAACCCCGTCTCTATTAAAAATACAAAAATTAGCCGGGCATGGTGGCGGGTGCCTGTAATCCCAGCTACTCAGGAGGCTGAGGCAGGAGAATCACTTGAACTCAGGAGGTGGAGGTTGCAGTGAGCCAAGATAGTGCCACTGCACTCCAGCCTGGGCGGCAGAATGAGACTCTGTCTCAAAAAATAAATAAAATAATAAGATGTGGCGATGACAGTGCTTGCCCAGGAGACACAGGGCTGTAGAAGAAACCCGCCCAACCTCCAGCTTCGCCCCGAGGGTCCCCGCCCCCACCAGACCCAGCCCCTCCTCCCTGGTGCCTGCGGTCCCATGGCAAGTCCCCCGTCTCCCTGCCAGGTGGGGCTCTGTCCCGTGCCGTCTGTCCCTCACGCAGCCACGGTGTGGCAGAGCATGCCAGGCACAGGCACCGCAGTCTCAGCCCTCATAGCAGGGGCCGTTTCTCAGAGATGGCATTGCCACTGCTGGCCTGGGATGGGCCCTCCCTCTGTGCTGCCCCTAGACAGCCAGCCATGCCTCGACTGGAGCCAGCTCAGCTCCTCCACTGCCCCCACCCTGGCCAGGACCTAGCTCTGCCCCCACTGCCCCCCAGGGCTGTCTCACTCTGTTAAGGAGCATTCCAGGTCCTGGCGTTCCTCAGCACTGCCTCCCCCACCCATAGGGTGGCCTCCCGCTACCAGGCTGGTTCCCGGGTGAGGAGGCTGGGGGGGCTGTGGGGCTGCGGTGTCATGTGTCCGGGTCACCCTGTGTTGGGGTGCCTGACCCTGCTCCCTGGAGGGCTGGCTGGGGTTCCTCTGTGGTTCTGGGGCCCTGCCCAGGCACCCTGCCTGGCTTCAGGAGGTCGGCTGCCCAGGGCTCTGCGCTGCGGCTGCTGTTTGTCTTTCTGTTTAACAAAATAAACCCCACTGGCAGCAGTGACTGCTCCTAACGCGCGTCCCTCCTCTTCACCCTCCAGAGGCCCCACTGCTGGGGACACAGGTCTTCGGAGCCTGGGATTCTGGGTCCTTCCCTCCCAACAGCTCTGCAGGGCAGCCTGTGGGGTGCTGGTGGCTTGAGTGAATGGCTGGTTCCCATCCTGCTAGAGGAGGGGGCACCTGCCAGGCCCAGGCCTCAGCTCTGGGGGTCTAGGGACGTTGAAGTCTGGGAAAGGCCCTCTGGCGTCCTGCTAGGGTTCGGGTGTGGCTGAGAACACTGCAGGGCAGACACACTCAGAACATCAGCCCCCGAAGGGTCCCCAGGGCCCAGAGTTCCGGAGCTGGACGGCCCACTGGCCCGCTGAAGGCCCCCCTAGGTCCTGGGCGACCCCACTCATGCTTGAGAGACGAGGCAGCCTACAGTCTAGAAAGTGCCTCCCAAAATAAAAACCAGGCTTGGGGCCCTGAGGGGGCCCGTGGGGCTTGGGACCAGCTGCTCTTCCCATCTCAGCCACGTCCTCCTGCCAGCACATCCCTTGCTCGCCCGGGCCCCTGGGCCTCACCCCAGCTAAATCCACCCAGCCCCTCAGCTGGCACATAACAGGGAAACTGTGTTCCGAGCCTCCCTCGGGGCTCAGTGAGGACGTGCCCACTTGTGCAGGGTGAGGGGCAGCAGCTGCCCGGGGAGCGTGATGAAGGCCTCCAGGAATGCCCTTTATCTGGGGGTATCTGGTTGCCCGCCGGGATGCCGGGAAGCCGGAGTTCCAGCCCTCCCCTGACTCCTGCGAAAACAGAAATAGCTCAGGGAGATGGGACACAGTTGTCCACGTCAGTCAAGGGGACCCGGCCAGCATGGCCGCTTCTGAACTCTCCCGACCTCAGGCTTTTCCCAGGGCCGCTGCCCAGAGACCCCTCAAGCCCCAGCCAGGGAAGCAGCTAGGCCCTCCGGACCCCCCAGGAAGGGGCTGAGAAGGGGCCGCAGTGGTCACACAGAGACCATTTCTGCCACCCCCGACTTGTTGAGGTCCGAGCCGCTCACAGCAGCATGGGGTGGGGGCACCCTGTCCCCAGGCCTTCCTCAAATTTTTCGGTGGCCCCTGAAGTAAGCTCAGCTGAAGGTAGCAGATAGGACACTGGGTTGGCTGGGGGGCCCCGGGACGTGTAGGGCCCGTGTGGGGCTGCGGGTGCAGGAAGAGAAGTGCTCCGACTCACGCTGAAGGGACACCACGAAAACCCAGGGTGCTTCTCACACCGGCCACCCTGGGCAGCCCAGACCTGAGACGGCTGGGGGTGGGTCCCCAAGGACAGACGGGGTGGCTGGGCGGGGTGCTGTGGGGATGCAAGGGCAGGCTAGGCCTGGCACCCCTGGACCTCGTGCCTGTCCACCTGGCTCATGGAACATTCTCAACAAGGCCTGGGGGCCGGGGGCCAGGGCGTGGGCGTCCTGAGAGGGTGCTGTCTGTGGACTCTTGGGCCCCTGAGGTATGACCCCTCCCAGCTATGCCTGGTGCCGTCCCCATGGCAACACCGGGAGAGGCAGGCAAACACGGGACAGCAGAGCAGCTGGGCTCCCCAGGTCCCCTGGAGAAAGCAGGAGGGTCGGGAGAAGACCTCTCCGAGGCCTCAGGCCTGCCCTGTGCTGCCCGCCAGGCTCAGACCAAGCAAAGCACATGTAGGGGCCGACGGGGGCTTGGGCAGACACAGCCAGGTCCCCAGGCCTGGGTTCAGGGTCACCCAGGATTGTGGGGTTTGGGGAGAAAGCAGTTTTGCCTCTCCCACACCCAGATTCTGGAGGCTTCCAGGCAATGAACGCCCCGGGCGAGCATCTGGCGCCTTCAGGAGGCCTCTGTCTACTTCCACTGCAAAGGAGCCCCCTCCCTGAGACACGGGGGTCTCCGGGCTCATGCGGGCGTGCATGCGGGGCTGGGTCACCACGTCCAGGTCTCCGGAGACGCCCGCCTCGGGCCGCCTGGTGGGGGCAGCAGAGCAGTTCGGTCGGCCTGATGCCTGGTTCTCCCCGCTTGGGGGGCCCCCTGCCCCCAGCCCAGCCGGTTCGCTCCACATGGCGCCTTCCCACCGCCCCCTCCCCTGGAATGCAGTCCCAGAACACAGGTCTGGAGCGCACACCCAGCCCCCGGGCTGCCCCACCCTCCTTCCGGGCAGCCTGCCCTCCCGGCCCTGGGCAGGGGGGCTCTGGGCGTCGTCTGATGTCTGAGGTGGAGGCCTTCTTCAGGGTGGGGACTGTTGGGAACAGCCTAGAGCTCTGTCACCCACAGAGAAACCAAGGCAAGGGCCATGTGTGTGCTGGCTCCTTCCCCTCTCCCCGAGGCCAGGACCTGGTGAGCCTTTAGCTCAGAGCCCAAGACCCCCACACCTGGGCTTGGTCTCGGGGACCCTGTGTGTGCAGGACGCCCCACCATGTAGCCCAGGACGCTGGTCAGAAAGATCGTGCGCGGCAGTGGCCACGTTGTGCCTCCCCAGCTTAGCTGTCCACAACCTGAGCCTCCTTGAGGCCTAAATTAGGGTCTAGGGAGAGGGCCAGGGGCCTCCGGTGTCATGGAAACCCGAGCCCGGGAGCTGGGTGCATGAGGGAGGGAGGGAGGGAAGGGAAGGCGGGTGGCGGGAAGTGTTTCCTGAAGGCCCGGGTGTGCTCACAGCACGGAGCCTGCACTAGGACGGCCCCTCCTGCCGGACCCTCACCCCAGCCCGGCAGCTCCATCCCTGCAGGGCCCCTCTCAATCACCCCTCCCAGACCCGGCGGGTGGGAGGGAGGGAGGGAGCGTAAGCCTCCCCCAGTGAGGCCGCCAGGCCCCTGCCTTCCCTCCTGGCCTGGCGTCTGCTTTCTGTGTTAGAGGGATCGGGTTCGCCCCTCCTCGAGGGGCTGGGTCTTATCTCTGGGAAAGAGATTACAGAGTTTCTGACATTAAATTTTCAAGCTGAAGTTTTCAGCATGTAGTTTGAAAAGTATTTTTTTCAAATAACACCTGGAGAGGAGGGACACGGGAGGAAGTCAAGCCTGCTCGCCATAAAACTTTGAACTTGGGGGTGGAGGGACACCCCGTCCGGCACCCCCTCCCCACTCCGCCACAAACGTCTCCCGCCCTCCCCCAGCGTGAGTTATTGATTCCGGCCATGCAGCCTCCTCCAGCCCCCGCCCCCAACCCGGGGCTGCTCCAGCCCAGCCCCTGCACCCCCTCAGCCGCCCTCGGCCTGGCAGCGGGTACCTTGCCTCTGCACCCCTCCGATTGCCCACCCGCCCTCGGCCCACTCAGCCCGGGGCCCGCTCTCCCCATTTTGTTCTTTGTTCTGTGCGGGGCTCTGGGTGGCCCTGCACACATTTGCTGGAGCCCAGCAGGCCGGCCATGGAACCGCCGGGAGAAGCCAGCCTCCTGGGCCCAGCTGCTCTGTGTCCAAGGTGGTCCTAGGGTACGGACCCAGGTTGCCATCTGCGGGCCGCAGACTCGGACGGGCCTGCTGTTAGTGGCCTTTGGTACTTGAAGGGGCTCTCTTGGAAAATCCAGCCTTGAGCTTGTCTACTGGGCCATTTTGGGGATTTGCAAACATTGGGGCACCTCACTGACCCTGTCCCGCCTCGGTATGTCTCAGCCAGGGTGCTGTGGCACCTGATGGGGCTCAGGAGGCCTGGCCGGCTGAGGGAGCCGAGCATGGCTGGGGTGGGGCGGTGGCCAGGCTTCCCCAGCGCCCTCCTCCGAGTGCCCCAGCCTTCTGAACACCCCGATCCAGGCTGGGTCTTGGTGACTCTGCCCATACTTCTCACTGTGTGTGGGTTCAGGAGCCAGCCCCTGCTAGGCTGCCTTAGCCCAAGCCCCCAGCCTGATGCCAGCCCTGGCACCCAGCGCCCTTCCACCTTCTAGCCGCACAGAGGCCCCCCGCTGTGCCCCTGGAACTCCTCTCTCTTCCACGCCATCCACCTCCTGACACTGCCTGGGCACTTGTCCTTCCAAAAGAACACAGCGCCACTTTCCGGCCACCCAGGCCTTGGCTCGGCTGCCCTGTGCCCTCAGCTTCCGGCTCCGCAGGCAGGGCCCCTCCAGCCCTGCCCTCCAGTGCCTCCACACACTTTCCTTGGGGGATTATTGCACACCCCGTGATCTCCCTGGGGCCCACTCCACAAGGGAAGCTCATGCACTGGATGAGGGGAAGGGGACCCAGGGCAGAATGCTCCCGGGGCCCAGCCCTCTGCCCTGCACTGGCCGCCCAGCCTGCCTTGGGCCCAGGTCCACTCCCAATTCCCTCCTCTCACCTGGGATCCCCAACGGACCCCACACCCAGCCTGACCATCCCAACTCTGCCACTCCCGGACATTGCCCGGTCCCTCCTTGGCCCGTGACCCTTAGCCGGTGACACGCCAGGACAGAGATGGCAGCTGAGGGCACAATCTCAGGTCTCCCTGCCACCCACCAGCCCTCCTCTTTCTAGGAAGACCCTCTGGGTTCCAACCCACCTCTTCAGGGCCCCTCCTCTGCAGTCTTGGACCGAGACTGGCAGTGGTGTGGGACTGCCCCCTGTGAGCCCTGCTGTCCTCCTCCACAGTGGGAACTAGGGGAGAGAGGAAAGGGCAACAGAGCAGGGACCATCCTCCGGTCGGGACAGTTGGGCGCCTCTGTCCACTTCCCCCGGCTCAGGGTCTTGGAGGAGGTAGGGAGGTGACAGCCACCTGGAAGGGCACCGGGCAAGGCAGGATGCTCACCTCCAGTGGGCGGGCAGTGAGTGCCAGGCCGTGCCCGTCCCCAGGTGCCCTGGAAATGGTAGACGGGCAGCAAGGGAAGGTCCCAGGCTCTTTCCTGTCCCCCGGGCCTGGCTTGGCTGGTAGAGCTTGGCAGGTCAGCATTTTCTGCAGACTCCGAACGCAGCAAGCTCAGCCCTCTAGCTCATGCCCCGCCTGCCACAGGGAGACACAGCCAGGGTTTGGGGCCGCCGCACATCCCGCCTCGCGCTGGACACCGCCATGTTTCCCTCCTGCACCGTGCCAGTCCACCCTCCCTTCCTTGGAGACTCCTTCCCCCTTCTCTCAGGTCTCTCATCTCTCCTGGCCCTTCCTCCTCCCCTCACAGCACTCCCAGACACCCAGCAAGAAGCAAAATGGCAGAGCGGCACCGTCTGTTCCCGGAATCGCTGCAGCAAGGGGTGGACGGCCTGGGGTGCAGGGACCCCAGACCCGCCTGGAGCCCTGTGGGTGGCCACAGCCCCAGAAGGGCTGGATCCAGAGGACTGGCCAGCAGGAGCTCTCAGAATGGGAGTCTTCTTTTCAAGTAAGACCTTGGCAGCCTTGGAGTCGGCTGGTGTTGGCTCCCTGGTCCCCTGCTGTAACCTGGGAAGATTCCCTTGCGCCAGCTGCAGACCCAAAGTCCGAGCTGGGGCTTTGAGGGGCACAGAGGGAACCTCCGGTCATACCGTGACAAGAGCAGTAATGTGCGGCCACCCAGTACCGCAACATGGTAGGCTCCAGGGCAGACGCCGGGGAGCCCAGGGCTGGGATGGGGCCACTCACTTGGCTCAGCCACACAGCAGTCCCACCCGGCTGTAAAAGCAAGACTCCAGGGGCTTCAGGGGACCTCTGGCCATCCCTGGGTGAGGTTTCCTCTAGCTCTTCCCATAGCAAGATGCCCTACTTCCCACCTGGCCCGTCTGTCCTCCCACCTGCCACACCTCCCTGGCCACCATCTCCATGGCCCAGAGCTCCACCCAGCCTGGTCTTGCCTTCCCACCAGCTTTTTGCAGTTTGAGATGGGACCAGGAAGGAAAGGGAAGGTTCTGGGAGGGGGAGCGAGGCTGCTGAGAGGCTGCGCCATGGCTGGCCTGGCAGGCGGGAGGCTGGGAGGATGGAGGGACTTCAGTGGAGACCAGGTGGACCTGGAGAGAAAGAGCATGGGTTTTGGGAGAGGGCACAGACCCGGGCACAGAGAGGAGCCTGGAGGAAAGGGCCCCACCCCGAGGGAGGAAGGGAGGGCTCGGGAGGAAACAGCGGCTGCTCTGCACCCGCAGGATCAGGAAGGGCGATCCTGATGGAGAGAAGGGGCCGTCCTTGGGGAAAGGGAAGGAGAACCGAGCTGCAGGGGGTCTGTGGGGAGAGGGCTCTGCCATCTCCTCAGCCAGACGGGTGTCTTTTTCCTGAACACAGAAGGGAAACAAGACGCCATGTTCTCACGCCCGTGTGTCCGCAGGTGTGGCCAGGAGTTCGGGCAGGACTGGGCTGTGAGCAGGCAGGACTGCCCTCCAGAAGCAGGCGCAGAACGAGTGTTTGGGGATGGAAAAGGCGCGGCTTGTGTCTGCACCCTGCGGCCGGTGGGGTGGGAGGGTGAGCTGCTTGCAAGGCGGGGAGGGGGTTGGGCAGTCTGGGGGAGCGCCTGAGGATGCACAGCTTTCTCCCAAGGCCAGGGCTCTGGGGACTGGGGTCCAGGAGAGAGTTTTGCTCTGCCCGTGGCCGGGAGGTAGGCACCCAGATGCCGTTGTGGGGTAGAGTGAGGGGACCTCATCCCCAGGGGCCCAGAGGATGCGCGGCCCTGCCGAGGGGCATTGAATAACTCCAGCAGAAAAGGTCTGGAGCCCTGGAGCCACTCCCCGATTCCTGGCATTTTCCCAGCACCCCCACGCCCCACCAGGACGGCTCTCAGTACTCCCCTTGGGGTGAGGAGAACCGGACCCCACTGAGTCCATCGCAGACCCCAACTGGCAGGGCCCATGGCTCCCCGTCTCCTCTCTGGGCTTTGTCCTCTAGCGTGAGGGGTCAGGGCCCAGGCACCCATCTCCTCTGGGCTGAGGCTGGACGGTGTCTGGGGGAAGCCCCCCCAAATGCAAAGCCTTGCTGTTGATCTCAAGACCCAAAGCGGGGGCAGAAGGAGGAAGGTGGAGGAACGCAGACCGGATTCCTGGTGGGCGATTCTGTTGAGTCTTCAATTCCCTGGACTAATTATTTGCTTAAGTCAGAACTCCCAGCCGGGTGGGGTTAGGGCCGGGAGACCAGGGAGAGGGTTCTTTCCTGGAGAGGTCTGCTTATCCCAAAGGCCAGTTAGCAGCACAGTGCCTCGGCAGGGGCTTGCTCGTCCTGGGAGCAGAAGTGAGCTTCTCTGCTCCGAGGGGCGCCCTCCTGGGCCTCGGAGCCTTGGGGAGGGGCCGGCTCTATTCTCCTGGAAAGCCAAGGTGGGAGGACGCAGCTGGAATTAGTTGGGGTTGAAGATGCTTCCTGGTTAGAAGGGGATTTGCTCCTCCCTGGGGCCACAGTAGGGCACTTGGAACACCGGGATCCCAGCGGGGGCCAGTGGGGAGGGATGGCTGCTTCCAAGTGAGGCTCTGGGTACCTGGTGGCCCACGGAGCAGGGAATTGCCTCCTGCGACTGGCCATCAGAGGGGGAGGCATCACCCCCACCGGAGTCCTCAGCCGGCCCCTCCTGGAGTCCTCAGAGCCCTGGGCAGGCTCTCACCTGGCCCTCCACTGCCGTGGCTGGACCAGAGGCTCATCAGGAGCTTGTGCTCTTCGACCCCCAGAGCCCCAACCTGGATGCCTTAGAACTGACCTGTCCCGAGCTGGACAGCCAAGATGCGATGGTGGCCGTGCTGGGCTCCAGCCCATGCTGGGCTCCGGCCCATGGTGGCCTCCAGGTTGGTGCTGGGGCCTTGGGGGAAAGGGTTGCTTTTCATGGCTTGGCTGAGGGGATGGCAAAGCTGTCCTCCATTCCGCCTCCTTTGCCCATGGACGTGGCCGCATGCCGGTCTCCATCACTGGCCCATCCTTGACCATCTCGCCAAGACTCAGGGACCCACAGTGGCCACTCCCCCACCGGCTGGCTGGGAAAAGGCCCATAGTGCCAGGCACACACCAGGGCGGCCAGGGATTGGTCACTGCCTGAATGTCCCCGGACGGATGCCCGTGTGCCCTTGGGCAGCCTTCCCCTCAGACAGGCTGTCCAGGCTGGGAAACCCTGAGCCAGAGGGATTAAGGAGAAAAGACAGAGTCGACTGTTCCCTTGGCCGTGCTGATTTGTGCTTCATTTAGTGTATATTTGCTCAGTGGTCAAAACACAGAGGTGATGATGCTAAGGGTCCGGATACGTCCCGTCTCCTGGGCCAGCCTCCTGCAGGTGCCCAGCCCTGCCTGCAGTGCCCTGGGCCTGCCTTTCCCCTGACAGCCACCTTGCACATTCCTGTGTCTCTGCACGGGTGACACAAGCATCGCAGATACACCAGGGAGTGCAGGGACCCTCAGCATGGTGCCCAGGCTGCTCTTTAGGGAAAGGCAGGGTTAAGTCAGGACCCCAGAGACCCGCAGGGCCCTCTGTCCCCAGCCCGAGCCCTGAGTCCCTCTTGCCAGCCTCTGCTGCTCTGTGTGAGGCAGGAGCTGCCAGCCTGTGGTCTGGGCCGGGTGCTCTCAGGATGTGTGCCTGGGGTCTGAGCACATCCTCCCCATACTGAGACCGACTGTCCCTCCCACAGGTGGAAGACATTGCTAGGACACTCCCTGAAGGCATCTCCAGCCTCCCTGGAGCCTGGGTTATGGCTGGACAGTCTGGGGTCCTGGGCGCCTTGGGATGCTGGCCCTGGGTCCACTCAGCACGGTCCTGGTGTTGTCTTCCGCTGGAGGCTTCCTGGGGCCTGTGCCGGGGGTGGAGAGCAGGGAGAGGCAGCAGGGTCCCTCCCAAGGTGAGGTTGCTGGAAGCACCAGCCCTGTCAGAGTGGCCTGGACTGTAGACACCCCAGGTGACCTTCTGGAAGGACAGAGGGACCCCCAGATGATGACAAAGAAAGAGGGTCTGACCTCTCCCCCTTCCTGAGCTCTGAACTCCCACTGGTTGCCTAACTTCCAAGTCCTTCTGGGGCTGAACCCTCTCTGGATGCCCCTCCTGAGCCCTGAGGTGGGCTAAAGCCCCCAGGGCTTCCGTGCTGGCTTGGAAAGGGGGTGAGGCTCCCCAGGCCTGGGAGTTGGCAGTTTTTTCTACCCTCTCCCCAAACTTTCAGACTGGACCACTTAAGAATAATGAAGTCCAGGTGGTCCCATGTGAGCCTCGATCCTTGCTGCCTGCGGGGCCGAGCCTCTCCTGCCTGTCCCACCTCCCGCCGTGAGCAGCTAATGACAGCCAGAGGCTGGAAGGTGAAGCTCCCCTTGGCTGTCAGGCGGGCCGGGCGGGCTGCAGGGCAGCGGCTGGACAGGTCGAGGGCACCCCTGTGCTGCCCAGTTCAGTGCACCCAATCACTGCACCACACCCTTCATGGCCGCTGTCCAGCCAGGACCCTGCCATAGGCGCTTCCCGTGGGGCTGTGGGGAGACAGACCAGTCAAGACCGGGCTGCCTCCCCATGTCATCTACCAGCAAGGAGGCTGCAGGCGGGCGGAGCACCTTCAGGGAGCTTCAGTCTGGGAAGAGGGAGGAGTTCCGAGGTGGATGGTAGCCATGGCTGCACAGTGGTGAGAATGCCCTGAGTGCCACTGATGTGTGTGCTCTGTGGCCCAGTGGCTCAGTGACTCAATGTCTCAATGACTTGATGGCTCAGTGGCTCAGTGGGTCAATGTCTCAGTGGCTCAGTGGGTCAATGTCTCAGTGTCTCAATGTCTCAATGTCTCAGTGGCTCAGTGGGTCAATGTCTCAGTGGCTCAGTGGGTCAATGTCTCAGTGGCTCAGTGGGTCAATGTCTCAGTGGCTTGGTGACTCAATGTCTCAATGGCTCAGTGGCTCAGTGGAGCTCAGTGTCTCAGTGGCTCGGTGACTCAATGTCTCAATGGCTCAGTGGCTCAGTGGGTCAATGTCTCAGTGGCTCAGTGACTCAATGTCTCAATGGCTCAGTGGCTCAGTGGGTCAGTGTCTCAGTGTCTCAGTGACTCAATGTCTCAATGCCTCAGTGGCTCAGTGGGTCAATGTCTCAGTGGTTCAGTGGGTCAATGTCTCAGTGTCTCAATGGCTCAGTGGCTCAGTGGCTCAATGTCTCAATGGCTCAGTGGCTCAATGGCTCAATGTCTCAATGGCTCAGTGGCTCAGTGGGTCAATGTCTCAGTGGCTCAGTGGCTTAATGTCTCAATGTCCCAGTGGCTCAATGGCTCAGTGGCTCAGTGGCTCAATGGCTCAGTGGCTCAGTGACTCAATGTCTCAATGTCTCAGTGCTCAGTGGGTCAATGTCTCAGTGGCTCAGTGGGTCAATGTCTCAGTGGCTCAGCGACTCAATGTCTCAATGGCTCAGTGGCTCAGTGGGTCAATGTTTCAGTGGCTCAGTGGCTTAATGTCTCAATGTCCCAGTGGCTCAGTGACTCAATGTCTCAATGGTCAGTGGCTCAGTAGCTCAATGTCTCAATGGTTTGGTGGCTCAATGGCTAAAATGACTAGTTGTGTTATATACTTTCACCATAATAAAACAAAACATGTCCAAGGTGCTACAGGGAGGGAGGAGACCCAGAACACCCGCCTCCACTTCCCATCCGCCAGGCAGCATCCCTCCAGCTGGCTCTCTGGGAGGGCTCAAAGCCTCCAGCCTCCCTGTGGCCCCCGTCTGCCTTCAGGAGATGCATCCCCTCTCTCCTGCCCTGAAACCCTCGAGGCAGCCCTGCCCTTGGTCCCTGCAAAGGAAGTGGCCCAGGCTTGGCCTGCTGTGGCCTCTGGAGGCAAGACGTGGAGGTGCACAGTGTTCAAAGGCCACACCCCCCAGGACATGGGCTCCAGCGACTGAGGGACGGAACGGGCCAGTGTGTGCACAGCAGTGGGAGACATGGCACCGCCTCCAGGGCAGCCCCCAGGCAGAGGGCAGGCGGAGGATAGCCCAAGAGGCAGGAGAGGGGTCTCGGTGCTGGAAGTGCATGGCAAGGATGGCAGAATGGAAAACACAGTGCCTCGTCGGGGACAGGCCCAGGGCCACAGGTCGGGCAGGCCCATTGGCTATGTGGCTCGGGGTCCCGCACTGGCAGGCAGGGGAGGGAATTCTTAATTTTTTAATGAAAAGGATAGTTGAAGCCGGGTGCGGTGGCTCCCACCTGTAATCCCAACACTTTGGGAGGCCGAGACAGGTGGATCACCTGAGGTTGGGAGTTCGAGACTAGCCTGACCAACATGGAGAAACTCCATCTTTACTAAAAATACACAATTAGAAGGGTGTGGTGGTACGACTGTAATCCAGCTGCTCAGGAGGTGGAGGCAGGAGAATCGCTTAAACCCGGGAGACAGAGGTTGCAATGAGCTGAGATAGCGACATTGCACTCCAGCCTGGGCAACAAGAGTGAGACTCTGTCTCAGAAGAAAAGAGAAAAGGCAAAAGCCTGGTTGAAAACGGGTGCCTGACAGCCGCATGTCAGGGCCCTGGGAAGGAGGGGGCAGGAGTGGACTGGCCAGGTTGTGGGAGGCTGCGGGCAGGCAGCAGGTGGAGTAACAAAGGCAGGGCCTGGCGGTGCCGGCCTGGGGGCTAATTGCACAGCTCACTGCTCACCCATGCGGGCAGGCTGCGGCCCCAGGGCCCCGCCCGGCCTCCAGATGCTCACATCCAGCGATAAAGTGCTGCTTGCACAATCACTGACCGATTGAAATCTGCACAGGCGGGTAGATGTGGCCACCCCAGGAGAGGAGCGGCCTGGGGCCTGCCATCCGGTCTTGCGTCACCACTCCCCACCAGGTGGAGAAGGCCCCGTTATCAGCAGCGAGCCTGCGGCTGTTCCTTATCCTCGGGAGCCTGGAGATCATCACTCCTCCTGGACCCAGAGAGGCAGGCGTGGGAGGGGGTCATGGCCATCACGCCACTGTGCACACCTGGCTGGGGCTGCCCTCGGGCTCCGACCATCTGCCCTCTTTTGCGTCAGAGCCACCACCTGGCAAGCAGCCCCACTGGCGCCCCTTCCAAAAGGGCACGGAGCCGTGGGCAGCCCCCTCCCTCCCAGCAGGCTGGACTGTGGGACGTGCGGGATGTGTCTGTATCTGTGTCTGTGCAGCCCGGGGGCTCTGTGGCACTGGCTCGGCCCTGTGCTGTGCTCTCATGGATAGGAGTCTGGGCCGATACCTTGGTACCCACGCTCCAAGCCAGGTGGCCACAGCATGGCTCCGTGGGCTTTCTTGGCAGAGCCTGGGGCCAGCAGGACTCAAGTAACTGCTGCTGGGACCCCCATCTGATTCTCTCCAGGGCTGGAGATCCAGGGAGGGCGTGGAGCAGGGCTGTGGCAGGGGCCCTGGGTGGCCTTCCCTCGCCGCTTTCCCATGACACCCCTGTAATCGGGGCTCTTATCCCTGGCTCCCCTGTACCTCACAGCTGCCTGGATGCAGCCCCGCCCGTGCTCGGGCCTGTGGGGAGGCCGCAGCCGTCCTTTCCCATGGTTGGGCGGGGGCTGGGGTGGGGGGCAAGGAATTTGAGGAGGAAACAGCAGTGGCCTGAGAATTTAGAAAATGCATCCAACTGCTTGGACTCTTGGGAAGAAGCTGGCAGGAGGATTAGGAGAAGTGGAGGATGATTGCATGGTCCTGGGTGGGCCGTGACGGATGGGGCAGCCGGGGTCTCCAGCATGAGAAGGGGAGCCTTGTGTGTGCCGGGCTAGCAGCTGTCCCCATCCCTCAGCCTGCGCCCCTCTCCCCTCGGCTGCTAACCAGAGACCTCTGACCCCCGCTGGAGGCAGGAGCCAGATTTGGCTATAGTGCCCCCACTCTGCCTGGTGACAGAGACCTGGGCCCCCCGTGCCAGGATTCTCATCCCCATCTACAAAACGAGGCTTGAGAACATGTGTTGAGCGGATGGGGGACCTCGGAAGCCCCCGGCGCTCCCAGAACCCACAGTCTGCCTCTCGAATCTCAGACCAGTTCCACCTCCTCTACCCGCCACCCGCTTCTGGGGCTGCCGAGTCTCTCCATCCAGTGAAGGGGAGGCCTGGGAGCAGGGGTGTACAAGCCGAGGGGTCCTCTGCCTCAGGGCCGGAGCTGGCTGTTGGGTCTGCCCACGCCCCTGGGCCAAGCCCCCTGGTTATGCTGGGGCTAGTCACACGGTTCATCGCGGGCCTGGACCTGGGTAAGACGAGCAGCTGCTCAGAGTGGCCGGGGCCTTGGGGTGCCTCCTCTGTTCCCCACATGGCCCCTCAGTCAGGCCCTGCCCAGCCATGCACAGCTTTGCCCCGCTTGGCCAGACTGGCCCCTTCTGGCCCTAACTCCTTAACTCTCCTGCACTTTTCTCCTCTGTCCTGGGGTCCCTGGGCCTAGAGGGACGGCCACCCTTCCCCGTGGGCCTGGCAGCGCCCCCAGGGCTCCACTGGCATCAGATAGATGGAGTCATGTCCTGGTAGCCCTGTCCCCACTGCAGTGCCCAGTGGAGGCACAGCTGAGGGTAATGCGATCACAGCTGCCCCCACCAGCTCCAGGACCATCTGCAGCACCACAGAAGCAGAAAGTCACTCCGGTCACGCAGGCGGGCTCTGCTCTGGGGAGGAGTGGGGACAGGAAGGCCCACCAAGCCCCTGTGCCCCCGCCCCCGGGAAGCCAGGCACTGTGGGTGCAGCGGCTCCGGGGCGGCTCCTGTGGGCTGGGCTGCCGGGCCCCTGGGGGCAAATTGTGAGTTGGATTTCAACCAGGAAAGCAAGGCTTGGTGGGGCAGGCAGAGGGGGCGTGGGGTGGCCCCACAGATGGCGTTGCCTCGACCCTTGGCTCCTGGCGTTTGCTCAGCTAACTTTGCAGACGAGACGCTGTGTGTAGAGAGACACCAGTGATAAGGATGGGGTTGTTGGCTTCTGGGCACCCCCGCTGTGGCCTTTGATGGCCACATCCTTCTGCCCCCCCCCCCCAGCCTGGCCCCACTCTCTCCAGGCCATTGTCTCACTCCTTCTGGAACCTTCTAAGCAGTGCCTGGGAAACGTGGCCATGCCCTTGTTTTTCCACAATTTTAAAGCTTTCCCCACCCACCAAGAAGGGGGAGGCATGCCTGTTTGGTGCCCCTGGGGCTCCTGCAGCTAGCTGCCTCCACCCCTTGGCCTCCTCCCTTGGGGTACAGAAGAGCTCTCTGCACAGGTCCTCCATCCAGCAGCCATCGCGGTGCTGGGCCTTTAGGCACCGGGGAGGGCAGCTCAGGGGCAGCCGCAGGCATGGGTGCCTGCCCCTGCTGCAGGGTGCCCCGTGCTGAGACAGCATGCACAGGGCACGCTCTGGGCCTCGGTCCACCCTCCCTGTGGCAAATGAGGTGCTCTGCAGGGCTGCTTAACTATTCAACCTGGCCTTCCCACGGTCCCTCTGGAGGACAAGGGAGGGCAGGATTGCAGGGAAGCCGATTCCCAGTCCCTCCCCAGCCCATAGCAGAGTGGTCACAAGCGTGGGAAATGCCAGCCACATGCCTCCGCCGCACTTCGCTTAACTCAGCACAAGGAGCTTCCTGGGCCTTTGATGTCCCAGGACCTACGGCCTTTAGTGCTTTGTGGGTTGGGAGGCAGGAAGCCGGAGCTCTGGGGCTGCTGCAGCCCCTCCCCTTCTGCAGCACATCCTTGCTCTGAGGGTGGCAGAGGCAGGTCCAGGCCTTAGGGACCTGGGGCCAGGGCCCCCTGGGGAAGGGAAGGGCCTGGTGCTCCCATATCCTGCCAAGGGGAGCTGGTGGTGGGAACCCCAGGAGAGGGACTGGGGGGGATGTCCCCACGCCTTTCGGTGGTCGGTGCTGGTGAAGTACCGCACCCAATGGTGAGCAAAGGGGGGCCTCTTCCGGAAAGCCCCAAGGGCGTGCCAGGGTCACCAGAAGGGGCCGAGGGGGTCTGGCAAAAGCAGGAGGCAAGATTTAGAAACAGGTTCCAGGGCAGGGTCAGGGCAGGGTCAGAGCAGCTCCAGGACGGCTCTGCTGCCCAGTCAAGAGTGTCCTGCCCAGCCCCTGGGCTGCAGGCAGGGGTCGCACAGAGGACCGCGAGTGGCCAGGCAGGAGCAAGGCTCACCGAGCATGTGGCAGGGAACAGGTCTCTGGGAAATCATCTGGGCCAGAGGCCTTGGAGTCGGCTTTCCCCCAGCCCCGGGGACCCAGCCTCTGCCTGCAGGGTCTGGGAGGCTAGGGGGCTGAGGACCCTCCATGCAGGCCAGGTGGGGCAGGGGCTCGGGCTGGCCCTGCGGAGCCCGCATGGCTGAAGTCCTCCAGAAGGGCTACCTGGAGGCGGGGGTGTGGAGACTGCTGGGGCAGGCCAAGGCAGCCGGCAGCTCCCAACAGGCAGGGTCCCAGCAGGAGTGGAGGCGAGAGGGCTGGCCTGGGGCACGGCGTGCGCACGGGAGCGCGTGTCTGCTGGACCCAGTGAGGTGCTGGAGCCAGCGAGCCAAGACAAGCTGTCCCTGCGGGTGTCTGACCGGCGGGTCCCCGGCTGGGGGTGTGACGGCACCGCACTGGGGACACAGTAAGGCCGCAACAGAACCCAGAGCCTGGCTGCCGTGGCCCGACCACCACAGACAGTGCTTCCCCAGGCTGCACCTCCAGGCCCTGCCCCCTCCAGGGGCTCTGCGGGGTCTGGGAAGGGCACAGCTGTTTGCCTCCCCACATTCCAGACACAGGGTCAAGCAGTGTGGGAGGCTGTTTTTCTTTACAAATGTCATCTGAAAACAAACACTTGCTGGCTCAGCCCGGCTGCACCGACCCCTCAGAGAGTGGGGGCAGGGACCAGGCCTGGCCACCCCCATCCAGGTGGCCGGGGACTCTTCCAGGCCAGAGTGGCCTCTGACCCTCCCTTGCTGCCCATGCCACGCCAGCCATGCCAGTGTCTTCCCTGGCCAGAAGGCTCTGACCCACCCCATTTGCCACCTAGAGATGGGGAAAGACCCGCCTGGCCCAGCCAGTGGCCGATGAAGCCATCTTTCTCCCAACGGCCATTCCTGGCTCGGCCCTATGCCCAGGGCAGGGTCAGGCCCAGTGGGTCTCTCTGTGGAGGGTGGGGAGGCCTGGGGTATCTGGGGGCGGTGAGGGGCGTCCAGCCCTTTCCCGGGCCCCATGTGGTCACCACTCCTCCCCTACTCCTCCCCCACTCCTCCCCCCACTCCTCCCCCCACTCCTCCCTCCACTCCTCCCTCCACTCCCCCAACATTAGGCTCTGGGAGTGGGTAGGGCCCTCCTCCTCCAGAGCTGTGAGGTTTGCCTTCCCGAAGGCTCACAAAGGGTCCCCGTCCACGGCCTCGGCCTGGAACCAGAAGGCTCTGGGCTTCCTGGGGGGCTGTGCGGCCTTGCACTGTGGGTCTCCCTGAGCGGCAGCCCTCTGCTGAGCCAATGTGGCACTTTGTCCTCTTGGAGCAAAATGCAGCCTCCCCATCCCTCCCAGGCCCCAGGATTTCATCGCGGGGGGCCAAGGGTGGTGGGGACCACCCTCCCGGAGAAGCTTCTTTGCATCCCTGCTCATGTTCCTCAGCCCCAGGTGCACCAGGGGTCCTGCAGGAAGCCTGTGGGCTGGGACTGGGGGTGTGTTTGGGGCAGCAGTGTCTAGATCCTGACCCGCCTGAGGGCTGGGAGCTCAGACTGCAGGCCTTGGGAGTCAGAAGACCGGCATCACTCTCCCTTCCCCTTGCCACAGTGGCCCCAGGCGGGAGGGAACGGACATTCGCCCTAGGTCTGTGGCTGGGCCGGGGGTCACCCCGAGATGGTTCCTGTGGGTGCTCCCCTGGCTTCTCAGCACTGTGTGGAGGGGAATGCCCCGTGCTTCCCACCCTGAGCTCCACTGGGCAGGGAGGAGAGGGGCACCTCTGTGGGGCTCAGCTACCCCAACTCCCACAGGAGCCCCAGGCCCAGAGTCCCCAGGAGGGAGCAGCCGGCTGCGGTTTCTGCCGTAGAGACAGGTGTCCGGTCTGGAATTCACTCCTCTCCAGGTGGAGCCGCCATGGAGCGCCGAGTCACTTTCTTGGGGTGGCATGCGGGATGGAAGTAGGGCTGTATTACCCAAGACCTGCGGGGCGGACTGGCCTCTGGAGGTGAGAACTTGCTGGGGTGTGTCGTGGGTGAAAGAGGAGCGCCAGCCTTGAGGGGGCATCTCCCAGTCCCCTCTGTCTCCCGGGCCAGATGAGTGAGGTGTGGTGGAGCCACAGGGTAGCGAAACAGGGACCCTCTCAGGTGCATGGGGGCTGGGAGGTGGTGCAAGTTCCCCCGCTTCACCAAGAAGGGACTTAGAGAGTTAGATGGTGTTTCTGAGTTACGATGGCAGGCTCAGCTGACCTCGTCCCAGAGGCGCTGCCAGCAAGGGCCAGGCACGGCATCCCTGCCAGGCACACGGCATCATCCTTAGAGATGCTGTGCATGGGAGGGAGGAGAAGCTTAGTCCCCCCCTGAGGCAAACTTTGGGATGGCCAGGGACCCCTGAGCACCCTGCCCACCTTTCCCCCGGTGCCCACTTGGGGCCATGCTCTCTCCCTCCTTTGAGCACTGTAAGATCCAGGATCCTGGGACTTGGAGCTCTCTGTCCTGCCGCTCTGTGTGTGCTGGGGAGTGGGCAGGAGTGGACAGAGATCTGCCTTTCTCTATGAGTCCCAGCTGTGGGAGGCTTCACCTTCTAGAAGGTTCCTTCTGTTTCTCTGTGCCTACCATGAGGCTCACCCTTACACTGAGGACTGTCTTCTTGCTGGTAGGCTCACTGTGTGGAGGAAAAGGGGCTTCTGGTCACCTTTCCTGCAGGCACAGATACACACAGTGTCACAGGGTAGTTGAGACTGTGTTACTGAGCCCAGTGGGCATCCTGGGAGCAGATCCTGGTTTGTCACCTTACCAGATGCAGGAGCTCAGAGGCAGCCGTGATCACACTGCACCTCAGTTTCCTCATCTGTAGAATGGGAGCAGTTTGCATGAGGCTCCTGGGCAGAGCCTGGAACTCCTGAGCCTGAGAGCAGTTGTCATCAGGCAAATGTCCACTCGAGCAAGACCTCTCCCCAAGCCCGGCTTGTGGTCCTATCCCCTGCAGTTCTGGTGGTGGGGACCCAGAAGTCAGAGCGCATCAGCCTCCTGGCAGCTGGAGGCCACAGTGCCCCAAGTTTGGGACATGCCCCACTCTGCATGTCCGTGGCACTTCTTCCAGGCTACTGGCCAGCCCCTCCCACTCACAGCATCCCATGGAGCTTCCTGAGAGATCTTCGGACCCAGGGTGGGTGGGGGCCGGGTCTACTCTTCCTCTGGTGCCCCGGGTCTGTAATGGGCCTGGGCTGTGAGCTGGTGCCAAGAAGGACAGAAGCATCAAGCCAGGCCAGATGGCCGCACGCAGTGGGCTGCAGGGCCATGATCGCTGAGGCCCAGGCCTTCTGACACAGGCTGCCTGCTGCTTCTCGGACAGTTGAAGCACTCAAGTGTTAAAATAAAACAAGTTTTTAAAATAAATTTTTCTACTTTTTTGTTTTTTTTGAGACAAGCTCTCGCTCTCTTGCCCAGGCTGGAGCGCAGTGGTGGGATCACAGCTCGCTACTGTAGCTTCAGCCTCCTGGGCTCACACGGTCCTCTCGCCTCAGCCTCCTGCGTCGCTGGTACTACAGGTCCGCACCACCGCACCTGGCTGATTTTTGGCAGAGATGGGGTCTCACTATGTTGTCCTGGCTGGTCTCCAACTCCTGGACTTAAGCCATCTGCCCACCTTGGCCTCCCAAAATACTAAGATTACAGGTGTGAGCCACCACGCCTGGCCCCAAATAAAACAATTTAAAGAGGAAAACCGTGTATGTGTGGCGGGAAGAGAGGGGTGAGGGCTGGAAAGAGGTGAAGGAAACAAACCCGTGAGGAACAGCTTGCTCCCACGCCCGCCTCGCCGCTCCCCAGCCCTTCACCTCGGAGCCGAGCAGGGGCTGGGGGACAACACAGGGAGCCTTTCCAGGGAAGTGACTCTTTTCTGGAACTTTCCAAACACCACACTCACATGCGCGCACACACACACAGACACACGTGCGCACGCACACACACAGACACACGCACACACACACTCAGGCGCACGCGCGCACACACACGCGCACGCACACACACAGACACACACCACGCACACACACCGACACACACAGACACACACACAGACACACACGCAAACATGCGCGCGCGCACACACACGCGCACACAGACACACGCACACGCACGCACACGCACACACAGACACACACAGACACACACGCACACACGCGCACACAGACACACGCACGCACACACGCACACACAGACACACACAGACACGCGCATGCACGCACACACACACGCCAGGCCTTTCCTTCCTTCTTTCTCACAGGCTTCCTTAGTGTTCATCACAAAGTTCCTGCGTAGGGAGGGCTGCGGGCAGCTGCCGTTTGGGACACATGGGGGGCCTCTCGCCTCTGGGCAGCTCCTCTCCCTGGCTTGCGGGGAGGCCAAGGGGAGCCCAGGTCTCCCTCTCGCACTGCGTGGGAGTGGGGGATCCCAGCTGGCAGCAGACACCCCTGGGAAGGTGGCAGGCCAATGGCTGTTTGCAGAAGGATGGGGACACTGGGGCCAGCAAGGGGACATGGACTCAGCAGACAGTGCCCTGGCCAGCAGGATTGTGGGCTCCCCTTCCTTGCTGAGATTCTGTGAAACACATGGGGTGGCTTATGGGGGTGCAGGCAGCAGGAGCGGGACCACTCAGAGGTGGGCGTGGCACAGGGTTCATGGATGCTCACAAGCGGGGTGGCCTCGGGAGACGGGGTGGCGGCCCTGCGGCCATGCACATACACAGCGTGTTGTTGGTGACGGCCCCGACAGGTGGCAGGGGAGCAGGCTCTGGGCCCATCTGACCCATGAGCACAGGGTGGCTTTGTGGCCTCAGTCCTTCTTGTGAGCATCTTTCTAAAGTCAAGCCTGTGCTCCCCAGCCAGAGTAGGCATGCTGGGCTGGGCTGGGCTGAGCTGGGCAGGGCAGGGCAGGGCTGGACTGGGCATGGCTCAGCTGGGCAGTGCTGGACTGAGCTGGGCAGGGCAGGGTTGGGCTGAGCTGGGCAGGGCAGGGCTGAGCTGGGCAGGGCTGAGCTGGGCAGGGCTGGGCTGAGCTGGGCAGGGCAGGGCTGGGCTGGGCAGGGCAGGGTTGGGCTGAGCTGGGCAGGGCAGGGCTGAGCTGGGCAGGGCAGAGTAGGGCTGAACTGGGCAGGGCAGAGCTGAACTGGGCAGAGCAGGGCTGGGCAGGGCTGGGCTGAGCTGAGCAGGGCAGTGCTGAGCTAGGCAGGGCATGGCTGGGCTGAGCTGGGCAGGGCAGGGCTGGGCTGAACTGGGCAGGGCGGGCAGGGCAGGGCTGGGAAGGGCTGAGCTGGGCAGGGCTGAGCTGGGCTGATCTGGGCAGGGCAGGGCAGGGCAGGGCTGGGAAGGGCTGAGCTGGGCAGGGCTGAGCTGGGCAGGGCTGAGTTGGGCAAGGTTGGACCGGGCAGGGCTGGACTGGACAGGACTGGGTGGGGCTGGGTGGAGTGGGCGATAATATTCATCTTGCTTGGTGGCTTCCTCCCACAGGAAGTCTGGGTGGCTTTTTCTGACCATCCCTCAATGCTGGGAGGTCCAGGCTGGGCAGGTGAAGGTAGGGGCCTCTTTCTAGGCTCCAGACCCAAGGCCTTCCTGCTGCTCAGCAGAGAGGATGGGGATGGAAGATCTGAAATTCCATGTCCTTGGGATCCCATCTGCCCATTCTGTCTGCTCCCCAGCCTCCCACGCCTGCAATGGCGTGCACAGGTGACACGCGTGTCCTGCACATCCTCCGTCCTGTTGTCCATCTCCATCGCCCGCCACCCACATCGTCCCTGCTGTCTGAGGGCTGTGTCTGCCCAAGTCCCAGGACACACGAAATTCAGCCTTAATTGGGTTGGTGGGTGATGGAGTCCCAGATATGGGAGGCTCAGCTGGACCCTCTCGGGCTGCCCACCCGGAGAGCGATGGGGGCAGGGAGCCTCTCCTGGGGCCGCCGTGCAGCTGCCGCCTCCCGCCTTATGCAAAGGCCTGGGAGTGGGGCCCGAGGCAGCTGCAGCCCCACAGCCTGGCCTTGACCCTGAGCTGCCCCACAGCCCCCCTGCTGGCTCCATGCCCACTGGGAAAACAAGCTCCTTATCTCCAAAGCTTCCTGTGAACTGCAAACAGCCACGTGTCCCTAGGGAGCCGCTCTTGGTGAATGTGCCCTCTGTCCCACGACCCAGGGTGAGGCCGTTCATCCTCAGGAGGGCGGGGGGCCACCAGGACTGGAGACTCTAGGACTGGGATGAGGGGAGGGGACCCGCAGCGGGGCAGAGTCAGGCTACTGCTCTGACCCATGGAGACCACTGCATAGGGAGGGCGAGGGAGAGGAGGGGACGGGAGGGTTTGGGTCTGAGGCCTGCCTGCACAGGAGGGCTGGGGGCTGGGGGGATGGGGAGACAGGCCAGGAAGGCTAGAGCCGTGGGGGGTAGCTAAGAGGAGAGGGTTCTGGTTGGCGGCAGCAGGCAGAGACCCTCCCGGAGGCCCCAGGGGCTCTCTCCCTCCCACACCCCTTTCTGCCTCCTCGGGCCTAGAGCTTCCTCCACATCCTTCTCCCCACCCCCGCCTTTCCCCTCTCTCTCACCCGCTCAAACATGCTGTGACCCTTCCAGGGCCCCCGGACACCACTCACTGGGTGACAGAGGTTGACAGGCATGGAGCTGAGGAATGGGAGGCAAGGCAGGGGCGGCCAAGCCTTTCCAGCCGCTCCCCTCCGCTTGCCCCACAGACTAGGGCCTCCCTGGATGTCCCGGGTCAGCACACACATCCCCAGGCGTTTCCTTCCCCCCAGGAGACAGTCCCAGGCCCCCGGGCGGCCCAGATCCTCCTGCTCAGGCTGATGCATCCCACCTGGGCCCCAGAAACCTCTTTGGAAAGAGGCAGTCACCTCAGTGGCAAGCACTTAAAGAGACCCCCAACAGGCCGATGCGTCGTGGTGGTGGCGGGGTGTGCCTGGAGAGAAAAGGGAATCTCCCCAGCTGGGCCTGGGGGCCGCTCTGTGGGAATGTGCCATGTGGTCCCAGCCCCAGGGCTCCAACCTTCAGACTCCTGGGGGTCTCGGTGGCCTGACAGAGGTTGGTGGCCCCTCAGTGGAGGCGAAACCCCTCCTGGGTCACCACCGCACACCGGCCTGCTGGGAAGCTGGGGTTCCCAGCCACATCCTGACTCGGAGCGGGCATCGGGCCATACCCTGCTCCGGGAGGCCCTGGCAACCTCAAGGTGCCCCCAAGCCCTCAGAAGGGTGGTCCCTACTTGGAGAGGACCACACAGCCAGGTGGGCAGGAACAGACACCATGGCGTCCCTTCCCTGTCCTCCCTCTCGCCACTGCCTGCAGTGCAGTCCAAGCGACACCAGGCAGAACTAGGGGCAGGGAGGGGAGGCCCGCGCTGGCTTCACAGAGGTCTGGGAGGGGCCAGCCCTGTGCAGAGAGGCCCCTGAAGCCCTCCAGAGCCGTCGGCCCACCTAAGGTGCCTCCCAGAAGTCATTCTGGGCCCCCTGACCCCATGCGCCTGTGCCACAGAGGTGTGAGTGCCGCCAGCCACAGGACCTCCAAGATTCTTTCTAGAGGGACGAGGAGGGGGAGGGCAGGCCTGTGGGCCCCACAGTGTCTGGCTGGGGACGCTCAGAGGGGGCAGCCGCCATGGCGGGAAGTCAGGGTGGGCAGAGGAGCAGTGGCGCCAGGACCCCGGGGCTGTGCTGCCACCCCAGACCCTGAACAGTGGGCTAGTGTGTGGGCCTGGGGCTGAGGGCCCCGGCCGGGCTGGGTCTCGCTCCATAAACCCTGGCTGGCCGGAGCTGCAGACATCACAGTGTTGACACAGGGGTGATGTCACTGCCGGCCAATGGGGAGCCCCTTGGGGGCCCTGCATGCGCCTTTCCGTACTCCCAGGCCCCTGCCACGCACGCCACATGCTCTGAATGCAGCCTGCATAAACCGGTTTTTCTAAATGTCCTTTGGGGCCCTGCTTCCCCCTTGGGCCCCATCTCCTGCTCATCCCACCCCACCCTTGGGCCCAGCCTGGGAGCCAAGTGGGAATAGGGAGTGGTGAAGAGCCCTGGGCCTGCCCGCTGTCGCAGGCGTGTGGGCCCCAGACCCCTGCACCTCCACCCCGCCGGCCTCTCCTCCATCTGCCACAGCCCTAGCTGCCACCATGGCTCCCCACGGTCACCCCCCAGGCCATCTCTTCCGGAGAATGTTCCTCCTGGGGGTGCCCGGAGCCCCCTCTCTGCTCCTTGCTGCCCTGTTTGTCTCCGCTGTCCTGCCCTGGTTCCCTGGTCCATGCGCTGAGAGATGGCTACGCATCCAGCACATGCGGCTCCCCAGGGCAGGGCTGGACCCCCCGCACCTCTGTGCCCCCAGGGTAGGCCCCCCTCTCTGTTGAAGGTCTGCGTGTTCCTAGGCCTCCTAGCCACCTTTCTGTTCTTCTATTCCTGGGCCCGGTCTCCCCTCCCCCAGCTCTGGGGTGCGCGCTGCTGTGCGGCCTCCCCATGCCAGGCCTCCGTGAAGCCTGCTCCTGCAGCCTCAGAGCCTCATCGTCTCCCCAGACTTCCCCAGGCAGCCGGGTTTCAGCAGTGAGGGGCCCACCGTCAACGTCCCCTACAGCCCTGCCAGTTCTTCTCCCTGGGGGTCCACATGGCATCCCCTTCCTGGGAGCTTGCTCTGCACCCACTGCTGGGCCTCCCTGCCCAGGGGCTTGGCGCGTGCCTGGGAGCAGAGGCCCCTGGCAGGAGGGAGGAGGATCCTGCAGCTCCTGGCGCCCGTGTGTGTTTACTGGTCCAGCCCCAGCCCCGCGCCGCTCCCTGTGGACCCGGCCTCCCGCCTGTGTCCAGCCAGGTGTTGGGTGATGGAGCAGGGCTCCCTAAGGACAAGGAGCACAGTGTCTGCTTTCTTTGCAAGCACAGTGCTGACAAGGAACAGAATACCCACAGCGACTGCTTCCAGGAAACGGCCGCAGGGTGGGCGGGAGCCTGCACAGAGAGCAGCCCCTTCCCAGCAAGCCGGCCTGCAGGTGGGCTTCCAGGAAGGGGCCCTGTTGGCTTCCCTCAGCCCTGGAAAGTGGCCAAGCATGTCACTAGGAGCAGGCCGGGGAGCGGGGCGAAGGGGGGAGAAGGAGAAAGGAGAGGCCCGGAGGAGGGAAGGAGGGATGGGGGGTAGGCCTGGGCTTCGCAGCCTTAGGGGAGAGCAAGGGCGACCACAGCTCCTTCCTGAACCTTCTAATCCCCCTTTCAGGAAGTCACAGATCTCCACTCAGGTCTTTGGCTCTGTGGGGCTTGGCAGGCATCACACGCACACACGTGCACACATGTGCATAGGCACACGCACACACATACACGTGCACATGCGCGCACACAAGTACACACATATACATATACACACACATGCACACTCACACACACACACATGCACATGCACACCCACAGGCACCTCCATCTGGGGAGGTCATTCCCTGAGACCCAGCTGGGGTCCAGGTTGAGGTGCTGGCGGCCTGCCTCCCCTGTTGGGAGGGCTGAGGAGGGCACCCACCTGGACTCACTGTGCCCTTAGCTCTGAGTGCTCAGATACCACCCCCATCTCTAGAAAGAAGAAAACCATTTGTCTTCCTGGGAGCTGGGGCTGGGGTAGGGGCTGCCCTCCTCTGGGCCCCAACCGTCCTTTTCTTTGAGGCATCCCAGGGTGCATGGTAGTCAGACCCCAAAGTCACTTTCCCCTGTTTAAGGGACTTTACTCCCTTTGTCAAGTTGGAATTTTCTGCCTCATCAGTGGTGTGCCATGTGCCCTGACTCTACCCACCCCAGCTGCCCCTACTCCCTGCCGGAAAGCGTGCTCCTAGGTCATGGAATTCATGCTGAGACACGACCCCACACACAGGCACAAGACACACACAGCCAGGCTCTGGGGTCCGTTCTCCAGGGAGCACCACCCCGCCACGATCACACGCACGCCCCGAGGAGCGTCTCCGGGCTGGTTGGGCGGCAGCAGCACGCAAGCAGTGCCTCGAGGCCCCTTCTCTAGCGGGGTGACTTGGCTTTCACTCAACACAAACTTACCACTGAAACGTGGGTGGGTGGAGGGTTCAGGTGTGAAGACCCGGCGCCTAACAGGGCTGGGAACGTGGCTGGCAGCCTGGGCACCGTCAGGGTCTCCCATCATGTTGGAAGTTCCTCCCTCCCCAGACTTCCCCGCACCTTTGCGGCCAGCCACTGCCCCCACCCACCACCCCCATGTCGGGGTTCGGGAGTGAAATTCAAGCCCCCGTTTGCTTCTCCGCACTGAAGTCAGCACAGGGGCACTTTGAAAGTGCCTTTGGGTGTCGGGGCGCCTGGAGCCCGTCTAACAACCTTCTCTAAGCCCCATTTCTAAAAAGCAGGAAATCGGGTTGGGCCAAAGATAAACACACATTCCAACCTGGCAGGCAGCTCAGAGCTGGGGGCTCGGGCAGCCCCTCCAGGGCGCGGCAGGAGGCTCCGAGGCAGAGCACCCACTGCAGGGTCCCGGGCCGGGGGCTCCCTGCCTGCCTCCTCACCCTGAGGTTTGGCCCCCAGAACGCTGCTCCCCCACCTCCTCGTCTCAGGGCCCAGGGCCCAGACCCCCTCCGGCACTCAGGGGCTACCCTGGGGACATCACCTGGGAACTGCACCAGGAGGCCTGTTCTGCTGCAGGGAGCATAGAAACGCCGGCTGCCTGGAGGGAGGCGGTGCCCCTGCGTGCACGTCCTGCTCTCAGGGGCGGCCAGCATGGATGCAGCCACGGGCAGTGCTGGGAGATGGTGGGGGCCACCAAGAGGCCTGTGTCTCTTCCTCAGCGGTGTGAGAAGGAGCAGCCCTGTTCCTATACAACTCCCAGGTGGAAACCCCAGAGTGAACGTGTGTCCTTCATACACCGCTGGGCTCAGAACCGTGGTTGTGAGCAGCATGCCTGTCCTCTCCAAGTGACCAGGAGGAGACAGCCCCTAGGAGCCGACGCAGGTGACAAATGCCCGGGATGGCCCGCCTTTCCCTTGGTCCCAGTTCCCAATCGTCCTTCCCCAGGTGAGGTTTCCTGGGTGCCCCTTTCCCCCTCCCTATGGTTCTCTTGCCCGGCCACCTGGGGAAGCCGGCTTTAATCTCTTGAGCCCCGCTTTGTAAACCTCCTGGCAGAGCTGGATGTTTATAATAAAGGCCGTTTATAGACCTAACTCTTGACATGTAATGGACGTGTTACTTCATCCTGCCGGCAAAAACCCACTTGGGTAAGTCAAATTGGCCTGTAGGGTCAGGAAGATGAATGTGGCCTCACCCTGGGCTGGCCCCAGCGACCTCTGACCTCCTCTGTGAGATGGCGGCAGCCCCAGGGGCACCATCCCAGAGGCTTCAAGAAACTCCTTCTCCGGATGCCTATGTGCCTCCTGGGGGCTACTGCCCCCAGGTTTTAGCACACAAGTGTGTTCCTGGAAACCCTGGGTCTCTGACAGACCCCAGGGCCCACAGTCGGGTGGTGAGGGTACAAGAGAGGGTGCGGGGGGAGGCCAGACCCAAGGGGTGTGAGGACCCACCCTGCTCTTCCGCCCAGGACACTGAGACCCCAAGGCCGGCGGGCCAGCAGGGGAGGGGCGTCCCTAACCGCCTTCCTGTCTGTTCTTTGTCAGTCGGGGAGGAATTTTCCTGACAGCTCTGAGCACTGGGAATGGGGGTGGAGGGTAGCGGGGAGGGGGAAGGAATGGGGAGGTTGGGACCCCAGCCTTATTTCCAAAGGCTGCCCCATGTTCCCAGCGCCTGTACAGCAAGGGCCCGGGAGCTGGGAGGCCTGGCTGAGGCAGCTCCTGGCCTCTGGCCACTGTGGGGACGCTGTCCCTGAACCCTGAGTGGGCTGCCTTGGCACCCAGGGGGCAAACCCCTGCACACTGGGGTTCTTGGGGCTCCAGCAGCTAGACCCCAGTGAAAGACCCCGAGCGCCCCTCACCCTGGGCCCTCCCACTCCTCCCGCTCCTCCTCCCTGTGGCCACCGTCAACTCCTTCCTTCTTCCTCCCGGCTCCCGGCCCCCAGCCCCTGGCACCCTGCATACTGAGAAGCCCACCAGCTCCCATCCCCACCCACTGGCTCCCTGTGGGGGTCCGTCCCTCTGGGGTGGCCCCAGTTCCCACCCACAGCAGAAGGGGAGCGGGAAGGGGACAGTGAATGTCTGCATGGGCTGGGGGTTCGGGACCCTGCAGGGGTGGGGTCACCCAGAGCACCTTGTGGCCCTCCCACAGCGGCCACAGCCAGCCCTTCCCCAGTCACCTAGCCCACGCCTCAGGGGTCTGGGCCAGCACCAAGGTTCATTCTGATGGGACTTTGGGGTGGCAGGAGGAACTCACTGGGGGTGCCTGACCCCTGCCTCAGAACCCAGGACCCCTCTGCCAGCCCAGGCCCCGCGCTCTCTGTGGAACCCCTGGCCCCTCCCCCACTGTCCTGCGTGGTGCCCGCCTGCCCTGCACCCCTGATGTCCACACCCCCTCTGCTCCCCCCACCTCAGCAACCCTTCCCTGTGTGTGCTGTGCTGCACTCATCCCAGGATCCCCCACCCTGGAACCCCCACCCCCTTTTCATATTCTCCCCCTCCTCCTCCCCCAACCCCCCTCCAAGGCTGGCCTCCCCCACATCAGGCCCACAGCCCGGATTCCAAAGACCCTGAGACCACTTGCTGTAACAGAGTTTATTGATGATGAGTCCAGGGCTCCTGCTGAAGCCCTGGTGGGGAGGGGCACAGAGCGAGATGGGGCGTAATGGAATGCTTCAAGGCTGCTCCTTGATGCGGGAGCCTCCAGACTAGGTGAGGGTGGGCGAGGCCTCACGCACACGACCCGCACCCAGTCACCCGGCCCAGTTGGAGGGCGGCCGGGTCCTGGGCGGGCGCTCGCCAAGGTGGCTCTCACTCACACACACTCGCACGGAGACTCAAGGCCGTCTACACAACTCCAACCAGTGCAAATGACTTAGTGCAAATTAATTCAGAAGGGACGGGGGAACAGAGTTGTGGAGGCTTTGAATCTCTCAGGAAGAAAGTCAGGAAAGATCGATGCAAAGAGACAGAAGGATGAAGATAAAGAAGAGGGAGGTGGTGGGACGGGGTCATCCCACTGGAGGAGCTCAGCTCTGGGATGACGTGGTGGCTGGTGGTCAACCGTCCACGGCAGGGGGTGGCCACAAAGATGGAGTCGCTGGTGGGGGGTGGGTGCTGCGGGCGCTGCTGTTCCAATGGTGTCTTTGGTGTTGGGTTGATGAGGTCTAGTTCCTTCGGCTTCACCTGCAGATAGCGACATGTGGGTCAGGGGGCCAGGGTGCTGGGGGCCTGAAGGCTTTCAGAAGGAGTGCCAGTGCTCACCTTCCGGAGCCGATTCCTGAGTGAGGGTGTGCAGTGGTTTAAAGTGCAGTATTCCTGTTGTCAGTAAGAGGTACTCGCAGACGTTTCCGGATTCAAAGGCCCAGGCGTGAGCTGGGTAGCACCATTTCTGTGGGTGGGGAAGGAGTGAGGTCCCACTGAGTTCCTGCAGCGTGACCCCCAACCCCCGCAACAGGTGTGGCAGGTGGCCCCGCACCTTGCATTGTGTGGGTTCTGGGAGTCCAAAGACCGGCAGTAGTGTGCCGACCCCGTTGGGGAAGTCAAGGAAGAGACCCGCTTCTTGCCGCAGTCTGCTCCACCAGCCGAAGATGTTCTGTAGAAGACAGAGGTGGGGGCAGTGAGATGGCGGCTCGGCCAGGCAGGTAGGGCAGGGCTGAGTCCCGAGCAGGGAGGGCGGACATGCTCACCAGGAAGGCCGGACACGCCTCCCCTGTGCTCGCCGTCACTCCGGACCATGTCACGTCCCTTTCCGCACGTCCGCCGGACCTGGCGTCCTGGCCTTCGGCGGCTGGTGGGCTCGTCCACCCCAGCTGGAGACCTGGCTGTGGGGAGGATGAGAAAGGTGTTGGTGGTGTGGGAAGCACTGGGTGGAGGCTGAGGCGGGCAGAGGAGGAAAAACTCACCCTTGTCTCCAGCCCGAACGCCGAGGCACCGATCCCTGCTCCATCGCTGCCCGCGAGGCCCGCCTTGGCCACGGGCTCTGGAGGCCAGTACCCCACGATCGCCGCCCGCTGCGCTCCTCACCCTGCCTGTGCCCGCCTCCCTCCTGAGAACACTCATTCACTCCCCCCCCGCCCGCCTCGCCTAGTCTGGTCTCGCCCCATGCCCTTGACTCCCCTGGATGCTGTACTGTCTGTCAAGCCAGTCCCAGGGGCTGGGCGGTGAGGGCATACAGCGTCACCAAGTCCACTGTGGGCCCTCTCCGCACCAGACCCTGGGCCGCAGTGCCTCGTGGGAACGGCGCCCGCGGGCGGGGCCCCTGCAGCCTCCTCGCTGCACAATGTCCCGGGACCCCCCTCCCACGGCCGCTTCGCCCTCCTGGTGACATCCTGCTGCGGCTCCCCGAGCACTGCCTGCCTTCCCGCTCTCTCTCCAGCCTTCGAGGCTCTGGCATTGGCCTGAGAAGGCCCTGCCAGAGCTGCCCTTGTGCCCTCTACTAAATGAATTACAGTGGGTGAGTGTGGCAGCTGGGGACCCCTCCGTCTTGTGTCCCCCGCTTCGCTCCTGTCTGACCCCGGGCTGGGGTGCCACCCCACCTGCTGGACTCCTCGCTGGCTGCCTCTGTGCTCCCTCCTGGCCCTCATGCTCTTTCTGCCTGGGATGGGCCCACAGCCCCCCAGCCTTGTGCAGTCTCGGCTCCCCCCGAGAAGATGTCACCTTTGCTAACTCTCCTGCCCCCATTCTGCCCCTCTGCCGGGCGGGCATCTACTTCTCCTCATTGGCCCTCGATCCCCTAAACCTCCTTCTTTCAGAAGGTCGGGTACACGAGGCCCGGGGAGGGGAAGGGACTCACCTGCCCGGCAGACAGGGCTCTCACCTGCCCGCTGCTGCCAGCTACGCCTCCGCTGCCCAGGCCCTGGGATCAAACCCTGCCCACCAGTTCCCCTCGTCCAACCAGCTGCCACGTCCTGAAAACCAAAAGTGACCGGGATGAATGTCTGGCTCCCCCTTCTCTCCAGCCCTAGCTCGGACCCATCGCCCCCAGCCGATGTTGCCCTGTCTCCAGGACCCACCAGCCCTCCACCGAGCTAGCCCTCCACCCATCACGCCTGCCAGACTCCAGATGTCCAAGGTGCTCCTTGGCTCCCACACACTCTCCTCCAGCGCCCCATCTTCCCTGGTTGCCCCTCGGTTCCCCGCTTCCCCAGCTTCCCCAGTTTCCCCCGTTACCCCCCACCCCTCCCACCCTTCCCACCCCCTCCCTCACCCTGCTTCTCGGCCCTAGCCCGGGCTTTTTCTAACTGGGGTGGCCCCGCCCAGAATTCCCGCCCCTGCCCTGCCGGCCAATCAGAGCAGGGCCCTCCCGAGGGCCCCCGCGGGGCCCACCTCCGCCCTGGACAGTTCCAGCACACGTCTCTCTCACCCTGCACCCATCCTGGAATTCTCCAAAGACAGCTTCCCCACACCCCTACTTTGGCATCTGGAAACAAAGCCTGGCATCGCCCCTATCGGCTCCCTCTGGGTCAAGGACTTCTCCTTCCAAGACTGCTGCCTCCCCTCCAGGGACTACATGCCTGCTGCTCCCTCTCCCTGCACCCCGCACACACTTTGCACAGGACTGGGGGCCAGCAGCATGTCCCTGAGGACTCAGATGGCACACAGAGCCCCTTCCGCCACCACCACAGCTCAGACCTCACGTTCACTCTAGGGGTCCCGGAAGTCCACGGGGTATGGTTCCTGGAGAGTGGGGGGTGTTGAGGGGCAGAGGGAAGCGCTGCAAACGCCCCTGTGGGCACGGTGCCAGCCCCTAGCCCAATTCCCGTCCAGTTGGCTGAGCTTGTGCGTCACTGCGGCATCCGCAGGACAGAGTCCCCATAGCCCACTGCGCACCCAGGTCTCCTTTGCTGCCACTTTCCCATCTGAAGACCGCACGCTGCCCTGCCAGGCTCACAGCTCGCGGGCGCACTCTACTGACAAGCGGCTGGAGGCCTCACAGCCTCTCCCAGGCCCCCCGCGGGTACCACTGCTGGGAAGGGAGTGAAGACCAGAGAGCTCTGACTCCCCCAGCCACCCCGCTGTGGGTCCAGGGGTGACCACCTTGGCCTCTGGGGAGAGTTGTTGGGGTCCTGCGGTCCATGGGGCTCACCTGAGTCTAGAGTATCGAAGCTGTGGTGTTGGGGGGAACCAGGGCCAAGGGACCCAGAGTTCATGGTCCAACCACCCAGCAGGGCCTCTGGGATGTGGAAGGGCTGGCCGTGCCTTCAGCAAACCCTCTGCTCCTACGGCCCTCCCGGGAGGGGCTGGGTGCTGGCTTGCTGAGAAGGCTTTTCCATGAATTTGACCCCCGTGTTAGGAGACCGAGGCAGACCCCTACATTTTGCCAAAAGTGGAGTCCAGCCTTGGTCACCTTCAGACTGCGACGCGAGTCACCACTGCCGCCTCCCGGCCACTTCTGTCTCCTTAGCTGCAGTTGATTCTGCACCATCGCTGGAGGATGGGTTGGTTGGGGACGGCACCCTAAACCCTTGGGAGACTCTGGAAATACAAACGCGCCAGTCAAGGCAGCTCCCCAGAGCCCTCACTCCTGCTCCAGGTGCTGCCCTGGAATTTCACTCCCAGCAATGCGCGGGCACAGGGAACACCAGTAGGGTAATGCACCTCTCCGCGGGTAACTACTGCCGGCCGGCAGGACGATCCCTGAGCGTGGAGCAGAGAAGCACACCCACACCACAGAGCATACTAACCCCATCAGGGTCCCCGCCCTGTCCCGATTCCACAAACCGTGGGGTGTCTGCTGCACCCACGTTAGCGGATTATCTCCGGAAACACAAGGACCCTGGACCCCAGAGCAAAGCAGTGGTGGCACTCCCAGCTCTTTAGCATCTGAAGCTCCTGAATTAGCATCTCAAACCTGCTTTGAATGGGAATGTTAATGTCTGGCCACTAAGGGCTGAGGAGCTCAGAGTGTTCACTGGGGAAGCATATGCCAGTTTAGTAAAAGGCTTGGATTTGGGGGCTGTCCTTAGATGGAGTTGGATATGTGCTCTGGGATGGATGTAAGATTTTGGCAGAATATGCTGTGATCATCACGTGAGTAGGCATGACTTGAGTCCCATGACACTAAAGGGCTCAGAGTGTGACCTGTGGCCACAGGGCTACAGATGCAGGGCTGCCGATATGGGCCGACCTGAAGACCTGGTGCAGCTCACATGAGTGTCCTATTCCCAGATGACCCCCGTGAACCCTGCGGCGCCTGGCTCGGGTGATCCGGAACATTTCCACGGGCGAACCCCAGCCGGGGTGGGCTTGAGCTGTGATATGTGAGCTTGTACTGCTGCCGCGCGGCTGATTCCACACTTACAACCAATTCCGCACCATCAAAGCTGAGACCGGAGGGGGAGCCTCCAGAAATGCCCATATGCTACGCAGGAGCCCCCAGTCTCTTATGCCTGCCAAAGACCCTGCGAGAAGGGTCTCAGGCTGAGTCTGAGAGCTCCATCATCCATGGAACAGGGACACCTCATTGTCCCCCAAGTATCTCCTCCCATCTCCCCAGCCTTCAACAGTGCACCCTGGGGTGAATCAGACACACAGTGCGATATGACTCACACGAGTGTCCTGTCCCTGACGACCCCTGTGAACCCTGAGACGCCTGCCTTGGGTGATCCGGGACATTTCCGTGGGCGAACCCCGGCAGGGGTGGGCTTGCGCTGTGACGTGTGAGCCTGCACTGCCGCCGTGCAGCTGACTCCACACTTAGAACCGATTCCACGCCATCAGAGCTGTGAGACCGGATGGGGAGCCTCTGGAAATGCCCACATGCTACACAGAAGCCCCCAGGCTCTTGTGCCTGCCAAAGACCTTGTGAGAAGGGTCTCAGGCTGAGTCTGAGAGCCTCATCATCCACGGAACAGGGGCACCTCATTGTCCCCCAAGTATCTCCTCCCATCTCCCCAGCCTTCAACAGTGCACCCCGGGGTGAATCAGACATACAGTGTGATATGACTCACACGAGTGTCCTGTCCCTGACGACCCCTGTGAACCCTGCGACGCCTGCCTTGGGTGATCCGGGACATTTCCGCGGGCGAACCCCGGCAGGGGTGGGCTTGCGCTGTGATGTGTGAGCCTGCACTGCCGCCGTGTGGCTGACTCCATACTTAGAACTAATTCCGCGCCATCAGAGCTGTGAGACCGGATGGGGAGCCTCTGGAAATGCCCACATGCTACACAGAAGCCCCCAGGCTCTTGTGCCTGCCAAAGACCCTGCGAGAAGGGTCTCCGGCTGAGGCCGAGATCCCCATCATCCAAAAAGTGGGGACACTTCACTATGTCCAAAATATTTCCTCCTATCTCCCCAGCCTTCAACGGTGCACCCTGGAGTGAATAGGACATGTAGCCCGATGTGGCTCACACAAGGGTCCTATCCCTGATGACCCTTAGGAACCAATGCGGTGCCTGGCCTGGGAGACCCGGGACATTTCTGCAGGTGAACCCCAGGAAGCCGGGCTCAGGCTGTGATGCATGAGCCTGCCCCGTGCCACGCGGCCACTTGTTTCCGTACCTTCAACTGATTCCATGGCCACTAGGCAGCGAGACTCCAGGAACACTGCGGCGCTATGGTTGGCAGGCTCCCACGATCCCTGTTCCTGCTGAAGGCCTTGTGGGAAACGATTCCCTCTGGAGCATGTGCTTGAGTCCCTGGGTCCCAGTGATGACCACCTCAGAACACAGGGATCCCTCATTTCTGATGTCTCTGCTCTCTTGTCCCAACTTCAATCCCTGACCCAGCAGATGTGGGGCCATGGTCCTCTGGTGAGGTCCTTGACTCTGATTCCAGCAGCACTCTGGCTCCAGGGCAGAGCCCAGGTGAGCGTCAGGCTCACATGAGCACAAGTTGGCCAGGTGTAAAGATTCCACAGCACAAGGCAGGCAGTTGGGCACAGACCGGGCAGCGCGCAAACCCCATCGATCACCGTCTTTTACCAATTTCACAAATGGCATGGTGTCGGCTGCACTCAAGTTAGTAGATGTCTCCGCAACACAAGGACCCTGGAACTCAGAACAAAGCAGCAGTGGCACTCCCAGCTCTTTAGCATCTTAAGCTCCTGAATTAGCATCTCAAACCCGCATTGAATGGGAATGTCAATGTCTGGCCCCTTAGGGCTAAGGAGCTCCAAGTGTTCGCTGGGGAGGCAATTGTCAGTTCAGTGAAAGGCTCAGGATTTGGGGGCTGTCCTTAGTCAGATCTATGCTCTGGGATGGATGTGGAAAGTATAAGATTTCGGTGGAACAGGCTATGATCATCACGCAGGTAGGCATGACTTGAGTCCCTGGCCGTGACACTGAAGGCCTATGAATGTGACCCGTGCCCACGGGGCTGTGGATATGGCCCGACCTGAAGACTGGGTGCAGCTCACATGAGTGTCCTATTCCCAGATGACCCCCGTGAACCCTGCGGTGCCTGGCTTGGGTGACCCGGTATGCTTCCGTGGGTGAACCCCAGCCAGGGCATGCCTGGTCTATGATGAGTGAGCCTGCACTGCCGCCGCACGGCCACTTCTGATTCCGCACCTAGAACAAATTCTGCGCCATCAGGGTGGTGAGAGCAAAGGGGAAGCCTCCAGAAATGCGCATGTGCTACACAAGAGCCCCAGTCTCTTGTGCCTGCCAAAGACCCTGTGGGAAGGGCCTCATACTGAAGCCGAGATCCCCATCATCCATGGAACAGAGACACCTCATTGTTCCCCAAAATCTCCTCCCATCTCCCCAACCTTCAACAGTGCACCCTGGGGTGAATCAGACATGCAGCCTGATGTGGCTCACATGAGTGTCTTACCCCTGACGACCCCCGTGAACCCTGCGATACCTGGCTTAGGTGACCCGGGACGTTTCCACGGGCGAACCCCAGCTGGGGTGGACTCGAGCTGTGATGTGTGAGCCTGCACTGCCGCCGCGCGGCCACTTCAGATTCCACACCTAGAGCCATCCGCACCATCCAGGCAGTAAGACCGAAGGGAAAGCCTCCAGAAATAGCCATGTGCTACACAAGGCAGCCCCCAGGCTCTTGTGCCTGCCAAAGACCCTGTGGGAAGGGTCTCGCACTGAGGCCGAGATCCGCATCATCCAAGGAACAGGGACACCTCATTTTCCTCCAATTATCTCCTCCCATTTTCCCAACCTTTAACAGTGCACCCTGGGGTGAATCAGACACGCAGCCCGATGTGGCTTGCATGAGTGTCCTATCTCTGATGACCCTCAGGAACCAATGCGGCACCTGGTCTGAGTGACCCGGGATATTTCTGCGGGAGAACCCCAGCCGGGGCGCGCTCGCGCTGTGATGTGTGAGCCTGCACTGCCGCCTCGCGGCCACTTCCGATTCCACTCCTACAGCCAGTTCTGTGCCATCAGGGCAGTGAGACTGGCCGCCCTTGGTGAGGTCGGCATCCAGGACTGAACGGGAAGACTCTAGAGATACCCATGCCCGATGCTTGGCAGGCTCCCTGGATCCCTGTTCCTGCTGGTGGCCCTATGGGAAGGGTCTTCCTCTGGACCTTGGGCTCAAGTTCTTTGGGGTCCAAGTCATGACCACTCCAGAACGTAGAGATTCCGCTTTGTCTCCAACTATTCAGTGTCCTACGTGCTACGAGAGCTGTCATCAGTGGTGTCCGTGGGACTAGGCTCCCAGCCAAGCATGGGCTCCCGGACAGCCCCAGGGCTCTCCCATTGGGAAATGCCCCTCTACAACACATCAGCCGCAGCGCCGTAATGCTTGGTCCTCCTGGTGAAACTGCCTTTGCAGAAAATGTTGACAGTGAAAGAGATCTGATGTCACCAACTCCATCTTGCCTCCTGTTCATTCCTTGGTGCCAGCTGGACTATCTTTGGGAGGAACTTAATTTATCGTTTAACTTTGAAACAAAGACAGTAACAGCCTTTCCTAGGACAAACCCTCTTCCTGCCTGGGGACTAGACTTTCAGAACTAAATTAGCCACAAGATTAGAAATTATGCTTTAGGAGTCATGGAGTCACGCATCTGGAGGCTGCAAGATTCTGAACCTCCTCAGATTGCTCCTGGGTTCACATCGCTATTGTAAAATCTAAGATCAGTGATTGAGATAGTTTTGCAGACCCTGTACTGGTTGGATCAGCTGGCCCCACCCAGATTGATAATCTGGCTCATCTGGTCTTGTGGCCCCCACCCAGGAACTGACTCAGCACAAGAAGACAGCTTCAACTCCTCATGATTTCATCTCTGACCCAACCAGTCAACACTCCCAACTCACTGGCCCCCTACCCACAAAATGATCCTGGAAAACATTGATCCCCATTGGGAGGCCAAGGTGGGAAGATCACGAGGTCAGGAGATTGAGACCATCCTGGCTAGTATAGTGAAACCCCATCTCTACTTAAAATACAAAAAATTAGACAGTCGTGGTGGCACATGCCTGTAATCCCAGCTACTCGCTGAGGCAGGAGAATTGCTTGAACTCGGGAGGTGGAGGTTGCAGTGAGCCAAGAACACGCCACTGCACTCCAGCCTGGACAAGAGAACCAGACTCTGTCTCAAAAACAAAACAAAACAAAACAAAACTTTGATCCCCAAATTTCCTGGGACACTGGAATAATAATAAAACTCTAGTCTCCTGCACAGCCCACTCTGTGTGAATTAAGCTTTATTGCAATTTCCCTGTCGTGATAAATCAACTCTGTCTGGACAGGCATCAGGGAGAAGCTGTTGGTTGGCTAAGCTGATACAGACACAGCTCTCCTGGGCAGTAATGAACATCTCTTCTGTTCACTGATTGCTGGAGAAGATTTGGGAGATTTTGCCTGGGAGGAGGCAGACACCTGGGGCTATTTGCTTTCTAATGGGGCATTTGCATGTGTATAAGACAGACCTGGAGCGGTTCTGCTTCCAGTGCACCTGCTGAGTGATCTCACCAGTGAAGGGACTGCCAGGGGGACAGCAGCACAGGGGACCTAACTTCGAGGACTACTGGGGTCAGATGTGGTCTGTACTGTCTGCGGTAATGGTGAGTGCCTGGGTGCTATGATCCATGCATAGGGCGGCACCAAAGTGAAAGTGGCCACAGCCCCAGCCAAGGTGCCCAGAGCACTTGGGTGGGGATATGGGCACAGCGTTGTCACCTAGAAGCAGATGTGGGCACAGTGATGTCACTTGGACAGGGATGTGGGCATAGTGTATCTCCTGGATGGAATGTGGGCACAATGATGTAACGTGACAGGTATATAACCACAGTGCTGTCACCTGGATGGGGATATGGGCACATGCTGTCATCCAGATGGAGAAATGAGCACAGTGTGTCAACTAAATAGGGACATGGGCGCCATGTGTCACCTCGAGAGGAACATGGACACAGTGTGTCACCTGGAGAGGAACATGGGCACAGTTGTCACCTGGAGAGGAACATGGACACAGTGTGTTGCCTTGATAGGAACATGGGCACAGTGTGTCACCTGGAGAGGAACATGGGCACAGTGTGTCACCTGGAGAGGAACATGGACACAGTGTGTTTTCTTGATAGGAACATGGGCACAGTTGTCACCTGGAGAGGAACATGGACACAGTGTTGTCACCTGGATAGGGACATGGGCACAGTGTGTCACCTGGAGAGGAACATGGACACAGTGTGTTGCCTTGATAGGAACATGGGCACAGTTGTCACCTGGAGAGGAACATGGACACAGTGTGTCACCTGGATAGGGACATGGGCACAGTGTGTCACCTGGATAGGGACGTGGGCACAGTGTGTCACCTGGAGAGGAACATGGACACAGTGTGTTGCCTTGATAGGAACATGGGCACAGTTGTCACCTGGAGAGGAACATGGACACAGTGTTGTCACCTGGATAGGGACATGGGCACGGTGTGTCACCTGGATAGGGACATGGGCACAGTGTGTCACCTGGATAGGGACATGGGCACAGTGTGTCACCTGGAGAGGAACATGGACACAGTGTGTTGCCTTGATAGGAACATGGACACAGTTGTCACCTGGATAGGGACATGGGTACAGTGTGTCACCTGGAGAGGAACATGGACACAGTATTGTCACCTGGATAGGGACATGGGCACAGTGTGTCACCTGGAGAGGAATATGGACACAGTGTGTCACCTGGAGAGGAACATGGACACAGTGTGTTGTCTTGATAGGAATATGGGCACGGTTGTCACCTGGAGAGGAACATGGACACAGTGTGTTGCCTTGATAGGAACATGGGCACGGTTGTCACCTGGAGAGGAACATGGACACAGTGTTGTCACCTGGATAGGGACATGGGCACAGTGTGTCACCTGGAGAGGAACATGGACACAGTGTGTTGCCTTGATAGGAACATGGGCACAGTTGTCACCTGGATAGGGACGTGGGCACAGTGTGTCACCTGGATAGGGACGTGGGCACAGTGTGTCACCTGGAGAGGAACATGGACACAGTATGTTTCCTTGATAGGAACATGGGCACAGTTGTCACCTGGAGAGGAACATGGACACAATGTGTTTCCTTGATAGGGACATGGGCACAGTTGTCACCTGGAGAGGAACATGGACACAGTGTGTCACCTGGATAGGGACATGGGCACAGTGTGTCACCTGGAGAGGAACATGGACACAGTGTGTTGCCTTGATAGGAACATGGGCACAGTTGTCACCTGGATAGGGACGTGGGCACAGTGTGTCACCTGGATAGGGACATGAGCACAGTGTGTCACCTGGATAGGGACGTGGGCACAGTGTGTCACCTGGAGAGGAACATGGACACAGTATGTTTCCTTGATAGGAACATGGGCACAGTTGTCACCTGGAGAGGAACATGGACACAGTGTGGTCACCTGGATAGGGACATGGGCACAGTGTGTCACCTGGAGAGGAACATGGACACAATGTTGTTCACCTGGATAGGGACATGGGCACAGTGTGTCATCTGGATTGGGACGTGGGCACAGTGTGTCACCTGGAGAGGAACATGGACACAGTGTCTTTTCCCCACTCCATGTTCCTTTTGCAAGGAAGCTTCACCCCTGCTCACACCAGGAGGATGGATCTGTTTCCACTCCCCTGAAATCTGGGTGCTTTTTGGTCAATAAAATGCAGCGGGTGTTGCTCTGGGACCCCACAGCTGACCGGTAAGAAGCTTTAGGGTTTTTTCCCCATGAAAAGTCATGTACGACATTCCACTGTCATGAGATTGCCATGCTGTGAGGAAGCCCAAGCTAGCCGTGTGGACAGAGGCCCCAGAGAGGGCACCAGAGTGCCAGATTCAGAGGGCAAGGCTACGTGGACCAACCAGCCGAGCCCAGCTTCCCGCAGACGGCAGCCGTATGGCGGAGCCTGGCCAGTCACCCACGGGCAGAAGATCCACCTGGCTAAGCTGGGCCCTACCTCCTGGACGGCAGAACTGGGAGAGCTCACGTCACAGCTCGTCTCAGTCACCCGGCCTGGGAGTGGCTGCTCATGCAGCAAGCCCTGATGAGAAGCCCAGGCCCCTCTGCTTCTTTGAGCCTCACTCTTCCGCTCCAGGGAGTTCCCCTGGGACTCAGCCGCGTAGCGGGCAAGCCCAAGCCGCCATTCACGCAACTCCTTACCCGCAGGCAGGCCCAGGGAAGTGAGGTGGGGTTGGGCCTCCCCTCCAGGGGTGATAGAAGGGAGACAGTCCTGCAAACATTCACCTGGGGAAATTCAGGTGTGGAGGTTTAGTGAGGCCAGTCCTGGCTGTCACCCACGCTGAGGACACTGTGCATGGTGTGGGACTGGGCCTGCTGTGGGGCTTTCCTTCTGGCCTGAGCTCCCGGTGTAGGGTGCAGCCTGGCGAGCGCTTAGCTGCTCAGCGTTCAGAGTTGGAAAGGGGCAGGGTGAGGCAGCCTGCCGTGGTGGGCCCCAGAATGCACACGTGGGAGGCCCTGGGGGTCCCTGCCGGGCAGCTCGGGCTCATCCTTGTACCTGCTGGCACCCGGCTGTGCCCGCCTTTGCCCCTGGACCTCTGGGTGTGTCTGAGGGCCTTGGCCTGTCTTCAGAGGCCTGGAGTTTTCGTGGGGCCAGTCCTGGCTGTCACCCACGTTGAGGGTGACGTGCACGGTATCGGTGGCTTGCCGTCTTGGCAGTGCACAGCTGGCTCCTGGCCTCTCTGCTGCAGACCCCACGGCCCTCCTCCCCGGCCTCTGCCGACCCTGCAGCCCTCCTCCCCAGCCTCTGCCGACCCCGCGGCCCTCCTCCCCGGCCTCTGCCGACCCCACAGCCCTCTTCCCCTCCCAGTCCCTGCCGGCCTCCCCACCAGCACATCTTGCCATCCAGGGCCTGTGGATCCAGCTATCCTTTGGGGTGAGGACGATCACTGTCTCCCACATACCCTGAGTTCTCACTCAGGGACCCCACTGGTTTGTGAAGTGTCTGTTGGGCTGGACACAGTTGTTGCTTCCAAGCTGGGAACGCAGGGCCCCTCTGGGCCTCTGTCCCTCCCCGCCTTGTTTTCTGCCTGCTGCTGTCTTCTTTTCGGGCTCTCTCTCTCTCTCTCTAGTTCTCCGTACTAACAGTTCTTAGAGACTCTCTTCAGGGGACTTCTCCTCCTCCTGACTGCAGCCCTCGTGTCTCCCCAGCTTCCTGCCCCTGCTTCTTTAGGCTCATGCTGATATCAGCAAGGTGGCCCCAGCACACCCCGCCCCATCTCCAGGGCTCCCTTCTGGCCTTTCCCAAAACACTCACAGTCCTCCAGAGCCAGCCCCTCCCCCATTAAAGACAAGCCAAGCTGTCTTCAGGGACTCTTCCTCCCTCGTGTGGACAGACCCCAGCCAGGCTGGTCTGGGCCATCTTCTTCCCTGGGACCCCCATCCTCCACCCACAGGAGCTGCCAACACCAGCGGGATCTGAGCCAGAAGGCTGGAGAACTCTCCCGGTAGGAAACGTGGTTGGCCCTCCTCTTCCTCGACAAGCTCCTCGGGGTGGTGAGTGGAGGGGTGTGGACAGAGGGGACAAATGACCCAGCTTTGTCTGGGGCTGACAGTTCCCAGAGAATAGGCGCCACGTGGGAGGGGCGTACGTGTCAGCGTGGCTGTATGGAGACCAGGGCCGGGGCCTGGGCAGGGCGTGCCCACGGAGGAGGGCGCCTTGCTCCCTGCTTGGCAAGGAAGGGCTATCTGACCAGGTGGGGTTTTAAGCCCCTGGCCCCGGGTCTAGTTCAGAGCAGGAGCCTGAGGGATATTTGTTGGAAGAAGGAAAGGTTCAGTGGGGAAAGGAGGGCGTGGCCTGGGCTTTTCACGGCAGAGAGGAGGCCTTCCTGGTCCCGATTCAAGAGGGAGAGAGGGCCTCCTTCCTCCCTCCACGCCAATCGTTCCTGGCCCCTTCCAGAATCATCTGGAAGCTAATCCTTTAGAAAACAAATATTTCAGACATCTCAGCAACACAGGCCCTCCAAGTGGGAGCCTGGGCAGATGGGCCGGGGCCTGGACACTCTCCCACACCCCCAGACGCTGGAGCCCACCAAACAGCCCAGCAACGTCCGTGGGGGATGCAGAGCTCGGCCAGGAAAGTGTCAGAGCCGCCGGCCACCTGCCTGGGCCCCCCGCTCCTGGGCCCTGTCCATTCCCCTTGGCAGCTCGAGCCATGGACAGGACATTCCTGAAGGCTGAGGCTGCACATCGGGGGGTTTGGGGCTGGAAAGGCCAGGACAAGGTCCACAGTCCCCCGCGGCTGGGCCGTGCGGCCGCCTCCCCTGACTCCCTCCCCTGTGCACCTTCCTGAGTGGGGCTGGCTGGGAAATGGGGCGCTTGTCCCTGTTGCCCTTCCTGCTGTCCATGCTGGGCTGCCCATCTGGTCTTTACCTCTATAGGTCCCTTTCTGCCCAATGTCCACTGTGCACAGGCTCAGGCTGGCCACCGAGGCTGCCCTCGGGGACTGGGGGCTGCGTCCACATGGCCCCCTGTGGTGGGATCGCCTCCTGCTCACCAGGCTCTGGGGACAGTCTGCAATTGGCACCTCACTGCTCCTGGTGAAGCCTTTTCTCCCACCCAGCCCAGAAACTCCCTGACCACAGAGACTCTGTCTCCTTTGGAGGTCTTCTGTCCCCAGCAGCAGAGCCAGGCCCTGTCCTGGAACTCGGAGCCCACAGGGCACATGGTGATGGGCCGAGAGCACTCATGATCCCCAAGACAGGTGACCTGGCTGCCCAGAGCCACGCTCCCCTTGGCCTCACCCCTCCCGCCAGCCTGCCTGGAAAGGCCAGCGTCAGGGGGACAGGAGAAGGTCTGGCAGAGAGACGAGGACAAGGGCTTGAAGGTGGGAGGTGGGCGCTGCCACCAGGGCCACTGGGGCCAGCGAGGGTCACTCTCTAAGCACATGTCCTCTGCCCTGTGCCTGGAGCCCACCCCACTCATTGGGAGCAGAAGCAATTGCATTGTTCTTAGGTCTAGTCCATAATAGTCTCCAGTAGGATCCTCCACCTTCTCTTCCCACTACCCCCAGCAGCTTCAGAAGTACAGAGCCACAAGGCCGCAGGAGCCAGGGTCCCCAGTCACATGGAGGAGGCCCTGCCTGTGCCACACTTGGACAGCCCTCCCAGAACAGTGGCTGCGCAGAGATGCTCACACATCGGTTGCGCCCCACCATCTCAGGGCGAGTACGGTGAGGTAGGACCACACAGGGGCAGGAGGGCAGGGGGCACCTCTCCGCACCCAGCGCCAGCCCTGTCCTGACACACGTGCTGCCTCGGGGACAAATCATTTCCTCTCTCCCAACCCTAGTGTCTCAGTCCATAAATAGGGGTGGGACAGAGCCACATCTAAGTGCTATTCCACTGCTGAGCACTGCAGGTGCATGCGGCGTGCACAGGGGCGTCTTCAGATGAAACCCAGGAGACTCCCGCTCCGTGTAGATGGGGCGTGGCAGGTGCTGGGCTGGCAGAGTGAGGGCGGCTGCGGGGACGACCCTGAGTGCGGAAGGTCCCAGCCTTTGTGGCCCTGTTGATCTGGGGAGGAGCTCGCCTGTAGGCAGAGGCCGAATCCCCACTTTGGACTATGAACCTTGACCAGGACCCTCCGTCTGAAGGGATGTGAGGGGAGTGAAGGAAGGGGCTGAGGCGGCCCTGGGGAGGGGGCTCACGGCGCGTGGAGCCAGCAGTCTCCATCCTGAGAAGCACGCAGGCCCTGTCCTTTCCCTCACCCCTCAGGCTACATATTTCCAGAAAGAAATCACTTCCAATTCCAAAGGCTCCATGGAGGCGGATTTTTCCATCTGGGCTTTTCTGATGAGCTTTCTTGGAGGAAACTTCTGCGTGAACTCACTTCCCTCCTCTGTGCCTCATGCGGGCACAATTAGGGGAGGCAGGGAGCCCTGGAGCCGGGGTCCGGCCGCCGGGGAGCCTGTCTGTCCGCACAAGAGCTTGGAAACCTGGCGGGAGCCCCCCAGTTCCTGTCTCTTCCCTGGGCGGTCCCCACCTGGCCCGTGAGTCAGGGGTCTGGGTCCCCCAAGGCCCGCAGGATCCGGGTGGATGGGCCACATTTCCACACGTGCAGGCTCTCCTGGGTCCCCTCTCACATCCGGCTCTGGCCAGGCCATTTCCCACGCTGTGGATTCCAACTGCTCAGCCCCACCGCATCTGCACCGTCCCGGGCCGGCCGAGGGAAACCGCCTCTGCCTTCCCAGCCAGGACCCTGGGCCCCCTGCATATTTCTGGACCTCACTCTTGGGGGCCACCCCTTGCCCTCAGGCACATCCTCCCTCTGAGTCCTCCTGGCCCAGCACACTTGGGCTCTGGGCTGCTGTTTCCCAGACCCGTGGGACAGGTGACCTGGCTGCCCAGAGCCACGCTCCCTGGGCCTTGCCCCTCCCGCCCTTCCTAGCCACCTGCAGATGTCCATGTTCCCTCTGCGGGTGCCTGCCTGGCCTTCTCCTGGCTCCACGGTGAGGCTTCTGGGCACACGGGGTGCCAGGGGCTGCATCGTGCCTCTGCCCAGTCTAGGCACTGAAGTCCTGACTCCCACGAACTCAGAGTGGGCCTGTCCGGAGGTGGGTCTTGCAGGAGGTACCAGGTTAAGATGGAATCGTTAGGATGACCCTGAGCCCATCTGACTCATGTTTGTTTTTGGTTTTTTTTTTTGAGACAGAGTCTCAAGTAGCTGCAATTACATGCACTGCCACACCTGGCTAATTTTTATATTTTTAGTAGAGACAGGGTTTCACCATGTTGGCCAGGCTGGTCTCGAACTCCTGACCTCAAGTGACGTGCTCGCCTCGGCCTCCTAAAGTGCTGGGATCACAGGCGTGAGGCACCACACCTGGCCACCGACGGGTGTTTGTATAAGAGGAGATCAGAGCACAGACGCTCACAGGACGACAGCCGCGTGAGGACACAGGGAGATGGTGGCCTCTGCAAGCCCGGGAGAGGCCTCAGGAGGAGCCAGCCCTGGGCACCTGGGCCTCGGACACTCTTTCACGCTGTAGTACTTCGTGACAGCAGCCCGAGAAGACGGAAATCGTCACCTCTTGCTCTCCTTCCCACCACCTCTACCTGCCTGCCCTGTTTTCTCCGCTCCCCCCACCATCCCTAGCAAGTTGAAAATGTCCCTCTTCCCAGGACTTGCCTCTCCGTGAGCACCCCTGCCCTCCAAAGGGTCTCCCACGGGACCCGGAGTTGGGGGTAACCAGCATCGGCCCTCGGCCTCTCAGGCCCCTCCCTGCCCCTGGGTGTAGGCTGCCTTGGGTACCTTTCACACGCCACCCACTGTGGCCCCAGCTGGTCGTGAGTGGGTGCCATCTCCACAGCCCGAGGTCCTCAGAGGGGCCAGGCCCTCTGCTGTGGGAACAAGGACCCTAAGAACCAGGAGGGGAGGCTCCTGGTGCCATCCTGTGGCACATGGATGGGCTGGGGACTCGGGCATGGGCAGCTGGGCATGAACCCTGCCTGCTTTGTTCCCTAGGGAGCCCAGCCTGAAGAGCATTAGCTCAGCAGGGTCTCCCTGATGGCAGTGGAAGCCCAGATCTGTCTAGGAAGGCACCTGTGGGCTGCTGGGGATGAGGTGGCGGGTCCAGGGGCTGCTGGGGATGGGGTGGCGGGCCCGGGGTCTGATGGGAATGGGGTGGCCGGGCCCTGGGCTTCCAGAATGCATGAGGCCCCTGCCCACTCAGGGAGCTGGGTTCCCGCCCTGGGTACCTGGATGTTCCGGGAAGGGCTGTCTTGGGGTCTGGCCGTGAACTCTGCTGACTCCAGCGTGCAACCCCACTGAAGGTGACACTGCACTGCCATGCCCTACACAGGCGCAGCTCTGGGTCCCACATGGGCAGGGGATCCGGCATGGACTCGTCCTCTCGGGGGCCTCTGGTGTGGCTGGTGGTGGGCTGGGGAGGGGGTTGCTGCCCTCCTTCTGGTCTTCAGCCCTACAAGGGCAGCCTGGAAGGCGGGCGGTGCACCCTGGCGTGAGGGCCATGGGAGCCAGCCCTCTTTAGAGGGGCCCCTCCATCCCTGCCCATCAGCATCCACGGCCTAGTAGCAGGCAAGGAAGCCCAGGCCATGGGACCCCCAACCAACCAACCCAGCCAGCTCTGGAGCCACCTGGAGCACCCGAAGGGGACGTACCTCTATCCCTAGGAGCCCCACTTTAGGGCTGTTTGCTGGGCTGACTCACGGCCCTCAAGACCCCAGGCTGCTCACTCAGCCCAAACCCCACCCATGCCGCTGACCGCCCAAGCCCTCAGCTCCCTGTGCCCTCTGGGACACTGTCCTTCTCCCATAAGGAGAGCTGGGTCCCAAGGGTGACCCTGGCCTCTCCATCCTGCTCCAGCCGCCCACTCCCTCGCCGTTTCTGTGTCCTGCAGGACTTCCTCCGGCTGTATTGTTTTAAGTTGGTGGTTGGGCCGACAGCCAGTTTCAATTACACTCCTCACCTCCTCCTCCTCCTCCCCTTCCGTCCCCTCCTCCACCTCTTCCAGCCTGTTTCTACCCTAGGCCCGGGGTGGGCCCTGGGCTCAAGCTGACCGTGGTGCCCAGGCAATAAGGCCCCAGGAAAATGATAACAGAGAATAATAAAAAGTATTTATCTCTCTCTTTCGGTCTCTCTCTCTTCCCCCACCCTCCTCCATCATAAAACAAGGAATTTATTTTTTGCGTGGCGCTCTGGGTCTCAGGCAACCACTCCGGTTTTCCCGCTGCGCTGAGCAGGCTGGCGGAGTTCTTGGTTTATTTTGGGGGTGGGAGGTTGGGGGGCAGGGGAGCGGGTTGTTTTCCATTGCTTTTGCAAAAAAAGGGGAGGGGAGAGAGGGCTGGTGTGGAGCCTGCAGCTTTGGAAAGACACACGGGGACCCTCTCTGTCTCCCTCTCTGCAGAGAGCCAGGAAGAAGGACCAAAGGAGGCAGAGGGGCCGGGACAGCGCTGCTTCCCCTTTGGTTCCCTCTTCCCTTTTAGGGCCGAGGTTAAACAGAGGGCAGGCGGGTCCCGAGACCTTTGCCCTGTGACATCTTTGAACTCAGAACTCTTTGATGTTTTCACATGTCTACCCAAACCGCAGCCAGGATACCCTCTCCCAAAGCCAGTGGCTGCCGAGGAGTGGGCCTGGGCAATGCCCCTCCCAAAGGGCTTGGGTCTCCCGGCTCAGGCGGGAGTGAGGTCCCCTAGAGCTGCCCTTCGGCCAGGGAAAGGCCATCTCCCCCAGCTGGCCTGCTGGACGCCCCCACCCTCTTCCCTCCAGCTGCCCGCTGTCCCGGGTGCCCACAGCTTGGTCCCCGAGCCCTGTGTGTAAGCCCGTCTGAGCTGCCTTCGGGGGCTGCGTCCTCTCTGGACCTGCAGACAGGGAGAGGCTGAGCCAAGAGGGCACGACTGCCCTTCTCTCCTGTAGCTCCAGCAGCCGCTCTGGCCCATCCCAGGACCAGCCCTTAGGACAGGCCTCTGTCAGCCCTGCGCTGGGTGGGAGGGATGCCCATGGGCCGCCGGCGCCCCTGGGCACTAATGCCGCTCTCCAGAGCCATGGCTTCCTCTCAGGCCTGGAGTGTCCGGCGGCCTTACTGGCCAGAAGCCTCCTAGGCCCACACCAATGGAGGATGGGGGCCTGGGCTGGTTCCTCTTGGTCGCCAGTGCTGGCCGACCTTCTGCTGTCACCATGGGATGTGGGGTAGGTCCCGCTCAGCTGTCCACAGGCTCTCAAGGGGCCTGGGCGATGATGGAGACCCATCTCCCTCTGCTCCTGTGTCTGTGACTTGGCCCTGCGACAGAGGCGAAAACAGGCACCCTCGAAGAAAAGGCCAGGATTCATCCCCGACAATAGACACCCACCTGCCATGTCCCCATGTCCCTCCCCATAGACACACACCTTCCACGTCCCCCATAGACACACACCTTCCATGTCCCCCATAGACACACACCTTCCACGTCCCCCATAGACACACACATTCCTTCCATGTCCCCCGCAGACACACACCTTCCGCGTCCCCCCACAGACACACACCTTCCGCGTCCCCCCACAGACACACACCTTCCGCGTCCCCCCACAGACACACACCTTCCGCGTCCCCCCACAGACACACACCTTCCGCGTCCCCCCACAGACACACACCTTCCGCGTCCCCCCCATAGACACACACCTTCCGTGTCCCCCAATAGACACACACCTTCCGTGTCCCCCAATAGACACACACCTTCCGTGTCCCCCCATAGACACACACCTTCCACCTCCCCCCATGGACACACACCTTCCACCTCCCCCCATGGACACACACCTTCCACCTCCCCCTATAGACACACACCTTCCACCTCCCCCCATAGACACACACCTTCCGTGTCCCCCCATAGACACACACCTTCCGTGTCCCCCCATAGACACACACCTTCCACCTCCCCCCATAGACACACACCTTCCACCTCCCCCCATAGACACACACCTTCCACCTCCCCCCATAGACACACACCTTCCGTGTCCCCCCCATAGACACACACCTTCCGTGTCCCCCCATAGACACACACCTTCCGTGTCCCCCCCATAGACACACACCTTCCGTGTCCCCCCCATAGACACACACCTTCCGTGTCCCCCCACAGACACACACCTTCCACGTCCCCCCCATAGACACACACCTTCCGTGTCCCCCCCATAGACACACACCTTCCGTGTCCCCCCCATAGACACACACCTTCCGTGTCCCCCCCATAGACACACACCTTCCGTGTCCCCCCCATAGACACACACCTTCCGTGTCCCCCCCATAGACACACACCTTCCGTGTCCCCCCATAGACACACACCTTCCACGTCCCCCCATAGACACACACCTTCCACGTCCCCCCATAGACACACACCTTCCACGTCCCCCCATAGACACACACCTTCCATGTCCCCCCCATAGACACACACCTTCCACGTCCCTCATAGACACACACCTTCCATGTCCCCCCCATAGACACACACCTTCCATGTCCCCCCATAGACACACACCTTCCATGTCCCCCCATAGACACACACCTTCCATGTCCCCCCATAGACACACACCTTCCATGTCCCCCCCATAGACACACACCTTCCATGTCCCCCCCATAGACACACACCTTCCACATTCTTACCCCCATAGACACACACCTTCTGGCACATGGCACTTCGTTCGGGATGCCAGTGGCTTGTGTTGCCAACCTTCTGAGGGTAAACAAGACAGGGCCATGGCTGTTTCACCATTTCCCTCCATGTACCATGCCCTTGAACCATGGGACTTAGTTTCCCCATCTGATTCTTAGGTGTCACACTGAGCCTCTCAGAACTGATGATGTGGCCAGGGGAAGCCTGTGGCCCTTCCCTTCCCCTTGCAGTTTTGCAGGTGCAGCCGTGGCCCTGTGCCATCCCCCTACAAACCACCAAGCCAGAGCAGAGTGGGGGTGCCAGGCCCCAGGGCTGATGGTGTTGTAGGTGGGAGTTGCAGGCTGCGTCAGGAGCTGTGACCACCTCCTCTGCAAAGCCCCACAGGAAGGCTTGGGGATTACCCATGCTTCCCTCCCCTCCACATGCTCTGCTCACAGAAGGTGGCCCGGGAGGGGAGGACACCTGTCACCTTTTAAGGTGAATTTCCTATTAAGATGCTTCTGTTCCGAGAATGCCCCATGGAATGTGCTGTTCCTTAATCCCACCCGGTGGAGCCAGCAGGCGCCACCTTGAGCAGTGAGACTGGCAGGTAGCAGGGACCTGCCTGGGGGTGGGGGCCTTGTGTTCAGTGTCCTGATCTGTCTGTGGAGGGGCAGAAGGCCCCTGACTTGTCAGATCTCCTGTCCTCGTTTAAACAGAATGGGATATTTTCACTCAATAAACCTCTTGGGAAGAATTACCCATTTCTGTTTTTCGGGAACATGACCTTTCACAGAATAGCCCCGACCCTGAATCATTCTGTAAAAATGGAATTTACTGCCAGTGCAGGGATGTGCTGGAATGCGTTAACAATGGGCTCTCCTGGAGAAAACACGTGCTTTGCTTTGGAGCGTTTGCCAGTGACCGTGGTATAAATATTCCCATCCAGGCTGATTATCAAGCTCCCCAAAATGCTGAACTCAGCAGGGGAGAGGATTGGCCATTTCGAGGTGGGGGATAAAAACTGACTCCAGTGCCCAAGAGTGACCTTGACAATGGAGAAATTTCTTAGTGGGACCTCAGGGACTCTCCTGCCTCCCCAGGGGGTCCAGACCCTCCAAGCAGCAATTTGCATCTTTTGCTGCCCTCTTCACCTCCATTCCTACCCCTAGGGCCCACCTGGCTCACTCCTGCCTCCCCTCCCACCTACTGCCTGTCCTGAGTGAGCCTCCTTCCCAGGCCCTCAGAGGATAGGGGAGCCACCTGGTCGCATGAGTCCAAACAAGGACAGGGATCACAGTGGGATTTGTCTTCGGTGATCTGGGGTGGCCTGCAGTGGTCTGGGGTGGCCTGCAGTGGTCTGGGGTGGTCTGGGGTGGTCTGCAGTGGTCTGGGGTGGTCTGGGGCAGTCTGTGTTGGTCTGTGGTGGTCTGGGGTGGCTTGCAGTGGTCTGGGGTGGCCTGCAGTGGTCTGGGGTGGTCTGGGGTGGTCTGCAGTGGTCTGGGGTGGTCTGCAGTGGTCTGGGGTCAACTGGACCTTTCCCTGCTGCTTGGCGCCCAGCACATGCCCACAGGTTAGTGGCCAGTCTGGTCTGTCTGCCTCCTGGGGGTGCAGGTGTTGGGTCTGGATGGAGCGCTGGGGTGAGGGGAGCTCTGAGCTAGGGGTGACTGGAAGAGGGCTGGGTCACCCCCATGCTGGCAGCATTCCAACTTGGCTCCTCCCTCCTCTCTCCTTCCTGCTGCCACCCCCACACCCGGCTCTCATCACTTCACACCTGGGTTCTTGCAGCAGCCTGGCCTCCCACTGGGCTCTGCACTCTGCACATAGTAGGCATCTTCTTTACACAGCAAGCCCTTGACTTGGTAGTGTTGGCAGTGAGGACCCCAGATAGCACCCCCATGGGACTCCACCGATGAAGCTGGCCAGTGCCCATTCCTAGGGGACAGTATGCAGGTCCAGCAGCCTCCCCTCCCCTCCTCTCCCCGTGACAAGAGAGAATCTGTGGGAGAGGTCTGGGGAGCAGTGGCTGGACGGCCCTGGACAGCTCTACTGACCAGCCCTTGGCCAGAGGCTGTGCCCCAGCAGAGCCCACCTTGCTGGGACTCAGCTGGGAGGCTTGCGGCTCTGAGGCTGGTGGGGACCATTGGGCCGTGCTAGGTGAGTAGCTCCCCTGTGGGGCGGGCATTGGGAGGAGGCCGGGGAGGGGAGCTGAGGGTCTACCGGCAATGTGATTGCCTCAGGCCCCTGGCTGCGAGACCTTCCCCCAGCGAGGGTGTTGGAAATAGATGTTCAGTGCCACAAAGAAAAATCAGCACTGAGACAAAGGCTCTTTCAGCAACGCAATTTTTACTTCCTGGGCTGCAGGAAGGGTACCCTTGCTGGCCATTGTGCCATGAGAGTACAATGAACAAAGGAAAACACACAAATTTATTCCTCGTGCATTTGGGGGTCATCCTTACCGCCGTGTCTGATCTCCGTTGGCTGCAGCCAGACCTCACAACCTAAACTAAAACCCGATTGGCTACAACTTAAAACTTTTCTAAACAGGTAAAAGCAATGGAGCGCTGGGACACGCCTGTGAGCACGTCCAGCACAGGTATCTTGGTGAAAGCACGAGGACACAGAGTGTACTACATGCCTGTAAGCATGGCATGTCTAACAGCTACATAGGATAGGGCTTCACAAAGTTATTAGCACACCTACTCTTTAACAAGAAATGAAACTTTGAAAAGGAACTTTTCTGCTTCCCACAGAGGGCGAGGCATGGGTGTCGGGCCCAGGGCTGAGCAGGATGGCGTCCGGCCTTGGGTGCAGGCGCTCCGCCAGGCATGTCCTCGAGAGCCGCTGGTGGCTGAATGCCCTGGGCCACAGTTGTGAGTCAGGCCCTGGGTGCGGGTAGCTCCTGGTCGAAAGGCCTGGCATGAGAAGTCAGACCCGCCGGTCCATCCAGGCCAAGGCACCCGGAGGAAGCTGCTCAAACCCGCAGGGTCCAGCAGAGCTTCCTCCAGCCATGGGAGCGTTTGGGTCTTCCCAGTGCAGCCGGGAGCCCCAGCCACATGCGGCTCTACAGGCCCAGGAGTGTGGCTGATACCGTTTGAACGATCGCGGTGTAAACAGCTGGAGACGGCCATGCTGGACGGTGCGGAGCTGAGGCCGGTCTTAGAAGTGGAGTGGGAGGCGGGGCCTACGCAGCATTGCCCTGGTCTGTGGTTAGGGCCGCGAGGTAAAGTGCAGGAGGCCCAGCTGCATCCAAATTGCAGGTAAACTATGACTGTTCTTAGTGTGGGTATGTGCGATGTAATATTTGGGACACTGTTGGGGACAAATGCTAAAGGAACCTCTGATCTTTACTTGAAATTCAAGGCTTGACAGGCGTCCCATATCTCCATCGGTGGATCCGGCTGCCCTGTTGACTGCCTGGCTGCAGGACTCCAGGAGCTGCCTGTGGTCCTGGGCCTGGAGCTGAAGCCCCTGCATGGCACCAGTCATTGCAATGGCCACATGTGCCCCTGCGGAAGAAAGGGAAAAAAGATCTCTTCCAAATGACACCCAGGCTGGTGGAACCAGAGTGTTTGGGAGGCACAGGTGCAGGGTCCCAGCCATGCCCAGCCCTGTCATCAGGCAGAGCTCCCTGGGGCACAGGTATGCCCAGTGGCTGGAGGCCCAGGGAGCCCAGTCCTCTCAGCCTCTGTGTGGGCCATGACTGAGTGTCTAGGCCTGAGCAAGTGTAGGCCATTCTGTGGGTGCTGGCCCACCCTGTCTGTGCTGGGTGCCTCCAGAGCTTTCCAAATTCCACCCCCGTCTGACCTGAGCCAGGGACAGACTATGGCCTAAGGGTGGGCACAACACTGACCCCTCTCCCTCTGTCTCATCCACTCGCTCTTATCGGTACAAATAACCCGATGGCCGTGGAGATCCCAGGAGAACCCCCAGAAGAGCCTTGTGCACCTCCCCACCCACGACGAACATGGAGGGCCAGGAGAACCCAGAGGAGCTTCAGGTACCCCCCAGCCCACAACAGCCATGGAAGGCCAGGAGAACCCCCAGAGGAACCTCGGGCACCTCTTCCCCAAGACAGCCGCAGAGGGCCAGGAGAACCCAGAGGAACCTTGGGCAGCCCCCACCCCAAGATGAACATGGAGGGCCAGGGGAGTCTCAGGCACCCCCCAACCCACGACGGCCATGGAGGACCAGGAGAACTCTCAGAGGAACCTCAGGCACCCTGTCCCCAACAGCGACATCCTGACCCCTGGCTTCTTGAGGACCACCTTCCCATCCCCTGGCGGATGCTAAAAGTGGGGACGCTGGCTGACAGAGCCCGTGCCCTCTCCTGCCTGACCGGGTGGCCGTCCTGGGAAGTGTAGGCTGAGGGGCCGGCAGCATAGCCTGTGGCCTTGGGAAGGTCTCCCTGCCAGGAGTGAATGCTGGCCACTGCTGCTGCCACTGCCACCCCACTGGGCCCGATAGCCAAGGACCAGGTGCATGTCTGCTCAGCACAGGTGGGCAGTGAGGGGTCAGCCCATGGTCGTGGCACAGTCCCTGCCAAGTGCCCACTGTGTGCCCACCTCGAGAGACAGTCCAGGAGGGGCCGGCAGGAAGAGAACGGCTCCAGCCCTTGACTGTGGGCTCTTGGTCTCAGAGGGCTGGTGAGTGGCAGAGAACAGAAGCCCAGCTGAGGGCAGGTCCCCACAGTGTCACCGGTGGGTGGGCACTGGGTCCCCAGGCTTGAGGGGCTTCAAAGGGGAGAATGCCCTAAGCAGGGTCTGGGGATGAGAGGAGGAAGGCCTGCACTGGGGAACTTCAGCCCGGCAGGGCCGGTCCCATCCGCTTGCTTGACACATGGGGAAGCAGGCCGGAGTGGGAGCTGGGCTTGCCTGAGGTCCGGGCCTTGAAGCCCTGTGCTTTCTTTGTTTCTTCCCGACGCCTTTGCCTGGGGGGTCTCTGGGCAAAGGAACAGGTGCTGGGTCCCAAGCCTTTGTCCCCAGCCGCATTCACGGTCACCGTCAGCCCTGACAGTCCCCTCGAACTGTGTCCCCATGGGCAGCAGCATAAGGATGGGACTGCAGCCGAGGCAGGGACCGTGGCTCCCAGGGCGAGAAGCTTCCAGGAAGCAGATCTCAGAAGAAGCCAAGTTGCACCGAGCGGGCCACCCATCTGCTTGGACTGAGGAACGCAGTGGAAAGTGAGACTTCGGTGAAGGAGCCGGAGCAGGTCAAGGCCTCCGGGAGGGAAACGCCGTGCGTGAGACGTGGCCAGGCCGCGCACCGTGCCGTCCACCGCCCTGTTCTTAACATGAGCTGCAGGTCCCCTTGCCCCAAGCCCTCACACAGGGCTCCCCTCACCCTGCGCACCGGCCTTGCTCCCCACCCGAAGCCCCCCCATCCAGCCCACCCAGCCGTGGCTGCTGGATGAGAAACCCAGGCCCACAGACCCTGGGCAGAGGGAGATGGGGGACAGAGACAGGCAGGGCCAGCGTGGGGGTTGCACAGAGACCCACATGGGGTGATCCTAGGCCATCCTGGCCTCAAGGGGGGCAGTGGTCCCTGACTGCCCAGGTGTCCCTGGGGGCCTCTTCAGGGCACGGCTACTTCCAGCCCCAGAGCTCAGCCTCCTTTGCTCAGAGGCAGGGAATGTGGCCTCAGAGATAGCTGGGCAGTTGGGCGCTGTGACCCCTGGAGGGCCTGAGCTGCTGAGGCCACACCAGTGGAAATGGGGCACAGCTGCTGCTCTACGCCCTCACACGCCCGCCCGCCACCCATCCACCGCCAGGCTCATGGGCTTCACCCTTTCCTGGGCCCCTGGCTTCCAGGCCTGTGAGGGGCAGGGGCTCTCAGACACCAAGCATGTGGTCTGATGGGGTTGCGCCCTTGCCCACCGGGCCCTCGGCTGTGCAGTAGACACCCGGGGCTCCTCCCTCTGAGAACGCACAAGCTCGTTCAGCCTGGGACCGGACTGGCAGGGGCCACCAGCACACATCCCAGGGCTCAGGGCCAGATGGGGACTGGCGGGCAAGATGCAGCTTGGGGCAGCATGGACTTGGTGACATCGTGCCACTGCCCACGCCAGCACCCCCCTTTGCCACCCCAGGGCCTGCCCTCTCGAGACTGTGCCCTCGCCGGCCCTGCTGGCTCAGCTGCCCCTCCCAGCCCACGGGTCTCCACTAGCTGTGAATGGCAGTCCCAGCTGCCATGCCAGCCGGGCCCAGGCCCCAAGCAAGGGAAGACATCACTGCCAGCCTCATCCCCAGCTCCCAGGCACCAGCCGTGGGGGCACAAGAACGCCCAGGAGGTTGTTGGCCTTTTTTGGGCCTGTCCACTGCAGGGCCACCTGTGCCCACCAAGGGGGGCCAATCGGCACAGCCGTCTGCACAGGCGTGCAGGCCAGAGGGCAAGGCTATTTCAGGGCCTGGCGTCCGTTTCCCCGTCCTCTTCCCAAAGAGGAAGGGAATGCAGACGCCCAGCCCGGACAGACGCCAGCCAGGCACTTGGAGACCCCAAAAAGGGCAGCAAGGAAGGGAGCAGAGGCCAGCCTGGCCCATCCAGCTCCCCTTTCTGCTCATGAGCTCACGGGTTCTGGCCCTCACACAGTTTCGAGGCCCCCATTTCACTGCCTCCCCACACCCTGGTTCCTGGAGAGGGTAGGGGAACTGGGCCTTCCTCCGGGGCATGCAGGGTGGGCAGGGTGGCCCTGGCGTTCCCTTCTGCTTTCGAAGCCTCTCCCTGCCCCTTCTGACGACACGTCGGGGGTCCCACACCCTTTGGGAGGCCACTTTGGTGCCTCCATTGTGAAGGCTTGGCTTTGGGGCTGGGCTCTGCAGCTCTTGGACAAATGAGATCCCTCCTCACTCGCCAGCTAGTAAGGCAGTGGGGCTGGCACAGGATGAGAGTGAGCTACAGAGTGTTTTAGAGGGAGGCTAGGCCCTCCTTAGGCTGGCTCAGGATGGTGGCAGGGGCGGCCTCTATCACTAATGGGTGGCAGGCAGCTCCGCACACGTGGCGCTCCCCAAGCCTCTGCAGGCGTGAGTCTCAGTTGGCAGTGTTCCCTCTGCCCTGCCCTGTGCCCTTGCCTCGTGCCCCTGCTCTGTCTCTTCCACTCCAGAGAGCCCAGGGGAGCCAGTGCTTGTCCTGGCGGGGGTTCCTCTCTCCAGCAGGCCCCCTGTCGAGGAGGCCCCCAAGCCTCAGAGTGAATACTTAGACCCCTCACTACACCCTGGAGAACGGGCGGCTGGGGGAGGGTGGAGGATGCTGGGGGAAGCCGTGGCACAAGCAGGGCGAGTGAGATGGAGCCAGAAGGAGGGTGCCGACTTGGCTGGCTTCCTAGTCCTGCCAGGTGAGCTGGGGCTGGCTCTGTCTTCTTGTGGAGACACCTGGTCAGTGCTTCCCGGGGCTAAAAACACCCAAAGAGCTCACCACATGCCTGGCTTGTTTTCTTCCTGGTACTGGGAGAAATGGGTGCAGGGTTCGCAAAGGTGGCCAAACTGCCCCAGCCCCAGGGGGGAGCAGGGTGGTTGGCACCAGCGCCCGGGAGCCCAGGTGCTCTGGAGGCAGGTGTCCCAGGCTGGCCTGAGCTCCCAAAAGCAGAGCTAGCACTACCCAACCACCTAGGGGCAGAGCCCCTGCCAAAGCTCAGAGCTGTCCCAGCCCGGCTCCTCGGGAAGTGGGGACAGAAGCCAGCAGACCTCCCTGAGCTAGTGGGCTACCAACTCTGCCTGCTTGGGGTTGGGGCTGGGAGAGTCAGGGGCCGGTGAGCACAGAAAAGCTAAAGTCTGGCCAAAGCGTGTTCTGAAGGCTCAGGCGTGTTCTATTTGACCATAGGCCTCTGAGCTGGGGTCCATGATCTTCCCCTTGGAGCTCAACGGTGAGCCTGGATGGGGGCACTGGGGTCTAAGAGGGTCCTGCACACTCAGAGCTGGGTGCCAGGCGGGAGTACTGGCCAGCCCTTGGGAGCAGTGGTCCAGGGGCCGTGGGTCCTGCCTGCAGAGAGCTTGCAGTCTCCCTGGGCAAACACCAGGCAGGCCTGAAAAGCACGTGCGGCTGAGCTGAGCTGGACAGCAAGCGGGGAGTGTGTGCTTCTCGGGGAGCGGGGCCCAGGTTGGGCTCCAGCGCTACCTCTAGGCTGGATGCTCAGCTTCACATTCAGCTCAACATAGCAAGGAGGGGCCGGGGTCTCCGGCAGTCGGGGCTCCAATCTCAGTCCTGGCACCACTGCCACTGCACGCAGGCCCGGTGCAAGGACAGGCACAGACCACAGCGCTGGCGGTGCCCAGAGGAGGGTGTACAGCGATGGCAGTGCCCGGAGGAGGGTGTGTGTGCGCTGGCGGTGCCCGGAGGAGGGTGTGTGTGCGCTGGCGGTGCCCGGAGGAGGGTGTGTGTGAGCTGGCGGTGCCCGGAGGAGGGTGTGTGTGAGCTGGCGGTGCCCGGAGGAGGGTGTGTGTGCGCTGGCAGTGCCGGAGGAGGGTGTGTGTGCGCTGGCGGTGCCCGGAGGAGGGTGTGTGTGCGTTGGCGGCGCCCGGAGGAGGGTGTACAGCGCTGGCGGTGCCCGGAGGAGGGTGTGTGTGCGTTGGCGGTGCCTGGAGGAGGGTGTACAGTGCTGGCGGTGTGCGGAGGAGGGTGTACAGCGCTGGCGGTGCCCGGAGGAGGGTGTACAGTGCTGGCGGTGCCCAGAGGAGGGTGTACAGTGCTGGCGGTGCCCGGAAGAGGGTGTACAGTGCTGGCGGTGCCCGGAGGAGGGTGTGTGTGCACTAGCGGTGCCCGGAGGAGGGTGTACAGCGCTGGTGGTGCCCAGAGGAGGGTGTGTGTGCACTGGCGGTGCCCAGAGGAGTGTGTACAGCGCTGGCAGTGCCCGGAGGTGGGTGTGTGTGCACTGGCGGTGCACGGAGGAGGGTGTGTGTGCACTGGCAGTGCCCAGAGGAAGGTGTGTGTGCACTGGCGGTGCCCGGAGGAGGATGTGTGTGTGTGCTGGCAGTGCCCGGAAGAGGGTGTACAGCACTGGCAGTGCCCAGAGGAGGGTGTGTGTGCGCTGGCAGTTGTAGGCATCCTGGGGGCTACCAGGACTCCTGCCTTCCCCTCCCCTTCAGGGCAGCATGGAGGTTTGGGATTTGACCTTCATCCATTTCCAGATCCTTCCAGGGCTCCCCTGGCAGCTCCTGCTGCTCCCCACTGTGCCAGGCCCCGGGCGGGGAGAGCTCCCACCTGTCCAGGGCCATGGTTTGGGCTGTGGGGATGGTGCTGGCTGGGTCATGGCCCACTGCTTGAAGGACACTGGCCGTTGAGTTGAGGAGGGTCCTGAGCCTTCAGCAGGTGAGGGGCACAAAGCCACAGTCCCTTGGCCTGCCCAAGCAGGGGAGAGCCAGGCCTGGAGGGGCAGGCAGGAGAGGGGTATGGCACAGGCCTCGGTGGCAGAGGCAGCGCCCCTGGGCCACCCAAGCTCCCTTGAGCCCCACAAGCCCAGGAACACACAGTGCCCAGACACTTCCCCACCAGGAAGCAGCAGCCATGCCAGAGGCCTCCGGGCCGGGGCTCCCCTGGCAGCTGCTGAAACCGTCCACTGTGTCCGCACCTGCGCCCCAGTAGGGCATCCACTCCCACACCTCCCTGCCTCCACTCCTGAAATGCTTTGTCAACAAAATCTCATCTGCAATGCAACAGGATGCCAGGGGGCTCTCCATGTGGGCTCTCCAGGTGGGCAGGGGGCTCTTCAGGATGCCAGGGGGCTCTCCAGGTGGGCAGGGGGCTTTCCAGGTGACCTCAGGGGACTCTCCAGGTGGCCTCAGGGAGCCTTCATGAAACAAGGCATCATCTGCTGGGATTTCTTCAAGTGGGACTTTTCGCATTTGACTTCTCATCCTCTGGGCTCAGTGGAGAGCTGGAGGGAAAGGTGGGTGGGTTTGGGAAGCTTTGGTTTGAGCAGAGGGGCTGGGGTCCTTCTGGAGCTAGGAAGGCCAGCCCAGCAGAAAGCGCTGGCCGAGGGTGGTGAAGGGATCCCTGGCCAAAGGGCTGCTTGGCAGAGGGGTGGGCGGGTGCTGTGAGGCCTGCTGGCCAGACACAGCAGGCAGCAGGCCGGGGCCTGGGAGTGATAAATGGCTTCCCCCAGAGCCAGGCGGCTCTGCCAGGGTCTTCTCAGTCCTCTGAATTCAGTCTTGTTGACCCTGAGGCCCAGTAGGGCCCCTTCAAACAGGGCTGCTTTGTGGCCGAGGGGGGTGTGGCTTGCAGTAGGGTTTGTACGTGCAGGGCTGGCACGGGGGGCACAGGGAGTGTCAAGGAGGCGCTGGCAGCCCAGGGGGAAGCTTAGTTGTGGGAACTAATGACAGCAGCTTGGACTCTGGTGCCCACAGGCCATGAGTTGGGGGCTTGGAGTGTGCAGCAGGACCCCATGTTGAGGTTCAGCTCAAAACCTCCACTTGGCCAGCCTGGTCTTCACCGCCCCGTGTGCTCACGAGAGCCAGGGCTCCCGGGTGCCTCGATGGCAAGGTACACCCAGGCGGCCCGGCCTCATCCAGCTGTGACCCCAATGTGCCATGAGGGAGACACCGTCCCAGTCATCAAGGTCCAGGGCCCAGGAGGGGGCATTGAGGGCAGAGCACGGCCCAGCTCCTCCAACACATCCTGCCTGCCCACACCCGCCCACTCCCAGGCCCACCTCCAGGGAACCCCACATGGAGGAGGCTTTAGAAGATGGGCTCCTCAGCCACCACCATGTCACCGGTCCTTGCCCCCAGTCCACGCAGCCCATCCCACCCCGTCCGCCTGCCCGGCTCACCCCACTGTTCAAGGAAACCCTCGCGCAGCACCCCAGCGAGGCTTTGGGTAGGCTGGCTTCCCCCGCACACTTTGGGGTGGTCTTGCCCTTCTCCCACCTCCTCTAGGAAGCCCTCCCGGTCCCTTTGGCCCTGCGATATATCCCATGCCGCTCTCTGCTGCCCAGCCAAAGGCCCCATGCCTTGGTTCCCAGGGCTAAAGCTGGATTCCTGGTGGCCTGTCCCAGGGAGGACCCATCTGCTGAAAGGCCAGCAGGTTGTGGTCCACTGATGGAACGGCTGCCCAAAGCCCTTCCCCTCCAAGCTGGCGGACCAGGGCCTCGGCCCCCACCACGGTGCCCTCACACCAGAGGAGGAGGCTCCAGCTCCTGCATGGCTGGAGCTTGGGCAGGCTGGCCGCCTGCGTCTTTGGCTCCCCGGGCCCTTTGGCACTGCAGGCTGGGGAGGAAGCAGGCGGGACCTGCCGTGGAGCCTCTTGGATTTCCCAGGCCCTGAACCTCTTTCTAATGGCTCTTTCTAAGAAACTCCTCAGAACCTTCTGCAAGAAGAGAAGGCCTGGGAGGAGTGGGCGGGGCCTCAATGGCGCAACAGCGTGGGTTTGGGGAAGCAGAGGGGCCTCTCGCCCCGTGTCACTCAGCTCGGCTGCCTAGAAATAAGTTTCCTGGGACCCTAAACTCTGGCTCTGGGCACAAGGTGTCCAAACCATGCCTCAGTGTGGCAGCTCCAGACACCACCTCTGAGGGCTCCTTCCTCCTGTGCCCCCTGCCTGGATCCCCAGCCGGAGTGGGTTCACTGGGCTGGAGCAGCCCGGCTGGGATTAGAGGAAGAGGAAAAGGTGACTTTAGCAGTGGGAGCCGGAGCGACCCCATGCACACATCCACCACGCCTCAACACGCGTGCTCGCCCTCCAGCGCCACAGGCTGGCCTTGGGGGCCAGTAGACACCGTGAGTTGGTCTGCGTGGAACTGCGCCCACACCAGCCTCAGACCTCAGTGCCTGGTGCTCCCTGGAGCCTGCCTGCCGGGTTGGGAGGCCTGTGAGGCCTTGGGGAAATCGAGGCATAGGCCCACAGCTTGGACAAGGGGGCTGGGCCCTTCGGGGAGTCCTAGTAGGCCAAGGGACACCCCAGGGAGGCGCCAGGGCTGGAGGCTGCTGGGCACTGGGACAGCGCTGGGGTGTGCTATGTGCTGTGTGAGCTGCGCTGTTTGGACTCTTAAGGCTCCAGCCTTGGAGCCTGGGGGACCGACACTGGCCCTGGTGAGCCTCGGAGTCCATCTTGCTCAGACAGTCTGTGATCTGCTGCCTCGCTCGTCTGTGGCTGGGCCGGCAAGGCCTCCTCGGCCTGGGCCCCTCCATACCTACTCTGTTGTCAAAGACCCACCGAGTGCCGCCTTCTTCAGGAAGCCAGGTTACTGGAGCCAGCAACATCTTCCTTGTCTAAGGCCTGGCGCTGACATGTGACCCTCGCTGTGGGACCTAGAGCCCTCCTCTCATTTTGTGGGTAAAGGGCACAGCTTCTAGCTCCCTGGTGAAGGAAAGCTGGGCGGGGGTCTCCTGGGGGCTGCAGAGGGTCCTCTATGGGACAGCAATGCGTGGGCAGCCGTGAAGGACCCCTCCCGTCTTGGGGCAGCTGTAGCAGGAGAGCCCAGTCGTGTCATGAAAACATAGTGAAGCGCCGTGTGGGGCTTTGCGACCAGGCCAGCAGCCTCTGTCCGTGGGCTGGGGCTGCTGTGGGGCCCTCGTCAGTGTCTGAGGCCTAGCTCAGTGGCATCCTGGAGCTGTGCCACTCTGGTCACCAGCCTGTGGCTCCGCAGGCCTCCCTTCCTACCTGCCTGAAGCCTCTGGAAGCCCTTGGGCTCCTGGCTCCCCCAAGCTGGCTCTGGCCTGGTGTTCTAAAACCCTGCCCTGCCCTTCCTCCTCCAGCTGAAGCCCAGGCTCCGCACCCGTCCCACCCTCTGCTGCAGGCAGGGCTGTGTCTACGGTGCCTGGCACCCCCTCCGCTTCCGACAGCCCGCAGTCCCCTGGTTGCTCAGAGAACATGGCCACGGCCTGTACCAGGGTTCCACACACACTCAGGCCTCAGTGAAGCAACGGGGTCCCCAGCCAGCTCAGCGGCGTCCCGGCATCCTCTCTGTCCCAGCCCCCTGCATTCCCTCAGTGCCCCCCAAGCCCAGTCCCTCGGTCCTGCTGCAAGCTGCTCACAGCAGGACAGGGAAACCTCAGCCTAACCCCAGATTCCAGCCTCTAGGCTGTCCGCGGGCTGCAGAGATAAAGCGAGGAGGTCTCCCCCGGCCCTGGCCCCGGCCAGCCCCCTGCAGTGGGCAGGCAAGGGAAAGGAGAGACCCCAGAGGCCTGTTTGCTGTCCCAGCTGGGCTCACTGCATGCCCCTTCCTCTGCCCCAGCCCTGGCCCCGGCAGTCTGAGGACACAGCTCTCTCCGCTCAGAGGCTGTTCCACGGGAGCCTGACTGCTCAGCCTGGGGGGAGGGAGGATTTCAATAGAGAGCTGCTCTTTTGGGAAGGGGAGGTGGCTCCCAACGCCCAGCTGCTCAGGGTGGGACCCAGGGTACCCCTGGAGAAGCTCGGGATATGTCCCCGACCCCCACAAAGCAGTCTGCACATCCATACCCCAGAACCCCAACTCCTCAGCCTGGCCTGGGGGCTCATCCTGACTCAAACCTCCCACCGACAGCTTCTCTGGAAGGGGCCTTGGTGACAGGGTGATTTCACCCCCTCCTTTTCTGAAGGGCAACCGAAGACCCCTACAATCCAGCCAGGAGGTGGGGCAGCTTCGCTGTGCTCCCCTCACCCACAGGACCCTCCACACCTCCCCCTGGGGACCCATCCTGCTCCTCAGGGCACCTTGCTGGTTGGGGGAACACACTGCGGCCGACCCCTCACCGCAGGCGGCTGTAGCCCGCGCCTCCGCCAGACCCAGCACCTGCAGCGCCCAGCAGCCCGGGTCCCTGTCTGCCCCACTTCAATCTGTCCTGTGAGGCCTGCCTCTGGCCTCGGGTTGCTCAGAAAGCCTTTCTGACCCATTGGGCCTGCCAGCCAGCTGCAGGTGGGAGGCCTGGAACCCTCCTAGGGCGCCCTGTGATGGAGGCCTGGAGTGCTGGAGCCTCGGCCCCAGCCGGGCTGGCAGGAAGGCGGTGGCTAGGCAGCATTCCTTCCTAGAGCTACTGTGAGCGGCAGAAGCGTCTGGCTGCCTGGGCTCCAAAGGGAGGGCCTCGGTTCATTCCAAAGGATGCTGTAGCCTGGGAGGCCTTGAAGAACCCTTCTCTCTGGGGTTCTGGCCTTGGGTACTCATGTGCTGAGGGGTGATACCTCAGGCTCTGTCTCCAGCTGGGCCAGGGGTAGCAACCTGGGGCCCCAACACTCATAGCAAGCGTGGGAGTCAGGGCCAGGGCTGGGGGCTGCTGGGTCCCAGGCTGTGGCTGGAGTTAGGGCCTCTGTGACCAGGCTGGGAACTCAGCATGAGGCCAGATTTGGGGCCCAGACGGCCGGATGCCCCTCTCCACCAAGCGATGGGTCTGGGTGAGCCTAGGATTCCAAGGACCCCATCATCTGGGATGAGGGTCTCCATGTGTTAGACAAGGGAAAGGAGGCAGGGGCTCAGGGCTCGGCAGCCCCTCCCTGCTGCCCGGGAGGCGAAATCAGATCTGGAAAGGCCCACCCTCCTCAGGCCCTGGGAATCCAGGGACAATGGCTGGAAGGAAGGGCCCAGCTTTGTGGGTAGCAGGAGGGGCCTGGGGTCGCTTCCCACCTGCACCCCACCCCAAACCCTACCTCAGTGGCCAAGCGGGTGTCATGCTGCCCACTGACCTCACGGGGGCGCAGGAGACAACAAAATTTCACCCAGTTCAAGGGAAGGTCCCTTTGTGGCTGGGCCTCTGGGCTGAGCCACTTAGTGGGGGGCTCAGCAGGGGCTCCCCATGAGCTACCCTGCCTGACCCCCACTTGCCTGCTGCCCTGAGCAATGTCCCCTAACCTTGCAGCTCCTCTGCCTCTGTCCTCCTCCCTGTCCCCCTCCCAAGGCCATTCTCCCTTCTCTCCTCTTCTCTTCTCGGCCTCCTGGGGCCTGAGAGAAAGAGCCCAGGCCCACCCCAGAACAGGCTGGGGCTGGAGGCTCCCTGGGGAGGTGCGGGTGGGAGGAAGGGGCCTGCAGCTGGGGCTGAGGGGCTGCAGGTCCCAGGCAGCTCTGGGAAGGGCTTGGGAGCCAGGTGTGGACCCTGCCCAGGAGCTTGGGGGAGGTGGCAGAGGGCCCCAAAGCTGGGCGGAGGCCCTGGATGGGAGTGGGCTGGGGAGAGGAGATGAAGAATGGAGGCACAGAGGGGCCGGGGACAGGCAGAGGGTTGGCAGGGGACAGGCAGAGGGTGGGCAGGGGACAGGGAGAGGGTGGGCAGGGGACAGGGAGAGGACGAGCCGGGGACAGGCAGAGGGTGGGCAGGGGACAGGCAGAGGGTGGGCAGGGGACAGGCAGTGGGCAGGCCAGGGACAGGCGGGTAGCTCAGGGACTTGGGTGGGGAATTCCAGGGACATTGAGGAGGTGGGACAGGGAGGGAGAGGGGAGGAGACCCAGCTTCAGGCAGCAGCAGTGAGGGGCATGCTGGGATCCTCACTGCCAGACCCAGACTCCCAGGGGTCAGCAGGGGTGCTCCTCTCAGAGGACCCACGGGAGTAGCCAGGAAGACAGACTCAGGGGCAGCTGCGGGAGGTGATCTCGGTCTGAGGCTCACGGTGCAGGGAGCAGAGACACAACCTTCCCCTGCAGGACTGGGGACCATGGTTACTGGGCAAAGGCAAGCCTACCAGAAGCTGGATGGGAAGGTGAATGGTCCCTCCTGACCCCCACCCCCACCCCCAGCTCTACCAAGGAGGCCCACGCCCAGGCCTGGCCAGCTCCCAGAGTCCAGGGCTGTCGGGGTGGGGGGCCGCTCACTCCCCCTCCGGGGCTTGTCAGAGGCAGCACACTTCCCGAGTTTCTAAGCAAATGTTCTTCCTCCCGGCCCTGGTCTGGCTCTGGGCCCAGAGGAGACATTCCTACAGGGGTCTTCCCAGCACACCCTGGAGGCTACAGAGCTGTGGTGGGTGGGGCAGCATGGGATGGGGGCTCCTTCCCTCTTCCAGCCTGGATGCTGGGATTCTGGGCAGAGAGAAACTCTGGCCAGGGGTGGCAGCTCGGGGGGTGGGGAGTGGGAGGGAGACTCAGCTGCCAGGACTCCAAACAAGCTGGGAAAGAGTTGAGCAGGGAACCCTCAGCACCTGAGAAGGGTGAGCAGCTGGCCCTTCTCCGGGCACTGGGGAGCCATGGAAGGCGGCACCGCAGGAGGTGGGGGGTCCCAGGTGGAGGAGCTTTAAGGGCCTGGGCCAGATAGGGTTCCCCGAGGGCTTGACCCACCGCAGCCGTATCTCACAGCCCCAGCAGACTGCCTCAACATTCCATTCTCCACTTCAACAGCTCCCTCCCTTCCCGAAAGGCCAGGCCTGCAGCAGACGACGTATGCCTGTAACTCAATGAGCCCCTCGACATGCATGCGGCGTTCCTCAGCTGCTGCTGCCGGACACCACCACCTGCAGGGAGGGCACAGCAGAGAGAAACTGAGGCTCAGAGGACCCCAGCTGGCCACTGCCAGGCCAGGCCCACGCTCAGGTCTCTGGGGCCTGAGGACACCTCCCGGTCCTACCCCCAGGGCGAGGAGCACACCTTGTTCCTCTCATGCTTGTCCTCTCCCAGGCCTCAGTTTCCCCATTTGTTCTCAGCTTCTGGTCAGCTGGGAGGTACCACGCTATGATCTTAGCACTGCGTGGAACTTAGAGTCCCCAAGAGGAGCACTCCTGTGGCAGAGGGGCAGCACGGAGGTCACAGGGAGGAGGGTCTTCCCTCAACCGCGTGGGTCCCTCGGGACCCCCAGCCTCTGCGTGTCACCCTTCGTTGGGAGGTAGATGGCTCAGGCCTGGTCCCAATGCAGCCCAGAGAGGTGGGGGGGCTTGCGTGCGAGGTCCCAGGCCTTGCCTCTGTGCCTCTCCCTGAGTAGGGGGCTCTCTGTTGTGTGGTGCTGCGGCCTGGGAGGGGGAGATGGATGGGCAGGGAAGCCCAGGGAGAGTGGGCAAAGGGGAAAGGCTCCAAGAGCCAGGAGCTGGGGACCTGTGGCAGGTCAGGGGACAGGCAGGGATCCGATGGATGTGGGTGAGCCAGCTTGGCGGCTTCCCTGCTGGCCATGAGGCCTGGGGACCAGGAGGGGGCCTTTTCGTGGAAAACGGATCAAAAGCTGGCTTATTGAATTTGCTTTTCTCTAACCTTTGCTTCCTGGCTTGTGCAACCGTCCTCCCGTGGCCTTCGCCTTTGCCTGGGGGTGATGGCCCCTACGTTCCCAGGGTGCAGGCACTGCCGGTGGTGGCAGCTCAGGGGGCGCTTGAGCCCTGGCTGTGCGGGGCTGTGGGGAGGAGGCTGCAGCACCGCCTGCCCTGTCAATCAGCCCAGCTTCCTTCCCAGCCCCAGGCCGGGCCAGGCGGGCGAGGGGCCTCGTGGATTTCTTTGCGGCCTTAGCTCCTTGGATCTGGGGCTGGGACTGGGCGGGCCATGTTTGTGGGCCGGGGTGGGGAATTGCGCCTGAGGTCAGAGCTAGGCGGGGCCACGCAGGTCTGTGAGTGTGGGGGGCGGTCTCAGGAGGGGCTGCGGGTCTGTGAGTGTGGGGGGAGGTCTCAGGAGGGGCTGGTGAGGGGCCTCCATTTCTTTGCTGACTGGAACCACTTCGGAGCCTTCTGAAACAGGCCAGTCTTCATCCTCCTCTGACAGGGTTTGGCTTGTGGAAACCACCCACAGGCTCTGGGAGCCACATATGGGGAGACCCGAGATAGGGGGAGGCCTGGGGGCAGCCAGGAGGCCCGTGGAGGAAGCGGCTGAGGTGTGAGGAAGGCCGGTTTGGAGCAAGTGGGACAGCAGAGATGGTTCTGGGTGAAGAGTGGGGCAGACAGGAGGCAGTCCCACTGCTCCTCAAGGCCAAGTGCACGGTCCTAAAGGACCTCCAGGAGAGGCCATTGCGGGATGAGGGCTTGGCCGGCCGGGCTGGCTGGAAGGTTCACGTGTGAGTCCACGCCCAGGCAGCTGCCAGAGAGTCCGGTAGTGGAAGGGCAGCCCAAGAAAGCCCCTGACACCCCATGGCTCCCGTGAAGGCTTCTAGAGGGAGGTGTGTGGCTCTGAGCCCTGTGTCCAGGCCTCGGGGATTCCTGGTGTCCAGCCCCCGAGGGGGTCAGCCTTGGAGAGGCCTGCCCTTCTCTTGGCATTCCTTGCCTTGCATGGCCTTGTTCTGGGGGCTCTCCTGGGTTTCAGAGCGCCCTGAGAAGATGGCATGTCAGCCCCTGTGAACAGATGGGGAAATGGAAGGCTGCCACAGACACGTGGACGTTCCTAGGACAGCATGTGACACAGAACAGGTGCTTTGGCCACAAAGGTAAAGAGCCTGTGAGAGCATTCAGCCCCCAAGACGTGCTCAGAAATACAAGTGAGACACCCAGCATGGAACCCAGAATGTGGGGTAAGTAAATCCCACAGCCTGACGTGTGCATGGCCTGATGTGTGCGGCAATGCTGCCACAGAGCCCAGCAGGCCGGGGGTGTGGTAAGGAGCTTAGCAGAGCATCTGTCGCAAGAGGTGCTAAATAATCAGTCTGAAGAGCCTGCGAGTATCTGGTTTTTGGTAGATGCTCACTAACATATATAAAGAAGGTAGTCTAGAGGTACAGTCTAAACCGTGCCTGGCATACTGCAGGTGCTCAATAATGAGCACACAGAGCTTAGTTGGAGTGAAGCCCATCAAAGCCCATAATGTAGGTAAAGCTGTCAGAAAGCCACATAGAGCCGTGCATGGTGGCAGCACACAGTAGGCACTCAATAACGTGTGTCCAGTGCCTGGCAGTGTTCAACCCCCAGCGGGCATGGAGCTGGCAGGCAAAACTGCTGGCATCCTGTCCACACCCAGAGGACAAATGTGACTTCCGACAAAAGCGGCCAGCACATGGCTTGGAGGGAGCAAGGCAGGAGAGTGCCACCACAGTGGGCACAGTCCAGAGCTGGGGTTCCGGGCAACACAGGAGCAGCTTCCATCACTGCATCTGTGCAACGTGTGCCGCACGTGTCCCCAGAGCAGTTGGCACAATGCATGGCCCATGGTGGGGGTGGGGAATGAAGCAGTGCCTGGCCCATGACAGGAGTTGTCAGAAGAGAAGGTAAGGCAGATGCCACTGGGTCTGCACGGAGCAGAGGGCACTAGCCACCCTCCAGACTCATTCTCCATTCTCCATACTCTGTACTCCATTCTCTAGCCTCCGTTCTCCACAGTCCACTCTCCATGCTCCATACTCCCACCTTCATTCTCCATACTTCATACACAACCTCCATTTTCCTTATTCCATTCTCCATGCTCCATACTCCTTTCTCCACAGTCCATTCTTCATTTTCTTTTCTTCATGCACCATACTCCATTCTCTATTTTCTCTTCTCTATAGTCCATTCTCCACAATTTTCCATTCTCCATACTCTGTAATCCAGAACTCATTCTCCTTTCTCCCTTTTTCAGACTTCATCCTCAAAACACCATTCTCTATTCTCCTTCCTCCACGCTTCATTCTCCATATTCCACTCTTCATACATTATTTTTCATTATTTATGCTCTGCACTTCGTTTGTCACTCTCGTTTCTTCATATCCCATGCTCCATTCTCTGTACTCATTCCCGTTCTCCATTTTTATCTTCCATTCTTCATTATTCACACTCCATATCCTCTTTCCATTCTCCACGCACCATTCTTTATTCTCCATACTCAACATTTCATTCCTCATTCTCCATACACCGTGCTCCTTCTCCACAATCCATACCGTGTATCAATTCTTTCTTCTCCACCTTCCAATCTTGTTCTCCTTTCTCCACATGTCATTCTCCACCACCATTCTCCATTTCCTATATCTAATTCTCAGGTCTCATTCTTCAAGCTCCATTCGCTGTTTTCCGTTGTGCACACTCCACTCTCCCTGCTGCAGGCTCCATGCTGCACCCTCCCTTTGAGTTCTCTGTTCTCCAAACATCATTCTCCATACTTCATTCCATTCCCCATACTTCATTCTTCACTATCAATACTCCATTCTCTAGTCTCCATTCTTAATTATCCATACTGTGTACCCCCAGAATCTATGCTCCATTCTCCATTTTTCACATTCCGTTCTCCAAACACCATTCTTCATGCTTTTTTCTCTCAGTAATCCATTCTCCATACTCCATTCTCAGTTCTTCATTCTCCATATTCCACACTCTGTTCTTCTTTCTCCATTTTCCCCTTCCTTCCTTCCTTCCCTCCCCTCCTCTTCCTCCTCCTCCTCTTCCTCCTCCTCCTCCTCTTCCTCCTCCTCCTCCTTCTCCTCCTCCTTCTTCCTCTTCTTCTTCTTTTTGTTTTTTTTTGAGGCAGAGTCTCCCTCTGTCTCCCAGACTGGAGAGCAGTGGCAAAGACTATTTGCAGTGGTTCAAACTATTCTTCCGCCTCAGCCTCCCAAGTGTCTGGGACTACAGGCATGCACCAATTTTTACATTTTTTTAATAGAGACAAGGTTTCACCATGTTGGCCAGGCTGGTCTCCAACTCCTGGCCTCAAATGATCCACCCGCCTCAGGCTCCCAAAGTGCTGGGATTACAGGCATAAGCCACCATGCCCAGCTCCTTCCTCCATTTCTACACTCCATTCTTCATTCTTAATGCTTCATTCCTCTTTCTCCATACACCATACTTCGTTTTCCAAATTTATTCCTTACACTTACATTCCACATGCTTCCTACTTCAGATCCCAGTTTCCGCTGCTTTTTCTCCATTCTCCACACTCCATGCTTCATTGTTCATACCCCTTTCCCCGGCCTCCATCTTCCATTTTCCACAGTCCACTCTCCATACCTCACACCGCATTCTCCGTTCTTCATTTTCCAGTCTCCATACTGCATTCTCCAAACTCCAAGTGCTGTTCACTGCTCTTCATTTTTCCATACTCCATGCTCCATCCTGAATTCTACGTTCTTTCGTCTTTACACTCCATTCTCTGTACACCTTCTGCTTTCTCCATTTTCTGTTCTCCACACTCCGTGTTTGTACTCTGCTGTCCATTCTGTGTTTTCCATGCTCCCTACTCCTTTCTACATACTCTGTAATTTACACTGCGTTTTCCATTCTCCTGTCTTTATAGCCCATCCACCATACACATTCTCTATTCTCCGTGCTCCGTTCTTCATTTTCCGTCTTCCACTCTCTTACCTCCGTATCCATACCTCTACTCCTTTCTCCTTTCTTCATTTTCATTCTCCATATGTTGTTCCTCATTCTGCACACTCCATCTGCTTGTTCACATTCCGTTCTTCGTACGCAGAGTTTTTATCCTCTATACACCGTTCTCCACGCACCAGTCCATTCTCCATTTTCCACACTCCATATCACACTCCATTCTCCGTTATTCTTTATGTTCCGTTCTCTCCACACACTATTCCTTATTCTCCATTTGTATAGTCCACTCTCCATTTTCCTTCCTTCCTCCTTCATAATCCAGGCTCCACATACCGTTCTCCATTTTTCTGTTCTGTGTACTCTAAACATTGTACTGAATACCTCGCTCTTCATTCTGTCTTCACCGTAATCGATTCTCCACACGCCCTTCTTCATTCTCCACACTTGAAGCTTGTTCTTTCTTTCCCGGTACTCTATTCCTTGTACCACTCTCCATTTTCATTCTCAATTTTTCATTCTCCTCTCTCTCTCTCTCTCTCACTTTCTTTGAGACAGAGTCTTGCTCTGTCACTGAGGCTGGAGTGCAGTGATGTGATCTTAGCTCATTTCAACCTTGACCTCCTGGGTTCAAGCAATTTTCCTGCCTCAGCCTACTGAGTAGCTGGGATTACAGGTACATGCCACCATGCCTGGCTAATTTTTGTATTTTCAGTAGAGACGGGGTGTATTAGTCAGGCTTCTCTAGAGGGACAGAACTAATGGAATATATATATATATATTTCATATATATATTCCATACATATATATTCCATATATATATATTCTGTACATATATATATTCTGTATATATATATTCCTATATATATATATATATATTCCACAATAGGCCATCTGCAGGCTGAGGAACAAGGAGAGCCAGTCTGAGTTCCAAAACTGAAGAACTTTGAGTCCAGTGTTCAAGGCAGGAAGCATCCAGCACATGAGAAAGACACAGGCTGGGAGGCTGGGCCCATCTCTCTTTTCACATTTTCTGCCTGCTCATATCCTAGCTGTGCTGGCGCTGATTCGATTACACCCACCCAGATTGAGGGTGGCTCTGCCTTTCCCAGCCACCGACTCAAATGTGAATCTCCTTTGGCAGCACCCCCAGGGACACACCCAGGATCAATACACTGTATCCTTCAACCCAATCAAGCTGACACTCAGTATTAACAATCACACGGGGTTTCACCATATTGGCCAGGATGATCTTGAACTCCTGACCTCAAGCGATCCTCCCATCTCAGCCTCCCAAAGTGCTGGAATTACAGGCATGAGACACCACGCTCGGCCTCCATTCTCCCTTCTCTACACAACATTCCTCATTCTTTTTTCTCCATTCTCCACTTTTCCTTCTCTGTACTTCATTCTCCATTCCGAATGCTTCATTCCGCATATGCCCTTCTTAATTCCCCTCTCTCCACACTCCATTCTTCATACTCCACACTCCAGAATTTATTCTCCATTCCCTGTGTTTGTTCTTCATTTGTTAAACAGTATTGTCCTCCTCTTTTACAAACTCTCCATGCTCCACCTCAGGTCACCGTTCTTAATTTTGCGCTCTCCATACTTCACTTTCTTCTCCTTCTTTCTCCGTCCTCCACTTTCCATACACAGTTCTCCGTTTTTCATAAGCCATTCTCCACTCTCCGTTTCTAGAATCTAGTCTCCGTTCTTCATCATCCGTACTACATTCTTCATTCTTATTTTTCCATTCACCATATGTAATTCTTCGTTCTTTATTAACCACGCTTCATTCTGCATTGTTCATTTTCCACACTTTATTTCCCATGCATCATGCCCCATATGCCATTCTCCCTTCATACTTTATACCTCACTATCCATTCTCTATTCTTCATCCACACTGCACTCTCCATTCTCCATACATTTTCCTTCCCTTCCTTCCTTCCTCCCTCCTTCCCTCCCTCTCTCTCTCTTTCTCTCTTTCTTTCTTATGATGGAGTCTTGCTCTGTCACCCAGACTGGAGTTCAGTGGCACGATCTCAGCTCACTGCAACCTCTGCCTCCTGGGTTCAAGCGATTCTCCTGCCTCAGCCTCCCAAATAGCTGGGATTACAGGCGCCTGCCACCATGCCCAGCTAAGTTTTGTGTTTTTAGTAGAGGCAGGGTTTCACTGTGTTGGCCAGGTTGATCTCGAACTCCTGACCTCGTGATTCGCCCACGTCGGCCTCCCAAAGTGCTGGGGTTACAAGTGCTAGCCACTGCGCCCGGCCCTTGTGTTTTCTATTCTCCATTGTTCATTTTCTGTTGTTCATTCTTCATACTCTACACTCCATTGACCACACGGTTCTCTATTCTTCATACTGATTTCTCCACACATCATACTCCTAACTGCGTTTTATGATCTTCTTTCCACGCCCCCTTCTCTTGCCACTCTCCTGCATTCTCCATTTTTCATTCTCCGTTCTTCTTTCTCTCTTCTCCCTTCTTCAGGCATCGTTCTCCAGCCTCCACTTCCATTCTCTGTACTCCATGCCTCACGCCTCATACTTCATTCTTTTCCCTCCGTTCTCTGCTCTCCACACTCCATAATGCACACTGTATTCTCCTTCGTCCGTACTCCATTCTCTGTACCCCATTACGCAATCTCCATTTGTCTTTCTTTATATGTTAACAACACTCGATAGTCCATATTCTGCACTCCCTTCATTCTCCTTTCTCCATCCTCCACGTACCATACCCCGTTCTTTATACTCCATTTATCATACTCCAGACTCTTTTCCCTTCTTCATTCTCCATTTTCCACTCCCCTTTCTCCACGCCTCATTCTTTCGCAATGTTCTCCAGTCTCCATTGTCCATGTGTAATCTTTCCCTCTCCTTTCTCCATCCTCAGTTCTCCACGTGCCACGAGTCGCTCTTCACATGGCGCTCCTCCTTCTCCTTTCACGTACTGCGTCCTCTATACATGATACTCGCCTATTTTCCGTGCTCCTTAGTCCATTCTTCACGCACCATTTTTGATTCTCTCTGCTGTGGTCTTCATTCTTCATACTTCCTCTCCAACCTCCGTATTTTCTACTTGTTACTCCAGCCTACCATCTCCACATTCCACTTGCACACACTGTCCTCAATTCCCCAAGCTTCACGCTTCACCCTCCTTCCTCCATACTCCATTCATGACACATCATTCTCCATTTTTCATTCTGCATGTTTCATACTGAATTCTCCAATCTCAATTTATCCTTTCTCCACACTCCACACTCCATTCTCCACATACCATTATTTATCCTTAATTTTCCAATCTTTATGCTCAGTTCCTCAGGCCTCATATTTATTCTCTTTCCTATTTCTTCATATTCTATTCGCCGTATACCATTCATTATTCATATTCCGTAATTCATACGCGATTTTCCTTTGTCCATAGACTTTTCCTCATACACCATTGACCATTCTTCATACTCCATATTCTATTCCTTTTATCCATAGTCCATTCTTCAAAGAGCATTGTCTATTCTCCATTCTGCACACTTGACTCTCCACTCTTCATCCCTTCCTCCACACCTCGGCTCTCACACACCAAGCTTCAGTACTTCACTCTCCACTCTTCATGCCTTCCTCCACACCTCAGCTCTCACACACCACGCTTCAGTACTTCACTCTCCATTCTTCACCCCTTCCTCAACACCTAGGCTTTCACACACCAAGCTTCAGTACTTCCCTCTCCTTCTCCACACCTTCTTCCAAACCTCGGCTCTCACACACCACGCTTCAGTACTTCTCTCTCCACCCTTCATCCCTTCCTCCACACCTCGGCTTTCACACACCACGCTTCAGTACTTCACTCTCCATTCTTCATCCCTTCCTCCACACCTCGGCTCTCACACACCACGCTTCAGTACTTCTCTCTCCACTCTTCATCCCTTCCTCCACACCTCGGCTCTCACACACCACGCTTCAGTACTTCTCTCTCCAATTTTCATGCCTTCCTCCACACCTAGGATTTCACACATCAAGCTTCACTACTTCACTCTCCACTCTTCATCCCTTCCCCCACACCTCGGCTCTCACACACCAAGCTTCAGTACTTCACTCTCCACTCTTCAACCCTTCCTCCACACCTCGGCTTTCACACACCACGCTTCAGTACTTCACTCTCCATTCTTCATCCCTTCCTCCACACCTCGGCTCTCACACACCACGCTTCAGTACTTCTCTCTCCACTCTTCATCCCTTCCTCCACACCTCGGCTCTCACACACCACGCTTCAGTACTTCTCTCTCCAATTTTCATGCCTTCCTCCACACCTAGGATTTCACACATCAAGCTTCAGTACTTCACTCTCCACTCTTCATCCCTTCCTCCACACCTCGGCTCTCACACATCAAGCTTCACTACTTCACTCTCCACTCTTCATCCCTTCCTCCACACCTCGGCTCTCACACACCACGCTTCAGTACTTCACTCTCCACTCTTCATCCCTTTCTCCACACCTCGGCTCTCACACACCACGCTTCAGTACTTCACTCTCCTTCTCCACCCCTTCCTCCACACCTTGGCTCTCACACACCACGCTTCAGTACTTCACTCTCCACTCTTCAACCCTTTCTCCACACCTCGGCTCTCACACACCACGCTTCAGTACTTCACTCTCCACTCTTCAACCCTTCCTCCACACCTCGGCTCTCACACACCAAGCTTCAGTACTTCACTCTCCATTCTTCATCTCCATACTGTGGTCTACATACTGCGTATTTTATTCTTTGTTTTTATACTCAATCTTCACACCCCATGTTCTTTCTTCCTCTCACTCTACTTCGTTCTCATAAAACATTTTCCATTCTCCTGATTCCATTCCACCTACTCCTTACTTCACACCGAGTTCATCTCTCTTCGTACTTCATTCACCGTACACCAACTCCACTCACCATTCTCCATACTCACTTCTTCATTCTCCATTCTCCATATGCCATTCTTCAGTCTCCAATTTTCACCTTCCCTTCTTCTGTATCACATTCTTTATATTCCATATTTCATTTACTATTTCTAGTTCATACTTTTTTCTATAATTCAGTCCCTGTACTCCAGTCTCTTTTTATACTCAGCCCCTGTACTCCAGTCCCTTTTTATAATCAGCCCCGCTACTCCAGTCTCTTTTTATAATCAGTCCCTGTACTCCAGTCCCTTTTTATACTCAGTCCCTGTACTCCAGTCCCTTTTTATACTCAGCCCCTGTACTCCAGTCCCTTTTTATACTCAGTCCCTGTACTCCAGTCCCTTTATATACTCAGCCCCGGCACTCCAGTCCCTTTATATACTCAGTCCCTGTACGCTAGTCCCTTTTTATAATCAGCCCCTGTACTCCAGTCCCTTTCTATACTGAGTCCCTGTACTCCAGTCCCTTTTTATACTCAGTGCCTGCACTCCAGTCCCTTTATATACTCAGTCCCGGTACCCCAGTCCCTTTTGTACTCAGTACCTGTACTCCTGTCCCTTTTTATACTCAGTCCCTGTACTCCAGTCCGTTTTTATACTCAGTCCCTGTACTCCAGTCCCTTTATATACTCAGCCCCTGTAATCCAGTCCCTTTTTATGCTCAGTCCCTGCACTCCAGTCCCTTTATGTACTCAGTCCCTGTACACTAGTCCCTTTTTATACTCAGCCCCTGCACTCCAGTCCCTTTTTATGCTCAGTCCCTGTACTCCAGTCCCTTTTTATAATCAGCCCCTGTATTCCAGTTCCTTTTTATACTCAGTCCCTGTGCTCCAGTACTTTTTTAAACTCAGTTCCTATACTCCAGTCTTTTTTATACTCAGTCCCTGTACTCCAGTCACTTTTTATACTCAGTCCCTGTACTCCAGTCCCTTTTTATAATCAGCCCCTGTACTCCAGTCCTTTTTTATACTCAGTCCCTGTACTCCAGTCCCTTTTTATACTCAGTCCCTGTACTCCAGACCCTTTTTATACTCAGTCCCTGCACTCCGGTCCCTTTTTATACTCAGCCTCTGCACTCCAGTCCCTTTATATGCTCAATCCCTGTACTCCAGTCCCTTTTTATAATCAGCCCCTGTGCTCCAGTCCCTTTTTATACTCAGTCCATGCACTCCAGTCCCTTTTTATACTCAGTGTCTGCACTCCAGTCCCTTTTTATACTCAGTCCCTGCACTCCAGTCCCTTTATATACTCAGTTCCTGTACTCCAGTCCCTTTTTATGCTCAGTCCCTGTACTCCAGTCCCTTTTTATAATCAGCCCCTGTATTCCAGTCCCTTTTTATACTCAGTCCCTGTGCTCCAGTACTTTTTTAAACTCAGTTCCTATACTCCAGTCTTTTTTATACTCAGTCCCTGTACTCCAGTCACTTTTTATACTCAGTCCCTGTACTCCAGTCCCTTTTTATAATCAGCCCCTGTACTCCAGTCCTTTTTTATACTCAGTCCCTGTACTCCAGTCCCTTTTTATACTCAGTCCCTGTACTCCAGACCCTTTTTATACTCAGTCCCTGCACTCCGGTCCCTTTTTATACTCAGCCTCTGCACTCCAGTCCCTTTTTATACTCAGTCCCTGTACTCCAGTCCCTTTTTATAATCAGCCCCTGTGCTCCAGTCCCTTTTTATACTCAGTCCATGCACTCCAGTCCCTTTTTATACTCAGTGTCTGCACTCCAGTCCCTTTTTATACTCAGTCCCTGTGCTCCAATCGCTTTTTATACTCAGTCCTGTACTCCAGTCCCTTTTTATAATCAGCCCCTGTATTCCAGTCCCTTTTTATACTCAGTCCCTGTACTCCAGTCCGTTTTTATACTCAACCCCTGCACTCCAGTCCCTTTTTATACTCAGTTCCTGTACTCCAGTCCGTTTTTATACTCAGTTCCTGTACTCCAGTCCCTTTTTATACTCAGTCCCTGTACTCCAGTCCCTTTATATGCTCAATCCCTGTACTCTAGTCCCTTTTTATACTCAGCCCCTGTACTCCAGTCCCTTTTTATACTCAGCCCCTGCACTTCAGTTCCTTTTTATACTCAGACCCTGCAGTCCAGTCCCTTTTTATACTCAGTCCCTGTACTCCAGTCCCTTTTTATCCTCAGTACCTGTACTCCAGTCCCTTTTTATAATCAGCCCCTGTACTCCAGTCCCTTTTTATACTCAGTCCATGCACTCCAGTCCCTTTTTATACTCAGTGTCTGCACTCCAGTCCCTTTTTATGCTCAGTCCCTGTACTCCAATCGCTTTTTATACTCAGTCCTGTACTCCAGTCCCTTTTTATACTCAGTCCCTTTTTATAATCAGCCCCTGTGCTCCAGTCCCTTTTTATACTCAGCCCCTGCGCTCTAGTCCCTTTTTATACTCAGTCACTGTACTCCTGTCCCTTTTTATACTCAGTCCCTTTTTATAATCAACCCCTGTGCTCCAGTCCCTTTTTATACTCAGCCCCTGCGCTCCAGTCCCTTTTTATACTCAGTCACTGTACTCCAGTCCCTTTTTATACTCAGTCCCTTTTTATAATCAGCCCCTGTGCTCCAGTCCCTTTTTATACTCAGCCCCTGCGCTCCAGTCCCTTTTTATACTCAGTCACTGTACTCCTGTCCCTTTTTATACTCAGTCCCTGTACTGCAGTCCTTTTATATATTCAGTCCCTTTTTATAGTCAGCCCATGTACTCCAGTCCCTTTTTATAATTAGTCTCTGTACTCCAGTCCCTTTTTATACTCAGTCCCTGTACTCCAGTCCCTTTTTATAATCAGCCCCTGTATTCCAGTCCCTTTTTATAATCAGTCCCTGTACTCCAGTACTTTTTTATACTCAGTCCCTGTACTGCAGTCCCTTTTTATACTCAGCCCCTGTACTCCAGTCCCTTTTCATACTCAGTCCCTGTACTCCAGTCCCTTTTTATACTCAGTCCCTGTACTCCAGTCCCTTTTTATAATCAGCCCCTGTGCTCCAGTCCCTTTTTATACTCAGTCCCTGTACTCCAGTCTCTTTTTGTACTCAGTCCCTGCACTCCAGTCCCTTTATATACTCAGTTCCTGTACTCCAGTCCCTTTTTATACTCAGTCCCTGTACTCCAGTCCGTTTTTATACTCAGTCCCTGTACTCCAGTCCCTTAATATACTCAGCCCCTGTACTCCAGTCCCTTTTTATGCTCAGTCCCTGCACTCCAGTCCCTTTATATACTCAGTCCCTGTACACTAGTCCCTTTTTATAATCAGCCCCTGTATTCCAGTCCCTTTCTATGCTGAGTCCCTGTACTCCAGTCCCTTTTTATAATCAGCCCCTGTACTCGAGTCCCTTTTTATACTCAGTCCCCGTACTGCAGTCCCTTTATATGCTCAGTTCCTGTACTCCAGTCCCTTTTTATAATCAGCCCCTGTACTCCAGTCCCTTTTCATACTCAGTCCCTGTACTCCAGTCCCTTTTCATACTCAGTTCCTGTACTCCAGTCCCTTTTCATACTCAGTCCCTGTACTCCAGTCCCTTTTTATAATCAGCCCCTGTACTCCAGTCCCTTTTCATACTCAGTCCCTGTACTCCAGTCCCTTTTTATACTCAGTCCCTGTACTCCAGTCCCTTTTTATACTCAGTCCCTGTACTCCAGTCCCTTTTTATACTCAGTCCCTCTACTCCAGTCCCTTTTTATACTCAGTCCCTGTACTCCAGTCCCTTTTTATAATCAGCCCCTGTACTCCAGTCCCTTTTCATACTCAGTCCCTGTACTCCAGTCCCTTTTTATACTCAGTCCCTCTACTCCAGTCCCTTTTTATACTCAGTCCCTGTACTCCAGTCCCTTTTTATAATCAGCCCCTGTACTCCAGTCCCTTTTCATACTCAGTCCCTGTACTCCAGTCCCTTTTTATACTCAGTCCCTCTACTCCAGTCCCTTTTTATACTCAGTCCCTGTACTCCAGTCCCTTTTTATACTCAGTCCCTCTACTCCAGTCCCTTTTTATACTCAGTCCCTGCACTCCAGTCCCTTTTTACATTCCGTTCTCAATTCTCCATGCATCGTTCTCCATACTCCATCCTTCTTTCTCCACAGTCATTCTGACTACTCCACTCTGTCTACTCCTCTCTCCTCTCATTATGCTCCATTTTTCATATTTTACTGTTTCCTGCTTTCTCCATACTGTTTTCTGTCTACGTGATTTTGATGCTCCATTTTCCATGAGTGTGAAGATTGTCATTCTTCATACTTTTTCTCTGTACACCATAGTTCATTCTGCATTTTCCATTCCCCATACTCCATTCTCCAAGCTTTATTTTTTATATTATTTCCTCTGTCCTCCTTTTATCATGCTCCATTCTCTATCCTCCATTTTGTGTGTATATTCCGTTCTCCGCACGCCATTGTTCATTCTTTGTTTCTCGGTCTCCATACAGTTTTCCATACTCTATACCCATAATTCAATCCTCATGCTTCTTTCTCCATAGTTTATCCTGTATATACCGTTCTTCATTCTCCATTCTTTATACCCCGAACTCCATTCTTTTCTCTCTCTATTTTATTTCCCATGTACCCTCCCTCATTCCCCATTTTTCGTTTTTCTTTCTTTATTCTTTACTGGTATACACTATTCTCCATTCTCTTTTCTCCATACTGCATTTTCGCCTTTTGTCCCATACTTCATTATCTCTGCATCATTCTCTCCTTTTTATTTTGCATTCTCCATTTGTTCTTCAAACACCCTTCTTTATTCTTCACTCTGCACTTTCTTTTCTCCATTCTCCATTCTCTATTCCTCGTACAGTATTCTTCAGTCCTCATTTCACATTCTCCTGCTCTCTTCTCCGTATTCTCTCCTCTCAGTATTTTCCCGTCTACACAGTGTTCTCCATTAGTTATTTTCCACTCCTCATACTACACAAACCACACTCTTTTCTTCTTTCTCCATGCTCCCATCTCCTTACAGCATGCTCCATTCTTCATTTTTGTCCCCGATTCTTTGTCCTCCAAACCTGCTTCTTTATCCCTCATTCTCTTTTATTTATTTATTTATTTATTTATTTATTTATTTTTATTTTTTTTTATTTTTTTTTATCCCTCATTCTCTCTAGTCTTTGTCCATACTCCATTTTCTATACTTCATTCTCCTTTCTTTGTACTTTATTCTTTATATACCATTCCACATTTTTCAGCTTCATCCTCATTCTCCATACTCCATACTTTGTTTTTCATTCTTTACACTCATTCTCCACACTCCAGTTTCTGTTCTGCTCCAACTTTACACCATTTTTTCATACATCATTCTCCTTTCTCCTTTTTCCACACTTCTTTCTTCATACACCATTCTTCATTCTTCATACTACATACGCTGCTCTTTTTTCTCCATAGCCTATTCTTTATATAGCATCGTCTAGTCTCCATCCTCCTTACTCCATTCTTTAGTCTCTATTCCCGCTTCTCCATACTTTGGTATCTATACACCATTCTCTGTTCTCCACATTCACTTCTCTATACTCCATACTCAACACTGCACACTCTATTCTCCTTACTTTATTCTCCATACACAGTTCTTTTCTATTCTCTATACTCTGGTTTTCATACTCTATTATCAATTCTTCATTCTAATTGTCCTTTCTCCAGACATCGTTCTTTATTCACTATCCCCATTTCTTCATTCTCCTTTCTCACACTCCATTTTCCATTCCCAATACTTTATTATCCATGCTTCATACTTCATTCTCCATCCAACATGCTCCATTCTCTATTATTCACAATCCACTCATCATACTCTATACTTCATACACCATTCGCAATTTTTAATGTATATTGTGTTGCCCACACACCATTTTTTTTTCTCCATGCTTCATACTGTAGTCCTCATTCTGCATGGTCTGTACTGCATTATCCATGCTCAATACTTCATGCTTCTTTCTCCATATTCTCTTCTTCATGTTTCATGCTCCACGTTCTAAACTCATTCTCCATTTTGCACACAATGTACTTTATACTTCATTCTCGGTCTTATTTCTTCATAACCCATTCTCCACAGACCATTGTTCATTCTTCATTCTCCTTACTTCATTGTCTGTACACTGTTGTCCATTCTCCATGTTCATACTTCCTCATTTTCCATACATCGCTCTCCATTTTTCATTCTCCCTACTCTATTCTCCACCCTCCCTTCTCCATCTTTTTCCTCCATATTCCATTCTCCATATGACATTCTTCATATTTTATGCCTCATTCTTCATTCTCTTTTCTTTCTTTCTTTCTTTTTCTTTTTGAGACAAAGTCTTGCTTTGTCTCCCAGGCTGGAATGCAGTGGCACATCTCAGCTCACTACAACCTCTGCCTCCCAGGTTCAAGTGATTCTCCTGCCTCAGCCTCCTGAGTAGCTGGGATTACAGGTGCCCGCCACCATGCCTGGCTAATTTTTGTATTTTTAGTACAGGCAGGGTTTCATCATGTTGGTCATGCTGGTCTCAAACTCCTGATGTCAAGCCATCCACCCACCTTGGCCTCCCAAAGTGCTGGGATTAAAGGTGTGAGCCCCTTGCCCAGCCCATTCTCATTTTGTATGCATTACACCCCATTCTTCCTTTTACATTATTCATACTCAATTCCCTATACTCTGTATTTTATACTTTATTCTCATTCTCATTTCTTCTTACTCCATTCTCCATTCTTCATTCTACATACTCTACTCTCCATCTCTGTTTTCCATGCAGCATTGTCTAATCTTTATTCTTTACGTTTCATTCTCCATACTCCATATTTTATATACTGTTTCTTACTCGCATTTTCTGTACCTTGTCTTTCTCCCTTCATTATTCTTCACACACCATTGTAAATTCTCCGTGCTTCATGCTATATTCTTCGTTATTCTTTCTCCATTCTTTGTTCTCTATACGCCATTTTTCATTCCCTATACTCTATTCTTTCGCTCCTTCCTTCATTTGTCATTCTCCACACATTACACTCCAATCTGTTCTCTCCACATTCTATTCTCTATAAACCATTCGTATTCCATCCCCCCGCTTTCTTCATACTGCGTTCTGCGTTCACAACACTCCATTCTCCACACTTTAATCTCCAGTCTCCGTTCTTCTTTATTCATACTCTATTTTCCATACGCCATTCTCATGCAATCTTTTCTGATTCTCAGTAATTCATGCTTCATACCTTGTTCTTCATTCCTTATACTTCGTTCTCAATTCTCATTTCTCCGTATTCTATACGACATTCTCCACACTGCACATACTCCCATTTTGTTTCTTTACACTTCACTCTCCGTGAACTGTTCTTCATTTATTTATATTCCATTCGCCAGTCCTCTTTTTTCATACTACGTTCTTCATACTCCATGTTTTATTTTCCATATCCATTCTTTATTCTTTTTTCTCCATAAAGCATTCTCCAGACACACTTCTCTATTTTTCATTTTATGCCGTGTTTCCCATAGTCCACACTTTATACACTATTCTCGTTTCTCCCATAATCCATTCTTCATACACTGCTCTCCATTTTTCATATACCATTCTCCATACTCCATTTTTATACTTCGTACTCCAATCTCTATTCTCCTTTTCCCATTCTTCCTCATACACTTTTTCCATTTGTATTTTCCATTCTCCTTTCTTTATCTCCATACTCTATATAATAATACTCCATATTTCATTCTCCTTTCTTCATACTTCATTCTCAATACGCCATTCCTTTCTCCATTTTCTATTCTCAATACTTCATTCTGAAAACTTTATTCTCTATATTCCCTGCTCTGTTTTTCTTTCTCCACGCTCCATTCTTCACACTCCATTCTCCATTTTTCTTATATCCATGCTCTATTCTATTTCTTTTACATACTCCACTCTTTATACATCATTCTCATTGCCCATACTTGCATACTCCATTCTGTTTTCTCTTTAATTGATTTTATATACACCCATCTTTATTCTCATACTCCATCTTCTACTGTCTTCCTATTGCATTTGTTGTGCAGCAGTCTCCATTCTCCTCTCTCCATACTTCATTATCCATACACCATTTCTAGTCTACATTTTTCATTCTCTATATTCCATTTCTTTTTTTTTTTTTTTTTTTTTTTTTTTGAGATGGAGTTTTGCTCTTGTTACCCAGGGTGGAGTGCAATGGCGTGATCTCGGCTCACTGCAACCTCCGCCTCCTGGGTTCAGGCAATTCTGCTGCCTCAGCCTCCTGAGTAGCTGGGATTACAGGCACGCGCCACCATGCCCAGCTAGTTTTTTGTATTTTTTAGTAGAGACGGGGTTTCACCATGTTGACCGGGATGGTCTCGATCTCTTGACCTCGTGATCCACCCGCCTCGGCCTCCCACAGTGCTGGGATTACAGGCTTGAGCCACCGCGCCCAGCCCTCTATATTCCATTTCTATACATGATTCTCCACATTTCATTTTTCACACACCATTCTCATTCTCCTTTCTTCATGTTTCATACTACATACATTATACACCATTCTCTATTCTTTCTTTCTTTATTCTTCATTCTGCCTACAATGCTGTTTATCGCACTGAGCACTCTTCGTATTCTGTTCTCCATTCTTTCTCCATACCTTCTTCTTTATACACTGTTGTTTATTCTGCATTTTTCATTTCTCATCCTCCAAACTCCGTAATCATACTTCATACTCCATATGCCATTCTCCATTCTCCATACTCCATAATACACACTTCTTTCTCCTTTCTCCATACTTCAATCTCCTTACATTATTCAGCTTTTTAAATTGCACGTACTCCATTCTTCACTAATTTCTCTATACTTTGTTCTCTCTTCTTATTTTTTCATACTGTATTTTCTATACTTAATTCTCCTTTCTGCTTTCTCTGTGCTCTATTCTTTTACACACCATTTTCCATTTTTGTCTTTGCACTTGGGTCTACATACTCCATGTTTTGTTCTTTATTCTTCAGACTCCATGTCCTTTCTCCTCTCACTCTACACCCTTCTCCATGCACCACCCCGTTTTTTCTTCTCTCACCTCCTTTCAGCATATTTCATCCTCCACACTTCATTCATCTCTCTCCACACTCCATTCATCATACACTAACTCCATTCTCCATTCTTCATACTTCTTTCTCCGTTCTCCTTTTTTTCTCTTCTCCACATTCTGTTCTCCATTCTCCTTTCTTAATACTTTATTCTCCATATGCCATTGTTCATTCTCCATTTTCCATCCTCCATTCCCCTTTGTTCAGATGACATTATCCATATTCAATATTTTCTCTATTCTCCATGCTCCTTTTCCATACTCTATTTGCTACATTCCATTACTCTTTCTCCTCTCCTCACACTTGATTCTCTATACTTTATTCTCAATTCTCTATGCACCATTCTCCATATTCTTCTTCTTTCTTCATAGTATTTGTCTTTTCTTTTCTTTTTTTAAAACAGAGTCACACTGCGTAACTCAGGCTGGAGTGCAGTGGCATGATCTTGGCCCACTGCAACCTCTGCCTCTCAGGTTCAAGAGAGTCTACTGTCTCAGCCTTCTGAGTAGCTGGACTTACAGGCATGTGCCACCACTCCCGGCTTATTTTTTTATTTTTAGTGGAGACGGGGTTTTGCCATGTTGGCCAGGCTGATCTCGAACTCCTGGCCTCAAGTTATGTGCCCACCTCGGCCTCTTAAAGTGCTGGGATTACAGGCGTGAGCTGCCATGCCCAGCCTCCACGGTCATTTTGCATGCTCCACTCTCCTTTCTCCTCTCATTATGCGTCATTTTTCCTACTACTTTCTCCATACTCTATTCTCTATACAGGATTCTCAATTCTCCATTTTCCATTTTCTATACTTCATACTTTGTTCTCTGTCTGCCATGGTCTATTACTCTCCATTTTCATTCCTCACACTCCAGTCTCCAAAGTTTATTCTCTATATTTTGTTTTCTGTTCTCCTTTTCCCTTGCTCCATTCTCCACACTTCACGCTTTTTTCTCTCTATTCCATTCTCCATACACCATTCCCATTCTTCAATTATCCAGTTTTCAATCTCCATGCTGTTTCCCACTCTCTATACCCATAGTTCAATCTTCATTCTTCTTTCTCCACAATCTGTTTGCAATACACCATTTTTCATTCTCCATTTGTTACTTATTTATTCATTTAACTGAGACAGGATCTCGCTCAGTCACCCAGACTGGAGTGCAGTGGTACAATCTCGGCTCACTGCAACTTTCACCTCCTGAGCTCAGGTGATCTTCCTACCTCAGTCTCCTGAGTAGCTGGGACTACAGGCGTGTGCCACCATGCCCAGCTAATTTTTGTATTTTTTGTAGAGACAAGGTTTTGCCATATTGCCCACACTGGTCTCAAACTCTAGGGCTCAAGGGATTTATCTGCCTTGGCCTCCCAAACTGCTGGGATTACAGGCATCAGCCACCACGCCCAACCTCTCCATTCTTTCTACTTTCTACTCCATGCTTGTCTTCTCTATATTTTATTCCCCATAGACCTTCCCCCATTCTCCATTTCCCTTTCTTCATTCTCCATGCATTGCATGCCATTCTCCATTCTCTCTTCCTCATGCTCCACACTTTATTCTCCGCTTTTTTCTCCATATTTCCCTATCATACCCCAGTCTCTACTCTCCATCCTCCATCCTCCATTCTCTCTTCACCATGCTCCATGGACCATTCTCCATTCTCTGTTCCTCACACAGCATTCTGCAGTCTCCATTTCAAATTCTCCATATTCCACCCTCTATTCTTCATTCTCTTCTCTCAATACTTTCCCCTCCACACATCATTCTCTGTTCTGTATTTTCCATTCTTCTTGTTTCCGCACTCCACACGCCTTTCTTCTTTCTTCACACCCCAATCTCTTTGTACCCTTATCCATTTTTCTTACCCATCCTCCATTCTCCAAACTGGTTGCTTTATACTCCATTCTCTCTTGTCTTTTTTCCATACTTCATTTTCCATAGTCCATTCTCCTTTCTTCATGCTTCATTATTTACACCCCAGCCTCCATTTTTCAGTCTTCATACTCCATTCTTTACACTGCGTGCTCCATGCTTGGTTCTTAGCTCTTCATACTCATTCTCCGTGCTCCATTTCCTTTTCTGCTCTCAGATACACCACTTTCCCTACACCATTCTCCATTTTTATAGTCTGTGCTCCATTTTCTTTCTCCTTTCTCCATACTTTTTTCTCCATTCTCCTTTCTTTGTTTTCCATTCTTTACATTCCATCCTTTTTTTTTTTTTTTTTTTTTTTTTTGAAATGGAGTCTTACTCTGTCACCCAGAGAGTGCAGTGGTGCGATATCGGCTCATTGCAACCGCCATCTCCCAGACTCCAGTGATTTTCCTGCCTCTGACTCCCAAGTAGCTGCGATTACTGGCATGCACCACACGCCCAGCTAATTTTTGTGTTTTTTAGTAGAGATGGGGTTTCACCATGTTGGCCAGGCTGGTCCTGAACTCCTGACCTCAAGTGATCTGCCTGTGTCAGCCTCCAAAAGTGCTGGGATTACAAGCATGAGCCAGTACGCCTGGCCTATATTCCATTATTTTATTCTCAACACTCCATTCTTCATTATTTATACTGCATTCTCCACTCAACACTCTCCATTCTTTATTTTCTTGGTTCCATTCTCCATACCCTGCAAGCCATGTAGAATTTCCCATTCTTCACTATACATACTTTATTCTCCATACACTATTCTTTTTCTCCATTCTCTGTACTGTATTTATTCTCCTTTCTCTATACTCTATTCTCTGCACACCAGTCTCCATTTTCCATATTTCATATTTCTTTCTCCATAAGCCATTGTGCATACAGCATGCTCCATACTCCAGACTCACTTCTTCATTCTCCATACTTGATACGTTACACTTTCCCATTCTCATTCTCCTTTCTACATGCTCCATTCTCCACGTCATTTTCCTTCGTTCATTCTCTACATGCCATTCTCCATTCTCTTTTCTTCGTACTTCATTCTTCATTCTCCATACACCATTCTTCATTCTCCACATTCCATTCTTCACTCTCGTTTCTCCATACTCTATTCTCCATATTTTATGCCCCATTCTTCATTCTCAATTCTTTATACACCATGCTCTGTTCTCCTTTTTCTATTCTCCATTCCCCATACTCCATACTTATTTAATACTTCACTCTCATTCTCCTTTCTCATACCTCATTCTCTATACACCATTCTCCATATTCCACACTTTATTCTCTTTTCTTCGCATTTCATTCTCCCTTTTCTATACTCCATTCTCCATGCTCCGTTCTTTATGTTCCCTTCTCCATATGCAATTCTCCAGTGTTCTTTTGCACACTTTATTCTGTACACACAATAGTTTATTCTTCATTCTCTGTACTATATTCCTGAGTCTCCATCCTCCATACTCCATACTCCATTTTTCTTTCTTCTCACTCCATTCTGCATAAACCATATTCAGCTTTTCACTCTCCATACTTCGTACTCCTGACCCCAATCTCCTCTCTCAATTCCCCCGCTACATAATCGATGCATTATTTTCATTCTGCGTTCTCCACACTCCTTTCTCCATCATCAGTTCTCCGCATTTGATACTTCATTCTTTTTTCCACACTTCATTCTCCCTACATCGTCACCCACTCTCCATTTTCCTTGCTCCTTCCTCATCCTCCGTCTGCCATTTTCCATTTCACATACTCTATTCTTCTTCATTCTCCACTCGCACACTTTATATTCCAAGCTGATTTCTTCATTTTCAGTTCTCCGTAAACTATTCTGTATTTTTCATCTTCCTTTCTCCATTCCTCCTTCTTCACACACAGTCCTTTATTTTATATACACCTTTCTTTATTCTCCTTTCATACACCGTTCTCCATTTCCCGTTTTTGATTCTCTATACTCTGTCCTTTATTCTTTTTCTCCATGCTTCATTTTCCATACACGATTCTCCACTCTCCATTCTCTGTACTCCTTTCTGTGTTATCATTTCTTCATGCTCCTCCTCGTACCGTATTCTCCAGATTCCGTTCCCCATTTTTTATTCTCCACACTCTGTGCTCTATTCTTTATTCATACTTCATTTTTCATGCACGATTCTTCGTTCTCCATTTTCTGCTCTTCGTATCCTTTCTCTATACCCCATTCTCTATTCTCATTCTTCATTCTTTCTCTTTTCAACACACTCCATTCTGTGTACTTCATTCTCCATACACCATTCCCCGCCCTCCATTTTCCGTACCACGTGCTTTATACTCCATCCTCATAGGCTGCTCTTCATTCTTTATCTTCTAATCTCCCTTCTTCATTCCTCGTACACCACTGTTCATTCTCCATTTTGGATCCTCCATACTCTGTACTCCATTCTCCTTTCTTCGTACTCCGCTTTACATACACCGTTCTTCATTCTCCGTTTCTGTTCTGCAGACTCCCGTCCCCATTCTTAATTCTTCATACATGATTTCACAGTTCATTCTCGATCCTCCATTCTCCACTCACCTCTCTTCAAACGCCATTCTCCATTTCGCATTTGCCATGTTCTGTTCTTCAGACACCTTTCCGTTATAGTTTTTTAAATTCTCCATGCTCTATGCTCCGTTCTCCTTTCTTCATAGTCCATTTTACAGATGGCATTCTCGATTCTTCATCCCCCCTTTTCCACACTACGTTCTTTATACTCATATTCCATAGCCCATTCTCCATTTCTCTCCATACTCCATTTTTTCCTTCAGCTTTTCTTTTAAGTTCTAGGGCCCATGTGCAGGATGTGCAGGCTTGTTACATAGGTAAGCACATACCATGGTGGTTTGCTGCGCAGATCAACCCATCACCTAAGTGTTAAGCCCAGCACCCATTATCTATTCTTTCTCATGCTCTCCCTTCCCTGCCCCCGACAAGCCCCAGTGCGTGTGTTCCCCCCACCCCATGTGTCCATGTGTTCTCATCATCCGGCTCCCACTTACAAGTGAGAACATGTGGTGTTTGGTTTTCCATTCCTGCATTAGTTTGCTGAGGATAACGGCTTTCAGCTCCATCCATGTGTCTGCAAATCACATGATTTCACTTTTTTATGGCTGCATAGTATTCCATGGTGTATATGTACCACATTATCTTTATCCAGCCTACCACTGTGGGCATTGGATTGATTCCATTGCTTTGCTATTGTGAGCAATGCTGTAATGAACATACACGTGCTTGTATTTTTATGATAGAATGATTTATATTTCTTTGGGCATATACCCAGTAATGGGGTTGCTGGGTCAAATGGTTTTTCTGCGTCTAGATCTTTGAGGAATCTCCATACTGTCTTCCACAATGGTTGAACTAATTTACATTCCCACCAACAGTGTAAAAGTGTTACTCTTCCTCTGCAACCTCGCCAGTATCTGTTGTTTCTTGACTTTTTAATAACTGCCATTCTTACTGGCATGCTCCATACTCCGTTCTTTCTGCACCATTCACCATCCTCCGTAGGCTATTCTTCACTTTTCTGTCTCCATGTTCCATTCTCCATACATCACTGCCTGTGCTCCATTCTCCTTGCTTCATACTCTACTCTCATGTATCGTTCTTCATTCTCCATTTTCTATTTTTCATGCGTCATTCTCCATACTCCATTTTCCTTTTGCCATTCTTCATTCTTCATACTGCTTTCTCCATACTCCATTCACTGTACTCCATTGCTCACTCTTCTCTCAAACTCCATTCTCTATACTCTATTCTTAATTCTCCTTTCTTCCTACTTTATTCTCCATTGCACGTTCTCCCTTCTCCATTTGTTATACTCCACTTTCCATTCTCCTTTATCCATACATCACACTTTTCCATACATTCATACATCTCCATTTTCCAATCTCCATAATTGATTCCTTTTTCTCTGTATTCCATTCTCCGTGTTCCATTCTTTGTACTCCGTGCTGTATTATCCCTTCTTTCCTCATCCTCCATCCTCCATGCACTGTTTGCTTTCTCCACACTGCATATTCCATTCTCTTTCTCCAAACTCCATCCTCCATGCACCATTTTGCACTCTCCATTCTGTATGCTTCACACTCATAGTGTCCTCCATACTCCTTTGTTCATATACCATTCTCCCTTCCCCCTTTTCCAATTCTGCCCTTTGTTCTCCAAACTCTATACTCGATTTTCTTTCTTCACACTTTATTCTTCACACGCCAATTTCCATTCTATATTTTCCATTCTCCATACACCATTCTCACTCTTCCACAGCGTATGCTTCATTATCTTTTTCAATATTTCATTCTCCATACATGATTCTCCATTCTCCATTTTGCATTCTCCACACGCCGTTCTCCCCAGTTTATAATCCACTCTCTATTCTTTTCTCCATGCTTCATTCTCCACATCTCTTTCTCCATTTTCCATTTTCCATGCTCCGTTCTCCTTTCTTCATTTTCCATTCTCCATACTCCATTATATGTTGTCCATTTTTCATTCTTCATTCTTTATTCTCTGTAGTCCGAAGTCCATAAATCATCCTTCCTTTCTCCATACTCCATACGCCATATACCTGCCGTTCTCTATTCACCATACTGCATACTCCATACACTGTCTTCCCTTCTCTTTTCTCCTTACACCACACTCTACACTTTATACTCCATTTTTACACACCATATCCCATACTTCCTACCCCATTGTCCTCAATTTATTCTCTGTGGACTCTTATCTATCTACTTCACTCCATTCTCCATTCTTATTCTTTATTTTTTGTACGTCATTGTGCATGCATTTCTCATACTGCATGCGCCATTCTTCATAGTCTGTATTCTATTCTACACATTCCATTCTTTATATTTCATACTCCACATTCACTGTTCATACTCCACTCTCCATTCCCCATACACCATTTTCCTGCTCCAATTGCTGTCAATTCTTTATTACTCACCTTCCATTTTCCATTCTTTATACTCCATACACCATTTTCCGTACTCTATAACCCACTTCACACTCTGTGCTCCATTCTGCATTTCTCATACTCCACATTCATAGTTATGGGTTATGGGTCATACTCCACATTCATAGTCATGGATTACAGATTATATTCCATATTCGTAGTCATGGATTATGGATTATACTCCACATTCGTAGTCATGGGTTATGGATTCTATTCCACATTCGTAGTCATGGATTATGGATTATACTCCGCATTCATAGTCATGGATTATGGATCATGCTCCACATTCGTAGTCATGGATTATCAATCATACTCCACATTCGTAGTCATGGGTTATGGATTCTCCTCCACATTCGTAGTCGTGGGTTATGGATCATACTCAACATTTGTAGTTGTGGATTATGGATCATATTCCACATTCATAGTCATGGATTACGGATTCTACTCCACATTCGTAGTCGTGGATTATGGATTCTATTCCACATTAGTAGTCGTGGATTATGGAATCTACTCCACATTCGTAGTCGTGGATTATGGATCATACTCCACATTTGTAGTCATGGATTATGGATTCTACTCCACATTCGTAGTCATGGATTATGGATTCTACTCCACATTCATAGTCGTGGATTATGGATTCTCCTCCACATTCGTAGTCGTGGGTTATGGATTATATTCCACATTAGTAGTCGTGGATTATGGATCATACTCAACATTTGTAGTTGTGGATTATGGATTATACTCCACATTCGTAGTCGTGGGTTATGGATCATACTCCACATTCGTAGTTATGGGTTATGGATTCTATTCCACATTCGTAGTTGTGGATTATGGATTCTATTCCACATTCATCGTTATGGGTTATGGAATCTACTCCACATTCTTAGTCGTGGATTATGGATTATACTCCACATTCGTAGACATGGATTATGGATCATGCTCCACATTCATAGTCATGGGTTATAGATCATACTCCACATTCGTAATCATGGGTTATGGATTCTACTCCACATTCATAGTCATGGGTTATGGATTATACTCCACATTCGTAGTCGTGGGTTATGGATTCTACTCCACATTCGTAGTCGTGGGTTATGGATTACTGCTCTCACTGTGTGCAGATTCACTGCTACCTGCCTTACCTTAGTTTCTGGAAACACCTATCACATGCCGGGCCTTGCATCAGGCCTTCCTCTTGGGCATATATTGCTTCAGTTTCTGTGTGCACACATGCAGTACACGCTTTGCACAATATTTATCACACTTAGTGCTCCATTCTCCATATGCTATGCTCTATACTTCATTCTCCATAGTCAATCTCAACACTCTGTACTTTTTCTCTATTCTCCATCCTCCAAATTTCATACACCAACCACTGTCCATATTCCACTCTCCATTCTCCATTTTCCATATTCTACTCCATTCTCAACTTTCCATGCTCCAGGTATCATCCTCCATATTCTAGACCCTATTACATTCTTTATTCTTCATATTCTGTTCCTCATTCTTCAGTTTCCATGCTCCACATTTTTTTCTCCATACTTCATACTTTATATTTTATTCTCAATGTGCTATAGTCCAAACTATATTCCATTCTCCATACCCCTCCATATTCTGTATTCTTCATATTTCAACTCCTTTCTCCCTAGTCTATACTCCATGCCACATTCTTCATTGTCCCCTCTCCATACCTCATTATCTATTCTCTGTATTCTCTCTATATATCTTATATCCCATTCTCTTTTCTCATGCTGCTTTCTCTATTCTCCATCCTCCATACTCTGTACTTTTTCATTCATATTCTGTACACATGCTCCTCAACTTACAATGGGGTTACATCTTCACCTCCATGTTAAGTTGAAAATAACACAAGTCATAAATGCATTTAATACACCTAATCTACCATACAGCATAGCTCAGCCCAGCCTACCTTAAACATGCTTAGAACGCATACATTAACCTGGCTGACTGAGTTCTGTGACTCTCTATGGCTGCCCAGCATGACAATCCAGTGTTATAGCCCAGGAAAAATCAAAATTCAAAATTTTAAGTATGGTTTCTACTGAAAGCCCATCGTTTTCACACCATTGTAAAATTGAAAAACAGGAAATAAAATCGTAAGTCAGAAATCAACCGTACTCCATTCTTTATTCTGTATACTCCATGATCCATTGGAATATGACACAGGGTTGCTACAAACCTCTCCATATTCTATACCTCATTCTCCACTCAATATAAGCATTTTCCATATACAGGAATGCCTCAAAGGTTCAGTTCCAGACTACAACAATAAAGCAAATACTGAAATAAAACAAGTTTTCCAGTGCATATATGCTTATATTATACTATAGTTTATTAAGTATACAATATAATTATGTCTAAAAACAGTACATATATCTTAATTTAAACAAACTTTATTGCTAAAAAATGCTAATGATCATCTGAGCCTTCAAGGAGTCGTGATCTTTTTGCTGGTGGAGAGTCTTGCCTAGTTATTGATGGCTGCTGACTGATCGGGGTGGTGGTTGCTGGAGGAAGGGGTGGCTGTGGCAATTTTTAAAAATAAGACAACATTGAAGTTTGTCACATTAGTTGGCTATTTCTTTTATGGAAGATTTCTCTATAGTATGTGATGCTGTTTGATAGTATTTAAATCCTGTAGAATTTCTTTTAAAATTGGAATCCAGCCTCTCAAACCCTTCCACTGCTTTATCAACTAAGTTTACGTTATATTCTGTGAACTTTGTTGTCATTTCAGCAATATTTACTGCATTTTCTTCTTTACCAGGAGTAGATTCAGACTTAAGAAACTACATTCTTTGCTCATTCCTAAGAAGCAACTCCTTACCTGATGACATTTTATCACGAGACTGCAGCAATTTCATCACATCTTCAGGCCCCACTTCCAGTTTCCTTGCTATTTCTGTAACATGGGCAATTGCTTCATCCACTGAAGTCTTCAGCTCCTCAGTCATCCATGAGAGTTGGAATTGGCTTCTTCCAGTCTCCTGCTAATGTTGAAACTTTTCCCTCCTCCATGAATCACGAAATGTCCTTGATGGCATCTAGAATGGTGAATCCTTTTAAGAGGCCTCTCAATTTACTTTGCTTAGATTCAGATCCACTTGAGGAGTCTCTATCTATGGAACCTATAGCCTTACAAAGTGTATTTCTTACATCATATGACTTGAAAGTCAAAATGACTCTTTGATCCATAGACTGCAGAATGGATGCTGTGTTAGCAGGCATGAAAACATCATTTGTCTCCTGGCACGTCTCCATCAGAGCTCTTGAGTGACCAGGTGCATTCTTAATGTGCAGCAACATTTTGAAAGGAATTTTTTTCTGAGCAGTAGTTCTCAAAAGTGGACCTCAAATATTGAGCAAACCATGCTGTAAACAGATGTGCTGTGATCCGTGCTTTGTTGTTCCACTGACAGAGCACGGCAGAGTAGATTTAGGATACAAAATCAATGTGCAAAAATCACAAGCATTTCTACACACCAATAACAGACTTAAAGAGAGCCAAATCAAGAACGAACTGCCATTCACAATTGCTACAAAGAGAATAAAATACTTGGGAATACAACTAACAAGGAATGTAAAGGACCTCTTCAAGGAGAACTACAAACCACTGTTCAACAAAATAAGAGAGGACACAAACAGATGGAGAAACATTCCATGTTCATGGTTAGGAAGAATCAATATCGTGAAAAAGGCCATACTGCCCAAAGTAATTTACAGATTCAACACTATACCCATCAAGCTACCAATGACCTTCTTCACAGAACTGGAAAAAACTACCTTAAACTTCATATGGAACCAAAAGAGAGCCCGCATAGCCAAGTCAATTCTAAGCAAAAAGAACAAAGTGGGAGGCATCACACTACCAGATTTCAAACTATACTACAAGGCTACAGTAATCAAAACAGCATGGTACTGGTACCAAAACAGAGATATAGACCAATGGAACAGAACAGAGGCCTCAGAAGCAACACAACACATCTACAACCATCTGATCTTTGACAAACCTGACAAAAACAAGCAATGGGGAAAGGATTCCCTGTTTAATAAATGATGTTGGGAAAACTGGCTAGCTATGTGTAGCATAAAAATTCTTAAGGGCCCTAGAGATTTTGGAATTGTGAATGTTGGCTTCAACTGAAAGTCACCGGCTGCATTAGCCATAACAAAACAGTCAGCCTGTTATATTGTGTGCTCTGCCTCCATGTCCCATCTCCTTTCTTTATACTCCATTTCCCATTCTCTTGGTTTCACACTCAATGTTCCACACTCCATTCTCCATCCTGTATAGCCAGTGGTCCGTTCTCCATGTTCTCTTCCCCATTCTTCGTGGCCCACTGTCTGTTCATCTTCCTCCATTGTCCATGTCCCGTAGTTCCCCATGCTTCACACCATGCACTCCACATGCCATTCTTTCTGTTCCACGCTTCACACACCATTATGTCCACCCACACCCCTCCTTCCTGGAGGCTCTTCTCTCTTTCCTTTTGTCTCTGACTTCCAGCAGTCCCTCTCCACCATCCTGTTCCATTAGGGATCTGGCCTTTCAGTTGTCCTGGTGTAGGTCACGGCCTGCCCCATGTCCACCAACACATACCCTGCCCACAGTCCTCTGTGCCTATCCCGTGAAATTGCTCCTTTCCCTCAGGGTTGGGCATAAGCTCCTCACGCTCCTTCAGAGATCACCCATCCATTGGAGAGCAGGTTTCTGCCCCAGGTCGGATATCATGGCAGGAGGAATGTTCCCACAGGCACCTCTTCTGGGTTGACCTGACTCTACCTCAGACTCTCCTTCTAGGAGACCTCAAAGTGAACAGCCTGAACCCTCCCCTGAGGAAGACATGGTAATAGCTGCTGGTGAGTTTAGAGTCTTCCTTCACTCACCAAATCCCAAAAGAATACAAAGGAGGAGAGGGAGGGAGCCACGCAGACATCTGGGGAAAGGTCTTTCCTGATCCTTCCAGTGTCTCGATGAACGGTATTCCCTCCAACTGAAAACCAGCAAACACACGGGCCACCCAGATGATTCCTCTACACTTGTGTCTCCACTCTACCCCAGCCTGTCCTCTCCTTAACACACCCCAACTTCAGCAGTGACCCCCCCAGGGTGCTCCACTCAAGGTCCCAACTCAGGATCCCCTTGCCTGAATCACCATTCACATCCGGCACCTCCCTGGGTCACTTGCTCTCCCTGAGACTCCCTTGCCGCCGGGACTCTTTCCCTGGATAGCTGCACAGCTTTATTGGATACAATGAGTTCTAAATTTCTCTTCAAAGAATCAGTATGTCATTATTCGATTATTCGTCCTTCATTTTAAAGTTTAACTTCCTTGTAGTTCTGGTAAACAACCTTCTCTACCGGTTCTAATCAGTAGTTCATATCTGTCCCCCTGGTCCCCAGCTCTGTCCTGACTCATCCCTGTCACCTGCTCCAGTCACCTGCTCCAGTCACCTGCTCCAGTGACCCACACCTTGCCCCAGGCCGCAGGAGCCTCTCGGGTGTATCCCACATCTGGATATCTTCGTCCGTGCGTCTTTGCTCAGCACCCTCATCTTCCTCTCTTTTCCACACTGCAGGGCCTAGCTTGATCCCTTTCCACCCACACCCACTGACTCGGTGACCCCTCTGCTCATGGGCATATGGACCCCCGCTGTGCCAACACTCCTGTCCAGGCTGCATTGTAGACCCAGACAGCAGCACGCAACCTGAGGTCCCCACTCATCCTTGTCTGACAAGCGTCTCCATCAGAACCAGGCCAATGCCAGCTTCCCTCCTCCCTCCTGCTCCCACCCCGTCTCTGCATCTGATTCCTGGACAGATGTCTGGGCACTAGGCTTGGCTCCTCTCTTTCTCTGACACCCCAACCTCACATCTGTTGGCGGCACCCAGAATCTGACCACCCTCACCTCCACATCCCCCACCCCAGTCCAAGGCACCATTTCGGCTTCTGGATTACAACACCCAGTGTCCTCAGTGATCCTCCTGCTTCTGCCCTGGCCTCCTTCCACACTCTCCACACAGTGACTGGGTATGGAGCAGTCTTGTTACAACATAAGACAGACCTGTCTCCCTTCTGCTCAGAGCCCTGCGTCGGCCTCTGCCTCGCTCAGAGTAAAGCCTCAAGTTCTTGCAATGTCTGACCAAGAGCCACAGGTCTGGCCTGGAATCCCTCTGGCCATCTGATTGCATCTTTGTTCAGCCAATTCCAGCCTCCCTGTCCCCCTTGCTGTTTCCTGACTTTGCCCGTGCCATCGTGCCCCAGGGCCTTTGCACTTGCTGTCCCTGCCGCCCAGGACTCTCTTTCCCTGGGTAGCTGCATAGCTTTATTGGATACAATGAGTTCTAAATTTCTCTTCAAAGAATCTGCATGTCCAGATTGCTTCTATCTTTTTTTTGAAATTGTGATAAAATATGCAAATCACAAAGTTTACCATCTTAATCTTTTTATTTATTTATTTATTTTGTGTGAAATGGAGTCTCTCTCTGTTTCCCAGTCTGGAGTGCAATGGCGCCGTCTCAGCTCACTGCAACCTCCACCCCGGGTTCAAGCAATTCTTCTGCTTCAGCCTCCCAAGTAGCTGGGATTACAGGCATGTGCCACCATGCCCAGCTAATTTTTGTATTTTTAGTAGAGACGGGGTTTCACCATGTTGTCCAGGATGGTCTCAAATGCCCGACCTTGTGATCCTCCCACCTCAGCCTCCCAAAGTGCTGGAATTACACCATCTTAACCATGTTAAGTGGGGTTCCATGGCATTAAATACATTTATATTGGTGCCATCACCACCATCCATCTCCAGAACTTTCTCATCTTCCCGAGCATGGGGAGGGGAACATTTGGATGTGTCAATAAAAGACACACATGTCTCCCCTGTGACAAGGAAGAAGGCACAAAGCCAGCGAGGCCTCTTTGCTTCTGAAAGACGGCGCCCCCAACTGAAACTCTATCCCCACTAAACAACTCCCACTCCCCTGACCCAGCCCTTGGCCACCATGATTTAGTGAAGAGGGTCAAATCCCACCCTAGGGACCTCAGAGAACTGGAATTATACAATATCTGTCCCTTCGTGACCATCTTATTTCACTGAGTGTCATGTCCCCAAGGTTCGCCCACGCTGTCGCCTGAGTCAGAATTTCCTTCCTGTTTATGGCTGAGTAATATTCCACAGCACCGATGGACCACATTTTGTATATTTATTTGTCTATCAGTAGATACCTGAGTTACTTTCACCTCTTGGCTATTGTGAATCAACTGCTATGAACATGTGTGGACAAACAGCTGTTCGAGTCTCAGCCTTCCATTGTCTTGGGCACAGATTCAGCAGTGGGATTGCCGGGTCCTTTGGGAATTCGTTCTTTAAGTTTTGAGGCACCACCATACCGTTTTCCACAGTGGCTGTGCCTCCTACACTCCCACCAGCAGTGCCCAGGGCTTCTGATGTGGCCGTGTCCTTGCCTTGTTATTTTCAGGGTTTCTTACTGGCCGTCCTAGCGGATGTGAGGCAGTATCTCATGGTATTTCCCTGATGACAAGTGGCATTCAGCATCTTTTCATGTGCTTATTGGCCATTTGTCTATCTTTTCTTGGAGAAAAGTTTCTTCAAGTCCTCTCTTTTTTTCGTTTGAGACTGAGTTTTGCTCTTGTTGCCCAGGTTGGAGTGCAATGGCATGATCTCAGCTCACCACAAACTTCACCTCCCAGGTCCAAGCGATTCTCCTGCCTCAGCCTCCCGAGTAGCTGGGATTACAGGCATGCGCCACATATCCAGCTAATTTTGTATTTTTCATAGAGACAGGGTTTCTCCATGTTGGTCAGGCTGGTCTCAATCGCCCGACCTCAGGTGATCCACTCGCCTCAGCTTCCCAAGGTGCTGGGGTTACAGGCATGAGCCACCGCGCCCGGTCCTCTGTCAGTTTTTTAACTGGGTTGTTTTGTGGTTGTCATTGTTAAGTTGTTCTTTGTATATGCTAGATGTTAGCTCTTTAGCATATATAAGGTTTGCAAATATTTTCTCCCATTTCATAGGTTACCTCTTCATTTCTTCTGCCTTTTAACGGATAGCGGAAGAGGTCCCAGGAGCAGGGAGCAGCACTGTCCATTCCATGGGAGTGGGAACTGGAGCCGACATCTTTCATCAGCCAAGCCTGAAACACACCCACAAATTATAGTCACCCACTGCACACCTGAGGCTTTGGGAAAAACACCGCACCTGGCGTATCAGTTGTGACTCAGTGGCTACATTGAGCCTGCAGGAGTCACGTCCATTTTCCAGAATCCATCCCATCTATTCACTTTCCACAAGGACCAGACCAGTGAACACAAACACACACACACACACACACACACACACAGGAGAGATGACAGCAATTGGCTCTATGATCGAGCAGGCTGAGGAGTCCCATAATCTGTCCGCTCTGCAAGCTGAGACCCAGGAGAGCCGGCGGAATAAATCCCAGTCTGAGGGCAGGAGATAAGATGCCGCAGCACAGGCAGTAAGGCGAGAAGAAAGAGGGCAGATTCTTCTTACCCTGCCTTCTGTTCTATTCAGGTTCACAGCGGATGGGAGGAGGCCCCCACGCTGGGGAGGGCATCTGCCTTCCTGAATCCACCAACCCCAGTACCCACCTCACCAAGAATGAACCTCACAGACACGCCCAAAGCAAGGTTTAACCTGGGCACACTGTGACCCAGTCAAGTGAACACGTAGAGATAATCATCACACCGGAGATCCTGATGGTGCAGACACCCTGTCCTCACCGGGATGAGATTGTGATTCTGATTCATTATCTTGACCGAGGGCGCGTTCATTGTCTCCACTTGACCTCCTCACTTCACTGATGATGCCGTCACCTCACAGGCCAAGGACCCATTTCCCGGGATTACTCTAACTGCCTAGTATCTCCATCCCCGATGAATATCTGGAGACCATAAAAATGACCACTGGATGGGTCCATGAACACTGAGGGCCCATTCTAAGCTTGGCAGGGACACTATTCACTTCTTAACCCATACGGCTCCTCTCTAACAGAAGACAATGATAACGTTTCAGGTCTCGTTTGTTCGTTTTGTGAGATAGGGTCTTGCTATGTTGCCCAGGCTGGAGCGCAGTGGCACAATCATGGCTCACTACAGCCTCAAACCCCTGGACTCAAATGCTCAGGAGGCTGCCTCGCCCTCCCAAGCAGCTGGGACCACAGGTGTGCACCAGCACACTGGGTTGATTTCTCTTAATTTTTATTTTTTTGTGGAGATGGGTCTCTCTACAAAAAAAAAAAAAAAAAGAAAGAAAAAAACGAAAGAAAATTAAGATAAATGAGCCAGGTGTGGTGGTGCACAAACTGGTCTCAATCTCCTGGGCACATGCAACCCCTCCCCGGCCTCCCAAAGTGCTGTGATAACAGGCGTGAACCACTGTGCCCAGCCACCCTCCAGGTCTTCAGATGTTCATCTGAGGTCAGAGCCTGTGTCCAGCAGTTCTTCACGGTGAGGGGCTCCCTTGTAGGAGGACGCGGCCATGTCAGTAAATGCCGTGTTCCTTTGCGAGAGCATTCCAGCGAATGCTGGCGGTCGTGGTGCTGGGCTTTCCCTCTGTGGACCTCGGCTGCATCTTTGAGCAACAGGTTCTGGGTCAGAAAATAAACTCAAATACGGACATGGAGCAAGACAGCTCGGGTTCTTGTTGGCACGATCACTTTCAGTCTCTTCCCCAATCATTCATAGTCTCTTTTCATTAAAAAAAAAAAACAACATCGCTTTATGGAGGTATTATTGACATGCAATAAACTGCACATATTTAAAATGTACAGTTTGATTTTTTTTTTTAGTTTTAAAATGTCCACAGTTTGATACATTTGGACGCATGTGAAACTTGTGACCACTCACGTCCTCAGGAACGGTAGCCATGATGGGGACAGTGTCCTCCTTTCCCTTTGGAACCCTTCCTGTCACCCTTCCCTTTGTCCAGCCCTCATGAGCCACCGCTGACCTTTCTACCTCATTCCCGAGAGTTTATAAATGGAAACATACAGTGTGTCTTCTTTTTCCTCTGGCTTCCTTCATTCAAAAAGTTATCTGGAGCTTCACCCGTGTCGTGCTGTGTGAGTAACTCAGCCCTTCCTGCTGGCCACTCTACCCTACTGTGTGACTAGACCAGGGCCTGCTTTTTCTGTTTGTTTGTTTTATTTTTTGAGACTGAGTTTCACTCTTGTCATCCAGGCTGGAGTGTAATAGTGTAATGGCACCATCTTGGCTCACTACAACCTCTGGATTCAAGCAATTCTTCTGCCTCAGCCTCTCGAGTAGCTGGGATTACAGGTACCTGCCACCATACCCAGCTCATTTTGTTGTTGTTGTTGTTGTTGTTGTATTTTTAGTAAAGATGGGGTTTCACCATGTTGGCCAGGCTGGTCTAAAACTCCTGACCTTAGGTAATCTACCAGCCTCAACCTCCCAAAGGGCTGGGATTACAGGTGTGAGCCACCTCACCTGGCCAGAGCTTATTTTTATCTGTTCACCTGTTGATGAGCACCTGAGTCATATCCAGGTTTTGGCTATTACAAAAAAAGGTTCTGTGAATATTCATGCACAAATCTTTGCATCAGCGTACTTTTTGGGTAAATACGTAGGAGTGGAATGGCTGGGTTCTGTGCTGGGTGAGTGTCCAACTTTCTAAGAAACTGCCTGATTGGTTTCCAAATGATTGTACCACACACGGTACCTACAGTGAGAATTCCAGTTCCTCCACATCGTCACCAACGCTGCTGACAATCGGTCATTTCAAGTTCGGCTGTTCTATTTACCTGATGACCAAGCATGCTGAGAATCTTTCCATGTACTTATTTGCCAGCTGTTTCTCTTATTTGATGGAGTGTGTGTTCAAATGTCTTCCCATGTTTAATTGAACTGTTTTCTTACTGTTGAGTTTTGAGGACTTTATATCCTTCATCGGATTAATGATTTGCAAGGATTTCCTCCCTGTCTGTGGCTGGTTTTTGCATTCTCTTAACAGCCTTTTCTGCAGAGCAGTTTTTAATTTGGACAGAGGCCAACTTATCCATTCGTTCTTTTACGAATTACAGTTTTGGTATCATAACTAAAATCTTTGCCTAACCCAAGGTCACAAAAATGTTCTTTGGTGTTTTCCCCTAGAAATTGTATACTTTAAGGTTGTACATTTAGGTCTATCATCCATTCTGGGTGAATCTGTATGTACGTGAGATGTGGCTTGAGGGTGTGTGCGTGGGGGACTTGTGTATGGTGATTGTTCCAGCAGCGCTGGTTGAAAAGCCTGTCTTTTTTTTTTTTTTTTTTTTTTTTGAAACGGAGTTTCGCTCTTGTTACCCAGGCTGGAGTGCAATGGCACGACCTTGGCTCACCGAAACCTCGGCCTCCTGGGTTCAAGCAATTCTCCTGCCTCAGCCTCCCGAGTAGCTGGGATTACAGGCATGCACCACTGTGCCCAGCTAATTTTTGTGTTTTTAGTAGAGTCAGGGTTTCACCATGTTGACCAGGGTGGTCTTGATCTTTTGACCTCGTGATCCACCCTCCTCGGTCGGCCTCCCAAAGTGCTGGGATTACAGGCGTGAGCCACCACGCCCAGCCTTTTTTTTTTTTTTTTTTTAACAACATTGCCTTTGTATCTTTGTCAAAAGAGTGGAGCACATCTGTGAGCTCTCACTTCCGGCCCCGCTGCTCAGCTCCATTGTTCTCTGTCATTACACCGATGCTGCACTATAGCAGCTCTTGATACCAGATTGTGTGAACACTCCAACCTTTTTCTTCCTTTTCGGAGTTGCTTGGCTTTCACGGGGACTTTGCATTTTCATAGGAATCTCGGAGCTTGTCAGTTTCCACAATGAAGACTTCTGCAATTTGGATCGAGATTGCATTTCATCTGTAGATCAGTTTAAGGAGAATTGACGTCCTCACATTACTGAATCTTCTGGTCTATGAGAAATGTGTATCTTTCATATATTTAAATCTTCTTTAAACCCTCTAGGTAATATTTTGCAGTTTTCAGTGAATAGGTCTTTTGCATTTCTGTCAAATAAGGAATGAGGAAGAGCTTATTCCTAAGTTCTTCACATTTTTGATGCCATTGTAAATGTTATTTGTTATTTCAATTTCTGAGCATCGATTGCTAATATTTATCCATTTAATCTAAGTTGTTGAACCTGTCGGCATAAAGTCATTTATAATATTCCCTTATTATGCCTTTAATATCTGTAGAATGTGTAGTTGGGTCACTCGCTTCTGATATTGGGAACTTATATTTATCTCTCTCTCTCTCTCTCCTTCTCTTCCTCCCTCCCTCCTGTCCCATCATTCTGGCAAAAGCTTATCCATTTGAGCGATCCTACCAAAAAACCAATTTTTACTTTCACTGGATTTCTCTTTTTTTCTGTTTTCTAGTTCATTGATTTCTGCTTTGATCATCATTCTTTCTCTCTTACTTGGGTTTAATTTGCTCGTTTCCTGTTTCTTGTGGTAAAAGTTGGAGCCATTGCTTTGAGATGTTTCTCTTTTACAGTCTAGCAGTTAGCGCTGCCATGCTTTTCTTTCATGACCACTTTATCGGCATCCCACAAATGTGGATGTGCTGTGTTCTTGCTTTTATTCGGTTCAAAATATTTTCTAAGTTGCCTTTGGATTTTGTTTTTGATCCATGGGTTATTTGCAAGTCTACTATTTAGTCTATCATTTAGTTCTTAATATTTGGGAATTTTCCAGAGATATTTTTGTTACCGATTCCTAATTTTATTCTGTTATGGCCAGGTAATACATTTGACATCACTTGAATTCTGCTGAATTTAGTGAGAGTTATTTTATGGCCCAGAATGTGATCTATCTTGATAAATGTCCCGCCTGCACTTGAGATTGTGTATTCGCCATTGTTGGGTGGAATGGCCTATAAATGTCAATTGGGTCAAGTTTCTTTACAGTGCTGTCTAAGTCTACTCAGTCCTCACTGAGTTTTTTGCCTGCTTGTTCTCATAGTTATTAAGCAGGGGCGTTAAAATCTCTGACTGTAATTATGGTTTTGCTTCCTTCTTGCAATTCCATCATCACTTTAAAGCTGTATGATTAGCTGCATAAATGTTTAGGATGCTGACTTCCTCTTGATGAACTGACCTCTTTATTATTATAAGATAGCCTTCATTATCCTTATAATATGCTTTGCTCTGGAATGTCCTTTATCTGAAATTAGGATAGTCACTCCAGCTTTTTTTTGACTAGCATTAGCATGGTCTATGTTTTTTCATTCTTTTTCTTTTAATCTATTTGTGTCCGTATATTTAACGTAGGCAGCACACAGTCAGACCTTGCTTTTTAAACACAATTTGACAATTTCTACTTTTAATTAGGTTGTTTAGACCATTTGTATTTCATGTGATTGTTGATATCTTAAGGCTTGAAACTTCTATCACCTTCCTATTTGTTTTCTATTTGCCACGTTTATTCTTTATTATTTTTCTTCTCTTTCTGTCTTCTTCTGAATTGATTGATTTTTTTTCTCTTTTGAGACAGAGTCTCGCTCTGTCACCCAGTCTGGAGTGCAGCGGCGCGATCTCAGCTCACTGCAGCCTCAACCTCCTGGGCTCAAGTGATCCTTCAGCCTCAGCCTCCTGAGTAGCTGGAACCACAGACACACACCACTATGCCTTGGCTAACTTTTTGTATTTTCGGTAGAGACAGGGTTTCACCGTGTTGCCCCGGCTAGTCTCAAACTCCTGAGTTCAAGTGACCCGCCCTCTTTGGCCTCCCAAAGTGCTGGGATTACAAGTGTGAGCCTCTGCACCTGGCCTGAATATTTGTCAGGATTTCATTTTATCTAATTTGTTGACTTCGGAGCTATAACTTTTTGTTTGATTATTTTATGAGTCCCTTTAATATACACTGTAAGCATCACCCTCTACGACGATGGCTTTACAGGAAAGCCCCTTGCCATAGCACACTTCCATTTCCACTCAGTTGTTATGCAACTGTTGTCAAGCATTTTACTTTTACATATGTTAATAATCTCACAATACACCACTATTATTTTTTCTAGTCTATTATCTTTTAAAGTGACTTAAGTTATTTTTATTGTTTAAAAAAATTTTTGTGGGTGCATAATAGGTGTATATATTGATAAAGTACACGAGGCGTTTTGATCCAGGCATGCAATGTGGAATAAGCACAGCATGGCGAATGGGGTGTCCATCCCTCATGCATTTATCCTTTGACTGGCAAAAAATCCAATTACGTTCTCCAAGTTGCTTAAAAATCTCTAATGAAGAGATTATGACTCTAGTCACCCTGTTGTGCTATCGAATAGTCGGTCTTATTCATTTGCTCTAGTTTTTGTACTCATTAACCATCCCCACCTCCCCCAGCCCCACTTTTAAAGAGTTATTTTTTAACTCTTAAGTTCAGGGGTGCATGTGCAGGACATGCCGGTTTGTTACATAGGTAAGTGCGTGTCATGGGCGTTTGTTGTGCAGATTACTTCATCACTCAGGTATTAAGCCTAGTATCCATCAGTTATTTTTCCAGATCCTCTCCCTTCTCCCACCCTCCACCCTCCAAAAAGCCCCAGTGTTTCCATTTGTTCTCACTGTGGGAAGTAGATAAGTTCCTTTTTAAAGTTTCCTTTCTTGTTAAAGAATAAATCCATAAATGTGCTAATAACTTTGTGAAGCCCTATCCTATGTAGCTGTTAGACACACCATGCTTACAGGCACGTAGTACACTCTATGTCCTTGTACTTTAACCAAGGTATCTGTGCTGGACGTGCTCACAGGTGTGTCCCAGCTCTCCATCGCTTTTACCTGTTTAGAAAAGTTTTAGATTATTAGCCAATCAGGTTTTGGTTTAGGTTGTGAGGTCTGGCTCCAGCCAATGGAGATCAGACACAGCAGAAAGGACGACCCCCACATGCATAAGGAATAAACTTGTGTGTTTCCCTTTGTTCATTGTACTCTCGTGGCACAGTGCCTACCGGGAGTACCCTTCCTGCAGTCCAGGAAGTAAAAATTGCGTTGCTGAAAGATCCTTTGTCTCAGTGCTGATTTTTCTTTGCAGCACCGAGCATCTATTTCCAACACGATCATTTAGCTGCAGCTTATAATTGAGGATATGTGGTATTCGGGTTTTAGCGTTAGTTTGCTAAGGATAACGGCCCCCAATTCCGTTCAAGTCCCTGCAAAGGACATAATCTCATTCCTTTTTATGGCTGCAGAGTATTCCATGATGTATATAGCACCATGTTTTCTTTATCCAGTCTATCATTTTTTTTTTTTTTTTGAGACAGAGTTTAGTCCTTGTTACCCAGACTGGAGTGTGACGGTGCAATCCTGGCTCATGGCAACCTCCACCTCCCGTGTTCAAGCAATTCTTCTGCCTCAGCCTCTAAAGTAGCTGGGATTATAGGTGCCCACCACCACGGCTGGCTAATTTTGTACTTTTAGTAGTGATGGGGTTTCACTATGTTGGTCAGGCTGGTCTTGAAGTCCTGACCTCAGGTGATCCACCTAGGCCTCCCAAAGTGCTGGGATTACAGAAGCCACCATGCCCGGCCTATCCAGTCTATCACTGATGGGCATTTAGGTTGATTCCATGTCTTCACTATTGAATAGTGCTGCAGTGATGGGCATGTGTCTTTTTCTTTTCTTTTCTTTTGGAGATGGAGTCTTGCTTTGTTGCCCAGGCTGGAGTGCAGTGGTGCAATCTCGGCTCACTGTAACCTCCGCCTCCTGGGTTCAAGCGATTCTCCTGACTCAGCCTCCCAAGTAGTGGAATTACAGGTGCACACCACCACACCCAGCTCATTTTTGTATTTTTAGTAGAGATGAGGTTTCACCATGTTAGCCAGGATGGTCTCAATCTCCTGACCTCGTGATCTGCCCGTCTGACCTCCCAAAGTGCTGGGATTGCAGGCGTGAGCCACCACGCCCGGCCTGCATGTGTCTTTTTAATAGAATGACTTATATTCCTCTAGGTATATACCCAGTAATAGGATTGTTGGGTTTAATGGTACTTCTGTCTGCAGGTGTTTAAGGAAACACCGCACTGTCTTCCACAATGGCTGAACTGATTTACACTTCCACCAAGAGGGTAAAAGCGTTCCTTTTTGACAACTTCCCCAGCATCTGTTTTTTAAGTTTTTAGTAACAGCCATTTTGACTGGTGTGAGATACTATATCCTTGTGGGGTTTTTTTTGAGACAGAATCTTGCTCTGTCGTCCAGAATGGAGTGCAGTGGTGCGATCTCGGCTCACTGCAACCTCTACTTCCCAGATTCAAGCAATTCTCCTGCCTCAGCCTCCTGAGTAGCTGGGATTACAGGTGCACGCCACCACGCCCGGCTAATTTTTGTGTTGTTAGCAGAGACGGAGTTTCACCATGTTTGTCAGGCTGGTCTCAAACTCTTGACTTCAAGTGATCCGCCCGCCTCAGCCTCCCAAAGTGCTGAGATTACAGGTGTGAGCCACCGCGCCCAGCCTCCTGTGGTTTTGATTTGCATCTCCAAAAAGATTTAAAAGATTTTAAAATCTCACATGTTTACCCATGTAGTTCCATTTCCAGTAGAATGCAGATTACTATCTGATTTCACGCCCCTGCAGCCTGAGTGAATCTCTTGAACATTTTTCAGAGCACGGTTCTGCCAGCCACGGAGCTTCAGCTTTTCTGTCTCTAAAATGTTTTTACTTAAATTTCATTTGTGAAGGATGTTTTACCCAGGCGTAGCATTCTGATGCTGACGAGTTCTTTCTCTTCAGGCAATTTAAAGGTCTTGCTTTCCTGCCTCCTTGCTTGCATCGTGTCTTGCGGGAAACCTGCTCCCATCAGTTCCTCTGCACATGCCACGTTCCTTTTGCCTCTAGCTGCTTTTAAGCTTTTCATTTCACCACTAGTGTGAACAGTTTGACTGTGATGTGCCTTGGCATGGTTTTATTCCTGTTTCCTACCCTAGGGAGTCCCTGAGTTTCTTCATGGGTTTATAGTTTTCATTAGGTTTGGAAACGTATCCGTCATTATTTCTTCAAACATTTTTCTTTCTTCCTCCTTCCCCAGACACATACACCTCTCTCCTCCAGTGAAGTCAATTATCTATACATTGAGCCACCTGAAGTTATATTAGAACTCATCGATCCAGTTTTCATTTAAAAAACTTCTTCTGTCTCTATGTATTTCATTTCGAATGCTTTCCATTTATCTGCCTTCAAATTCACTATTCTCTTGCTGTTAATCTCATCCAGGGTATTTTTCATCTCAGGAACTGTATTTTTTTATCTGTAGAAGTTGTATTTGAGCCTTTTAAAATGTATTTCATGTCTTTACCTTTTTGCAGCTCTGGAACATGGTTATGAAGCTGTTTCAGTGTCTTTTTCTGATAATTTTAACAAAGGTATTCATCCGTGTCAGTTTCAGTTGACTGATTTTCCTCATTGTGGGGCATTTTTTGTGAGACGGAGTCTTGCTCTGTTGCCCAGGCGGGAGTGCAGTGGTGCAATCTCGGCTCACTACAACCTCCACCTCCTGGGTGCAAGTGATTCCCCTGCCTCAGCCTCCCAAGTAGCTGGGATTACAGACATGCACCACCACACCCGGCTATTTTTTTTTTTTTTTTGTATTTCGTAGAAACGGGGTTTCATCATGTTGGCCAGGATGGTCTCAATCTCCTGACCTTGTGATCCACTCGCATCGGCCTCCCAGAGTGCTGGAATTACAGGCGTGAGCCACCGCGCCCGGCTGGTAATCTTTGATTGGTTGCTGCAAGTTGTGAATTTTACCTTTGTGTGCGTTGGGTACTTTGTACTCCTGTGAATTTGTTTTGAACTTCGCTCTGGACTGCAGTCAGTTACTTGGAACCAGGTTGATCCTTTCAGGTTTCACCCCGTGATTGATGAGCCAGGCAGGCACCTTCAGGGATGGTCAGAGCATCGAGAGGGTTGAACACACTCTACCCAGTATCCTGCTGCACCTTCCTGGGGTGGGGGCACCCCAACAGACATCAGGGTGAGAACTGGGAGGAGGCTAGTGTTTCAACAACAGTGACGGTGAGAGTCAGTCTACTCCAGGGTGCACCAAGAAAATGCACAAGTGAGCCTGTCGCCCAGGAGAGGCCTGAACCTGAGGCAGGGAGGCCGGAGAGGTGGGGCCCCCCAGGAGAACACAAAGCAGGGGCAGCCGCCTCAACCATCGGCACTGCTCAGAAAGACTTGCAGTGGCAGGAAAGTGTCTACAAGACTGAGCAGGAGGCAGGGTGCACAGATTGCATGAGCCTGTGTCACACCACCCAACACACCCACACGTGCACACACACACATCACAACACCCCACACATCACACACACACGTACTCACACACATCACACCCACATACCCACATCACATCCATGCATACACACTCATACATCACACCTACATCACACCCACACACATACACACACATCACACCCATGCACACACACTCATACATCACACACATCACACCCACACACACTCACATACATCACACCTCACACACACATCACACACACATACGCATCACCCTTGCATACACTCATGCATCACACCCACACACACTCACACACATCAAACACACACATCGCACCCACTCACACACATATCACAGCTGCACACTCACATCACACCCATGCACACACGTACACCCACACACATCACACCCACTCACACACATCACACCCATGTACACACATTCATACATCACACCATCACACCCACACACATACACACACATCACACCCACTCACACATCACACCCTTGCACACAAATACATCATACACATCACACCCACACATATACACTCACACACATCACACCCACTCACACACACATCACACCTATACACACAAATCCATCACATCCACACATATACACTCACACACATCACACCCACTCACACACATCACACCTGCACACCCACACATCACACCTATGCACACAAATACCTCACACACATCACACACACATATACACTCACACACATCACACCCACTCACACACATCACACCCACTCACACACACATCACACCCTTGCACACAAATACATCACACACATCACACCCACACATATACACTCACACATCACCCACTCACACACATCACATCCTTGCACACAAATACATCACACACATCACACCCACACATATACACTCACACACATCACACCCGCTCACACACACATCACACCTGCATACCCACACATCACACCTATGCACACAAATACATCACACACATCACACCCACACATATACACTCACACACATCACACCCACTCACACACATCATGCCCTTGCACACACACTCATACGTCACACACATCACACCTACACACACCACACCCCTTGTCCATAGTTAGGGTATTGAACTGCTACAGCTCAAGCTCCTCCAAAGCTGGAACTTATTTAGATCATAGCTCTATCTCAGCCTCTAGAACAATGTCTCACACATTCTGAGGCAGAGCATGAGTTAGTGAGCGAGTGAATGAGTGAGTGAGTAGGTGAATGAATGAATGAGTGAGTTAATGTTTGAGCGAGTGAATGAGTGAGTGAGTGAATGAGTGAGTAAATGTGTGAGTGAATGAGTGACTGATTAGTGAGTTAGTGACAGAATGAACAAGTGAGTGAGTGAATGAATCAATGAGTGACAATGAATGAGTGAATGAGTGACTGGATGAGTGAGTGAATGAGTGATTGAGTGGCAGAATAATGAGTGAGTGAGTGAATGTGTGAGTGACTGAATGAGTGAATGAGTAAATGAGTGACAATGAATGAATGAGTGAATGAGTGAATGAGTGACTGAGTGACAATATGCACAAGTGAGTGAATGAGTGAATGAGTGAATCAGTGAGTGAGTGAATAAATGAGTGACTCTAACCATGGACAGGTGGCATCCTCCCTGGTGGATGTCCTCAGGGAGGACCGATAGGCATGGAAACAAGATGGAATCTTCCAGAATGGAACTGGCACCTCCTCTTCATGCATCAGACGACCATGGGTCTTGTTCCTGGCCCACATCCGGGAGCTCTAAGTGAGGGTCTGTCCACCGTGGCATCTGCACACTGGTGGTCCGGGGCAGGGTCTTCGTGTGTGCACAGTGAGGAGGGAAGGAGTTGCTCTGTGACTGTCTTTGCCCAAAGCAGGACAGGAGGGAGATGAAGCCAGCTGTGGTCACAGGGGTCTGGGTTCGGAGCAAGTGCTGTGCTAAACCAACTCTGGGAGGTGCTGCTGTGAGCTATGGTGTGTGTGTGTGTGTGTGTGTGTCCGCGCGCTGTGTGTGTTTTGGGATCCACTGCATTGACTATGGCTGGCTGCTAGCCAGCCCCCAAGCAAGGACATGGGGAGCCAGGTGGCCTGTCAGGTCCCCAGTGCCCACACCTCACATCTGGCTCTAGTTTATCTGCCCCTCTGCCTTGGGCTCACACCGAGGCATCCCATCTTAAGAGTCTGAGTCCGGGTCAGGGCATCAGCAGACACAGCTGTGGGAGCTGGGTCCTGTGACCAGGAGTAGACCTAGTGAGGAGCCGGTCCTGCTGACCTTAGGGCTGGCCACTGCTGTCCATCCAGCTGCACTCAGTGTCCTCTGTGTCCTTCAGGGACAGCTGCCTGCCCTGTACCTTCCCCAAGGCAAGGCCCTAGAGGGATGTTGACCTGGGAGCCCAGCACAGCAGGGGCTCTCCCTTGGGTCCGATTCCCCCGACAGGGCCAAGCTGGTCCACAGCAGACCAACTCCAGGCCGAGGAGCGGGGACAGAGAAGGTGGACAAGAGCTGGGGCGAGGGCGCACCCTAGGACATCCCATGGGGACCCTGGCTGTTCCCTGAGGTTCAGGGGAGGATGGAGTCAGCCCCCCGTCTCCACGGGAGTCTGGAGCCTGGCACAGCAGCCACTGGGGGTTTGCCTGGATGAAGGGGAGGCAGAAGTCTGTTGGCTCCCATCATGGGAGGGCTGGGGCAGGGAAGGCGCCACGGGGCAGCAGCATTCAGAAGCTTCACGGATAAAAAGGCCCACAAAGGGCTGTGGCTCCTCAGCTCAGGGATGTGCTGGAAGCAAAGGTGGTGAGCTCCCCATGGCTGGAGGAGATCAAGCAGAGACCAGCAGAAGTGCCTCAGGGAGTTCGGAGGACCAGAACAGACATGGTCAGCAGTGCTGGGGCTGGACACCTACTGATCCTGAAATCCAGCCACACGTGGACGGCTGTTCTGAGCTTTGCTTGGCCCCACTGGGTCCTTGCTTGCAAAAGGTTTCCCTGACCACTGACAGGGCCCAGACAGGGTCTGTTGATGGACCACTGGGTGACGCTTGGCTGGACAGACGTCTGCAGCCCTGAGGCACGAGATTGTATGGACTCCGCCTCACCGGAAGTGAGGAGGGCTCTAGGCTCTACCCTCACTGGGGTTAAATTTTTCTCCCAAAGCAGACACCCCTCGGAAAGCTTGGATTTATCCGTAAGGTATCAGGACACCTTTTGTGAATCCACCCACTCGATTCTGCGCCGGCAGCGGGCAGGTGACGTACTGCAGAGTGCCATAGTTGCGGACAGTGAGCAGCACACACAGCATGGGGTCCTCGGGGGCCAGTCCCCACCCAACCCCAAGCCCAACAGCTGAGACTCCAGCCGCAGGGCTGCTCAGCATCGGGGGTGCAGGATCAGGGCTTCAGGGACCCAGGAGAGAAGGGATAGACCCCGGGCAGATGGGAGGCCCCTCCTGCCTCCCTCCTCACCCTGCGCTCCAGACAAGGAGGCTACCAGGGCTGGTCCGCCTGCTGCCACCCTGTCCCCACCTCCCCAGCTCGCCCCTCTGTCAGCTTAGGGTGAAAGAGAGGGGCAGGGGACCAAGGAACGGGCGACTGCTGAATGCAGCTGGAAGGCTGGACCCCTTAGCTCCTCATGGTGACGCTGCTATCAGGGTGGACCCAGCCATGTGGGGTAATGGGGTTGTTGCTAAAAAGATGGGGTATTCAATCCAGAAAGGAGGCCACCCTGATCCCTGAGAAAAAACGTGGAGCACCCTGAAGGTCAGCAGCCTCCTGGCCGGGGAGCAGCTTTCAATCTTCTATTTATTTGAAGGAGAAATTAAATTAGGACCAATTTTAGGTCAGACAAGATCTAATCAGCTGCCATCTGACCCTGCCTCAGGCTTTGGCCTGGCCCCGCTCGGATGCAACGGGGACAAGGCTGTGTCCTTCCTTGAGGCGCTCTCAGCAGACAACTGAGGACCTCAGGTCTCCCTCTAGCTCCCAGATCCATCGCAAACGCGGTGAGGGCACGCTGGTGGCCCTGGAGCGTGCCAAGGGTGACCTGTGCTCTGTGTTTCCCCAGTGACAGCCTTGGAGGTGGGTGACGTTATTCCTGACATAAAGAGCAGGTTCACTTGCCCAGGTACAGGGCCGAGAGGGGAGCAGCCCAGCTGGGTGGGCATGGGGCACAGATGTACAGGGCACAGCGGGGTCATCTCATTGACCCATCTCTCCCAGTGCTCTGTGGACCTCTCCAGCTCTCAGGGCCTGTGCTCAGAGCTGCAGCCACTGCACCTTCCTGTCCTCCTGGAGACGGGGTGGTCAGGGAGGGAGTCTGACCCAGTTCCAGGTGTGCCACCCTTATGAGGCTCAGCCAGGTTACTCTACTGAGAGATCCATTTCCAGACCAACCAAACAAATAGCATAGATCGTTCAAGAAAACGTCATGTTTACATCAAAAATACTAACAAGCAACTTTGTTCTACCCACAATATTTGCTGAGTGTCCACTCTGTGCCCAGGACTGTTCCACGGGGCTGGGGCAAAGCAGAGAGCAGGCGGGAGATTCCCTGCGCCTCAGAGCGGAGCCTGCCCCCAGGGGCGGATGGGCAATCAGGGCCCCTATGAGGCCGGAAGGATGAGGCTTCCCCACGCCCAGGAAGGGCGACAGCAAGGGGTCCCTGTGGGTGACCAGAGAGTGCCTGAGTTCCCCCAGCTCAGCACCAGGGGTGCAGGATGGGGGCTTTGCGCTACTCACCGAGAAATGCACGTCAGAACCGCCAGGACGGCTGCCATCCAAAGCCAGACCGCGGCTAGCACTGGGTGTCGGGGAGTCGGAGCTGCCTGTGTTGCTGGGGATGGGACGTGGCGCCAATGCTGTGGGACTGTGAGCGCCTCACACATTTAAACCCACAGTTGCCATTCCACCCAGTGAGCCCGCTCTGGGAATGTGCCTACTGGAAGTGAAAACCTGTGTCCACACGTAAACGTGGGCATGAATGCCCATAGCACTCTGTCTACTGTGGCTAAGAAGTGCCAGCGGCCCAAATGTCTACTTTCTGATGACAGGATTGAGCAAACAGAGTCCATCCATACCAGGGAACGTGACTCAGTCATAAAAAGGAAGGGGACATGCTTTGACTCTGTGTCCCTACCCAAATCTCATGTTGAATCGCACCCCCAGCGTTGGCGTTGGGGCCTGCTGGGAGTTGATTGGATCACGGGAGTGGATTTCTCATGAACGGCTTAGCACCGTCCTCTCGGTGCCGTCCTTGCAATACTGAGTTCTCCCAAGATCTGATTGTCTAAAAGCATGTGGCATCTCCCTGCTGTCTCTCTGTGATCCCACCATGTGAGACACCAGCTCCCCCTTCACCTTCCACCATGATCAGAAGCTTCCTGAGGCCTCTGCAGAAGCCGAACAGATGCCTGGCCGTGTTTGCATACAGCCTGGGAACTGTGAGCCAAGTAAACCTCTTCTTTATAATTTACCCAGTCTCAGGCGCTTCTTTATGGCAGTGCGAGAACAGAGTAACATGGGGAAATCCTGGCACATGCGACGTGGATGAGCTCTGTGAAACAAGCCAGTCAACGGCCAGGCACAGTGGCTCACGCCTGTCATCCCAGCACTTTGGGAGGCTGAGGCGAGTGGATCACCTGAGGTCAGGAGTTCGAGACCAGACTGGCCAACATGGTGAAACCTCATCTCTAATAAAAATACAAAAATTAGCCAGGCATGGTGGTGGGTGCCTGTAGTCCCAGCTACTTGGGAGGCTAAGACAGAAGAATCACTTGAACCCAGGAGGCAGAGGTTGCAATGAACTGAGATTGCACCACTGTACTCCAGCCTGGGCTTCAGAAAGAGACTCTGTCTCAAAAAAAATAAAAATAAAGAAGCCAGTCACCAAAGGACAAACGCCATGATTCCACTCATAGGAGCTTTCTAGAGTGGTCAAAGTCATAGAGACAGAAAGTTCCAGGGGTGCCAGGAGCTGGGGGAGGGAATGCAGAGTCCGTGTTTGATGAGTGAGGTTTCAGTTTGGGAAGGTGAGAAAGTTCTGGAGATGGATGCTGGTGACAGCTGCATGACATTGTGAATGTACTTAGTGCCATGAACTGTGCACTTAAAAATGGTGAAGATGATTCATAGTATGTCTATTTTGCCACAATAAATAAGAGTAATCCATATTTTCCTATCTATTTTTAGGCTATCACGTGGAGATTTGGCAGTGATCAGATTACTCAATTGGGTGCAGTTAGGAAAGTTCATCATTGTTTAAGCAGACAGGAAAGCCATTTATCTTGTCTAGCTGTGAGAAAATCCCCTCGCGTCTTTGAAACTCTTCTGTCTGAGGTTTGCTGGTACAGCTTAACCTGGAGAACCACCCCACCCACACACATCCTTCAGGCTCCACTCAGGTGATTCTGCTGCTTCATGCACACCAGACCGGCATTGGGCACCGGGCCGTCATCTGCTTCTGTTAATAAAGTTTTATTGACACTCAGCCCCCTTCATTCTTTAAGTATGGCCTAAGGTTGCTTCCAGTGGTAGGACTGAGTCATTACAACAGAGACCTGGACACCACAGACCCTAAGCTGCCAGGTCAGATCCGCGCGGGGAACACCCTATCGCCAAATATCCACTTGGAGCTCTGCACATTTTTCCTCAACTAAAACCAATTGCAATAAAGCACAATAAAATTCATTTTAAAAATCCCAATGCTTAATCAAAAAAAAAATGTGGCCCCAGGATGTGGGCCTTTGAGCAGAAAGCCTGGCTGCGCATGGAGGGGCTGTAGGGTGAGGGCAGGGCTGGTGGGCCAGGGCTGAGCTGTTTCTGGAGTCCCAGGAGGCCTCAGGAAGCTGGGCAGTTGGCCCAGAGGGTGGGGCAGGGACCACCCAGACACAAAAGGTGTGGAGACCAGCTCTGAAAATGGGGTGGTAAAGAAAGAGAAGAAGGGGGCTGAGTGGGCGGTCAGAGCCGGGGGCCCAGGGAGTGGTGCGGTTCAGATAACAGTGTTTCCTTGCATCATGCACTGCCCTGTGTGGGAAAAACAGAGTCAAGAAAGGGCTCGTGGGTTTGTGGACACAGAGGTCACCAGTGGCCTTGCGGAGCACTGCTTCAGGAAGGTAGGACAACCCCGTGGATGCGGTTCAGAGGAGGTGGAGGAGGAGCAGAGCCCAGAGCAGAAGCCCCTGTCTTGGGAGCCATGCTGTGAAGGAAGCCAGCTGGTGGAATCATGGCCCAAAGGTGTCTGGTCCTCATCCTTGAATGTGACCTAATGAGGAAGAAGGGTCTGTGCAGGGGTGAGGAGGTGAAGCACTTTGAGATGGCAATCTGCTCCTGGACTCTCTGAACACCCTAAACGCCAACACGAGATGGCTATAAGAGGGAGGCAGTGGGAGATTTGATGACAGATAGGCAGAGGAGGCCGTGTGAAGACAGAGGCAGAGACAAGAGGAACACATAGCATGGAACCGCTGTGGCCCCCAGGAGCTGAGAGAGCCTCAGAGAGAGCTGGCCTTAGAGATGGCCTGGCCTCAAGAGAGGGTGTGGCCTCTAGTGAGGATGTGGCCTTAGAGGAGGTGTGGCCTCAAGAGAGGGTGTAAACTCTAGTGAGGGTGTGGCTTAGAGAGGGTGTGGCCTTAGAGGGGTGTGACCTCTAGTGAGGGTATGGCCTCAAAAGAGGGTGTAAACTCTAGTGAGGGTGTGGCTTAGAGGGGGTGTGGCCTCTAGTGAGGGTGTGGCCTTAGAGGAGGTGTGGCCTCAAGAGAGGGTGTAAACTCTAGTGAGGGTGTGGCCTTAGAGGGGGTGTGGCCTCTAGTGAGGGTGTGGCCTCAAGAGAAGGTGTAAACTCTAGTGTGGGTGTGGCTTAGAAAGGGTGTGGCCTTAGAGGGGTCTGGCTTCTGTGCCAGGAGATTCATTGCTAAAACGGGCAAATGGGTGTATAGGATCCTCATGTCCCCAGCTGACAGCTTAGGCCCCTCATATTTGGGAATCAAATTGAAAAGTGTTCTGACTCCACAGTCCACAGGATGCTACCATGGGATGAGGGGCAAATATAAGGGCAGAGGCGGGCTGGATCCTGGAAGCTGGGCAGTGGCTCACCCGGAGCCCCCTAGGCCTGACTGGCTGAGCCTGCCACCCTCATGCCCTACCCCCAGCTCCCCCGATTCTGCTGCTTAGTGCCACCTGGAAGCTGAGCCCCATCTGGCTCATAAAGTCAGCATGAAGACCCTGAGGCCACCGAGAAAGCCAAAAATAATTTAGTTAGGGGAGGAAGGTGAGGGCTAAGTTATAAATTAGGGCACAACCACATGCAGCACCAGCCTCGCTACCCTCTGCCCCTTGTTGACGCTGGGCCAAGCGGACCCTGTCGTAAGGATGCCCAGTGCCTGGACACCCTACCCCTACATGCCAGGGCTAGGCAGGCCTGTGGTCAGCAGCTGCCTGGGTTTAAAGGGGGCTCCAGTCCTCACAAAGGCCATGGGGAGGGCGGGTATGGGGTCTGCTCAGTAGGTACCCCTGTCCTGCTGGCCGCTCAGTACCCTCTTGACCCCTGGCCCCTCTCAGCTCACCCAGGAGTCACCAAGACCTGTCCGCTGGATTAACTCGGCTTTGCACATCATTTCCAAAAGAAGCTGGGCCACAAAACTCCCGTTCAGCCTTGTGAAGTTACCAGGTCTCCGCCCCAGCCTGGCTCCCGTACCCCCTGCCCGGCTGCCCAGGTCCCTCCACAGGTTTACCCATCTGGCTGTGCAGCCTCCAACATCTGCCCTCCCACCCCAACATGCAAGTGCACACAGAGGCAAGCCGGGCCATGTGTAAGCACACATGTGCAGGCCCAGGGCCTGGCTGTCCAGGGCTGGGGCAGGACGAGGGCCACGGTAGCTTTGAAGATATTGGATTCTGGGGCTGGGCTCAGAGTGCCACCACCTCCCAGGGTCCCTCTGAGACCACTGCCTCCTGGAATTTCCTGCTGACACTGGATATGGGGGACCTGGAGGGCCAGTGGGGGGCAGCCAGAGCCTCCAGGACCCTCACCCAAACCTTGTCCCACACCTTCCCCCGTTGCACCTGGTCTTCCCACACCAGGAAAGCCCCTCCCATCCTCCAGGCCCCAGAGCCCTCAGGCTGCCCCACACTCCTGGAAGCTGTGACTTGTCACATCTTCTGGTCAGCTTTTGGGCCCCAGCACAGCCCACAGCACGACCTCTGGAGGGGCTTGATTCATTTATTTTTTTTACCTACAATGAATTACTTGAATTTTTGCTTAATTATCATTATTGTTATTTTACGTCTGATACCCTGAGGGGCTTGAGAAGGGTGAACGGAGTGACACTCTGGAGGGGACACAGGGTGACCTGCAGGCCTTACATGTGAGTGGAGGTGGGACAAGGGGCTTGGATTCTGGGAGCTGGCCCCCAGGCTGTAATTACCAGGTGCACCCCCATCTGAAGTGGGGCGTGCTGGCCCCAGCCCCAAATTACAGAGCACAGCCTAGTGGCACAGCCCCGGGCAGGAAAACAGGGCCTGCCCCTGTCTGGCTCCCCAGCCCTTTGCCCAGCTGGCTTCTCCTCCACTGGGCCTGGCCACCCCAGAACCAGTGGGTGGCCTCCAGGGTCGCCTGGCAGCCAGGTCAGCCCTGCCCACCCCTGTGTCCATGCTCTGACAGCAGCCAGAGGGGCCCTGAAAGGATGAGCAGGGGCTGGATCCCCTCTGCTCCTCCCCAGCCTCCCACCCTCCCACCTCACCTGCATCCTCTGCATCTACCTGCCCTGCAGGTATCACACAGGGCCACAAAGTGGGTGGTTTAAAGCAACAGAAATAGGTTCTGTCCCAATTCTGGAGGCCAGAATTTAGAAATGCAGGGCTGGGCTTCCTCCAGAGGTTCAGGGAGGCTCCCTCCTGCCTCCTCCAGCTTCCGGGGCTGCTGGAGCTCCTGGCTGGCAGGTACATCACTTGTGTCTCTGTCGTCACAGCCGGCACTCTGCAACCTTACTTCGTTCATTCCTGTCAGCCCACGGGAATGTGGCCTCCAGGACGGGACAGCCGGGATCTGTGTCCTCTCCCAGCTGCACCCCAGCCAGCAGCTCAGACCTGGGGCACGGCAGGTGCAGAGAGATGGCCGCAGAGCCCGAGACAGCAGAGGGAGGCAGTGGCGCGTCATGCACCTTTGGGGCCAGCAGCTCAGGAAGGGCAGGCAGAGTCCTCTCTGGGGCCCGTGTCCTTTGGGGATGGTAGAACAGTGCACGGTGGGAGTACCTCGTACTCCTGGTGGAGCATGAGAACCTGGCGCAACTGGCCTTGCTGCAGGCTGACTAGCGGACGCTCTCAGGCCCAGGGGCTGGAATCTGTGCCTGCCAAGCACCCAGGTGATACGTGGGACGGTTGCTGAGAGCTGCCAGGGCTCCATCGTGTGCTGGGTGTGACGCCAGGGGTCCACACATGAGGCCCTTCACCCTCCTAGCAACTCTGAGATGCTCATAATTTAGAAGGGGAAACTGAGGCTTATGCTGGAGTACTGAGGAATGCCTTCCAGCAGCACTGCACAGGCAGTCGGCCTGCCAGGGGCAGAGGGGAGACAGTTCCTGGAAGGCAGCAGAAGCAGCAAAAGCCAAGAGTCTGGCCCATGCCAAGACTTGGGGTCCCTGGAAGACCATCCTGATGGCAGGAGCTGAGGCTTCCCTGGGGGCTCCAGGGGAGGTGGGAGGCCAGGCCGCTTTGACAAGCCCCCACTGAATCCTTCCAGTGGCCCCAGCCTTGTCCCAGCCCCTGCCTTGGGACTCCTCAGCCTGGGACTGGCTCATCCCCCCTTGCTGCCCACATCAGTCCATCCAGTCCCTTCTGCAAGCCCCTGCTCTGTCAACCCTCTTTCCTCCACCCCGACCCCTTGCCTGGGGTCCTGCCTTCCAGCTCCATGCTGACTGGCACCCTGAGTCCTCGCCAGCTCCCCAGGGAGCTCCTGGGGCCGAGGCAAGGCTATCCATCCCCTATGCAGCCACCCTGGCCCTAAGCAAGCAGGATCTTGCAGCCATGGCTGCACAAGGTCAGGGATGAAGGTACAAACAAGGTAAGCTTCTGGGGAGGCGGGGGAGGCTCCTGGTCAGCAAGAGGCTGCCGGGTGCAGGTGGTAACTGACTCACCTGGTAAGTCTTCTGAGGAGGGCCGGGCCAGTGGAACTCCCAACTGGGTCCCTGGGTAGGAAGTTGCCGGCAGGATGGATGGGAGCCAAGGCCAGAGTGTGCCTGGAGCAGCCCCTGGCTCAGCCAGGCAGCAGCTTGGGGCCTCGCCAGGTGGTGGCTGCCAGCCTCCCCATGAGAGCTGCTGCCTGCGGTTTGAGGCTTTGGCTTCCAGGCTGGCTTCCTCCCCAGTGGGCGGTGAGGCTGTGACTGCAGCAGGTCCCACCTGGGCCCTCCTGGGGCTAGGCCCTACACTAGCTCCTGCTTTTACTGGCTGGGCAATGGGGGAAGGGGGCTGAACCCTAGCCAGGTCCCCTGACTTGGTGGTGACAGCCCCACCTCTGGTGGGGATTAAGGAGGTGGTGTGTGGGAGGGGCCTAGCGTGGTGGCTGCTGAATTAGGTCCCCTGAGATGGACTGAAACCACAGAGGAGGGAAAAAAAAAATGAGTCCCTGGGAAGGTCTGAAAGTCATGCAGAAGAGCTGACATTTGAGCTGGGTATGGAAATGCAGCAGGGAGGAATGGAGGTGGCACTTCTCACAGAGAGGCCGGCCCAGCAAAGGCAAGGTGTGGCCAGGTGCTGCGCTCAGCATCATGCAGGAGCCTGGGTGTGTGCATGTCAGCGAGGAGGGCCAAGGGAGCAGGCAATATGGCGAGGACCCAGAGAACCAGCCCACAGAGCTTGGACTGGGGCCGAAGGTGCTGGGGAACCCTGGGGGGCCTGGAGCAGTGCCCCACTCGCCAGCCTGGCCATGACTGAACAACCAGCAGGACTCACCATGCATTCACCCAAGAGGAGCTCCCTGCCGGCCACAGTGATAAGAATTGCACACACCCAGGAAGAGGTCCCTGCCGGCCACAGTGAAGAATTGCACACACCTAGGTAGAGGTCCCTGCCAGCCACAGTGATGACAGTCTGTCTCCAAAAGCTGGCAGTGCCCCATGGGCTGGCATGTGGCTCCACAAGGGAGACTAGGGCTCTGAGGGAGGTCACATGGCAGAGAGGGGAATTCAGGGTGTGGACAAAAGGCGGAGATGGGAACATGTAGGACACATGCCCAGGACAAGGAGGAACCCCCGTACAAGGAGCTCAATGTCAGAAGCTGAGGTCAGAAATCGTCCGCCTGGCCTGGCACACCGCTGGCTGGAAACTCGTGGAGTTTCTGTGGCACCGGGCCCAGAAAGCTTCCCACGCACGGCCCCAGGCACTCTCCTGGGATTATGGTAGGTGTCTGTGGCCTCTCAAAGCATGGGCCCCGAACTGCCAGGCATGGAGGAGGATGGCAGCGGTACCCGAGGCCAGCCTGGATGCTGGGCAGCATAGCCCTGAGCTGGATGGCCCAGGAGTTCCCAGCAGCTACTGGCTCCATAGCTACTTGCATGTGGATCCTGGAGGGAAGCTGGGAGCCATCGCAAGCTAAAAACTCTGCTGGCAAACAAAACAGAGGGTTTGATTGTGAAATGGAATGGTGAAACCCCAAAGGAGCCGCTGCATACTTCACGGGGTTCCTGGGCTCTTCTGAGACAATCGGACTGACTCGGGGCTTTGGGTTTGGCTGAGGGTGTGAGGTCCCGGGAGCAGGAGGCAAGGACAGGAGGGGTGCCTGTACACTCCAGGGCCTGGTCATGGGCACAGTCCCTGAGAACATGCCATCTGCACAGCCTGGGATACTGCAGGGCCACCTGTGCCCTGGGGCCCCTGGTGTGGGTGAACATCCTCAAAGGGACGTGGTCCCTGACTCGTCAGCTCATCCTAGGACCCCAGGGACCAGACCAGAGCATGCCACTAAGTAGGGGACCCCACGTCAAGCGGAGGCAGAGCTTCTCTATTCCCACAGCTGTCTCTCCCCAGCCTCGACCCCCAGGGCCTGGTGGTCTAAAGACAGGCCAGAATGGGGCTGGAGTCCCACTGGGCACTGCACAGAGTGGAAACCTGACAGCCAGGGAGCAGCTTCCCAGGGCTCCATGCCCAGCCCCTCCCCAGCACCCAGGCACACAGGGACACTCCATGCACCCAGGGACAGGTGTCCAGTGGGGCCGTCTGCCCAGGCCACCTGGGCACATATGGGGGCCCCCTTCCTTGCTCCCCACATTTCAGAGGTGCAGCCAGGATGGGACAGGAAAAAGCCTGGGGGCCAAAGGGCGGCTTGGACTCCACATTGCCCTGTGTGGACGCCACATCACCCTGTGGGAGGCCAAGGCCCACCAGTCTCCCTCCCCAGCCCCTATCCCAGCAGCCCACACTTCCTTATCCCACAAGGACCCCTCGCCCAGTCCCTGGCCCGGCCCTCCAGACCGCACTGGACTGATGATTACTGGTCATTCCCACAGAACCACCTCCAACACCCCCTTACAGCTCCCAGGTCAACAAGGACCTTCCAGAGCCTTCTCTGGCCAGCCCAGGCCAGACACCAAGAACACAGCAGTCGACAGTCAGCCCCAGACCTGCCCTCACCAAGCGCACACCTGCCCATGGGTCCCCAGCGGCCCCGACCCAGCTCCCTCAGACCCTCGTCCACCCATGGGTCTCAGAGAGTGGGGTCCAGCACCCCTTACCTGGCCACCAGAACCCAAAGCTGTGGTTAAGACTCTCCTCTAACACCTGAAGTGTGGGATTCCTTCTAGAGTAGGCCAGGTCTCAGCCAGACGGCCCAGCAGCTCCCCAAGGCGTCCATGTTTCTCCCAACAGCGAGCTCAGCCCTCCGCAGCACAACGCTGTTAAAAGGTGCTGTTTGCTAGAAAGTTCCACCTCCAGACCCCTCCTCACACAAGCATCTCCTGGGCCCTGCAGGTCTGGTAACTGGGGGAAGTGGCATCACCGATTTTGAAATCGTTTTGCAAATGTTTTCCCTTTGTTTTGTTTTATTTAGAAATTTCTCGAATTTTTACCAAGTTAAAGAGATAACCACAAGAATGTGCAGCCCAAGTGAACAACTGACATAAACAGCCCCTCCCCCACTGCCCAGCCTTCCCCCAAACCACGGCCCCCCAACTCAGCCGCAAAACACGCCAGACATGTAGAAGAAAATAGCTGTGCAGATAGAGCTGGGTGAGAAGCACAGCCCGGTGCCTGGGCCGAGGCGTGCGCACACACACCTGCACACACATGCCTGTACCTGCACACGCACGCCAGCGTGCACACCACACACAGCGTCTGGGTGACCTTGTCCCCAGGCCAGGCTGTAAAGCTGCAGAAGCTGCTCAGGGTGGGGCAGGCTGCTGGCTCCAGGCCCCCCCCCCCCGTCCTGCCCAGCACTGTTTGGTTTCTCTCTGCCTCAGTTTCCCCTTCTCCGCCCCTCACATCTCCCAGTCTTTTGGAGAACCAGTGAGATGGGGGTGACAGGCCCTGCATGTCAGCGCACATAGCCACGCCATGTGGGATGACAGCCCACGTCCTGCAGAGGGCCTTGCAGCCGGGGCCTGCTTCAGGGCACAGCGGGGGACTTCCGGCCATAGCAACCCTGCCCTGGTCTACCCCTCAGACCTACCCCTGCACCCCAAGGCTACAGCTCCAAGTCTGTGCCACCCAAGGCTATCCCACCAAGGCAGCATGCCCCTCAAGTCTGTGCCCCCCAGGCTATCTGCCGCAAAGCAGCCCCAGCTCCTCCCCAGAACCCTTCCCCAGCCCTCGGTGAACTGCCTTCTCCACAGGAAGCTGCCCGGCTCACAGGCGGCTGGCAGTCTCCACTGCCTACGGGCCTCCCCTGAAGAGGCAGATTCCTTGGCCCAGAATACGCCACTTTAAGAAACCAAGTTGGGATTCGAATGCAGGGACTTCCTACTGCAACTGCTGGCCTGAGGCTCCGGGCCTGGGGCAAGCGCACACCACGGCCCTCCTGCCTGCGGCACACGCCCCGGTCCCCCAGAGGCATCGGGAGGCATTGCTTGGCCCAGAGAAGAGCAGCACTGATGGGGAGGCCCAGGGAGCTGGGGAGGCCTTGGGGGCACCGATGGGAGGGTCTAGGAGCCCCCCCTCCCTATCTTCCCTCAGGAAGATGAACTCCGGCGCTCCACCAAGGACAAGCTGGTCTTGAGGAATTTCGCTGGCACAGAGACAGGAAGGAGAGGATCTTGGCCTTCCAAAATGTTTACTACATCAGGAACTAACACACTACGCACGGGCTCAGTGATGAAGAATAAACACACACACTCACTCAGGACAAATTGAGTGCAGGCCTAGCCCAGGGCTTCCCACTGCGGGGGAGGCTGGGAGGGTTCAGGCCTGCCGCGGCCACAGACCGTGAGTTTGGGGGTCAAGCGGGTGGGGACCAAGGGCAGGGCCACATCCCAGCCCTCCCCACCCAGGGCCCGCGCCCTCCCTGGCTGCTCTGAGCCTGCTGTCACGGTTACACAAGGCCAGCCTCCATTTCTTCATTAATGCCCCACCGAGGGGGTCTGCTAACCCGCAGCCTCAGGAATGTGCCTTTATAGAGCAGAGGATGCAGCCGCTGAAGGGCCGGGCAAGCTGCACCGACGGGGGCTGGAGGTTCTGGCCTGGATGGCTCCCCTGGCCCTCCCTACTCTGGCCCGCGCTGGTCCAGGCCAGGGCAGAAGGAGGTCAGCTTGTGCAACGCCTCCCTGGGCGAGCTCTGCACCAGAAGCTGGTGATGGGGACGGAGGAGGCTCTGGAAGAGGGCCCAGAGTGAGAGAGCAGCATAAACCCGACAGGCCTCCAGCATCCCTGCCTCCCTTTGTCCACAGAGGCTGCCTCAGGTCCGGCGGCACAGCTGCTAGCCTGAGCTCTGTGACCTCGGGCAAGGAAGGAAGGCCCCGGAGTCAGGTGCTGGTCTGCAACACGAGAGAATCTCGCCATCCAGCAAGGCTGCCAAGGGATCTTAGGGGAGGCCCTCACCCTCGTCTCTCCCCTATGGTTCTGACACCTGCCAGCCTCACACACGGGGCCTCTGGGCCGCGGGCCCCTCCCTCCCCCTCATCCTTGCATGCATGCTGTTCCAGCCTTCAGCAATGCTGTTCCAGCCTTCAGCAATGCTGTTCCCTGGTGACCACTCCTACTCCAGCCCCCTGTGCCAGTGCCTTCCAAAATGTCCCTTCATTTCTGAAACCAAAGGAGTATCCAGTCCAGGAAGGGCCCCTGGAGAAAGAGAAACGCTGACCCGGAAGGGACCTCCGAGGGCCATCAGTGGAGGTCCCTTTGCCCTCCCATGCACCCCGCAAACCAAGGACGCAAACCCCTCATATGCTGCCAGAAGCCCCAGAGGAGCCTCTCAGCTCCAGCAGGGCCGTGGGTGCAGGCCCAGATCGGAGGGGCAGGAAGGCCCCTCTGGGCTGGAAGCAGGACAGGGCCCTTCTGATGGTGTCAGGGGACCTGGGGAAGCTGAAAGCTGAAAATTCAACCTCACAGAGGCAGACTCACTGCCAGGTGGGGAGGGGAGACCCTCTGTCTCTTGTGGCAGGTGCATACTGGGGGTCCCTGACGGATGGTGGGCAGGGGCACCCCAGGACCATGGGCATCTTACCAAGGACAGGAGCAGGAGGCAGGGGCATCAGACCTCCTGGGAGCAAGACTTCCAGGTTCAGCAGCAAGCTCAGGAGCGTCCTGCCCAGTCCTCACCACCCCCGGCCCCACCAGCACCGCTCCTGGATTCTGCCCCTCCACGGCCATCTGACAGTTGAGCATTCACATTGCGTTGGCCCCTCCAGGAAGCTTCCCATCCTCCCAGCGGGGGTGCCTCCTCCTCACCCCACACGGCCTGCCCATCCCTGTCTGCTTCAGAATCTTTCTCCTTCTAGAGGGAGCTCCTTGCAGGCAGGAGCCTGCTCCCTGAATGCCCCGTGACCGTGAGGGTGAGTCAGAGCCTCCTGCCCAGGGAGGGCACCTGGAGGGGAGGCTGGACTGCAGGGTGTCTGCACGTGACCAGAAACCCAGGCCCAGCTGGGGCAGGGATTCCTCACCTTCCTCGAGGATGTGGCCGAGTTTATCCTGAACCCAGAACTCCCGCCGGTCCCAGCCCATCTCCCTTGCTCACTCCCCCTTCTTTCCTGGTGGCTGCTGCCTGCCCCCACCTGCAGCCCTGTTCTGGCTGGCACTGGGCACAGCAGGCCAGCTATGTTCTCTTTGATATCCCCAGACCCTAAGAAGTGGCCTGGCTGATCCCAGCCCACCTTCCTTAGGGTCACTGCTGGCCCAGACACACCACTGTGCCCAGCACTGCTCTCTGGGACCTTCCCCGTGACCCCCTCCCACTAGGAGGCATTGGGATCCTCAGGAGCTGCAGGCCCCCATTCGTGGTGAGTCCCCAGGTCTTGGCCCTTGGCGATGGCTCCTCAGCCTGCCACATCCCTTGTGAAGTGTATGTAAATTATACATCCCTATGCTGGTCCTGCCAGCTGGCACAGGGCACCCTCTGATGAAGAGCAGCACCTGGGTGCCAAAGTGCCCTCGGGGACAGGCTGCCGGGCTGGGTGCACCCACACGCTCCTCTGCCAGCTCACCTGCTGGCCACGCCTCTCACCGCAGCCCTAGTTGAGGATGCCAAGAGGGAGCCACACCCCCACCTTGCCTGAGGACAGTGCCTGTCACCCGCTCAGACGCAGCTCCAGCAACTGCTCCCTGGAGTGGGCTACGAGGCAGGGAGGCCCCGCACTTTTGAGCACTCCTGTGCCCAAGTGCCCTGGCTCGGCCAAGTCAGGGAGAGCCAGGTCACAAGAGAGGCCACTGTAGTGACAGGGCCTGGAGGACAGGCTGCCCCAAGCTGGCCTGGGTGGGGCGTTGCGGGCGCTGGGCTGTGTGTGCCCAGGGGCCCAGCATCCCATCCTGCCTCTCTGGTCTCAAAATCATCTTGCTTTTCAGCCTCACGAATTCGTGCAGTGTTTGCTCATCCACACATTTATTGGGCACCCACAGACCGCACGCCCTGCTGGGCTTCAGGTCCCCTGTGCTCCGGTAAGAACAGCTCAGTCCTGACACGGATCTGAGGGCGAGTGAGGTAGAGCCGCCCCGGGCATGCCCCGCCTAAGCCTGCAGACGTGTTTTCCTCGGCCCCGCCGGGCCCACTGCGAGGGCAGCTTTTCACCAAGCCAAGGTGGCCCCTGTGCCCAGACAGCCCAGATTACAGTGGGCACACGCTGGCGCAGACACCGGCAGGGCCGCCTTGTTATCTCAGACACTGACGTCACCTGTCTGTGGGGTGGGGGGGGTTGCAGGGAGGCCACTTCCCAGAGCCAGGCAGGAAGCCTGGCCAGTGCAGGGAGGGAGGGGCACAGGCCCATCTCAAGCCTGCTGGGCCAGGGAACCAGGGCCCCTGGGTTCCCTGATGCAGCAGTCCCCACTCTGCACCCCAGGGGCCTCCTGGGCTGGGCCAGCTCTGCCCCTCCATAAGCTCTTTCCCACGCCAGAAACCTGCAGGACAAGTGGCCAGCCCAGGCCAGCTGTGGTCCTATATGCTCTGCTGAGCTCTCTGAGTCCAGGTTTTGGGGGCGTGCACTTGGTCCAGGGTCCAGGGGTTTATTTCACAGGTGCTTCCCAGTGCCTCACGGTTGCTAAGTGGGGGGCTGGGAGACAGGCAACGGAGACTGGTGACAAGGGACCTCCCCAGCAGGCCCCTGGCACGGGTGGAAGGACAGGAGCTGGAGGCAGGGAGAAGCCGAGGGTGTTGGGTCTGCAGTCTTGATAGGGCAGGGAAGGAGGGACTGGACACCTGGGGAGGCTGGGCAGGGCTGGACTCAAGACAAGGGATCAAGTCCAGAGCAGCAGAAGGGACCACCATGCCAGGCTCAGGTGCCCTAGAGGCCAAGGGAGGAAGATCTGGGGCCTCCAGACATGGTGCACCAGAGAACCCTTCACATCAGCATGGCCAAGCAGGACCCGCGTGGTGCTTGAAGCTGGGCCCTGGACTCACCTCCTTCCCACACTGGACCCTCAGCAACCATGCAGGTGGGTTCACTCCCCTTTCCACTCGCCACCCTGCAGAGGCAGGCTTCTCCTGGCCAGCCAGCCCACCAGTGCCCCTCCACCAGGAACCCCACCTGGCCCAACCCACAGCTCATGTGTTCCCAGGGAGGTCCAATCCTTCGGGCTGGCCCCTCTTTCCTCCCCAGCCACCTGCCATTCCAGTGACAGCCAGGCCAGACTCCCTGCTGGGTCCCCAAAGGTCAGGGCCTCTCTTCCACCTCTGTTACCTCCCTCTGTTCCTGCTGCCTCATGGCACACTTCTTTTGGGTCATTTTACGGGTGTCACTTGGAGCTTGAGGGTTTCAGCCTCATGGGTGTTTAGATTAGAGTCAGAAAGAGGGGAGACCTTCACCCGGGGGCAATGTATCAAAGACAGGCAGATTGCTCTCTCCATAGACCTGCACAGCCATCTTGGCAGCCCATTTTACAGAGGAGAAGGCTAGACCGAAGGAATGAGGTACCTTTCGAAGGCCACACAGAGCCAGGACAGCCACTGGGACCCCAGCCTTTGTGCTCCCTGTGTGTTTCTGTCACTGTCATTATGGGAAATAAAAAGTCCTGAAAGAACAGTCTCAGGTCCTGGTCCTGGTCTTAGATGTGACTTATGATGACCTCAAATCTATAAGCCACAGATGCAGTGGGTGAAATGAGGCAACCTTTTGTTTGTCAGCCAAAAACTCACTCAAGAAGTTTTCTTAGCAATGGGCTTCCAATTACCAAACCAGGATGCTATAGAATTGTGGTGGAAAGGGTGGCAGATAGATGGGTGGATAGGTGGATGGGCGAATTAATGGATAGATGGATGCATGGATGATGGGTAGATGGGTAGGTGGGTGAATGGATGGATGGCTGGATGAATAGATGATGGATGGATGGGTAGGTGGGTGAATGGATGGAGGCTGGGATGGATGGATGGATGGATGGATGGAGGCTGCAATGGATGGATGGATGGGTGGGTGAATGGATGGAGGCTGGGATGAATGGATGGATGGATGGATGGGTGGGTGAATGGATGGAGGCTGGGATGAATGGATGGATGGATGAATAAATGGATGGATGGATGGATGTGTAGGTGGGTGGAAGGATGTATGAGATGGACGGGTGGATGAGTGGATGGGAAGATGGGTGTGTGGATGGATGGATGGTTGGGATGGATGGATGGATGGATGGATGGGTAGGTGGGTGAATGGAAGGAGGCTGGAATGGATGGATGGATGGATGGATGGATGGTGGATGGATGGTGGATGGATGGATGAGTAGGCAGATGGAAGGATGAATGGATGGGTGAGCGGGGATATGTAGACATGAGGATGAATGTAGATGTGTGAATAAGTAGGTGGATGAGTGAAGAGAAGGTGGGTGCATGGAAGGGTGGATGAACAGTTGGATGGAGGAATGAATGGATCCTCAAATAGCACTTTCTTTGGCTAAAGTGTTGTAACCCTGGGTCATGGAGAACGGTTGCCAGGTACCCTCCACCCTGTGAGTCTCTGGTTCTTCGCCATGAACCCCAGGGCCACACACCAGTGTGGCCTCTCAATCCCCAAATAAGGTGGACAAAGTCTGCCCTGGCGGGCCCAGGGAGCAGGAAGTCCGGGTGGGGTGGGAGGCGCTGCTCCCGGAGCTGAAGTCAGTTCCTTCTTTTCTAAACAATGGGGCCTGGTCTGATCTCTGCCGCACCTCCACCCTGCTCCACCCAAGCTCCCTCCACATCTGATGAGGCTCTGGGCCCTCAGAGCTGGACGCAGGGAGCTGGGGGTGGGAGCAGGAGGACCAAAAAGAGCAGGACCCACATAGCTTGCAAAGGGCTTGGTCGTGGAAATGCTGCCTTCCTTGCGGCCGAGGCTCCTGGAGCCAGCTTCCCCCAAGCTTCTCTCTGTAGGAGGCCCGGAGCTGGGCGTGATGACACGTCCCACTCCCCGCCATCCCTTGCTGGCCAAGACATGACTTTGGTTTCTTATTTTCTTCTTTCTTCTTCAAGTCCGTAACTGGAAGACCCTGCATCACTCCTCTCTCCCGCGTCCTCTTCCTCACGGTCGTCCTGTTCTGTGCCCCTCTCCCTGCCCCACCATGGCCAGTCTGACAGAGGAGGAGACTAGAAGTGTAGAGTGAGAGGGAAAACCAGGTCTGCCCTTGCCAGGGCACAGGGAGCCAGACTTGCCAACCGTGGCTCCCAGGCTCAGAGACCAAGCTGGTGCCCTCAGGTCTGAGCAGGGGCCCTCCTCTGCTTCCCAGGCCACTGTCCCCAAAGCTGGTCCCTGACTGTGGGTGGCAGAGACAACAGGGTGGGCTGAGATCGTGTCCCTTTGGTCCTTTCTTCTTGTAGCCCAGCCCACTGCATCTTGTTTCAGCTCAGTCAGGGCGCTGGCCTCCAGCTCTGTCCCCTGCATTGGCAGGAGAGAGGCTCTCCCACAGAGCTGCCCCAGGGGCAGAAGGACAAGCTGAAAACCGGAGAACCTCACTTCCTCATGCTAAGGGCAGACAGAGTGTTCCACAGCCCTGGAGACACCAGCCACCCTCCTCCCAGTGGGCCTCCTGGAAACAGAGATGGCTTCAGGGGCTCTGACCTCCTGGGCAGCCACTTAGGGCCCACAGAACCCTTTCCACGTGGAAATAAGGTCTCTTCTGAGGGTAGGGGTGCTGTAGTGCAGAGCAGGGGCAGGGCCGGGAACTAGAGACACAGTCCTGTGTGAACCCAAAATGAACGCGGCCCATCCTGTGCCTGCTCCACCCCAAAGCCCACCTGCTCCCACCCAGCTGGCCCAGGGAAAATCTGGTGGTGACAGTGACAGTGACTGTCCCTCACACGCCCTCCATGGCCAGGTGCCGGCAGTATGTTCCGTAAGCATCGCCTTCGAAATCCCAAAGGGGTCGGGACTGTCACAGTTTCAGGCGAGGAGACTGAGGAGCAGTCTCCATTAAGTGGCTTTCCCGCAGACACACACTAAGGGGCACAAGAGCCAGGCGTTCGAGCCCAGGTCAGCCCAGCTCCAGCCACGGCCACAGGAGCTGACCACAGCCCCCAGCAAGGAGCGCCCCAGGGAGGCCTGGACCCAGCACCTCCAGCCCAACCCGGGAGGAGGCTGATCCAGCAGCTAGGTCGCGCCTGGGTCCAGCCGGGGTTCTCAGTGGAGGCTGCCCCGCACTGAGACTCAGGCATCCTTTCACCTGCTGATGCCCAGACACTGCTGAGGCTGACACAACAGACCCACAGCCTGGGTCATCACAGACGGGTGCTTCCTGGCTCTTCCTGACCATTGCTGAATGAGTGAATGGATGGATGAATGAATTAACAAATGACGGCTGACTGATGAAAATCACCAACACAGATGGAGCCAGAGCTGCTGTGGAGCAGAGGCAGAGGTACAAGCCCCTCCTGTGCCCGTGTGTGTGCGTGCACACACATACACGTGCACATACACACACACACAGGGGTGCACGCACACACACACATGGGTGCACATATGCACACACACAGGTGCACATATACACACGCACACGTGCACATACATACACACAGGGGTGCACACACGCACACACACATGGGCGCACATGCACACACACACGTGCACATACACACACAGGGGTGCACGCACACACACACGGGTGCACATACACACATACGCGTGCACATACATACACAGGGGTGCACACACGCACACACACATGGGTGCACATACACGCACACACACACGGGCACACATACACACACACGGGTACACATACGCACACATACACACGGCACACATACACACACACGGGAGCACATGCACACACACGTGCACATACGCATACACACGTGGGTACACATACGCACACACACGGGCACACATATGCACACACACACGGGGGCGCACATGCACACACAGATGCACATTCATACACATATGTGCCTACACACACAAACGCATATTCACATACATACATGCGAACACACACATGTGCAGCAGGCCTCCTTGGTCAAGGCCTCTAGAGCTTTGGCCTTCCTCAGGGTTCCAGGGACCCAGAAGACCCACAGTGTTGTCATGCCTCAGCCCAGGGCCCCAAGTGAGTGTGCCAGCATCCCTGAGCCTGCCCAAAAATCCCGGGTTTCCATCGCTCCCAGCAGGAAGCCATGCCGCATGCAGGAGGCCTCCCTCACCTGCTAATCTCCTCTGATCCTGCCAACCCCTAGATGAGGGCAGCCAAGGGGACCCCAGTGGCGCAGAGCAGGGCCGAGGAAGGGGACCAAAGGCCCAGGGGGCCTTGCTCCTGGAGCCGACTCCACTCAATGCCAGGGCACAGAGGGAGACCAGGCACTGCGGCCAGGGCCCCCAGGAGGGTCGTGGGTGCCTGCTCAGCAACCCTCGGCCATCACGTGGCTGCAGGCCCAGCCTGTTGCTAGGATTAGTCCCGGATTAGCCCACTGAGGTCCCAGAGCCTCAAGTGTCCTGGTCACCAGTGCTATAGAAACCTGGCCAGGAGCCGGGCATGGAAGCTGACTCTTCCTTGGTAGGGTCTTCCCTCCAGGCCCAGTCTAAGCCTCACCCTCTCCTGAGCCAGCTCTGAAGTGCCTGGGGCCTGGGCTCCCACCCCTGAGGCCTGCAGAGCCCTCCTCCACAGAGCTCTGCACCCAGGGAAGTTGTAGGTTTCCAGAATTAGCTGTTTTCCAGATCCTGGGATGAAAACAGATGACCGATCACGTTGTGCCTGAAGTGGAAAAGCGGAGCGTTTGCTCTCTCCCTTCCCACATGCTCCTTAATGCAGAAAGCGTCGCTGCTGGTTCACCCTGCAGCCCCAGGAGCACCCTGGAGCTTCCCTCCCCAGGCCCAGCCCAAGCACCACCTCAGAACTCCCCCGTGTCACTGATCCTCCATCCCATCTGTCTGCCCGGAGGGAAGGCCAGGATGGGGCTGCGGGACCCAGGATCAGGCCTCACAGGTACAGCGGCCAGGTCACAGCCCATTGCGGGACAGCTGGAGAGGCTCTGAGAGCTTCCTGTGACACCTGAGAGGCTAGCAGGAGGAAGGCCAGAGCCAGCAGCCAGGACCTGACCACTTGCCCAGGCTGGGCTGAACTCCTGGCCAGGGTCCTGTTGGCAGCATGACCTGGCAGGGGCTGTCTGTCCATTCTTCCCCCTCACAGATGTCCCTGGCCATGGTGGGTGTGACTGCCTAGCCCTGAGCTCCAAATGCACCTTTCTGCCTCTCCTCTTCTCCATCAGGTGAGGCCAACCTTCCCAGGGGCCGTCCTGGGCTCCTCACTGCTCTAGGCCCTCATAAAAGGCTCTCACTCTGCCCTCAGCACATACCAGGGTCTGACCACCCCTCCTCCGGTCCCTTTATTCCTAAGCAGAGGCATCCACTAGCCCCTCTTCACTCCAAGAAAAAGCTATATCCCTTTCAGGCTTCCTGGCACCTTCCTGGGCTCGCTCCCCTGGGTTCCTCAGGTGTGTTTCTAAACAACCCACGCTTCCTCCCTATCCACTGCCACATCACCTCTAAGCAAGGCTTGCACCCGCTGCTCCTGCCAGGAGATGCTGTCCCCCGGGTGTTCATGCGAGTATGTGGTGGGGGCTAGAAAGGTATGTAGATGAGTAAATGGATGGGTGGGTGGGTGGGTGGGTGGATGGATGGATAGGTGCATAGGTGGATGCATGGATTCATGGAAGGAAGAGAGGGAGAAAGGGAGGAAAGGAGGGAGGGAGGGAGGGAGGGAAGAAGAATGGATGCATGAATGGGTCCATAGATGGGTGCATGAATGGATGGATGAATGGATGAACAGATGGATGGATGGATGGATGGATAGAAGGAAGGATGGATGGGTGGATGGATACATGAACAAATGAGTGGGTGGATGGATGGATAGATGAATGGGTGAGTGGATTCATGGATGGATAGATAGATGAATGAGTCGGTGTATGAATGGGTAGGTGAATGGATGGATGGATTGGTGCATAGAGGGTGGATGCATGCATGGATGGATAGATAGATGGATGGATAAATGGATACATATAGGAGTGAGTGAATGGGTGAGTGGATGGATGGATGGAAGGAAAGAAGGATGGATAGATGAATACATGGATGAATGACTGGGTGTGCAAATAGGTGGGTGCATGGTGGGTGGATGAATGAATAGATTGGTGGATGGACAGATGCATGGACGGACAGATGGAAGGGTGGACGCCCTTTCTTAATGCCAGCCAAGGAATGCAGCCAAGTGGAAAGGCCCACGTGGGCAGCTGTCTTCCCACACCACTCACCCTGACCTGAAAACAGCTGCTGGGCCCCAGGTGTTGAAGGGGCCAAAAGAGATGTGCCCAGCCAGGCTGTGGAGATGCCGCTTGCCGGCTGCTCTGAGCTGTGCTCTGCTTTCTTCCTCTGTGCCTGCTCTGGGGACTTGGCCACTCTGGGCCATCTGCAGGCTTCCCTGACATGTCCTGTATCCAGATCACAAGCCAAGTCCTTCCAATGTCACCCTTGATTGCTGTCCCTTGTGCGACTCACGCTGGTCCTCCCTGTGTGATCATGGGCTATTCGCCTCTGCCACATACCGCCCTCCCCACCCACACTAATCTAGGTGGGACTTGTCCAGCGCACACAGCTGCTGAGCCTCAGAGTCAGACCACGCCCACGGCCAGGGCTCCTTAGCTCCCCTCCAACTCTCCGTCTGCACAAGCCTTCCTCACACCAGCTTCTTCCCCTCTGGTCCAGTTGCATCTATTTCACCCCTGCCAGAAGATAGTGTTAGTCGCCTATGGCTGCACAATAAATTACTCCAGAACTTAGAACAATAAAGACTTAAAGTGGTAGATATTTATCATCTTGGTTTCTGTGGGTCAGGAGTACAGGAGCAGCTTAGCCTGGTGGTTGTGGCTTGGCTTGGCTGCCACCCCATGACACCCCAAGCCAAGCCACCAGCCCTGGGCCACAGCCATCTGAAGACTGATGGACTGGAGTGTCCCCCCCCAAGGTGGCTCCTTCATGCCTGGCCACCTGGTGTGGCTGTTGGAGGGAGGTTCAGTTCTTCCACACAAACCTCTGCAGGGGCTGCTTGAACATCCTCATGACATGGCAGCCAGCTTTCCCCAGAAGGAGTGAAGGGAGAGCGGTGGGGGAAGAAGGATGCTGCTGTGTCGATTATGACCTGGCCTCAGAAGTCCCCCTGCTTGTCATCCCCACTGATCACACAAATGCATCCTGTTAGTGTGAGAGGGGCCACACAGGGGCAGAATTCCTGGACGTGCAGATCTGGGGCCATCGTGGAGGCTGCCGTGACCTGCAGTTAGCATGCTCTTCTTTCCTCCACAGATGACATTAAGTGACAGGAGCAGTGAGTAAGGCAGCCCCAGACTGACCATCTTCCTGTTCCATTCCCGACACCTGGAGACCTGGCCCAGCAACACCTCCAGCCCCCTCTTCCTTCCCCACAACGGGCTCAGCTCAGGCCACCCTGAGCGCGGGGGACATGGTGTGCCTGCAGCTGTGTCAGCAGGACATCGAGTGTTTCTGGGGTAGTCCTGGACCCTGAAACCCTCCAATGCTGAGATAGAGGAGGGGTCCCTCCCTGCTGTCCCCTCCCCTGGCCCCTCGACTCTGAAGACTCACCAGCCACAGGTGGGAAGGGGAAAGCCAGGGTTTTGGGTGGGATGGTGAAGGGCCCTGCTGGAAGGCAGGACAGCTGATGGAGGGTGGGGAAGGCATCCCGAGGCCCTGGGGGGGACCAGGGCACTGTCTGTGTGGTGCTCCCTGTCCCCAGCCTGGGCCTAGAGGGCAACCCAGGGATCCTAGGACCTTGTTCAGTGGTGGAGGCCTCTGAGGGGAGAATGCCAGAGAGAGTGGGAGTGCCAGGGCTCTGCCAGGTACCCTCCATCCTGGCATGGGCTCCTGGGAGGGGGAGGGGGTGTTGACTTCCAGGGGCTGCCCTGGAAATCAGGTAGCCTGGCAGTCCCCAGACCTGCCACCCCTTGCTGAGGGAGCCTGCAGGCTCTTCTTCCCAGGCCTCCCCAGCACTTGAGAGCCTTCTCCCTAGCACTGACCCATGGCTGGGAGAGGGTCAGGGCCTCGAGGGAGCACAGCTGGGCCTGCATGGCATGCAGGGGTCAGCTCCTCCAGGCCCCCCCACCTTCAAGCAGCAGTGCCCAGGCCCAGCTGGGCAGGGCCAAGTCCAGGAGAGCCCCCCGCCCTCCCGGGGAGCTCCCGGCCAGCCGCCCACTGCAGCGGCCTGTGTAACAGTGACGCCCGCTATGCCAGGAACGCCACAGGCCCCTGGGCTGCCGTCAAGCTCCGTCATTCTTTTTATTAAAAAGCAAAACCTAAACCAAGAAAACAAAGTGATTGAGTTTCTCCTCAGAACAGCAGGCCCCACAGAAACAAGGAGCGACCGCCCCACTGGGTTGGGGGACCCTCACCCACCACGCAGGAAAACAGCCGAGTTCTTCACACAAACAGGAAGCAGCTGGTCTTCCCTGAACGTGAGGGGAGGGCTGGGGTCTCTGCAGGGGCTGCCTAGAAGGTGGCGCTGGAGCCAGGCCCTCCAGGAAACGGCCAGGCTGGAATTCCCCCACCAGGAGCCCCTGGGCTTCGCGCCTGGCCGGGGGAGTCGGGCTGGCAGACGAGGGTGGGCTCCCTGCACACAGCCTTCCCTGCCACGGTGGGCTCAGCGGCTCTACCCCGGCTGCGGAGACCCAGCCCAGAGCACACAAACTAGCTGGGCTTCTCGTGGGGCAGAAGGTGGGGGGCAGGAGACGGGGAGCCACGCTGGACAGGTCCAGGGCCTTTGAGGGGCTTCTGCAGCCCAGACGGGGCCCTGGAGCCTGCAGGAGCCCACCCTGGTGGCATCGAGTTGGGGAAGGGGTCTGTGTGAGCCAGGTTCAGAGAGAAGGGTATGAGGCAAGTTTTAAAGAATTGGTCTAAAATAGAAGAAGCTTAAAGCAGGAAAGTTTAGCCTGCCAGAAGTTAGAGCATGTTCTAGAGTAACAATAATTAAAACCTCATGGCACTGATGCAAAGATAGAGGTATAGGCTGGGGAGGAAATGTGGAAGTCTGGAAGTGGAACCAGCAACCTACACAAAAAACATTAAAACTCCAGAAAAAAAGAGCACTGCCTTTTAAAAGCACGGTATAGGACCTCAGAAGCCCTTCCACAAAGGAGCACGAGGGAGCTGCCTCAAACATTGCCTTGAGATACTGTGTTAGTAATTTGGAATTAAATTCAAGCAAAGAGAACACTTATGTCCACACAAAAACCTGCTCACAAGTATTCATAGCGGTTTTATTCATAATTGCCAAAACTTGGAAGCCACTGGGATCTTTCAGTGGGTGAGCGGGTGAACACACAGTGGTTCGTCCGTGTGAGGAGCGCTATGCAGTGCTTAGAAGTTAGCTGTCAGCCGCGAGAAGACACGGGGGAACCCCAAATGCCTGTCACTGAGTGAAAGAAGTCGCTCTGCAAAGGCCACGCGCTGTGATTCCACCTCTGTGACGTTCCCGAAAAGGCAAAGCTGTGGAGACAGTGAAGAGACAGGTGGCCGCCACGGTTCGGGGGCAGCAGGGACGGAGAGGTGCAGAGCCGTGACTGTAGGGCGGGGACCTACTCTGTCTGGGACTCGTGGTGGATACAGGGCATCATAACATTCGTCCAGACCCATAGAACATGCAACCCCTGGAGTGAAGCTGGAATTCTGTGCGCATCCCTGTTGGTTGGTTGATTGTGAAAGAAGCCGTGTGTATTCAACACATTCCTAATAGGGGAAGCGTGGTGGAGGCGTGAGGCGGGAGGTCCACGGTAACTCACTGTGCTTCCTGCGTGAGTTCTCTGCAGTCCTAACCCAATTTTCCTCTTCACCAAGGACCGTCTGTCCATCACTTTTTTTTTGTTTGAGACAGTTTCACTCTTGTTGCCCAGGCTAGAGTGCAGTGGCGCGATCTCGGCGCATGGCAACTTCTGCCTCCTGGGTTCAAGCGGTTCTCCTGCCTCAGCCCCCTGAGTAGTTGGAATGACAGGCATGTGCCACCACGCCTGGCTAATTTTGTATTTTCAGTAGAGCTGGGATTTCTCCATGTTGGTCAGGCTGGTCTTCAGCTCCCGATCTCAGGTGATCCACCCACCTCGGCCTCCCAAAGTGCTGGGATTACAGGCGTGAGCCACCGTCCATCACTTGTTAATGCCACTGCCAGCAGCTCCGTTCGTGGAGAACAGACTCGAGCCAGGCTGTTTACACGTTTATCCCTGGGAGCCCTGTGCTCAAGTGCTCTCTTTTATATAAGGGGAAACTGAGGCACAGAAAAGCGAGGCAACATGCCAGGATTTGAAACAGTCAAAACACTCGCCCCTCTGCTAATTACAAGCACAGCTACTGGCCCCGAAGCCCAGGCTTTTCGACTTTGGTTCTCAAACGTCCTGGCCTCAGAGCCTCTCGCGCTCCTCCATGTTGCGGAGAAGCTCTGAAAGACAGCTGTTGCTGCAAGGTTGCCCCTGCTACTATTTACCGTCTTAGAAGTTACAACTAAGACACTGAGATATTTTAGTATTTTAAATATTAGGCATTTTAAAAATAAGTTGCTGGGCGTGGTGGCTCATGCCTGCAATTCCCGCACTTTGGGAGCCCAAGGCAGGAGGATCATTTGAGCCCAGGAGTTCGAGACCAGCCTGGGCTGTTTCTATGTTACCCAAGCTGGTCTTGAACTCCTGGGCTCAAGTGATCCTCCTGCCTTGGCCTCCCAAGGTGCATTAAAATATCCTTAATTTAAAAAAAAATTAGGTAGGTATGGTGGCACACAGCAGCTACTCGGGAGGCTGAGGCAGAAGAATCACTTGGACCTGGGAGATTGAGTCTGCAGTGAGCCCTGATGGCGCCTCTGCACTCCAGCCTGGGCCACAGAGCAAGACCCTGTCTCAAAACCAAAATGAAACAAAACAAATAAAAAACAGTAAAGTCACAACAGCAACAATAAACTCACAACACATTAACATAAAATATTTGTTTACAAAAGATAACAAGGCTTTTAAAACAGAACCAACTCAGTGAGAAGAGTGAGATGGCTATGTGCTTTGCCAAGCTCTGTGGCTTGCTGGAAGACTGGATTCCCATCATGCATCCACAGGCTTTGGCCAGCACCTGGAAAGAAATGTAGATGGCTGGGGGGTTGAGGGGACATGGTATTTTAATGGCCTTCTGTGCCTGTCGCTTTTCTTTTTGATACTACACCGAAACTTGACAAGTGGTCATTTCTTAAAGCTTAGCTGCAATGCAGGATCTACAACCACAGCCACGAGCTTCTCAGACTCTGTGATGTTATAGTCCTTCCGTTTAGAAAACCACAGAGCCACGGTGACTAAATACACTGGAAGCCGAGCACAGTGGCTCACGCCTGGAATCCCAGCACCGTGGGAGGCCGAGGCGGGCAGATCACCTGAGGCCAGGAGTTCGAGACCAGCCTGGCCAACATGGAAATGTCATTTCCAAAATGAAAGGTGTACTGGGGAAAAAGTCCACTGGTCTGTCTTACACTTTCCAAGGAGCTTTTCCTCTTTTCTGTTTTAATTTTTATTTTTGAGACAGGGTCTTGCTCTGTCAGCCTGCCTGGAGTGCAGCGGTGTGATTATGGCTCATTGCAGCCTCAACCACCCCAGGCTCAGGTGATCCTCCCACCTCAGTCTCCCCAGTAGCTGGAACCACAGGCATGCACCGCCACACCCAGCTAATTTTAAAATTTTTTGTAGAGACAGGGTTTCACGACGTTTCTCAGGCTGGTCTCAAACGCCTGGGCTCAGGCAATCTGCCCGCCTCAGCCTCCAGATCTTCTCCTTCCTATGTGTGCTTCCGTGACGTTCTGCACTGATCGCTTGGACAATGTCGATCTCACAATCAGGCAGCTCTTCTCAGGGTGGGTGCCATCCTTCATTGTTACGGAAAACTCTGTGACTGTCCCCACCGAGCTCCTCAGAAAGGACTTGAAGATTGGGAAACTCTCTGGTTCAAGGAGGCAGTTGCAAGTTTCTCAAAATTCTGATGTTTGCTTGAAAGCTCAAATGTGATCACCAACAGCAAAACCCATGAGCTGTTATCCTCTAAGCGGATCTATTCATTCTTCTCCAAGGAAACCAGCTGGTCGCTGTTTAGGTAAAAGCCGTGCACGTGGCCAGGTGAGCCTGCAACTCAGACGGCTGCGCAGGAGCTGTTCCTGGCGACGCCGGCATGCTTCCAGATGCAGTGGGAGTGCTTTGAGTGTGCCTCCGAGAACATTAAAAAGACACACTCCAGGGTCAAGATTTAATGGAATTAACAAAGTTTAATGCTTCATCAAGGACACTCTTAAGTGAGGCTGGCAGCTGGCCCGTGTGCCATGTGCTGGAAGATCTGGGCTCCTGCCTCAAACTCAGCCACACTGCCCTGTCGAGAGGCTTTGGCGGAATGGTTTCCAGCCCCGTTTATAAACCTGCCCTCTTCCTTGCTGCTCCCTCCACCCTGCACCACCTCACCCTCCCCATTACATGCTCCTGGAACCTCTCCTCTTCCAGGGAGCCCTCCCTGACCAGCCCACCCTAGAAAATTTCACTTCCCGGAGCTCCCTCTGTCCATTCTTTCCAATCCCGTATGTTCCTTGGCTTCCCCCACCAGGCTGTGAACATGGCAGAGACAGACCCCCCTCCCCAGCACGGTCTCCTCCTCGCGCAGGCTAGGACTGTCTCCTGCCGTCCATCCCAAGCTCGCAGCCATCCCTTAAGGCCCTCTGTCTCAGGCCTGGCAGCAGTGGGATTCCTCTGGCTTGGGAATTGTTTTGACCCCCTGGTGAACCGCAGAGAGCAAAGCCCTCACCTCCCTCTAATCACAAGCAGAGTGTGGAAGGCCCACGCCTCCCAGCCAGACGGGCCCTGTCCCAAGTTTCTTCTCACGCACAACGCTCAGTAAGGAACTTCCTAGAATGTCCTGGGGAATTAGATGCCAGATCCCAGTGCCACAGGAAGGAGCTTCTGGGGAGCGCCGGGTGAGGAGGAATGACCCCCTCAGGCTCCCTCTCCCATGTTTTCCACAAGGTAGCCCCCAGACCCGGAGGGGCTCAGGGGAAGGCCTCACCCGACAAGACATGCCGGGTGCAGTCTGCTCTGTGTGGCGGGAAGTGCTCGTGCTCTGAGACGGTGCCCACTGATGCCCCCACTCCTCTCCCAGCATTCCCAGGACAGGGACACATGGCAGGCCTGACCCAGACACCTCCAGGCATGGGGGCCCTGGCCTGGACTCTGCGTTCAGACAGGAACTGGGCCCTGGTGGGAGGATCTCACCCAGCTGAGAGGAGAGCTGTCTTGCTGGGGCACCACTGAAGCCCTTCCTTGCCACTGCCCAGCAGTGGGCCCAGCGGCAAAGACCAACCTGTGCCCTGAGACCCAGAGGGCAGCCAGACACAGGGCACCAGCCTCCCTCCGCCAAGCCCTCCTCCTTCCCTGTGGGCTCTTCCAAGCTTCAGGTGGTGCTTCCTGGCCCTGAGTTGGAGAGGGGCCTGGTGGAGGAGGGGTAGAGGGGAAAGGAGGGGCGCCAGGCCCGGAGCAATGGGCCGGAGGGCATGGAGGGCACACGAAGGGGAAGGGTACAGAGCAGTCTCCCGGCCGCACCCTCAGCAGCCCCAGCCCGCCCTCGCCGTCTGAGGCTCAGTCTTCTTACCTGGTGGTGAGGGCTGGGGAGCACAGACCTGCCTCCAGGACACGGGGAGCGTTAAGGGGGTACACGCAGAGGGCTGTCGGCAGCCCCGGCCCCATGAGTGCTGGGGAAGCGTGATGCTAAAGCTCTGCCTTCACGCCCGGAGTCTGGGGAGGCCAGAGAGTTGGGCAGCAGGCTGGGTCCCTCCACCTGAGTGGCTCAAAACCATGCACCCAAGCAAGCCCTCAGGCCTGACCTGGGGCAGTAGGGAGACCTCAGGGGGGCTCTAGAGCTGGCGTCGGAGGGTCATAAGCCTCAGAACAGCTCGCCCTTGGCCTCAGGTCAGCAGTGAGGTCAACCCAGGGCTGCCTCTCTGAGCAGCTTTCTGAACGTGCCTGGGGTGGGCTGGAGGAGGGTGAGGCTGCTCCCACTCCATCTGCACCCAGAGCTGCACCTGGTGGAGCGGGGAAGCGATGCCTGTGCTGAGGCGAGGGACCGCCCGGAAGAGACAGTCCCACAAACATCTCTGGCCTCAGCCTTGGGAGGCAAGACAGCCCCAGGCACCGGGCAAACACAGGAGGACAAGGGAGCATGGGGTGAGCAGCCCCACCTCCCTGTTGTTCTCTGAGGCCTGACACCCTGCCATCAGCGCACTGGGCTCCTTGTCGGCAGTCAGTGCCTCCCCCTGTGAGTTTGCAGGGGCAGGCGGCCTGCCCGTTGCTGCGTGGTCAATGCCCAGCACCGTGGCTAACCTGGGGCACTCAAGAACAACGAATGACCATCAACAGGCCTCTGTCTTTCTCAGCTGGCCATCAGTTAAAATGTGGAGCATAGCTCTACCTTTGAGGGTGAAGTGATGGGACAGGTGTACAGCAGGTGGCACAGAGTGGCCCCCTGTCTGTGGAAACTTCTGGGGCAAAGGCTAAGACTTGCCGGACAGCAGGTTCATCAGATGTGATGGAGGTAAGGGAGACGGGGACTGCTAACATCCAGGATGCTGGTGTCAGCAGCTGAGGGGCTGGGATGGTTATTCCTTGAGATGGGAGGAAGGGCTTTAGATGCTAGTGAGTAAATTGGTCAGGCATTGGGTCTATATGCCCGATCTCAAGAGGGTGGAACAAGAGGTCCGCGTTTGGGGGTCTTCAGGACATGTGCCATCACTGAAGCTGTGTTGTGGAAGAGTTCATCCAGGGGGTGAGTCTAGGCCAGGATGAAGCCAACGCTCAATGGAAAACAAAAAGACCGGACAGTAAAACTGGACCAAGTGGCCACAGGAGCCCAAGGGAAAGCAAGTTCAGGCTTTAAAAAATGTTGTTCCATTGTCTTCCAACCCCCATGGTTTCTGATCAGAAGTCTGTCGTGTTTCCATCCACTGTTCCCTGCTAGGTAGTGCCTTGTTCTCTTCTTTCAAGATTTTCATTTTTAATTTTCATTTTTATTCATTTGATGTTGATGAGCCTAGACATGATTTTCTTCAAGTTAATCCTATTCAGATTTTGATGAACTTGTTGAATCCATAAGTTTATGTTTTTATAATCAATTTGGGAAGTTTTTCATCATTATTTCTTCAATATTTTTTTCTGCCCCATTCCCTCTCTCCTCTCCTTCTGGACCTCCAATTACCCACATATTAATTATTTTGGTTTTCTTTTTGAGTTGGAGTCTCACTCTGTCACACAGGCTGGAGTGCAGTAGTGTGATCTTGGCTCCTGCAACCTCCACCTCCCAGGTTCAAGTGATTCCCATGCCTCAGCCTCCCGAGTAGCTGGGATTACAGGTACGTGCCATCATGCCTGGCTAATTTTTGTAGTTTTAGTAGAGACAGTGTTTCACCATGTCGGCCAGGCTGCTCTTGAACTCCTGGCCTCAAATGATCTGGCTGCCTTAGCCTCCCAAAGTGCTGGGAATACAGGTGTGAACCACTGTACCTGGCCATATGTTAAATTTTTAACACTATTCACATGTACTTGAGCCTCTGTTCATGTTTTTAAAAGCTTTTCTGTCTCTCTCTCTCATTTTCATATTGAATTGAATAACTTCTATTGCTCTGTCTTCAAGTTCACAGACTCTTCTTTCATCTTTACACTACTGATCCTTCCATCTAGTATTTTTTTGAATTAATTTCAGATATTGTATTTTTCAGTTTAAAACATTAATTTAGATATTTTTAAATATTTTCTACAGGTCTGCTGAAATTTCCTATTATTTCATTCACTGAAAATGTATTTTTCTTTATCTTCATGGGCATGGTTATAATAGTTGTTTTGAAGGCCTTGTTTGATAATTCCAATATCATGGCTGCCCTCAGTGAATCGTCTTTTCCCTTGAGAAGAAAAGACCTGTATCCTGGCCCTGACATATATTGTGCAGTTTGGGATGGCATCCCGGACTGTGTGAATGTTAAGTTGTTGGAGACTTTGAAATGTGCTGTATTTGTCTGGAGAGCACTGATGCATTTGTTTTAGTAGGCAATTAACTTGATTAGGTGCCAACTGCCAAGTATCTCACCTAAGGTGACAGGAGTCTCAATCTCAGTTCAGACTGCTTTCTGCCCCATACCAGAAACTGGGACAGAGTTGACACATAAAAGACCCTTCTCTAGCCTTTTTGAGATTCTCATTTCACTCCCCAGCAACTGACTGCCCTGGGCTCCTCTCATGCTTCCTCTGGCCATAATAAAGGCAGGATTTCTTTTTATCTCCCTTTCTTTTCACAGGTGTTGAACATGGCAGACTTTCTATTGGGATTCTAGATACCCACACCACACGCCGACTACCCTGTCAAAATATACCTGCTTTTGCTAGTTTTCTAGAGTCCTTGGTAGTTTCTGTTCATTTGTGATTCAGAGTTTACAGTTATTACATGCAGGAGTCCCGGCTTGTTAACATTTGCTACTCCATACTGGAAGTAGAACCAAGAGAATGCTCAGAATGGGGGTGAGAGCGAGCGGGTGAGCAGGAAAAGGCTGCTGAGTGGTCAAGTCTAATAAGAAAAAAACATTGTACGCTGAATTTGGTGGCTGTCATGAAAAGTCCTCTCAGTGGGTGACAAGATAGCAGGAAACTGAGGAGTAGATATCTTCTCTTATGTTAAGGAAGTTTCTTTTGAGTCCTAGTCTGCTAAACATGGTTTATAACTGGAAGTGCATTTTACATTTTATTACATATGTTTGGCATTTCTCAATATTATCATATGGTTTTTCTTCCTTTAGCTTGTTAGCATCATGATATTAATGGATTTCTTAATGTTGAGTCAGCCTTGTGTTCCTGGAAACAAACTCGACTTGGTCATGGTGTGTTATTCCTTTAATTTAATACACTGCTGGATTTAATTTGCTAATTCTCTTATTGACAATTTTTGCATCTATCTTTACATGTGACCTTGGACTGTCGTTTTTCCGTTTTTGTGCCTTTGTGTCTGGGTTTTGGTAATCAGGGTTATGCTAATACCGAAAATGAATTGAAACTGTGTCCATCTTCTATACTTGAAACATTTTGTTTAGTATAGGCATAATCTTGAGTGTTAAAAAAACAAGCATACAAACAAAACTTGCCTGTAGAACCCTCTGGGCCCTGTGCCTTTTTCTGGGGTAGGATCTTATAACTCTCAGTTGATAACCCGGTAATTGATATGTTCAGGTTTTTCTAGGCCCTCTTGAGACAATTTCCAGATATATATTCACTTAAACAAGACCTTTACATTTCATTTTTTAAATTCCTTTTAATATCATTCCTGATACATTTCATTTAATCAACAAATACCTTTTAATCTCTATGATGTGTCAGATCCTTAAAACAGGATATATTAAACCTGAATCAACACATAGAATTTCTGTGAGATTAGACATTCAGCGAATCTCAGTCCCTTTGAGGTCTTCCCCCACAAGCATCATCTCAGATGAGAATCCAGGTAGATACTTGTTGGCCTACAGTTGACTTGCACCTATCCACACATCCAATTATCCGTCCATACATCCATTTACCCACCTGTACATCTATTCCTCCATCCATCACCCTCCACTCCATCACCATCTACCCATCCATACATTTATCCATCTGCTCATCCGTCCATACCCACCCACCCACCCATTCGTGGAGCCCACATTGAAGGTTCAGGGCTGGGAAATATAAGATAAGTGCTTGGAAGACCAAACTGAGATTTAAAATGGCCTCCTCAGGCTAAAACCATGGACAGAATAGGGCAGGATAAGATGATGTTCTGGGATCCAGGGAACCAGAGTGGAAGATCTGAGGGAATGATTTGTGAGGTGCTGGCTGGGCCCCTCCTCAGCCCTGCTGTCCATTACATTTATGTTGATGTGTCTCCCTGTGGTCGTTTTGAGAGCAGGAATGGAACTGTATCCATCTTCATCACTCTAGGGCTTCATACAGGGCCTGGCATATGTGTATGGAACAGATGATGAAGGGAGGAAGAACCAGTCTTGTGGAAGGTCCCGCCCTGAACCGGCCACATGGGGCGTGTAGCTGCTGAGGGCTGGGTGCTAGGAAGGGCTGCGGCTGCTGGCTTCATCACCATAGAGGGCTCTAGTCTAGATTTCTGTCCCTCCCACAAAGCTCTGAGCCCAGGTCCAGGGGTGGGGAAACCCCTGCAGTCCCAGCCCACCCCCACCTGCCGGGGCCAGCCAGCCCTTAGCCACTGCAGCTCCACGGGGCATCAGGAGAGGCCTCGACAGTCTTTCTCCCCACGGTGCTGCTGAGCTGGGGCCAGGACCTGGCCGGGGAGCATCTCAGCCCCATTCTCGGCAGGAGGAACGTGGGGGTGGGCACTGCTTGTCCTCCCTCCCCGCTCCACTGACTCTGCAGAGAACCAATCTGCCTTATCAGAAACTCCCAAGAGTGGCTGGCTAAACCAAACAGCTAGGATTCCTGCTCAGAGGCACATCTGTTCCTGATCGACTGGAGGCCAGGGACGACAAGGCAGGGGAGTGAAGCAGAGCTACTCAGCCAGACCTTCCCAAAGTGATGCTCCAGCCAGGCACGGGGAGCCTGCCAACCTGGCACTGGGCAGATCTGGGTTGCCCTCGGGGCCTGAGGCAGGAAGAGCTCCCTGCTCCCTACCCTCCGCCCAGCTGAGGAGCCAGGGCCTGCATTTGGTGAGACCGGGGGCAGGGTGGAAAGGACCCCGCCATGCATGCTCGCATGCGATGCTGCTAGGCCACCCTGTGCTCCTCCCAGCTGGGGCACCTCCCTGCTCCCGGCCCAGCACCACCCCTCCCACACCACCCACCAGTGCACCTCTAAACCCTCTCAGGCTCCAGGGGTTCCCATACTTAGACCATCTCTCTAGAACTTGCCTCTGAGTGGCTCACTCTCCCCTTACAAGCTCCTCCCTGCTTCCCAAGGCTCACTCAAGGTCAAGTTCAGCTTCTTGGCTCGGCACTGAGGCCCTGCGAGCTGCAGCCATCTCTCTCTGTGTGTGCACACCTTTGCCTGCCCATGAGGTTCCCTCTGCCTGGAATGCCCTTCCAGCCCCAGTCTTGCCAATGCCCATGCACCTGTCCCACCCAGCAGCAGGAGTGCCCTGTCTGCATGGTCTTTCTCAGCCCCAGGTCTCAGCCCACTGACGCCACCAGGACCCTTGGCCCAGGAATTTCTTCTTCTGAAGCCCTCGCTCCCCAGCACCAACAGCAGGCATGAATAAAGAATGACCAGGAGGAGAGGATGAGGAGAAGGCAGTGGAGGAGGCTGGAGGAGGGAGGGGCCCTCTGGCACGCCGCGGAACCCTGGGAAGGTGAGGGATTGCACCGCTTTCCCGTCTCCTGGGAGAGCCGGCCATGTGGGAACTGCCTGAAGATGGAGAGGAGGCTGTTCTTGCTTCCAGCCATGGCACCTCGGGGTCCCACCTGTCCCCCACCACTGGGCTCCAGCATGCGCCTGCACCCTGCCCTCTGTGCATCTGAGGCCACCACTCTGGGGCTGCAGGTTCCCGTGGGCAGAGGCATCCCCATCTCCCCGTGCTCCACGATCAAGGAGGGAGGAGGTGGAGGATGGGGTGCAGCAGGGGGGCAGGTGGGTAGTAGGTGCCGTCACCCGAGGGTCTAAGCACCTGTCTGGGTGGAGGGGACACTGAGGGGCTGAGGGGTAGACTTGGAGAGGGTTTCTCTGGAGGGAGCAGCCGCAGGCGGCCGCTCTCCTGCCATCCTTCGCTGTCAGGCCACTCGAAGTCCCTAGTCCAGCTCCCAGAAGGACTTGCACCCCAGTACCCCAACCCCCAAGATGCATCTCATGCAGCTGACCCCCAGAGGAAGCAAGCCCCGCCCTCACCCCAGGTCCATGGTGCAGTCCCCTCTCCCAGGCCTCGGCAGCCCCTTCCACTGAGGAGCCCCGTAGGAGGGCCCAGTGCTGGGGAGAGGGCCGGGGGCTGGCTGGGGAGAGGGCTGGGGGGGTTGGCGGAATGTGCCGGGCCAGTGTAAACAGATCATTTCTGTCTGCCTGGGGGGAGGGCTGGGGGTGGGGAGGGAGTTGTCTTGGGCTTTGTTATGTTCTGAAAAAAAGGCAAAAAATTTGGGTCACAAACCACAAACTGTTTTGCTTTCGGCATGACTGGCATAAACAGGCATTTTCTCTTTGGTTTCGGGCCGGCTGAGGCCTGGGCTGGCTGGGGCTGGGAGCCGGGAGACAGGCTGGAGACTGTGCTCTGAGGCCTGGGGCTGCAGCCTGGCCTGGGCCAGAGCGGGCTGGGCAGGACCAGGGGCCCAGCTGAGAAGGTAGAGACCAGGCTTGAGGGGTGGGGCCTGCCAGCCTGTGGCCCCCAGCTCTGGCCTGGCCACACCTGTGCAGGAGCTGGGAGGAGCAGGAACCCTGGGTGCCAGGCCAGCAGGACAGGTTCCTCGAGGGTAAGTTCTGCTGAGCCTGAGCAGGCCGGTGAGCACCCCAGCAAGGAGCCCTGGCAAGCTGGGTCTACTCCGCAGGCTAACCCAGGGGGCAGGGAGTTAGCCACAGCCACCAGGTGGGGTGCCAGGGTCCCTCTAGGTACCCTCGAGAGCCTTCTGTCTGGCTCCTCTGGTCTGGGAGCCCCAGACAGAGCCCCAGTGATCCTAGAGAGAACTTGCCACCAGGCACCTTGGGGCCATGGTTAGCAGTATCTCTGGTGGACAGGGGAGGGCTGACTGCCAGACCAAACAGGAAGGAGGCCAGCCTCTGGGGGGTCAGGATGGCACAGTACAGCAGAGGGCGTGTGCGAGTTACTAAGACAAGAGTGATGCCAGAGGGCTGGGCAAGAGGGCAGCAGGTGAAGCCTGGGAGTGGAGGCGGGGGGCAGGTGGGAGGACCGGGATGGGGCCACGTGCTGGAGAGGCTGACCAGGGGCTGGATTTGCCAGCGGACCATGGGATTCGGGGATTCCGGGAGGACTCTACATGGAGAGGGGCAGGCTCTGGCCCCACTGCTCTGGTCCCATGTGGAGCATGGCCAGAGGGGCTGGCTCTACCGGAGGCTGGACAGCGGGGGCCAGGGCCTGGAGTCCGTGGATCTCCTTGACCAACTCAGTGTGAGGTGTGGCAGACGGCATGGTTGGCACACTGGGTGAGGGTTGTGTGGGACATCCTGGGGGAGGGAAGCTGGCCACAGCAGGTGCCATTGGAAGCGTGTCCTCTTCCTTCCTGGAGTGTCTGTGGGACAGGCCCACACGGGCTGCTGCTGTGTAGAGGAAGCCCACGCTGAGAGAGCAACCACGCCAAGATGACCCAGGCAAAGGTGTGCAGGGGAAGGGGTCCAGGCAGTGGCAGCCCGACCCGACACCACTGTGACCGGGCAGGTGTCATGGGGTGGTGGCTATGGGTCAGGTGACCTCATGGGTCATCATGAGGGTGTTGCTTGTCACCAAGGAAATAAGGGGCCACTGCCAAGCTTCACCACATGGCCGTGTGTGTGCTGCATAGAGGTTAGGAGCAGAGAGGAGACGGGCCAGAATGGGCAGGTAGGAGGCTGGGGCGGCCGGGGTGCGGGCCGTGGACTGGGAGCTCCTTGATAACACGCTCAAAGCAGGATCCACAGCACCTGGAATGGGGCCTAGGACGGAGCGGGGGCATCCTAATGTCCTAACAACAGAAATTCATTCTCACAGTTCCAGAGGCCGGAAGTCCAAAACCAAGGTGTGTGCCGGGCCTCCCTCCCTCCGAAGTCCCTAGGGGAGGATTCCTCCTCACGCATTCCAGCTCCTGGGGCCACTGCGTTCCCTGGCGTGTGGCTGCCTCACTCCCATCTCTGCTTCCTGGGTCGCCTGGCCTCGCCCTTAGGTGTCCCTTCCCCTTCGTGTCTTTTCCGAGGACACCTGTCACTTGATTTAGGCCTGCCCCAAACCCAAAATGATCAAATCGCAAGATCCTACAAAGACCCTTTTTCTTTTTCTCTTTTTCTTGTTTTGAGACAAGATCTTGCTCTCTCGCCCAGGCTGGAGTGCCGTGACACAATCTCGGCTCACTGCAACCTCTGCCTTCTAGGCTCAAGCCATCCTCCTGCCTCAGCCTCCCAGCTAACTGGGACTACAGGCATGCACCACCACACCAGCTAATTTTTGCTTTGGTTTTTTTTTTTTTTTTTTTGGTAGAGATGGTGTTTCACCATCTTGCTCAGGCTGGTCTCAAACTCCTGGGCTCAGGTGATCCACCCACCTCGGCCTCCCAAAGTGCTGGTATTACAGACGTGAGCCACCACCCTTGCTCACTCTTTTTCTATACAAGAGCACATGCACAGGTCCGAGGGGACCAGGATGTAGACAGACCTTTTTTTTTTCTTTTTTAGAGAAACATGGGGCTGTCACTCTGTGACCCAGGCTGGACTGCAGTGTCTGTTCACAGGTGCTGTCATAGCTTACCAAAACCTTCAACTCCTGAGCTCAGGTGATCCTCCTGCCTCAGCCTCTGAGTAGCTGGGACTGTAGGTCCGAGTCAGCGCACGTGGCGGGACAGATCTTTCTGGTGGCTACCATTCACCCCAGGCCAGTGGGGACCCATGGTGTCTGTTGAACACATGCACTGGCCTCTGCAGCCCTTGCCATCTGCCTCCCATTACAGCTCTGACCTCAGCTCCTACACAGGCCCCCCACTTCCTCCTGCTGCAGCTCCCACCCACCCAAACTCCCAACTTCACACACTCCCAGGCCACTCATGTTTCATTCCCACTAGGAAAAACGCTCTTTCCTGATACTCCACACTCCATCTCAGCTCCTTCCAGTCTCTGCCCTCAAGCCAACTTCTCCATGAGGCCTGTCCTGCTTAAAAGAGCACCCAGCACCTTTGTCCTTCCCTCCATGACACCGAGCTTATCTCTTGGCCTGAGAGTCCTGCATGTGGGTAGTGCCTGTCCAAGAGTTTGGATACATGGGTGAGTGGGTGGGTGGATGGATGAAAGAGGGGGTGGTGAGTGGGTCAGAGGGTGAGCAGGTGAATGAGATGGATGAATAAATAGATGAGTGGGTGGGTGGATGGAGGGGTGAGTGGATGGATGGATGAGTGGGTGAGTGAGAGGTAAATGGATGAGTGGGTAGATGGGATGGATGAATAGATGAGTAGGTGGATGGAGGGGTGAGTGGATGGATGGATGAACAGGTGGATGAGTGGGTGGGTGGGTGGGTGGATGGAAGGGTGAGTAAATGGATGGATGAGTGGGTGAGTGAGTAGTAGGTGGGAGTGTTTGGAGATGGAATGAATGAATAGGTAGATGGGTGGGTGAGTGGATGGTTGGGTGGGTGGATGGTTGGGTGGATGAATAGATGTGTGAATGGGTGAGTGGGTGAGTGAGTGGGCAAGCGGCTGAGTGGGTGGAGGATGGATGAATAGATGGATGAGTGAGTGGGTGGAAGGAGGGGTGAGTAGATGGATGGATGAATGGGTGAGTGGTAAGTGGGTGGATGGGATGGATAAATAGGTGATTAGGTGGATGGTGAGTGGATGGTTAGGTGGGTAGATAGACTAGTGGATGGATCAGTCAGTGAGTGGGTAAGTGGATGGGTGGATGGATGAGTGGATGGATGGATGGGTGGATGAGTGGGTGGGTGGATGGGTGGATGGATGGGTGGATGGGTGAGTGGATGGGTGGATGGATGAGTGGATGGGTAGATGGATGGGTGGATGGGTGGATGGATGGGTGGATGGGTGGATGGATGAGTGGATGGGTGGATGGATGAGTGGTTGGATGGATGGGTAGATGGATGAGTGGATAGATGGATGGGTGGATGGGTGGATGGATGAGTGGATGGATGGATGGATGGATGGATGGATGGATGGATGGATGGAGAGTTGAAGCTGTCAGGATGAACTGGAAATGTGCAAAGCAGGGAGAGGGGAGAAGAGAGGGCCCTGCATGATCTCAGAACCCCCGGAATGAGGCTGGGCCCAGTGAAGCAGGATGAAGGCTGGGCAGCCCTGAGTGGGTGACGAGAGACCAGGCCAAATCCAGGAGAACTGGGGTGAGTGGTTCTGCTTAGTTCTGCAGAGAAGTCAGAGGAGGTCATGAGGGTTTTGGGGTAGCAGGGGGCAGCCAGGCCGCAAGCGAAAGAAAGGAAGTTGCAGGGAAGCTCCTGGGCATGGGCAGGAGTGGCTGAGAGGGCCCAGGGTGCAGAGAGAGCCAATGTTGAAGCGACCTGGGGCCAGGGTGAGCAGGAGCAGGAGGGCCCAGGCTCATCGGGCTGGAGGCTGGGCCCTGAACCAGACCGAGAGAGAAAGGGAGACCATAAGCCCGGCTCTGCATGGCGTAGGCAGGGGTGGGGTGGGGGGGCTGCAGGGCTGGGGGAGGGGCATGGGGCAGGGCTGCCTGGGCCTGCAGGGAAAGAAACTCGATCTGGCCTCAGGAAGGTGGACAGGACTAGGCCTCCCTCTACACCTGCAGAAGGGCCTCAGAGCAGCCCTGACCCTCTGGTGGTCAGCAATGCCACCTGGGCCCCAGACCCTACAGCCAAGCCCTAGCACTGAGCCCTGGACCATCCAGCCTAGCCCTAGCACTGAGGCACAGAGTCAGGGACCAGCCTAGGAAGGCCACAGTGTCCCTCACATCCAATCTGCTCTTCTCCAACCCCCAGCCCTCCTCATCTTCAAGGCTAATCCCACCTCTTCCAGGCAATCCCCCAAACCACCACTCATGCTCTCCCTTCCCTTGGAGTGGCTCTCAGACGGTGTGGGCAGTGACACGCCCTTGTTGATGTCCCCCAGGCCCCAGAGGCTTTGGTGACAGCCCAGCAACCGCCAGCAGCTGGCACAGGAGAAATGCTAGGGACAGAGGCAGCCATCGAGAGACAGGGTTTGACCAGGGGCAGAATTCCCAGAGGCCAGGGAGCAAGTATGCCCCCAACCCAGTCAAGCCCTTCCCCACTGCCCACCCAGCACTGAAGCCTGCAGGGCCCTGGGTGCACCTCCGGGCTCCATCTGTGGCGCCCCTGCCCCTCCGTCCCCACAGTGGGGTGGGAGCAGGCAGACCACTGTGGAAGCAGGGTGGAAGGCGGCCACCCTGCCCCAAGGCTGCTGGGAATTTCCTGGAGAGGGTTGTAGAGGAGGGGTTGGGCCAGGCTCCCAGCAGCCCAGCCTAGACCTCCTCCCACGCCCAGGGACCCTGAAAGCCAGAGGCCAGCACCCTTGGAACAGGTGGGCACCGGGCTGAACCCCAGCGGGAGGCAGTGGTACCAAGGACATCCATGCAGCCTCCATCTTGGGAGGGGGCTGAATCTCTGAGTGGGAGTGGCCCTGAACCCCCATCTCCAGCAATAGCTGTGGTGGTTTCCAGAACCTTCTAGACATTGCCCAGCCCCAGTCCTCCAAGGCTGGGGAGGCGTTCCCTGGAATCGGTAGTGATGGTACTTTGCATTTCCTTTGGAAAAGCCCCTCAGGCTCCCACCCCTCCTGGCAACCCCATCTGTGAGAACTTGGTGCCTGAAACTGTCCCGGACCCCTCGGCTTCAGGTGCACGGCCAAGCGTCTGAGAGTCCGGCTTCCAGCTGCCTTCATTTCTCCATGTGCGTGGTCAGGGGATGGAGGGAGGTGCCCACACCCCTTAGGTCTTCCCCTCTTCTCCTCTCCCCCTCTGCCTGCCCCTTCCCTCCCTCTCTCCCTCCCTCCATCCCTCCATCCCTCCCTCCCGCAATCCGGCACCCAGGTCAAAGAGTGGAACACTCACAAGATCATAATTTTAAATGCTTTATTGGGATTGCAAGCATTACAGGTTAAAGACAAAACCCAAGACTGGATTTTGCCAGAAATATTCGCGTTAAGGCGCTGAGTTGAGTCAAACACGGGCCGCCAGGTGGACTGAGGCGGCAGGCAAGGTGACATTCAGTGTTTGGCGTGGGGGTCTTCAGGTGATGGCAGAGGAGGGGACCCAAGAGGGGGCCCCCGCTGAAGACACTGGGGACATGGGGAGGAGACAAGGTGGAAAGCCACAACAGGCGTGGAGGTCAGACAGGCAGCCCGGGCCAGGGTGACGAGTGGCCTGGGAAGAGCTGCAAACATGGGGACGCAAGGGGCTGGTCGGCAAGTGCCCCCGGGAGCACCCACCCGTCGAGGCAGAACATAACACTGGGTGAGCGGGCGTCCCGACGAGCGGGCAGGTAATTTGGGGTGCCTCGGAGTGTTTTGGATCTCAGGCCGATGTGGGTTCTACAATTGTGACAATTTGGCTTTTTGGTTTCTGTCCAATGTTCCAAATGGCCCGCTCTCAGGGCACTTGCCTAGGGACCCTCTGCGCCCGGGGCGGGCTGGCATGGACGACCCCCAGGGTCATGCCAGCCCCGTCACCAGGACCCAGAAGCCTTGGGCCTCTAGGCTGCTAGTTGGGCTGCGTGCAGGGGAGCTGAGCTGGGGGCACAAGTGGGGGCGAGGTAAACCTCCCAGCCGCCGAGTCCCTGCCACAGCCCTAGGCGCCGAGGAGGTGGCTGCCGCGGCATCGCCAGACCCATGGGCTCCGGGGCCCAAGCAACCCGGTCGATGGCTGGACCTGGTAGCTCTCCTGCTCTGCGGGCTACACCCGCCTGACCTCCCTACTCCCCGACCTCACCCTGCCTTGCCCCCATGAGGTCCCACAGAGCTTCGGACCTCCTGGACACAAGGCAGGGTGCTGAGGGGCAGGCAAGATGTCACCGAGGGGGAGGGGAGGGCTCCTCAAGTGTGCGGAAGGCGGCCACCCTGCCCCAGCCTGATGGAGTCCTCTGTTCACACACCTGCAGCCCCTTCCCCCCCAGCTGGCCTCAGGCCAGCCGGGAGCCCCCTCCTGTGGCCTCCGAGCACCCTCCTGACACTTGAGGAGACCCTGCCCCACCCCCTCCTCCGCCCTCAGGACTTCCGGGGACCAGCCACTGTCCCCAGAAGCCAGGCCGGACAGCGGCCTTCTCCACTCCCCTTTGACTTCTCCGAGGGGGCGCAGTGGCTGGCGCCCCCCAGAGGCTCCACCCTCAACCCAACACAAGCAACAGGGACAGATACAAAGATCAAATCAGGGCGATAAATGGCGGGGGGCAGGACGTGGTGGTCTCCAGGCTGGCTTCGTACGTTCTTGCTTTTGTCACTGCCCCCCTGTTACGTAGGGAGGGGGTTTAATTTGGTTTCTGAGCGCATAAAAGCTAAGGAGGGGGTCAAAAAAAAACAAAAAAAAAAAAAAAAAAAGGAAAAATGCCCCAAGAAACAAAGAGGGGAAATAGATCAATTGACGTGAATTTTGGGGGGGTCCTAATTTCTCTAATTCTGCAAGTCTGCTGTCGCTCCTCCTGACTTTTCTGGCCAAAATCTCTCGGGACCACTTCCTACCCCAGAGCTCCCCCCACCCAGCCCCCACTGCCCCCCACCCGCCCCGCCAACCGCCAGACTTCCCACTCCCCGCATCCATGTCCAGCCCCTGGGGACCCCACATTTCTGGAGGGCTCCCAGGAGACGGGCAAAGATGATCCCCAGGTGTGCTCCGGTGGGGGAGTCCCCAAGATCTTTCTTCCAGGAGCACACGAGGGAGTCAGGCTACTCGTGGGGGCATGGGGGCATGGGGGCATGTCTGCTTGGCTACCTCCATCTCCATTGTGGCCAAACTCTTCTCACTCTGGCTGTGCCGACACACAATAAGGAAGGTGTATCGGGATGGGTGGGGGATGAGGAGCATCGTGGCTCACACTGCGGGGACCGTGGGGACAGGCGCCAAGGAGGCCAGCCTCGCAAGGGCACTTCTCTCGTGGTGGCAAGATGGAATTCGGCCTGGGACACACCCCCCCACCCGAGGGCATCCCAAACCGCCGGCCAGCACTCAGGCCCCTCCATCTGAGCCCCCTCCTCTGAGAGGCAGGGCACAGACCGGGCTGAGGGGCAGTGGAGATGGGGACAGGAGGGGGGCTCAGAGCAGGAAAACAGCTTGGAGAATCTTAGACGGACTTTGGCCTGATCTGGATAGACATTAGAGTCGCTTAGATATTCTTACTGTTTTCATCCAATTGTACGGGGGTATGTGTGTGCGTGTGTGTGTGTGCAGGTGTGTGCATGTGTGTGTGTGCAGGTGTGTGCATGTGTGTGTGTGCAGGTGTGTGCATGTGAGTGCATAAAAGCTAAGGTGTGTGTGCAGGTGTGTGTGTGCAGGCGTGTGCATGTGAGCGCATAAAAGCTAAGGTGTGTATGCAGGTGTGTGTGCAGGCGTGTGCAGGTGTGTGTGCAGGCGTGTGCATGTGAGCGCATAAAAGCTAAGGTGTGTGTGCAGGTGTGTGTGTGCAGGCGTGTGCATGTGAGCGCATAAAAGCTAAGGTATTCTGCAGGTGTGTGTGTGCAGGCGTGTGCATGTGAACACATAAAAGCTAAGGTGTTTGTGCAGGTGTGTGTGTGCAGGCATGTGCATGTGAGAGCATAAAAGCTAAGGTGTGTGTGCAGGCGTGTGTATGTGAGTGCATAAAAGCTAAGGCGTGCGTGCAGGTGTGTGTATGTGAGCGCATAAAAGCTAAGGCGTGTGTGCAGGTGTGTGTATGTGAGTGCATAAAAGCTAAGGTGTGTGTGCAGGCATGTGTATGTGAGCGCATAAAAGCTAAGGCGTATGTGCAGGCGTGTGTATGTGAATGCATAAAAGCTAAGGTGTGTGCGCAGGCATGTGTATATGAGCGCATAAAAGCTAAGGTGTGTGTGCAGGTGTGTGTGTATGTGAGCGCATAAAAGCTAAGGCGTGTGTGCAGGTGTGTGTATGTGAGTGCATAAAAGCTAAGGTGTGTGTGCAGGTGTGTATGTGAGTGCATAAAAGCTAAGGTGTGTGTGCAGGTGTGTGTGCAGGCGTGTGTATGTGAGCACATAAAAGCTTAGGTGTGTGCATGTGTGTGTGCAGGCGTGTGTATGTGAGTGCATAAAAGCTAAGGTGTGTGTGCAGGTCTGTGCCTGTGAGTGAATAAAAGCTAAGGTGTGTGTGCAGCTGTGTGCATGTGTGTGTGCAGGCACGTGCATGTGAGCGAATAAAAGCTAAAGTGTGTGTGCAAGTGGGTGCTTGTGTGTGCATGTATGCGTTCATGTGCGTGCTGTGTTCGTGTGTGAGCATGTGTGTGTGCTGTGTATCTTTGTGTGTGTGTTGTGTGCGTGTGGCTGCAGGGATGCATAAGGTGTGAGTGCTTTTTAGGATGGGAATCGAGATGCAAGTTTGGGGGTGGGGTTTGGGCCAATTAAATTGTGTTTGTGTGGATTTGGGTTTTCATGTTCTGTCCTCCCCTCCTGCGGTCTCACTGGGTCCCTCTGGCTGCTCCATGATGTTCAGTGATGGAAAAGGAGTGAGGAACCCGCTGGGTTGCTGCTGTACTGCGGTGGCCAGATTAGAAGGGAGATGGCGGTAACAGCGACATGCCCACCTGTGATTTCTGGGGCCCCTCTTTTCTCTTCGCTGGTTCAGGGACTCAAGTCCAGGCCAATTTGACTCAAAGTCCACGGGAGAAGAGAAAGGGGGGGTGGGGAGTGCCAAATTCCTTTATTTTGCCAATTGTTTCTAAGCCAATTTTTCTTTTTTTTTTTAGCCAATTGAATTTTTTGGTTGTTGGGTTTTTTTTAAAGCCAATTTCTGAGCTTTTCTGGAGTTTCTATAAAGCCAATTAGTTTTAAGAGGGCCATTGTGTGTAGGGGGAAGGGGTTAGTTTGATGTTTTGATTTTTTACTTGTGGGGATAATTTGATGGGGGCGTAGAGGAGGTTTAAAGCCAATCGATTTTGTACATTTTTAAAGATGTTGCTGTGTTTCCTCAGCCCGATGGAGGGGGCAGAGGAGAGTAGCCTGTTTTTGGGGAGACGGGGCATGGGGGCTGGGGTCAGGAGAAGCCCCAGGGGGAAGTGGAACCGAGAGATTTTAGTGATAGAACCTGATGGAAACGTCCGTGGTCAGGAGGAAGGTGGTGGTGCTGGGCTGCAGACTCGTGGCAGGCAGTTTTTCTCACTTCTGATTGCTGGACATCTCTGGGGGGGCGTCCCCGTGGGCGGGGTCTTGGGTGGACAGAGCGGTCAGGGGACGGTGACGCTTGGCCTCCTTGAACAGCTCGAGCTCCTTGGTGAGCACGCGACCCCGGCGGTTGCGCAGGAGGGCAGGCAGGGTCCTGCGCAGGCGTTGGGTGGACTGCTTCCAGGCGTCATACTGGAAGATCTTGCCCACGGGGTATCTGGGGAAGTTGTCCTGGGAGGGGAAGGGGCTGGTCAGCAGGTGCCCCTCTAAGCTCCTCCGCCTGAGCCGCCCGCCTGATCTGACAGCCCACCCCTCACCCCTGAGACTGCATTGGCTAACGTCCAGGGGCAGGGGGACGGGAGGGGCCAGCCACGCAGCAAGCAAAGAAGTCACGGGTCCTTGTCCCCGCCTAAGAGGTCCCAGCGGCCACAGGAAACACCAGGAGCCCAAAGCCCTGTTTCTCTGTCTTTAGGGAGAGAGGAAGGGGCCCAGAACCCTCACCGGAAGCACGGTCGGAGAGGTCGACACGTCCCTCTCGGACTTGGCGGGGGTGGCACAGTAGGTCTCCAGGAGGGCCAGGTCGCAGCTGCGGAAGCAGCACTCCTCGACGATGCCACGGCTGCGACGGCTCACACGGCTTGCGGGCCTGCCTGGAAGTCCACAGCACAGAGAGAGGGCATTAGCACCGCACTGTCCTGCCCCACAGGGCCCCACTGTCCCGGGAGGGCTGGAGGAGGAGAAAACAGCCCTGCCCCCAGGCCACCCTTCGGGTCAGGGGAGGGAAGCCAGAGCTGGCAGGCAGAGGTGTCCCAGAAAGAAGAGAGGTGGGAGGGAGGTGAGCGGGATCCAGACCAGCCCCTGGCCTCTGCTGCCTCCTTCCTCAGATGAACACTGGGCACAAGCTCTCGGTCCCATGGCCAGACGGACCCCACTGGGACCAAAGGCCCACACTGGCAGTGGTTAGGGAAAGGTGTGAGGTGTGAGCCCAGTTCAGGGGACCCCACAGGAGGGGACTGCTGTCCCTGAGCTTGGACTCTGGCTTGGCACCACCCAGGAGGCTGGAGGGGCCCACACCACCCCTGCAGCTGCTGAGACAGGGAGACAAGGGCAGGAGAGAAGAAGACGGGAGGAGAGGAGTGAGGAGGCGCGATGGAACCACTCCCTTCTTTCCTCCCGTCTTCCCCCTCTCCCCCACAGCAAGGCTCAGCTAGCTGGAAGGGGTGAATTGCTGGGGCTCCACCTTGGGGTGCCAAAGGGCAGGTGCCATCAGCCGGAGGAGGGAGCAGGAGCCCCATCACGGGGTCCCCCAAGTGGGGGCTCGGCCCTCCCCTCCTCTCAGGAAAGCCTGGTGCAGGGAAGCTTCTCCCTGGGCAAGAACCGGCTGGCACCAGGCCCTGCAGTGCCACTTCCTACCCCTAAATGGGGCAGGAGAGAGAGGGGGCACAGGAGAGGCCAGGGCGGGCGGGGGCTTCCAAGGTCAAGCAGCAGAAACACTTTTCAGAGAAAAGTTTTGAAGTACATTTGCATCCTGTGAGCCCATTTCACAGAGTGGGTAAGTAGAGGTGGTGAAGATGCCACTCCGGGTGAATGTAAGGTGGGATAAGCCGTGCGGCCCCAGCCAGTGAGGCGCTGTCCCCCCCCACCCCATCAGGCATGCCCAGGCACCATGCCTGCCTCTGCATCCACCCAGCCCCCCTCTGAGGGTGGGGTCTCAAGGACAGCAAGCTGTGCACCCACCTGCCAGCCCCCAGGCTGGAAGACCAAGAGAGAAACAGGAGGAAAGGCCGAAGTGTCTTGCCGTCAGCAGGCGGGCACCCCCCCACGGTGCATGCACACCCAGCACACGTTGCATGCACAGTCAGGAGGCGCATGCATGCTCAGCCCTGCCACCTGCCAGCTGCACTTGCTTTATTGGGTTTAATTCTTTAAGTCACTTTATTTTAATTCTGATCACTCATTGAACACACGTCCCTTGTCAAAACATCCAAAAGGTGCAGGAATAAAGGCAGGCTCTTCCTCCAGAGCCTGAAGCCCTGCCCTAGCGGCGCGGTGCCTTGGCAGCCGGAGCCTCGTGGCTCCCATCAGGAATTCTGATGCCAAAGGTGACCCCCGTGAGTGCCCCCTCTGGCCCACCCTTCACAGGAGCATGTGATGGGAAAGTCAGAGGGTGCGGGCATCCTGCGACACGTCAGGCGCTCGGAAATTCGGCTGGAAGGTCAAAGTCTCACGGCAAGGGGGCTGGGCGCTGACCTTGGAGCGTGCTCTCCTTGGCTTGAGGCTAGGGGCCTGAGCACGTTTGAGGAAGCCCCTCCACCACTTACTGAAGTAGAAGCCGCGGTCCCCACAGACGAACTGGAGGGTGTCCACCAGCTCCCCGCCACACAAGGTCTCCCTGGGGCGGTAAGCAGCAATGCAGCACGAGGCGAAGGCCAAGAAGGTGAGAAGCACCAGCATCGACTTCCCCATTGGGAATCCCATCGGTACCTGCGGGCGGGAGAGAAGCCGCGTGAGCAGGCAGCCGGGGCCAAGCCCCAGGCCAGAGGTGCCCCTCCCGAACTAGGGGTGCTCAGTCAACCTAGAAATTCAATTGAACATTTAAAGCATGGATTTCCTAGAAACATTATTTTTATTACAAAAGTAACACACAGGCCATGATGCCGAGGTGAGGGCACAGGCCACGTGGAGGGCGGTGCGTCTGGAAGCGCACGGAAAGGCCGCCTTGCTTTGATTTGCAAGAAGCACTAGTAACTTGACGCACGGGGTGACCATCTCCATGGTCATTATTGCAGGAGTTCAGCGGCATCCACAGCTGTAGGAGCCAAGTTGAACCCCCGACCTGGCCTCTGTGCTATGACACCACGGAGGCAGGGCCAGACAGGGGCACATCACCACTTCCCAGGCCTCAGCCCCAGCCCCTACAGAGCCTGTGACTCCAGGAGGACCAGTCCATTTCCTCCCCACCACCCCCAGCTGAACAGGGGTGTCCAGGAGGACCATCCCCGTCAATGCAGCAGGCCCCGCCCCCTCCCCTGGCTTTTCCACCTTTCCAGTCTGCAGCTGAGCCAGGCCTGGGTCAAGGACTCCAATGCTTAGCACTGCCCCGCCACCCATGCTCCTTGGGGTCTTGTTTTCCCAGACACCCAGTTCTCAAACTCCAGTCTGCCTGAGGTACCCCAAACACACATGCAAGCCCAGAGCCTCCCTTCCAGACCTCAAGTCGAAGCACTGAGGCCAGGGACCTCCAGAAAATCTCCCCATTTGTGCTACCAAACTCTCCTGGCGGGAGCTGGAGAGACCAGCTCAGACCACCTGGGACATCAGATCCCAGGATCCCCGACTGCAATCTGGAAGGAGAGGCCAATCTTCAGACACACCCCCTCCACAGGCTGCAGGGCCGCAGGGGTAAACCAACTCGGAGTGGGAGGCCGGGGTCACTGCAGCAAGCCGCTCCTGCCCCTGCGTTCGGTGCAGCCCCCCGGGCGGCAGCCCCAGCCTTCCCTCCACAGACCCAGGAAACTTTTTGATGCAATAAATTGTGGGACCAAAGCACCGCTTTGTGTGGCCTCTCTATAGAGCAGTGGGCGGCCCCGCCGAGGATCTGAAAGCCTCCTCGGTCATCTCCTTGACTGGGCCCCAGCCAGTCCCCTCGCCGCCCCCTCTGCCACCCCCTTCCAAATTCCAAGAGCACACCCCACCAGCTGGCCACGCGAGCCCTCGCCGCGATTCCGGAGCCAACCCCACCACTCTGAACCTGGAGGTCTGGCTCAGGGTGCGGGCTCAGAAAAGCGGGACGGGGACGGGAAGTGCGCGGAGATGCGGGGCAGGTGAGGACCCAGGAAAAGCCCCGAGCTGGGCGGGGAGGGGGCCAAAGGGAAGGAAGGAAACGGAAGGAGCAGGTGAGGAAGCAGAGACCAGGTAGGGGCAGGGGCAGAGGCAGAGAGAGGAGGGGTGGTGCTGTTGGAGAGGCAGCAGGCGGGCGGGCGGGCGGCTGCAGGGCCCGAGGCCCAGACGTGGGCCGTGCCCCCTGCTGCCCTGCCTCAGGCTGGAGTGGGATGGCAGCGGGGGTCCTCACTCCACAGCCCTGGTTACCTACAGCTCAGCAGGAGGCTCGCTGGGGCTGGAGGAGGAGAAGGAAGAGAAGGAGGAGGAGGCTGGAAGTCTCTCTCACAGGAGAAGCCAATGTCCAGTCTGCAGGCTGGTCAGTGCCTCGGCTTTTATCCCCGAGCCGGGCTCCGCCCAGCCCGGGCTCCACCCTACCCCCCACCCCTCTCCCTGCTGACCACTCCCCCGCGGCTTTGCTCCCGCCCCCTCCCTCTTCCCAGCCAGTCTCTTCTCTCCTGCACCCCGCAGCCCCGAGCTCTGGACCATCCCTTCGCAAAGTGCCACGGGCTCCCCATCCTGCACCCCCAGCCTCGCTCTGCACGGGGAGGGGGGGTCTTCCCACCTCCTTGTATGGAAACTTCCACGCTGCCCACTGGGCAGGAGCCTCTCTGTGGGTTAAGTCTGCCCTTCTTGGCCTCAGACCAGCAACCCCTCTCCCCCTCTCCCGGGACTCCCTTTTGGGAACGTTGCGGACAGAGCAAGAGGGGGTGTGGGGGGAGATATCGCGAATGTGGCGTCTCCTGCCAGCTCGGCCCCTCTCCATCCCGGCCCCGCCCACCCCGTCTTCCTCTCGCGGTCTTGCTGGCACCGCGTCAACATACCAGGGTGGGCTTCTGCGGCTCCGCGCCCCTCCTCATTACCCAGCACCCCAGAGGGAGGCCAGGGCCCGCCAGGCACGAATCACACATGTTCAGCTGCACCCCCGACACCCACAGACTGACCAGGAAGTGGCCCTTGCAGACAGCGCACACCTCCCTGGGCCCTTCCCGACGCCTCCACCCCACCCCCAGTCCCGCCAGCAGGGTGAGCGCAGGGAACTCCGTGCAGGGAATGGACCCGCAGCTGCCTGTCCTCCTCCTCCTCCTCCCTCCCCAACCCCGGGCTCAGCCGCCCCACCGAACCCCGCAGGCCCGGGCCGCGAGCAGACAGAGGAAGGGCCAGGCGTCCGGCACAGCCCGCGCCTCCCCGGCCCCAGCCCCGGCCCGCACGCCGCTTACCTGGAAGCCGGCGACAATGCCGCCCACCTCCCTGCTGCGTGTCGCAAACCGAACAGCGGGCGTTGGCCCTCCTGCCGGACACTCCTCTGCCAGCGCCGCTCTGGCCGAGTCGCGGAGGCCGAATGTGCGACGGGGCAGAGCGGGGGGATGGCTTTTTTTGGGGGGGAGGAATTCGTCTGATCGTCTAGGGAGGACGGGCAGTCTTCGGGCTGGGGCGGGCCAGATGTTGTACTTTTAGGGGGGGAAAAGGTATCGGGAAATGAGGTCAGCTGTTGTATCAAGGATAGAGGGGGGCAGAGATAGTGGGAGAGACAGAGTGAACGTGAAAGGGGGGGGGCCGAAGAGAGGGCGAGAGGGAGAGAGGACAGCGAGAGGCGGGCAGGCTCACAGCGGGAGAAAACAGCACCGAGAGAAACAGAAAGCGTGTAATTAATCCACTTTGGTTCTGCGAAGGCGAGAGGGCGGGCGTGAGCGGGGGAGGGAGTCTGAGGCTGGGAGCTGGGGGGGACGGGAGGGAGCGAAGGGAAGGTTGCGGGAGAAAGAGCGGGGCCGGGGCCAGATGCCAAGAGGGGCGCGGGGAGCACAGAGAAGCTAAGGGAAGGGCGCCACGTCTAGGGGCCGGGGGCGGAGGTGACTGCGGGGCGGAGTGGAGGCTGCACCCGGGCCGTGGGCACCCAGCTCGGTTTGGGGCGACGGAGCCCTCAGCCGTCGCAAGCCCGGGCCTCGGGGGGGGGACAGGCGGTGGCGGCGCCGGGGCCGCTCGGGACGCAGCGTAGAAGGGGAGCGGCCCGAGGCTGCGCGCCGGGGGGAGGGCTGGGGGGGAGCGCGGGGGGTGACAACGCCGGCGGCCTGCGAGCCGGACTGCCTGCGGGGGGAACCGCCTCCTCGGGCGAAGCGGGGATGGGGGGTTGAGGTAGATAAAGAGGAGGCGGCGGGGAATCCGCAGGCCCGGCGGAGCGCGACCCCGCGGACGGCGCCCGGGACGGGAGTCAGCAGCGAGGCAGCGGGCGACGTCGACGCGGGGCCGCCTGCCCGGTGGAGGCGCTGGTGGGCCGAGCGCGGGGCGGGCGTGGGCCGGGAGGCGGGGGCGGCCGGAAGGGGGGGCCGGTCCGACCGGGCCTCACTCAGCTCCGCCGGAGAGCAGGCGAACTGCGGGCGCCCACGCCCGGCTCTTATAGTCGCGCCAGCCCGCGGCCCAGCGCCCGCGCGAGCCCTGCTGGCCTTGCGCCCGCGCCAATGGGCGCCCGCGGAGCCCTCGCCCCGCCTCTGGCCCGCCCTCGCAACCCGAGCCAAGCGCGGGGCGGGGGGGGGGGTGTGGGCTGGGGGCCCTGGGGCCCCCCGGGGGGGCGGCGGTCGCGGGGGCGGGGGGGAAGCTGGGTGGGGGGCAGGGAGCCGCCGAGCACGAAGGCCATGCTGAATGCCCGTTCTAGAGAATTCGGGGGCCCTATCTCGGGTTTCTAGGGTGCCCGGGTGGCCTGTGCTCGTGAGCTGGGGTCTCCGGGCAGGCAGGGGCCGGCCGGCTCCCAGCGCCCCGCCAGGAGACTACACCGCGGGTGCGCCGCGTCTGACTGCAGAGGCAGGTGGTTAGGGGCTGGGTCGGGGGTCCCTGCTGGTTGCTGCCGCGGAGGGAGCCCTTGTGCTCGGGCGGAGCGCGCATCCGCCACCTGCCCCAGCAGGAGGAGCCGGCCACGCGGCGCCTAAAGCCTCAGCCAGATCCCGAGCGCCCCCCGGTGCCGCGCAGGAGCCCCGGAGCCCCGGCCAGGTGCGGGACACGGGGAAGGCCAACTGGCCTGGGCCGAATCTGGGCCAGGTTCGGAGCCCGCCGAGGCTGCGAGGCTGCGGCCGCCAGAGGAGAGAGATCAGGGCGGGAAACACAGCTCAAATCCTACCTGCATGGCCGAGCTCACCGGGTTGCGTCTAAGCAGCTGGCCTCTGGGGCCCACCCAAAATATCCGGATAATGGTTACCCCGTCCTCAGAGCGTTGGACTGGCACAGACGCGAGTTCAGTCTCGGGGGCCACCGCGATAATTTGGGGGTCTGGGGAGACCATCTCCTGGAGAGTTTGGACGATGTAAGAAAGCACTGCGATTTTTACCAAGTCAAAACCACGCACCAAATCCCGCACCCCGCCGCCTAAGCCTGGCCAAGGGGAAGGGGGCCGCCAGCGGAAACTCGCGCCCCCCAGCCCCCATCGCCCCCCTCGCTCCGCCATCAATCACTTCGCCCGCGTTCCGCGCGCGCCTCCCGGCGGAGTCCTAGGCCCGCGGGCTACAGGCACTTTGCCGCCCGGCGGGGAGCGCCTCTCCTCCGCGTCCCCAGCCCCAGCGCCCTGCCCGCCCCACTTTGGGCCCCTCCAGCCGCTTTCCCCGCAAGTGTAATCTTTGCAATGAGCAAACAAAAGTGGTGCGGATTTCGGGGCGCCCAGCCGGAGCGAGCGGGCCGCCAAGCCTCAAGTCCGCAGCCGGGTTCCGCGCCCCGTGCCGGCCTCCCAGGCGGCAGCCCGAGAGAGCGCCAGCCCCGGCGGGACAGCAGCGGATGAGGGCGGGAGCCAGGCAGGGGCGCAGAGGCGGCGGGGACCAGCGCGGCGGGGAGCTCACCGCGAAGCTGGAGGCTGCGTCCGCGGGCGCACCAGGAGCCCAGGCAGCGAGCGATCGAACGCTCCGTGGCGGGCGGTGGACGCTGCTGAAGGTGAGCGAGACCCCGGGGCCAGTCCTCGGTGTCTGGGAGCAACGCCCAGTCCGTTGGAAGACCAGGAGACAATGCCCAAATTTGGGGGAGACTGGGGGCAATGCCCGGTCGCTTTCCTGGACACGGGGAAGCCCTGCCCAGGTCCTAGGGGCGCGCGGCCGACCCACGTGTGTTTGGGGAACACGAGAGAAATTTCCCAAGTCCGAGTTGCTCTGGGGACTTGGTAGGAGACAGGCCCGAAACCAGTGGCCGCTGTGCGCGGGGTTGGGGAAGCTGTGGTGGGCGGCCGGCGAGCCGGGAACAATGCCCAAATTTTGGGAAACGCAAATCTGCCTTGCGGGCTTAGCGAATGGGTGTCCTGGAGGAGGGGAACCCGGGACTCCGCTAATTTGAGACCCGTGATTAATGACTAAACCTGAGACTCCAAAAAATAGATGACAGGTCTGGGGGATGAGGGAAATTGCTCCATGCGATTGGGAGCATAGAGAGAGGGGTCTGAAATAAGGACCAGCTAGCTTGGGGGACCCACGAAATCCCAGACCGATTTGTGAGGAGGGAGTAGTTAAAGAAAATTCTCCATATGCAATTGGTAGGGGTTGCCTGAGAAGCACATTGCCTGAAATTGGCAGATGAAAGCAAGGGACACATTTTGGGGATCCAAACACATTCTTGGTGTGTTAGGGGGAAGCTGAGATTAATTTTCACGTGTTAAGAATACAAGTTAGTGGCCTGGACGCTTGCAGCATCCGGGTGAAAATAACCTTCATAATTACTGTGGCTTCAGGGAAAGGTTTTAATATCCTTCAGAGACGGAGGAAGCACTGTCTAAATTTTGGGGGAAGCTGGAGTGTAATCAGCATTCTTTTTCTATGTTAATTTTTAAACGATTTCCATAGTTTGTTTTTGGTAAACAAGAAAAATACTGTACGTTTTCCTGGACAGTGTCTGCATTTGGGGAAGCCCAGTGAAATACGTTCAAGCTTTTGGGACCCATGGAAATTACCCAGTGGAGATTTGGTATCTAAATTTCCGGGAACCGGGTTAGTAGTTAGGAACAATCTTTAATGTGCTTTGGGGGGTCCATTGAACATTTTCTAAATTTGGGGGACCCAGGGCAGGCACCATAAAGTCAGGAGACTCATAAATCAGTGTTCAAAAAAAAAAAAAAAAAAAAGCAAAAAAGAAACAAAACAAAAAACCTCAATTGTTTTGTGAAGGAAAAAAATCTCGATTTGTTTTGGAAGGCTGGGAGACAATACCTCAATTTGGGGGCTCCAGGAAAATTGTTTTTGAATCTAAAGATCTAGAGAAGTTGCTCAGAGTCCTTGGAGACTTGGGGGGTCGATATGTACATTTTAGAGAAAGGGGATTCAGAGTTTCTAGGCATTAGGACTTAGGAATTTTCAGATTTTGTGATAGACAGGGAGGGTGTAGTGTATTTGAAGGAAATATTGCTTAACTTTGAGATGACTCAGTGGGTTGTTTGGAGCTCAAGAAACCAGTGCCTTCCTGTGATCCAAGGGCAACGCTGAATGTTTCTGGAGGGCCAAGTGTGGGGCACCAGGAAAAGGGTCCAGGGTGATCCTGGCCCTGTGGTTTCCGACCAGTGCCTGAATTTTAGAAAACCGAGATTCTCGTCATGAAGCTCCTGGGACCCAGAGAACTGTTTAATAGTCAACATGTTGTGATGCAGAGAAAATGCTCAGTGTTAGGGAACTGAGGCCGTTAGCAACGCCAGGCGTAACACAAATAAAAAAAGCCTCTGCCCAAGGAAGGGGTCCTTTTATGCTTGATGTAGCCCAGCGGGAGCCAGGAGACTCCCCTGTGTGATCTGGGGGGACCTGGAGAATCCGGGGTCACACTTGAGCACCTCCTGGTAACTGCCCAGTGTGCTCCAGGGACCTGGGTGGCAATGTCTACATCTTAAGGGACCTGATTCACGGCCAGGAACCGTGTAGAGCACAGACGTTAACGCTCCAAAGCTCTGTGACTCGCCCATTCTCAATAGGTTTTGGGATCATTGAGGAAAGCTCTCCATTTCATGAAACTCAGGCAATCAGAGCGCAGGTCATCTGTGATTCAGAAAAGGATTCAGTGGGCTCTGGGTGTAATGCCTGGATTTAGGGGAAAGCATGTGGAGCAATTTTTATACTCTGAGGGTTCTGGCCTTCCAACCCTGCTCAGTGGCATGGGAGACTTGGGATTCAACGTGTAAAATTTAGGGAACCCAGGTCAGTGTGAATAGATTTGCGGAACTCGGAAGCAGCAAATGTCCCACGCTGAGGTGAACGGGAAGGGGGATGCGGAATGGGGTGGAAATGTGGGGGAAACAGTAAGCTTAGGAGACCTGGAGTTAATATTCAGAATTATGGGGGGAAGTTCCACTCGTTTGGGAACAATGCGTAAGCGTGGAAAAGGCACTGTCCACATTCTGGGGAACCAGGCAAATTGGTCGGCATGAGCGCCACGGACCAAGGGTTTCCTCTTTAAAATTAGGGAGCCCGGGTTGCTGGTCTGTAAATCTGTGGGATCAGGAGGCGGTCTATGAAACTGTCCAGAGCCTGGAAGAAAGCAACTCTGGGGCCACAGGCCGCAAAGTGTCGTCTGGAAAAGCCAGCCGGGCTGATGTGTTTTGACGTCCCCGGAAATTAATGTCCAAGAAAATTCTTGTGACCTGTGGAAATGCTGAATATATCTGGAAGACCTGGGAAGCAATGCTTAAATTTAGAGGATCCCAGAAAAAGTAAAATGCCCCAGTTCGGGGGAAGCAGGGAAGCTGTTCCGTGGACCGGGACCCCGAGGATCAAGGGCTAATTGTTGAGCTCAAGCTTCCCGGGCGGCGGAAGGAAGGCGCGGCCGGGGATCCACCCTTGCTGGGGCGCGCGGAGCACTGGCGCCCTCCCCGGGGAACGCGAGCGCGGGCGGCGCGGGCAGGTAGCGCGGAACGCCCTGGCGCGCACGGCCGGCTGAAATTCTGCTTTTAATTCTTCTAGGCTTTTTCTTTCTTTTTCTTTTTTTCTTTGCCTTCTCCACACGGAGAGCGCCTTTGTGGCGGCAGCCCGAGCCTAGCGGGCGTCTGGGTGGAAAGGAGAAACCCAGGAGCCGCGAGGGAGGCCAGGACACTGCTCTCTGGGCGCTCCTGGGACTCCCAGCTCACCGCTCGGTCCCCGCCGGGGAGGTCCGCAGGCTCCCCCTCGCCGCTGCGCCCCACGCGCCTCCGAGCTGCGAGCCTAGGCGAAGCCGCGGCCGAGCCGCCACCGGGGGCAGGCGAGTCCCCGGCTTGGCTTGGGGGCCCGGAGCACCCCCGGCGGCCACCCCCGGACCGCCCTGGAGCTTTGCGCGCAGCGTTCGGGCCTTCGCCAGCACCAAACAAGGGTGAACGCAGTTTTGTTTGGGTAAAACAGAAGAGGAGAGGAAGTGGGGCAGAAAAGGAGAAACACGCGGGGAAGAATGGGGTGCAGGGCTGCACGCCACGCCGCGGGGGTGCCAGGGGTCTCTTTTCGTTTCTCCAAGCAAATTTTCAGGAAAAGCCTGTCTACCCAGGCTGGGGAAAGTCCACTTTCTTAAAGGCAAATATTAAACCCGCATGCAGGCGCCCAGCGGCCCTGTCGGCAGGAACAAGGTCACCCCTTGCCGTTGGGCAATGTCAGGCCTTGGGGCAGTGGCTGGGGGGTGGCTGCCAGAGAGGGGGCGCCGCTGGGGACCAGCAGAATGGTGGGGGAGTCCTGGGCAAGTACAGCGGAGCATTGCATGTCCCCACTGTCACCCCACAGAAGGACTCCGCTAGAAGGGAGACATCTCAACGCCAGACACTGGGGAGGCGGAAGTTAATGGCCTTGGACAGTGTGGGGACGTGGGCAGGGTCAGGTACCTCTTTCACATGAGCTTGGCAAGACAGGGAGAGCCCCCCACCCCACCATGAAAAACAGCCCGTTTTCCACCCAGAGCACAAGGCACGTGGGAACATCCCCCTTCAAATTCCAGTCTGCGTCCATCACCCCCGTGTCCCATTCCAAGAACATCTGGCCCAGCTTCCCCCACCCCCCCCGCCCCCCTTCCCACCAGCCTTCGCAGCCCCCCGCTCCCCATCTCTCTGGCCTCTCAGGCTTTGCCCATCGCAGGGGAGCCTCCAGTAGAGATTCCCGGGCGTGTTGATGTTTCCCTCTCCAGGGTGAATTTGGAGGTGAGGAGCCTTTGAAAAATGCCTGTCTGTGAACCCCGCCTCTGGGAGAGCAGTCTAGGTCACCAAGGCTCTCTGTCACGGACAAACCCAGCGCTCCCAAGGCCAGCTTGGGGCTCCCCACCTCTTCCCCTCCAGGCCTGCTTCCCAGGCTGGGGACAGGTGGGGCACTGGGGGAGGGTCCCAGTTCTGAGTTGTGGGCTCTCTTCCTCTTTGGGGGTGCCGGGGGACAATTAACCAGTGACCCATTTGGGGCTCCCTTCCCTTTGTTCTGTCTGCCCCCAAGGAGCCACCACTCAGGCTTGGACTTTCTGAGGTAGGAAGAAGGCTGAGGTCACCTTGAGGTGCCCACAGCAGAGTTTGGTGGCCCTGTAGAGAGAGAGGGACAGGTGGGGGAGTGTGGGGGGGCCTGCATGCTTCCCCTCCCCCGTGGGGCTGCCTGCTGAGTGCTCTCCTTATTTAGTCAAAAGTTTGACCACGGCAGGCTGGAGGCTGGGGCAGATCCAGGTCACCCTGGGGCTCAAAAAGCACACTGCCTGCGCCTGGCCAAGACCAGCATCCAGTTCTTCCCCAAGGCCTGCTCCTCCCCTCTTGCTTCCTGTCCCCCAAGGTAGGAAGGGTCCTGCCAGCAGTCCAAGGGTGTTCCGAGGGGGCCGGGGTCTCCTCCCGCCCAGAGCGTGGCCAGCAGGAAGCCCCAGTCAGCACCCTTCTGGACCCTGACCCACTGCCTCGCCAGGACAGTGCTGTCTCCTCTCTGCTGGCGAACCCAAGTTCCACAGAGAATGAACATCCCCTCGAGGACTCAGGCTCACCCCTCGGAGCCTGGCCTGTGACGCCCGGCATCCCCTCACCAGCCGGCTCTGCAGTGGGCCTTTCTCATTCCCTGTCCTCCCGGCTCTGAGCTAACCACTTCCCTGTCCCTGGGACGAAGCCCAGCATTTTACACACCCAGCTCCTTTCTCCAAGGGTCCCCAGAGCGCCCTTCCCTCACCCCTGCAGGGCGTCGCAGATGAGGAGCTGACTTGCCCTGGCCCCCCTCGCTGGGGAGGGATGCACTCACGCCACGCCACGCGGCCTCCGCCCGGCAGCCTGAAAAGTCAGGGACTGAGGACCCGAACTGGAACCCTTCACACCAGACGGCACAGACCACCGAAGGCTGATCAGTCCACCCGAAGCCGAAGTATGCAGGGGATATGGGTCCAGGTTGGGGTGCTGGGGAGAGGGTCCCGGGGGAGGGTCAGCCGGTGCACATCCAGAGGACTGAGACGCCGTCACTCTGGTACTATTTTATCGAGTGTCCGAGCGAGCTAAAGACACCTTTGAAAGAACACTCCTGGCTTCCATCTGGGATGCGCAAACCAGCCTGAAGGGTTCTGCTGGGGCCCTCCCTGCAGGCCCTGAGAGCGGCCCCTGTCATGGGGCAGGTGCGGGGACTCCGAGCCATATGCCCTCACCTCCAATGCTGTCACCCCAGTGCCTGACCGGTGCACTACAGAGCTCCCTCCGGCTGAGGCGAGGCCACGGCTGGGCCTTTCTGGCCGCCACCCCCCGCACACACAGGAAGCCCTGTGGGCTCCTGACCACGGTGGGACCCTGCCCCGCAGCCCCGCAGGGCCCTTTGCTGCGCTCAGAAGGCCTGTCATCATCGCCTCAATTCTGAACAGCCAGGAGGCCTGAGACTGTCACCCACTTTGACAAACAGGGACAAACACAGAAAGGCCAAGCCATGGGTGCGAGGCCCCACAGCCAGCAGCCGGGGGCAGAGAGAACCTGGGGACCTCACAGCCCCAGGCAGAGCCCAGCTTTCCTTGGGTTTCCAGATTCTTCCAAATGATACATTTTCCCTTTTTCCTCTTCTACCCACTCTCTGCCCCCCTACCTTTTCCTCTTGGGCTGCCTGCCCCCTCCCTACCCTCTCCCCTTCTCTGCCCTTCTTCCTCTCTGCCCACACCTGGTCTGTCCCCTAGGGAGAAGCACCTGGAACTCCGGATGGAAGCTGTGTGACTCTGAACCCTCCCCCAGCCTCTCTGAGCCGCAGCTGCTTCTGAAAGAGGGAGGTCCCAGTTCGAAGCCTCCTGCAGAGCCTGCGGCCTTCTCTGCCACGCCTCAGGGTGCCTGAGACACTCACCTCTCTGGGGTTGGGACTGGGGCTGACTGCCAGCCTCAGTTCTGGCAGTGCTGGGGTCGTCTGGGCCACCCACAGGCCGCAGCAGCTCACCTCAGGACTGGACTCTGGCCGTTCTGGCCTGCTCAGGCTCAGGCTGTGGGGCAGGCTGGGCACGGGCTGGGCACGGGCTGGGCTGCCAGCGGTTCAGAGCCCCGGGGCTGAGGGCTGGAATCCACTTCCTCCCGCACGAGCTCCGTGGCAACTCTTCCGCCCTGGGGAAAGCAGAAGGATGTTCGTGAGATGATCTCTTTTCAAAGCAAAGCCCCCCTTACGCACCAAGCCAGAGCCTGTCCCATCCCCCTCCCCTGGCTGCCCGCGGGTCACCTGGTCAGGACTGGGGCAGCAGCTCCCCTCCAGCCCCTCCCCTGCCCACAGCTCCCTTTTTCAGAGTACAAGGGAGGGAGGAAGAGGTGAGAAGTTTGCCTAGGAAAACCTTCCCCGTGCTGATGGAGGGGCCGGAGACCTTTCTGTTGGACAAGCTGCCCCCTTCCTGGGCCAGGGTGGGCTTCTGCCTGGCGCTGGGGGTGGAGGGCTACACACGAAGGACCCGCCCTGAGGGGCCACAGCCCGGAGTACGAAGGCCTCCTCCTCCACCCCCAAACACTCCCACCTTGGAAGGAGACAAGGAGGGGGCCTCGTGCAAAATCCGCAGGACAGGGCCAGCCAGGGAGGGGGCGGCGGAGCTTCCTGGGGAAAGGAGCTCCCTCCCCACAAACACTACCCCAGGTGGATTGAGGAGTCTGGGTCCAGGGTGCAGGAGAGAAAAACTTCATGCATGAATGAGCATTCCCAGGGAAACTGCCGTGGTCCCGGGGCCCCTCTGTGTGCGGGGGAGGCTGGGAGGGCGCCGTCAGGAGGGGAAGCCCCGTGGAGGGCACTGCGGCCCCTTCCCTGCCTTCCTCCTCAGTCTCCTGGCCACCTTCTTGCTGGTGGCCAGGGCATAGGGAGGCGGGAGAGGGAAGCTTTGCTCTTTCAGCAGTGTGTGTGTATATATACATATAAATAAAATACCTGTGCCAGATTCCCGGCCCCTGGTTCCTCTGCAGTCTCCTGTTTGTCTCTGGGAATGGGGTGGGGGTGCAGCGGGAGGAAACTTTGCTCACAGAAAAACCCTTCCTTCACACTTGCGAAAACAGCTGTGTGCTCCTGCTGGGAAGAGCCTCCGACCCTCCTCCCCACCCCTCCCGTTTCACTTGGTGAATTAGTAAAGGAGACCTGGTTTCCTTGCCCTATAGAAGAACCCCCTCCCCAGTGGCCTTACCAGCTCCCTGCAAAGTCGAGGCTACTCTCAGGAAGCTTGGCCGGACCTCCCAGCAGCAGAGGCTCCCCCTCCTTCAGAAACCAGGGTCCTGGCAGCGGCCCCATGCTCCCGGCCCACCCACGCCCCAACACTCAACGCAGCTTTCCTCCCACACTCAAGGGATGGCAGCCCAGTCACCGCGGCTCCTGGACAGTGGTAAAAAGGGCCGGGAGTCACTGGTGCCCAAGGCTCTCTGCCGAAGCTGCTGGGACAGAGCTCCGCTGGCCTGGCCAATATTAGCAGTTGCCACCAAAGCAGGGGGTTTGGCATGCAGACCCTCCAGCCTGGTTGACATGGAGGAGGAGGAGGGGCAAGGCCGAGGCTGGAGAGATGAAGGGCACTTCTAGAGCAAGCATGTGACTGTGGACCCTAGAGACGGGGTAGCCTCACCTCCGCCGAGCACGGCACCTGCTCAAATGCCAACGGAAATGATGGAGTAGGCCCTCACCTCCTCATCCCCTCCTCTCCTTTCCCTGAGCCCCTCCAAATTTGGGGAGCTTTGTGCCAACTTGGTAGTGCTGGGCAGCTGGCTGTGGGACTTTCCAACACCAGGACATGGTGCATTAGGGGATGGAGGTTTGGCCCACCCCTGACCTGGCAGAAAGGCACCCGTGGCTGTGGGCATAAGCCAGAAGCTCCCTGCCAGCTGGGAGCTGGGGGCTATGGGTGGTGGGGAGTGGGTGTAGCTTTACTTAGCGTGACACTTGCAGTTACTTGGAACATTCCAGTTACCCTGGAATGTTGGTGGGTGTGGCACTAGTAAAATGGGGGGATGAGGGGGAAAAACTCAGGGGTTCAAGAACGAGCAGAAAAATGGGAGTGTAGGTGCTCCCAGTAGAGCTATGTACTGCGTGGCCACGCCCTTCCATCTTCCAAGGGCTCAGCTGCGGGTTTCCCGCTCCATGGGTCAATCTGCTCTGCCCTGGTACATGCCGTGTGTGGCACTAAGCTCTGATGGCACTGCTGCAGGTGACACTTGCAGGCTTCCCTGGGTAGGGTGACTGGACAGGTTCATGGCCCTTCCAGTTAAAGCGTAGACTCCAAGCTGGCAGCAGCTGGGTGAGGGTTCACATAGAAGCACCCACCAGGTTGGACTAAATCACACTGCTCATTTCTGACCTCTCTGCAAGCCTGCGGGAAGACCAGGCACAAAACCAGCCTGAGGAAGAGGCAAAGATGTGTGCTTCCCAAGCCCCACCCTCCCAGCGCCCCTGCACCCCAGCCGCTTCTTTGTGCTCAGCACACTAGCCCGTGTGGGACTGAACTGTCCCCTCTCCCTTTTTCTTTCAAGCCCTCATCTTAAATCCTTTCATTAGCGGGAGGAATAGGACATCTCGTGGGGATAGCAAGGATTACAGCAGGGAAGAGCATTAGCCGCGAAAAAGATTCACATCTGGTGTGTGTCGCGGGGGTGTCTCAAATAAGATGTAGAAGTCCCAGATCCACGCCTCCTCCCCCGGGAGGAGGGCAAGTGGGATGTTTCACTCGACTTTTGGGTGGGGAGGTCCAGAGCACTGAACGGGATCACAGTCTTTGCAGGTAAAGCACAGACTCAGAGCTGGCAGCAGCTCAGGGGGCGTTCGGAGAGATTCACCCTCTGGATTAGGCCAAGCCTCACTGGGGATTTGACACCCCTTCCTCAAGCCTGCAGAAGAGCAGGAGCACAACAAAGACTCGGGGAAGGAACAAGCAAAGATGCAAGGCGTGGGCAGAGAGCAGCCCTGGCTCCTGCCGGCTCTAGCTACGGCTTAGGGACCTTGCCACAGGTGCTGGGCTCAGCGTCTGCTGAAAGATGCCAAAATACTGCCAAGAGCGACTGCCAGAGCTCTCTGGGGACACTTGTCTGGGACTTTCGAAGCTGCAGATGGACCTGGAGAGAGTGAAGGGCTGACCCCAAGCCAGATGAAGTGATGCCAGGGAGGCCCCCCAGGTGGAGGGTCCCCAGGCTGAGGAGGCGGCAGTGAAGGGGCTGAAGTGGGAGCAGCCCACAGGTCAAACTCCTGGAGCCCGGAGCCTCCCGGGCCCAAAATGGCGTCTCGCATCCAAACTGTGCCCTGTACTGGAATGCCGTCCCCGGGCTGCGCGCAGAGGAGCTCGCTCCAGGCCTGATTTCATCGGGATCCTGGTTTCCTCCCATCAGGCTCCTGGAACCCAGGGTCTGTATGCAGGAGAAGGAGAGCAGGGAGATGGGGTCAGGACAGGAAGGGCCCCCAGGGAGCAGCTAAGCCATGGTGCCACCGAGGCAGGACCAGAGGCATTGGGGGTCGGCGAGTTAGGGTGTGAGGGACGTGACCCCACAGCACTATGCTCCACGGATTTTCCCTGCAGGGGTGCGGGGGACACATGCCTTATGAAGACAGGTGAGAGGGACCACAACATGGCCAAAAACTGGGGTGCAGGCGTGAGGGACACAACATAGCAAAACCTCCCTGCGCCACTGCCTTTTAGGCCTGGGAGAGGGTCAGCCCACCTTAGGGACCTGTTGGATCCTTGTTGATGAGTGAGGGTCTTGGAAATACCCAGAAATCTGCTACACCAAGCTTTGGCCATTTACCTTCTTAAGTGGCCTTATGCTGACACCTGGCGGTCATTTCTAGAATTACAGCGGCATAACCCAAAGGTCTCGGGCGCTGCAAGTGGGGGCACTCGGGGAGGGGGACTCTGGGGACTAAGTTAGGACACCTCCCACTGAGGCGTGGTCCCTCTGCACTGTGATGGGGGCTCACGGGTTCTACACCTTTGTGCTTGGATCCGGGGCTCTTATCTGCTTCTGTCCGGGCGTTACAGACCTGGCAGGGGCGCGGAGGGAATTCCTCCCTTTGGGGGTCTCCTACCCCGGGGGGCTGCGGCCTGGGGAGCATCTGAAAGCTTAGGGCCTGAGCCTCACCGTGAGCCTGGGACGACTTTCTGAAGCAACTGTTTTGTTCTAAGAGAGGAAACTATTACATTTGCATGAAAATAAACTCAGCTCTAAGACTGAGAGGCCCGGGGCAGAACGCCGGGACCCCAGTTCATTCAGAGGCAGCGGTCCCAGGACGAACCCAGATGGGCTGAATTTCCTTCTTAACTCGCCTCGCAGCCCCACCCCGCTCCACCTGGAAAGCGGAGAGTTACTAATTTGGCCCGAGCCTGACACCTGGTGGCCATTTGTGAGAGTTGCAGTCACAGCTTCAGAAAGCCTCTTGCTTTCCATTAAATCGATATTGCCAATTGATAGCTACAGGGTCGCTTTACCAAACCTTGGGAATTGAGAGAAAAGGAGAAAGTAACCCACAACCCTGTCCTGAAAACACCAGACTGTGGCTCCAGAGACCTGCACCCTCAGGCACTGGAGGGCCAGGTTGCCTCTGCTGGGGGCAGCCTGGATGGAAGTGAGGCCTTTCTCAAAGGCTACAGGGCCGCAGCCAGAGGGGCTAGCAGGGAGGGGCCCGCTCTGTGCCACTCACACATCTGTGCTTGGAGGACGGACGGGCAGGAGGGGCCTGGGGGCTCACCTAGTTCACAGCCCCCCTCTGCCAACGACTTGGGCAAACCAGCTCATGTCCCCTCTCCCTTCCAACCTCACGACTATAGCGGATGGGTCTGGGTGGCCACCTCTGGCAAAAATCAATGTTAATAAACATTCAGTTGTATCCGCCCACGGACGCAAAGTGATATTTGCCCCCGCCTCCCTACCCACGGGTACTGAAACCTTTTTAGGGGTCATATGGAAACTGCCTAGCTGCTTAGCAACTCTGCAGGAGGCCTGAGCAGCCTGGGAGAGCTCTGCAAAGACTCCTCCACCTACTCCAGTAAAACTTGCTGCCTGGGAGGCCTTGGGGGCTTTTGGAGCCTGTGGCCCATGGGGAAAAGGGCGGCTCCAGGGGCACAGATTTCAGCCCTGGGCCGGATCTGCGTCCTTGGCAGTGGGGACCCAGTGTGGACCCATCCTCAAGGCTGCAGTGCTGTCAAGGCGGGAGACACCTCCTCCAGGAAGCCTCCCCTGCCCCACTCCCTGCTAATGTCTGCCTCCTCTGTTCGGAGCTCAGACGGTGCAGCTGCAGCGGACACTTCTCCCTGCCCCCGGCTTCCTTGGATGCTGAGCTGGGGGTTGAAAGAGCTCAAAGACCCCTTCCCTGTGACGAGCCTCAGGGCCACGGATTGCACCTGGGTGTTCAGGCATCCCAGAGCCCCTCCTGCTTGTTTTACTTCAAGATGTGCGGAGACCTCTGTACCCCAGCGCCGGGCTCCTCCCTTCCAGGTCCCTTCCGCATGCCCTGGGCACGCCGGGTAGCCAGGGGCACGGCCACTTCCCACGGAGGACACGTCAGCTTCCCCTCCCCTGTAGCGTCCAGACCTGAACCACACCCATGGGGCTGGCCCCACGAGATGAAGGCCCAGGCGCAGAAAGCAGCTCGTGGGGAGACTGAGGCCAGAGGTGCAGCTGCCTGATGGCCTGCTGCTCACAGACACCACCCAGCAGCCGAGGCAGGCAGGGTCTCCTTTGGTTCCCTTCTGATGGATGAGGAAACCAGGGCCCAGCGATGCTAAGTGACTTTCCCAAGGCCCAGCGACTAGCAGAAGAGCAGGGACTTCAGCCCCGCCCTGGCCCAGGTGGACACTCACTGCCCCTTGGACGCTGAGGGCCTGAGGCTTCTTGGCACCCACAGATCACAGCCTATTGCAGACCTCAAGGCCACAACTACCCCTTCTTTATTGCCAGGGCCAGCCCATGCCCAGGCAGGGGGAAGGACCCCGGAGTGACCTCTGTATGGGTCTCTGGTGAGGGCAGCATGGGCAGTGCTGGGCTGGGTCTGCACCCCTGGGAGCAGGAGCCCAGTGTGGACTCATGCTCAAGGCTGCAATGCTGACAGGGGCCCGGGACACCTCCTCCAGGAAGCCTCCCAGCCTGCTGGCTCCTGCCTCCTCTGTTCTGAGCTCTGGTGGTGCAGCTGGAGCTGGGGTGGGGTGCCCCAGTTCTCACCCTCTCCCCCAGTTCTCAGGCAACTCTTCCCCTGCCTGGAGCCCAGTCTCCTGCTCCCTCCTTCCTCACAGCTGGGCCCTGGGCCTGCCCCCAGTGGCAAGGGAAGAAGGCCCCCTTCCACTCACCCCTGCCCCTAAACCCTCTCCGTGCACCTTGGAGGTCAGGGCTAAGAGGGCCCCATGGAGAAACAAGCAGCCACCGCCAGAGTTGGGGTTTGGGTGCCTCAGTGCCTCCCCATGGGATCCCCAGGATCTCCTTCCGGCCCCGGCTCCCCTACCCACTGAGCCACCTGTGTGTAACGGGCCCATGTCAGGGCCCCTGAGCCCTGGAGAGGGTCAGGGGATGCTCAAGGCCCCTCCAAAGCTGGACAGCAGCGGGCCTGGATGTGGGCAGGGGCAGGTGGTGGCCCCGTGAAGGCCGGGCTGGGGTGGGACCCAGCTTTGACGTGAAGGTGGACTTTGAAGACAGAATAGTGCACTTTGAGTCCCAGCGTGAGCAGCCACAAGCTGGCAGGGCCGCGGGGGGCTCTGGCTCTGTTTTCCAAAAACACAGATGGGCCGGGAAGGGGGTCAGAGAGAGGCCTGGGTGGAATGTGGGGCCGCAGAGCCCCTGAGGGTCTGATGACTCAGCAGCCTATGCCACACAGAGCCTTGTGAGGGTGGGCTCCCCAAAGCCCACAGGCCTGCGGACCCCCAGGGCAGAGCGGCCTCCAGGCTGGTTCCATCCCTGGCAAGTGGAGGGCTCGTTCTGGCTCTGCCCCCAGCAGCCCTGCGACACTGTCCAGGGGTCACAGCCACCTGGGTCTAGACATTCTCAGCCTCCCTGGGTGAGGAGAGCCTGGCAGGTCCCACAAACTTACCCTCGGCCTGAGGGACCCTGACTCTGATTCGCCCATGGGCACCCTGAGATCCCTGTCACCCTGTCTTAGAGAGTGGGGACTGTGGGTTGACCTTTGGCTACGGCCCCACGCCATTTTCTAGGGGCAGCCTCAGGGATGCTGGGAGGCCTGGAGGCTGCCTCAGCGGTCCCTGGGGTCAGGGACAGGGTCTCCCACCAGCAGCAGATGGGCAGGAAGTGGGGAGTCCGAGCGAGGTGGGGTGGGGCCTGGGGCCACCTGGGTGCAGGGGAGTGAGCTGAGGACGCAGAGGAGCGGGCGAGAGGTCGGCGGGGAGCTTGGCGTCAGCACAGCCGTGAGAGGGACGATGGGGAGGCCGCCTCCAGCCGGCCCCACTTTCGAAGGAATCTGCCTTGCTGTTCCTGAGGCCGAGGCCAGAAACAACAGTGGGAGGAAGGGCGGAGGGTGCGGAGGCGGCACCCCAGCGTGTCATCTCCGCGTTCCCAGACCCGGTCTACCGTCTACCCCTGCCCCCAAACATTCTTTCCAGAGTGGACCTCCCTCTCCTTGAGGCGCTGGCGGAGGGGGCCGTGGGAACGCGCTGACCCCGGGCCGCCCGGACCCCAGCTCCAGGCCATCTTCTGCCCCAGGTCCCAGCCCCTGAAGCCCCTTCCTCACATGGGAACCAGGACTTGACCTTCCTTCCGGCTTGAGTGGCTGAGGGACGGACCTGCCTTCCCCACTGCCGCTGGCCTCCAGCCTCAGTAGCCCCCAGGGGCCCTGGGGACCCTCAGCAAAGGCCACAGCCGGGTCCACTTCCAGCCACAGCTGGCCGAGCTGTGACTAGGACGGGACAGTCTCCCTGGAGTCTTCTCACCCCGGCGCTCTGTGACTCTAGGGGTCTGCAGGTGGGGCTCGGAGTCTAGCCAGAGGCTTTCTCAGAATATTAGTGACTCAGGACATGTGTCCGGGGCCTCAGAGAAACCCAGGTCAGTGAGAGGCTGGCCTGGGCTTGACTTGGGGGCCGAGACTGGACCTGAGCAGGCCAGGGGCCTCTACGGACACCCCTCAGCATCGTCAGAGGACTCATTCCCACGCTCTTCAGAGTCCTGGCTGGTCAGACGGGCAGGGCCCCCTACAGCCCCCACAGCCCCCAGGAGTGCCCAGCAGGGGCGGGGCACAGCTGCTCACAACCTGGGCAGTGCCAGATCCTGGAGCCGCAGCCCGAGTGCATCAAAAGTGAGGCTCTGGTGCCATCTGCTGGTCGTACCTGTGAATGGTGGCTCCTGGCCACATTGCTGTGCTGGCCAGGCCCTCGAGCAGGCCCCCAACATCCCCCTCCCCTCACAGCCTGGCTGGAGACAGACACCAGCCAGCATTCGGGCTAGCTTTCCCAGAAACTCAGGCTTAAGAACCACCTGCCCTGGCCTCGCTTTCTTCCCCGGGGGCCGGATCCCTGCTGGGCACCAGGCCCCGGAGGGTGGGGGTTACCCTCAGCATCCCTTCATCCACTCTCATCACCCCAGGGTCTGCTTAGGCCTGGAGACAGAGAGGACAGTAAATATTTGCTGCCGACAGGCAGGAGAAGGCAAACACTGTCCCAACGCCAGGTGAAGGTGCCAATTATCCATGCCGGGGGCAGACGCAATCCAGGAAGCCAGCCTGGAGGCAGCCACACCTCCGTGGGGCCTGGGTGGGTGAGGAAATGTGCCACGTGCTTGGCTCTGGGGTATAAGAGCTTCCTCCCTGTGCAGCACACGTGAAGGCAGGACGCTCAGACAGAAGACTGCATGCAGGCTGCCCTCGCTCCTCCAGGCATGGGCAGAGGCTTCAAGGGGGGCCAGCAGGTTTGGGGGGCCTTGGGGGGCAGCTGCCTTGTGACTGGGCAGCAGTTAGATGGACCCAACGCCAGCGTGAGGGGTGGAGCTGGAGGCAGCTGAGTGCCCCTGCCAGCCCCGTGCGCATGTGGAGCCCAGGTTCCAAGGCCAGGCAGATCTCTGGACACTGGAGGTGTCTGTCCTGTAGCTTCCCAGAAGGGGCGGAACACAGGCGTGGCCAAGCTCCGTGGGCCTGGCTCACATAGGGTGACCTGGGAGCTCTGGAAGCATCCACACTCCCCGGCCAGGGCGTCTGGGGGCCGGTGCCCAAGGTGGTGCCCGACAGGAGACTGGGTCTGATGCTGCCCCTGCACCTGGGTCACCTTGACAGCGCTTCTCACTGGGGCTGGGGGGATAGAGGGACTGTTCCTTGTCCTGGCTCTGGCCTCCCGTGTCCATCTTTTCCAGGACACAGTGGTGGGGGGTCAAGGGGCTTAGAAGCCAGGGCTGGGGGCCAGAGTCCCGGGTCTCAGCAAGGTGAGAGCTGGCCCCAGCTCTGGCCCGGGGCAGCTGAGGGCACCATGAGCCATGGCCGAGTCTTTTGGGTGGCAGCCTTGCCCTCCCCTGAGGCCTCGGGCCAGGGGTCCCCCAGGACAGAGTCACAGAAGATTTGGCCCTTAGAGGACACTCCACAGCCCTCAGCACCAGCCAGCACCAGCTGCCCTGTAAGTCCCGGAAGGCTGGGACAGCCCCAGGGGTCCCTGGACACCACTCTCCACAGCTCCCCACAGAGCGCTGACCCCCCGGCCAGGCTTAAGAAACACCTGTCCTGGTCTCACTCTGCCCATCACTCCCCACGGCCTTGTTGGCCATCAGGGGCGGCCAGGGCAGCAGCTTGTCCAATGGCCGCCTGGAGGGCAGCCTCCCAGCGGGCCCACCGCAGCCCCTGGAGAGCTCACATACCTCGGCTCCAGCAGAGCGCCCCGTCTCTACCCGTGCGAGTGGGGCCAACCAGGTGTTCCCATGGACGACTGCCACTGATCCCAGCCACCACCTCCCTCCTCTTCCGGGGCCAGTGTCCGGCCAGCCTCCCGCCTGCCCAGTCTTGGCCCCCACTCTGGGGGCGGGGCTAGATGGGGGCTGAGGGCAGAGGGGGAGCTGATATGGTCATGGGGAAGGGGCGAGCTCAGAGCTTCAGGGACACGGCTGCCCCAATGGCCAGGCCCCCAGCTGGAGGGTGAGCGCCTGGCCTCAAGCCTAAGCTGGCAGTGGTCTGCAGCCCCAGGCCATATCAGCCCCAGGCCCAGCCATCCCCAGCCCAGCCCTGGGTGGAGCTCTCAGGAAAGGTCCAGATTGGTTTGGCCTGGGTGGCAGGCAGGCTGGCCCGGCCACAGGGAGTTTAGGGTCACCTGCTGACCTCCCAGGCCACAGTAGTCCCAGGGCTTTCATCTGCCCACTAGGCTAGGTGCCCAGTGGAGCCACCCTGTGCCCAGAGGTGCTAAAGAAGAGGATTCATGTCAGGATCACCAGGGCTCATGTGTCCTTCCAGATGAGTGGCAGGTCTGTAGATAGGCCCTGCTTATGGGGAGAGGGAAGGCAAAGGGGCCGCGGGAGGACCCTGGCCCTGGTCTCTGCCCTGGTGGCCTTGGAGGTTCCCTGTCCTCCTGGGCTGCAGTCCTCTGGGGCTTCCAGCCAGGGTTCCCAAGGCCCTGCCCACTGCTGCCACCATCCTCACGCCTGCTCATGCTCCCATCTGACCTCCCCTGCTCCCTCCAAGGCACCAGTGGGGCCCCCAGGTGTCCAGTTGGGCCTGGCTGGTGTGGGCTGTGGATGCAGACCGCTGTCAGCTTGCGCCTCAAGGCCAGGGTGTGTGACTGTCCCGGGACTGCCTGGAGCTGGAGATAGCAGGCATCACTCGGCAGTCCCCACTTCCCAGTCCCCACCTGCAGGACCCCCTCCCACAGCCCAGCCTCCTCCTTCCACAGGGACTCCATCAGAAATAGCTCTAAAAATAGAACCTGGGAGGGCTACGTGGGGGAAATTGCTGGAATGTTCTCATTCCCTTTCCTCAGCAAGGTCTCTGGGGACTCCAGGAGCCTAGAGCTACTGAGCAAGAAGCCATTTCCCAGTGGCCCCACCACCCCGGCCTCTCAGAGACCCTCACAGCTCCGAAACTGGACCCCGAGCCCCAGGGTGGGAGCAGCAAAGAGGCAGCCAACAGGCATCGCCACTTTGGGGAGAACGGCTGCAGGCCGGGCGAGAGCTTGGAGAGAGCTGGGAGGGGCTCATAACAGTGCCAGGAGCGGGGCCTGGCCCAGGGCCCCCCAAACACGCAAACAGCACAGCAGAGCTGGTTCAAGGCTTTATTCCATCACTCGTGGTGCAGGTGAGGAGGGTGCAGGGCCGCATTTGGGCCTGCCTGTGGGCCGCAGCTAGCTGTGGTTCTCCAGCTGGTAGAGGGAGCAGGTGCTGGTGCAGGTGGCAGTGGGCACGGGGTGGCCTGTGGGCCCAGTCTAGTTGCAGTAGTTCTGCAGCTGGTAGAGGGAGCAGATGCTGGTGCAGCACTGATCCACGACGCCACGCTTCTGCAGGGGACCCTCCAAGGGTGGCAGGCTGCCCGTGATAGAGCCCCCACCCAGCTCCACCTGCCCCACTGCCAGGGCGAGCCACGCAGAGCAGGTCCGGAACAGCGGCGAGGAAGAGGACGCAGGATGGCACAGTCAGGGAGAGATGGTGCCCGCCTGCCCGCCAGCCCCAGGTCACGCCCTCACCCCCTCCAGCCGAGCTGGGCCCAGGTTGAGGAAGGGTGCCCCGCACTGGGTGTGGACATACAGGACTTCAATGCCCTGGGTGGTGCCATGGCAGGAGGCTGAACGGGTACCCCCGGTACGTCTTTCCAGGGCCTGTCACCAGCGCCTGCCCCATTTCCTGACTATGGAGCTGTCATGAAGCCCGGGGACAGGGGTCTGGCCCACCGTGGCCAGCAGCCATGCCTTCCTCAGGGTGCCATGGGGCATTTGCCCACAGGTAGGCAGCGTGGGGCACCCTGTGACCGCAGGTCACCCAGGACTTGATGTACTCAACAAAACACTGGAAGCTGCGGTCCTCAGGTGAGGGTGGAGAAGTGGGCTGCGAGGCATTTGCTCGAGGGGCACGTGGAGGGAGGAATCTGCCCTGCCTGCCCTCCGAGGTATCTCGGAGCTCAGCTGCCGAAGCCAATACTGTCCTCAGGCTGAGATTCTGCCGGGGCCACAGGGAGCTGGTCACTTTCAGGATGTGACCAAGAGAACTTCATTTCTTTTTAAAAAGTCCACCTGTCTCCCTACTGGTAGCAGCCTCCTGTCCCCTTCTGCCCAGGCTGGGTGGGAGCAGCAGGAGCGGGGGTGGCTGGGGGCGGCGGGGGCAGCGAGGGGCGGTGGGGCTCACCCTGCAGGTCCTCCGCCTCCCGGCGGGTCTTGGGTGCGTAGAAGAAACCTCGCTCCCCGCACACCAGGTAGAGGGCTTCCACCAGGTGGGGGCCGCACAGGTGCTGGTTCACAAAGGCCGGGGCTGGCTCGGGTCCCCAGAGGGCCAGCAGCGCCAGCAGGGGCAGGAGGTGCATCCACAGGGCCATGGTGGAAGGACAGCGACCTGGGAGACAGGCAGGGCTGAGGCCGGCTGAAGGCCAGGTGCCCTGCCCTGGAGCCCCTGGGCTCACCCAAATGCTTCAGAGCCCAGCCACACCCTCCCGCTGCAGGCCTGGGGTCCAACTGCTCTGGAACCCCCGAGTGGGGCAGCCCTGGGCCCAGGCTGGCTCGAAGGCCCTTGGAACAGACCTGCTCGCTGGCCTCCTGTGATGCAGCTGGTCCCGGAGGGCTGAGGGCTGCTGGGTCCCTGCTGGCTTTATAGGCCCAGAGCCCATCTCCCCTACCTGCCAACCTTGCCGCCTGGCCCATTAGGGCCTGAGGTGCAGGGGCTGGCAGATGGCTGGGGGCTGAGGCTGCACTTTCCAGATCATTTCCCGGCTGCTGGGTCTGCGGGAATATCTCCTTGGTCGTCAGCACCTCTTCCTCAGGGCCGGGAGGGGTGGTCATTAGAGTCTTAACCAGGGGCCTGGTGGCCAGTCCTGTCCCTGCTCACAGCTGGGGGCAAATGTCTCCGGGAGAGCAAAGCCCTCATCTGGGCCACTTTCCACATTAGACCAGGAGTGCGGGAGGCTGCAGGGCGGGGCTCTTCACGCTACTGTCCCCAGACCCCTGCCCTCTATCTCTGGTTGCCCGAGATGCCCCCATGGGTGGGCCGAGGTTGTGGGGTGGGGGAGTGAGGGGGCCCCCTCCCTGATGGCTGCCCAGTTCCCACCCCACCCCAGGACAGCAGCCCTAGCTGAGGCCCTCAGTTCTCCCGGGCGGCAGGAGGGCAGGCCCCGGGGACCCAGGGACGAGCAGCAGGTCCCCAGCAGGCCGCCTGGACCTCGTCTTCCCTGTGATCTGCGGTGGCTGCAGGGCTCCATGGGCAGGTGTGGGAAGCTCCGTCCTGGCCCCGTAGGCACCCTCCCGGCCCCCACTCCTCTTCCCAGAGCCCCTGCCCATCACTGCTCTCCTGGCCAGGCCCCGCGATCCCATCACCCCCACAGTGTCATCTGGACTGAGCCCTGGGCAGGCACCTGGAAGCCCAGCCAGACCCGTCGGGAGTGCACAGGCTCTGAGCCCTGCTGCCCGCAGCCCCTAACCACCTGTGAGCTCCAGGGGCAGGATCAGGAGGTCCCAGCAGCAGGAGGGCGAGATCATGGGGCAGGCAGGTTGGGGCATTGTGTGCCCCGAACCCTCTCATCCCTGTGCCCCAGCCTAGCCTCAGCCTCAGAGCCCCTGGGGGCCGCCCCGAACTCTCCCAGCCTTAGCATCTCCTGCCTAGCCGGTTTGGTAGTGGGCGCCAGCTGACTGTGGGGCCCCTCCCCCGCCCCTTTCGCCCTGAGCCATGCTGCAGCAGGACCTGTGGTGACTGCCCCAGGATGCCACCGTGCTCTGAGGCCTCGCAGTGGGGGAAGACGTAGGTGCCTCCTTAAGACGAGTGTGTAGGGAGGGAGCCTGGATGGGGGTACCCAGGTGGGAGGGCAGAAACAGGGGCTGGCAGGGTCGGGGCAGCGAGGTAGGTGCAAGCTCTGCCCCAGGGCTTCCTTGGGGCTCACAGCCCTTCAGAGACACTCCTAGTTGCAGCCTCCAGGTGCCTGCAGGGGCTGGGCACCGACAGGGTGTGTGAGGAACAGACTGCTAGGCTGGGAAGGACTGTTGTGCCCGGGAGGGCCTTGGAAGACGAGTAGGAGTTTGCCACGGTTGTCAGCCTGGGAGCTAAGAGCCAGGATCCCAGCAGAGTGTGGTGGGGCAGCTGGAGGGAGGGAGGGGCATTGAAGGCCAGCTGCTGTCCTGGCCCACCCTGCAGGATGCCCTGGGGTTGCTCTCTCCAAGAAAGGAAGGGACACCCGGCTGGTCAGGCCTGGAGGGTGCTGGGTGCTTTCTCTGGAGGGCATCTCCCATCTCACAGGCAGCCTCCTGGGGAGACAGGCCCAGGGCATCTGCACAGCCACCAGCTCAGCCGGACTCTCCCATCAGCACACATTTTAGGGGCCACGCTGAGGCCCCCCTTAGATTGCAGGGCCTGCTCAGGGTGGGTGGGGCATCGGAGCAGCCGTCCCTCTCCCCGGTCCTATCAAGGGCTGGGAGCCCCATCAGCAGGAGGTGCTAGGCCGGCAGCCCCCCGCAGAGGCCACCCCCAGCCAGCACAGTTGCGACCCCTGCTCCCTGCCAGGCCTGAGAGAGACCCTCCCACTGTCATCTGGCTCCCTACCCCGGGAGGGCACCCACGGAGATGGGGCAGCTCAGCTAGGGTGCCCGAGGGACTCAGAGCTGGGTGGGACCTCAGGGTGAGCGGAGAAACTGGCCCCAGAGGGGTCTGCTGCCTGGCCAGGGCGATCAGCCATCTCCCAGAGGAGGAAGGAGACCAGGGCAAAACCTCTGTGTGAGGCTGGGGTGGGGACATTTGTGGCACAGACACGGGGCCAGGCAGGTAGAGGCACACTTTCTTTTATTGTGACAGTGGATGGGGCAGCAGATGGGTTCAGGGCAGAGTGGAGGGCAGCGTAGCAGCCTCCAGGACCCTGGGAGCTGGACAGGACGTCACCACGGGCACAAGCAGCTGTTGCTCTGAGCAGCAGGCATTGGGGCAGCAGAAGCCTGGCAGCGGGGAGGGCATGGGGGGCAATGGGAGCCAGCCCCTCTCCAGGGCCTGAGCTCCGGGATGGTGCAGGAGCAGGGGAGGTTGGGAAGGGCCCTCAGTGGCGCCCTGAACCTAGCCAATGGCACTCAGTGCATGGGCCAGGGTGTCCAGCTCATCCTGGACACCCTCCAGGGAGCGCCGCACGGCCTGGGGGCTGTCCAGCACATCGACGGCCAGCGTGTATGGGTCGAACTTCACGGAGAAGGGGCGCTGGATGCGTGAAGCGTAGCTCCTGGGGAGGAGAACGGCAGAGCCCTCGGTCAATCAGTGGGCAGAGTCTGCAGCCTCCAGGAGAGGAGGCCAGGGGCTGCATTTCCACCATCACGGTGGCTCCAAGCTCCCAGGGCTTTTCTGAGCCACCTGGTCACAGGCAGGACACTGAGGCCTCCTCCAGGGCTGGGCGAGGGGTTCACGGGGAGACAGGCCAGGCTCCTTTTCCACTAGAGCCTCTGCCGGGCACCCCATCCCTGTCTGCACCTCCACCAGGCCTCATTCTCCAGGAAGCCTTCCTTGACCACATCCCTAAGTCTGTGAGTGGAATTCAGCACCCAGTCCGACGGACACATAACTCCTGGCCTCAGTTTCCCCAGGGCAGAAGGGTGGGGCTGGAGGGAAGATGATGAGCCCTTTTACTGAGGCTAATGGGCTCTGCTCCCCTCTCCTGACACCCTGGTCACTGCACCAAAGGCCCCTAGCCCCAGGGACCCCACTCCCCCCATGCCCCCACCCTGCTTCTGTCTTCCCCTGACCTCTCCCTATCCCAGGTTCCACAGGACCTCCTCACAAAGCTCAGCTCTGTCGACACCCCCAACAGTGGTCTTGACCTGGCCTTGACCTGGCCACCCAGCGCCCCCAGTCCTGTAGGTCTGCCCCTCCACAGACGCTGGAGTCCTGCTCACAGACGGTGTCCCTGCCGTGAGGGGCTGCTGCAACCAGGGATTGGTTTTCTCGTCTGTGACCTGGGCTCACAGCCCAGCCCTGCTCAAGGCCTGAAGGAAGGCCTGGCTTGTCCAGTCTGGGGACATGACGGGGGGCTCGCCCCAGGAGCCAAGCCCACCTGAGCTTGTTCTTGGCGTCGCTGAAGCTCTCCGACAGGAAGTACACCGGCTGGTACGTCTGGTCTTGGTAGGGCTGCACGGCCGCAGCTTCGGGGTCGAAGGCCCGGACCTCCGGCTCCTCAGACAGGGAGTGCTGGCGGGAGGCCGCCGGCGTCACTGACCCCACTGCACCCAGGCCCCTGGGGGAACTGGGCACTGTGGCCTGACACCGGGTGGCTTCCTCGGGCAGAGTCGCCCCCGCCTCCCCCGCCGGGCCTCCCAAGGCCTGGGATAATGTGGGGTGGGGACTGGGCAGAGACACACTTTCTCCAAAGACAGCCTGAGTCCTGGAGGCCCAGGCCGCAGTTTCCTCCCATGGGAGTCTGTCCCCTCCCTGCACTGTCCCCCATGGATGCCCCGCCCCTCCGCTGGGGGCTGCGCAGGGAGACGGTCTCACCAAGAGCTCCCCGTAGGAGGACAGCAGCCCAGCGCCGTAGGCCTTCACCTCCCCGTTCTGCTTACACAGCCCAAATTCCACTGTGAACCAGTACAGCTGCGGGAAAGCCGGGCAGCCTCAGCCCAGAGACAGCGGCCGCCCACTGGGCAGCCCCTGGTCGCCTGTGACCCGGACACCACCCCAGGGAGGGCAGACCAGGCTGCGGGCAGGCCAGGGTGAGGGTCGCGATTCATGGGTGGAAGCAAAGGCCTCAGCCTGGACAGTGGGAGGACCCCGAAGCCCGCACCCAGGCCCTGCAGGGTGGGGTCGACCCACCGTAGACAGCTTCTCAATTTCCTCATCCGAGGCCCCCAGGGATGCCAGGCCGATGTCCTGTGGAGCGGGCAGAAGGATGAAGGGTGGGGAGAGGCAGCCCTGGGTCGAGCTTGAGGTGGGGGCGCCGGGGTGTCAGCAGCCCCTCCAGCGGTCTCTGGGACACTGCCTGGGGGGCAGAGACCTACCGCGACCACCCAGGGTCCGCAACCTCCACCGGGCCTCCTCCTTCAGGCAGCCCTCCTTGACCATATCTCTAAGCCTGTGGGTACCGTTCTCAGGCAGCCGGCAGATGGCAGCACAGCCCGTGGGAGTCTTCGCTCCAGCCCCACCCTCTGCCCGTCGACCCTCAGGGCACCGAGCCCCCCATGGCGGGACCCAGGGGCAGACAGCACATTTCACCCACCCACACATCAACCCCGACCCGTCCTCAGCCCCAGGCCAGCCCCTGGGTGACCCCGGTTCCCTCGGAGGCCGCGGCGCACCTGGGAGAACTGCGCAAAGGTGCGGTCAGCCAGCATGGGCACGTGTCCCAGCAGCTCATGGCAGCAGTCCCTGCGCAAAGGAGGGAGGCGGGGCTGAGGGGCCGCCCACCGCACCCCCAACCCTCGGATCTGCCTGTGCGTAGGAGGGAGGGGAGTTGAGGAGCCACCGGTAGCAACCCTCACCGGAGGGGCTGCCTGTGTGGACAGAGAGGGCAGCTGAGGGGCCGCTGGTCCCACCGCCCCCCTGCGGGGCTGCCTGCATGGAGGGAGAGAGGGCTGAGAGGCCACCCACCGCACCTCCCACCCACGGGGCTGTCTGCACACAGGAGAGAGAGGGCAGCTGAGGGGCCACCCGTTGCACCCTCACCCTTGGTCTAGGGGCTGGGGCGCGCACTCACGGCTCTGGGGAGTGCATGGGCGAGGACGCATGGCGGATGTACTGGGTGCACTGGAACACGCGGAAGGCCAGGCTTGCCAGGAAGTCCCGGGCAGACAGCAAGCCGGCCACAGGCCGCAGCTGGAAGCCCGTGCGCTCTGCAAGGGGCCACCTGGTCACGGCCACGCAGGGGCGGGCTGGCCACGCTGGGCTGGGGCTCGTGGCGGCCGGTCTGGCCCCCGGCTCTCCGCCCCTCCCGCCCAGGGCGCACCCTTCAGGAAGCGGGAGACGTCCTCCAGCTGGGGGATGTTGTCCTCCCGGTAGCCGCTGAAGCGCTCCAGCAGCGCGAAGGCCTCCAGGTGCTCCCCGCAGGCGTGTGTGGCGTACAGCCCCTTCAGCTTGGTGTAGACCTCCTTCCTGCAGGTGGTGGGGCTTAGGCCCTCCCAACACCACACCCCAGTGCCCGAAACACCCCCCAGAAGCCCCTCCTGAGCCGTGGGCTCCTCTGCCTGCCTGAGCCCCCCCAACACAGGCCTCTCAGGGACCCCTGAAGACCCAGGCCCCTGGGAGGGTCTTTTGCTGGTGGCTTTGGGGAATCCCAGGGGGTAGGGGGTCATGAGGGGCAGTCCCTCAGCACCCTGGGGATGGCCCGGCAGGATGGGTAGCCTCTTCCTCCCAACCCGACACTCTGAGCCCTGGAAGTCCCTCCTCTTCCTGGCTTTAGTCTCTCCTGCTGTGCCAACATCCTTGGAGGTGGCTTTCACACGCCAGGATTCTGGGAGGCATCCCCAGGGCTCCTCCCCAGCCCCTGGCCAGCTAGCTGCACGGGGGTCTCACCAGGTGGCAATCTCCTCAGCGGTGTACTCCACACGGGGAATTGGGTCGCCACTGGGGAGAGGCCAGTGGTCAGCAGGTGCTCTCAGAGAGCAGGAAGGTGCAGGAGGGAGGCAGGGAGGCAGGGAGGCAGGGAGGCAGGGAGGCAGGGAGGGAGGGAGGGAGGGAAGCAGGGAGGGAGGGAGGGAGGGAAGCAGGGAGGCAGGGAGGGAGGGAGGGAGGGAGAGAGGCAGGGAGGGAGGGAGGGAGGCAGGGAGGCAGGGAGGGAGGGAGGCAGGGAGGGAGGGAGGGAGGCAGGGAGGGAGGGAGGGAGAGAGGCAGGGAGGGAAGAAGGGAGGCAGGGAGGCAGGGAGGGAGGGAGGCAGGGAGGCAGGGAGGGAGGGAGGCAGGGAGGGAGGCAGGGAGAGAGGGAGGGAGGCAGGGAGAGAGGGAGGGAGGCAGGGAGGGAGGGAGGGAGCCTCACTGGCCACAGGACCACACCCGCCTTGTGCAGCGAGGACTTTGGGGTAGAGGATGGAAGGAGGGTACGCCCTAGCTGACTATACCATGAGCCAGCTGTGTGGCCTCTGTGGGTTGCTCTAGCCCCTCGTTCCTCAGTTTCCCCAGTGGGATTTGGGGACAAGGGAAAACCCTGGAGCAGAGCTGCCTGGCAGGAGGCACTGATGCTGGTGACAAGATGGGTCCTCCCCTTTGTCCTTCCCTCCCGCCCCCCAGGTCCAGCATGAGCCTGCAGGACAGAGTCTGGGTCCCCAGCACAGGGGCTCCTCACTGCCTGTACTGGAAGGCGATCTCAGCAATCAGCTTCCTGCGCTGGCGGTACACCTGGTCGGAGAAGCCCTGAGGGCAGAGGGGATGCAGGGGTCAGGAGGCTGTGCCCGGGAGGGGTGCGGGCCTCCGGGGCTCCTGAAGCCGACAGACTCCCATCCAGGCTTGGGCTAAAGGTAGGGATGCGATCGGGACAGGAAGTCTGGGCCCTCCCAAACCACTCACCGGGTGGTCCAAGTCCAGGTCAGGGTCGAACTTGGTGACCAGGTGATGGCACTTGTCCAGCTCTGACACTTTTCTTGGGAACCAGGGGGCTTCAAGGAGGATAGAGGAAGAGGTCTTTGTGAGCTCGGAGCCGTGGGACCGAGTCACCCACCTTGAAGCAGCCTCCCCTATAAGACTTCCGGGGGGCAGAGGCAGCCGGGGCTGTGACAGCTGCAGGGGATCCTAGGGGTGGCCCCAGGCCCAGACATGGATGTGTAGAAAAACAGGGGATGGAGTGGAGCCAGCAGAGAGGGAACTCCATGTTTCCCAGGCCACCACCATGTCGTCACTGTAGGGTCCCCCTGCAGGAGCCTCTGCACCCCAGAGCCTCAAAGTCATTTGGTGGCACTCAGGACAGAAAACCAGCCTCACCCTTGTGCTCCACGGGGCTGCGCACATCCTCTGACACCTGGCGCACGCCACTGAGCAGGGCGGCCAGGTCCCCTCTGGGCACCTCCAGGCGCACGAAGTACTCCAGGTGGGGGCCCCCCGCTCTCGGCCTCTGGGCCGGCCGGGTCTCTAGGTGGTGGATTTTGGCTTCAAATGTCTTAGGGAGCAAAAGCAGGAAGAGAGCGGGAAGGAGAAAGACAGAGACGGACAGAGAGTGAGGAGGAGGGAAGGAGGAGGCACATCCGGTTGGCTGGCCTGGCCTGGTCCAGCCCTGCCCTTGACCTTTGCAGCTGGCAGCACACAGACCCTGTTCTCCCAGGCTCAGGTCAGCGTGGGCCACCAGGCTAGGGGTCGCCACTGGCAAACTGGGTTTTGTGTCACGCACATAACCGAGAGTTGTCACTGCGTGAGCCTTGACCTGCTTCTGGGCGGCTCTGTGTGTCCCGAGGCTGTGCCACACAGCCTGGCTCCCCAGCCACTGGTCAGAAGCTGCCCCCAACTCTGGTAGCCTCGTCCAGGGCTGCAGGGTGGGGGACACTGAGTCTCACTGGCACCTGAGCATCCAGGGCACTGGCCGGAAGGGGCTGCTCCACCTCCCCGCCTCCCGGTTGCCCAGCAACAAGGACCATGGGTCGCAGTGGCCCTCAGGCCAGGAAGCCAGCTCTGCGAGCTGGTGGGGAGTCTGGCTTTAATGTCATTTGGGAGCCTCTTCCGGGAGCCAGGTCACCTGCCCCCCTGGGCACAGTGGGACCAGAGTGACTAATGCAATCAGCGGCCACCTCAGCTGCTGTGCTGAGTGGGTGGGAGGGGGCGCCTTGCCCTGCCCCTGCCTCCCATGCTGCCCTGCTGGGAGCCCCCCATGTATGAAACAGTGGGTGAGGGGCAGCTAGGGGTGGGCAAGGCAGGGGGCACAGCGAGGCTTGGTGGCCTCAGCCCTAGGGCTGGACTCAGGAACCCTCAAGAACACGGGGTGTAGCCAGAGGCCACGGGGGCTGAGCGGAGGCCTGAGACTACCCCGCTGCACCCTGTGCTGGCCTCAGGGGCCTGGACATCTTTATAGCTGCATCTCTGCTATAAAGGGGTCAGGGACTCACCCCCTCCCCCACAGCCCCACCCACAGGTGCCCTTGCCCCAGGGACACAGAGGCCACGCGCTCACCTCGAACACCTTTACAGCTCGGGACAGCGCGGAGGGCTTGGTGGCCCTCGGGGAGAAGAGCAGGTTCAGCACCGCCTTCCCCTCCTTCTCCTCAAAGGCCACGGCCTCCAGGGGGTCCCCGGGCTCCGAGGAGGCTGCAGCGGCTGCTGCCGCCACCGCCGCCTCCCGCTCCTTTCGGGCGTCCTCGATGAGACTCTGCCGCCGCCCAATGAACCTCGGGGACTGTGGGAACAGGGGCACCCGTGTCTCCTCCACCTGCTGAGCCCCTGGAGGCTGGTCCCACGGAGGCCAGGGAGGAGAGCACATTGCTGATCACCTACTGTGTGCCTGCTGGGGCAGATGCTAGCTGAGGTGCCTGTGGGCATCCACCCCAGTGGGGGCAGCCCAGCCAGAAGCGGTGGTAGGGGAGGAGTGGGGGGCTCTGTGGGGAGCAGACAGACAGAGGCACTGTGTCACCTGTCCCCAGGCCAGGCGCTAACCGGATTAGTGATGGGAAGAGGGCGCTGTCTCGACGGACAGTGCCATCGGCTACTGGGGAGGGGACGGCAGCTCAGGAAGGAGCTGCCCCCATAGGGCCCCAGTGAAGAACCCCCCCAGCTTCCACACAGGGTCCCTTTCTCACACCTCCATCAGGACACCCGTCCTCCGGCCCTTCCCCTCTTCACTAGCCCCATGCGCCCGCTCCTGGCTGCCTCGTCATCCCTCCACCCTTTGTCACAGCTCTGGATGCAAGTGTCTCTCCCTGGACTCAGCGCCTCTGACCCCTTGATCCCAGAGCCATCCCAGGCCTGGACAGAGAGGCACTTGTCAGATGCCTGGGGCTCATCTCTTGGAGCTGAACTCCTGAGACAGCTCTGGGCCCCTTGTGAGAGAAGAATCAGCTTCATCCTGCACTTCCAGATCGTGGAACATGAATCGGGCAGCAGGAGCCCCCCTCAGAGTCCCCCTCACCCTCGGGGGGTGTGGATGCAGCTAGAGCTGCAGTTCCAGGCTGTGGAGAGCCTGGAGGCTGGGCCCCGGGCCCCGCTGGGGAGGGGACGCCTGAAGGGGAGCCTGGCGGGGAGAGGGCGCTCTGTACCCCTGAGAAGGCGCATGGAAATGACCCTGCTACAACCACACCATGTTTCATTCAAGGTCCATAAATAAAAGCCTGTTTCAAATGTGCCAGGGAGCCGACGGTTCTGAGCGCCTCAGGAGGCACCGAAGACCCGTCCTGTGGGCTGAGACGCTCCCGATTATCCAGCCTGGCCCGCACAGCCCTTTGGACACAGGGTTCCCAAGTGTGGGCCACAGGGGACTCAGACTCTATGGTGAATGAATGAAGGAAGGAAGGAAGAAAGGGAGGGAGGGAGGGAGAAACGGGCCGAGGAGAATCGCCCCACAGCCCAGATACCCTTTGACTCTGGACTTGCCCCTTATTTGCCCAGGACCCCCTACCATGAGCTGCTGCTAGAGCCTCAGAAGGGTCTGGTGGGTGCCTCCCTGAACAGGTGGGCTGGTTGGGGTGCTGACAGGGCGGCTGGGACAGAGGGAGGAAGGGGCAGGTGGGAGCAGGGTGGGGGTTGCATGTAGGCAGCAGCCAGGGACCTCTGGCTATCTGGGATTTTGGGGATGGATTTTTTTCCATATTTTCATCGTTAAGATCCAAGATGAAGCAAGACACAGGGACCCACACAATCCCGGGGAAGGCCGGCCCAAGAGGGGCACACGCAGGGACAGGCACCGCCTCACTCTCCCCCTGCAGGGACCCACACAATCCCGGGGAAGGCCGGCCCAAGAGAGGCACACGCAGGGACAGGCACCGCCTCACTCTCCCCCTGCAGGGACCCACACACCAGGTACAGGGGGTGTCGCCGTGCCCAGGACTCCACACCCAGGGGTCTGCATGGACCCGGAGCCCGGGGCTGCCAGCCAGGCTGGGGATCGGCAGAGGCAGCTAGCACCAGCCCCAGGCTCCGGTCCACTGAAGCCCCTGGGCACCTACCTGCCCTCTTACCATGATGGCCTCTGCCTGCTTGGCATCCAGCTCAGACACGGCCCTGCGGAAGCCCTTGGCCTGCGGTGCGGAGGCGTCGGGGGTAGGCATGGTTCAGTGTGGAGGTCCGGCTCTGTCTCCACAGCCCTGGCCCAGCGGCCTCTTATAAGCTGAGCTGACGTCAAAGCCCACTCTGGGTCCCCCACCTTCCCCTCCTCATGTCCCCCACCCCTGCCTGCTGTGCCTGGTGGAGGCGGGGGTGGGTGAGGAAGGAGGGACAGACGCGCAGGAGAAAGGGCTCGTCCGTGGAATCAAATTGCCTCCACTCCCCAGCCCTGTCTGAATCATCCTCAGCCCGCGGCGGGCTTGCTTGCAGGGACCAGGGGCTGGCTCATGCTCTGCAGGGGGCTGAGACAGCTGGGGTCCCCTAGGCCCCATACCTCTCAAGGGGGTCCACAGGGAGGGGCTGTCTGGGCAGCCCAGGGCCACACTTTTAATGAATGCCAGACCCTTGTGGCAAACAGACCCAGAAAGCCCCAAGATGGGAAATCCAGCTTCCAGCCTCAGACGCCAGGAGGCAATTTGTTTGCTTCTCCAGAAAATTCCAGGCCCTGTGCCTAGTAGACGTGGTTCCTAGGAGTGCCAGCTGCCCTCAGCCCCCAGGCCCTGCACGTGCGGCTCACGGGAGCCAGAATGTCCCAGACGGCCCGGCTGTCCAGTGTGGAGGACCCAGGAGGCTGGAGGGAAGACATCTCTAAGGAGACGCCCATGTTTCCGAACGGCTCCCACCTCCTGCATCGCAGCCCCCACTAGAGTGGCCAGGGAAACCAGGGCTAGGATAGCGCCCCAGGGACAGCTTCCACCCACTCCATGCAGCCCCTCCATGGCCCGCCCCTAGCTCCCGGCTTCCATCGGAGGTCTTGTGGCCCCTCTTTTGAAGAGCACGCCTGACTCTCAGTGCTGAGGGCCCCAACAGCTCAGAGAGACCCTTGCAACTCCTCCTCCACCTCAGTGGGCCCCGGGGCGAGGGTGATCCTGGGGTGACCCAACAACTCCCTTGAGGACAACTCCAGCTGAGAGCCTCTCCCAGGTTTCGTGTTCACCCCACGATCCACAGATACCCGTGCCCAGCCCACGACCACTGGCACCTCCTGCTCCGAGCTGCTGCCCCGACCCAGGCAGTGAGGTCCCTGTCCAGGGTGGTTTCTGGCCCTTCTGGTGGAAGGAGAGGCCTCCTTGTCCCTCTGGGGTCAGCAGAGATGGCCAGAGCCCACCTTGACAATGCTAGAGTGAGGAGAGGGAAGGACATGGCCCCGGGGTGCTTGGGCTGCAGCCGCCGCTGCCACTGCTGTCCCTCCTGGAGAGGAGCCGCTTCCAACGGGCATGGGGCCTTTTGCCTCTGCTGGGCTTTCTGGTGTTGGTAGCCAAGGTGACTTGGGCTCAGCAGAAGCCAGAAGCCTGGGTGTTCCCTGACTTCTTGAAGGCCTTCCCCAGCTGGGCTCTGTGGTACCCAGAGCTGGCATCTCTCAGGGCTACTCTGCTCCTGTCAGCTGTGGGACCCCCACTCCGTGTTCCCTTCAACAGTAGCCCCCGGGGCCTTTCCTAAAACCGCCTCAGCCATGGCATCCCTGTGCTAAGCGCTCGGTCAGAGCATCGGGAAGACCCCCACCCTTTCCACTTCCTGCCCCAGGATTTGCGGCTCCATGACCCCCAGTTTGCAATGTTATTCCTCACCCACCTCTTATCCGGGTGAGCTCCTGTGCATCCCACAAAACCCGGCTCAGTCACTGCTCACTCTGCAAGGCATGCCTTCTTTGCTATGACTCCCTCTCGTTCCTCTGGAACCTCCCTGGGGGCAGACACTGCGCCCATTTGGCCCCTGCTGTCTCCCAGTGTCCAGGGCAGACCCCGTCCCCTCTCGAAGACGCTGTGCCTTCTGCAGCAGTTGCCCAGAGGCCTCTGCCTCTAGGTCCTGGCCCACAGTAGGTCTGGGGTGCCTGCTCAGAAGGGCATCAGAGGGACTTGCCTCCAAGACCGCAGCCTGAAGGCCCAACCTCTGGCCTCACCCTGCAGGCTGTGAGCTTCTGTCACCCGGGGCTGAGGCGCCCCCCGCACCCCTGAGTCCCTGATGGTGGCCCCCCAGTGGCTCCGCCTCCACGCCCAGCATCCAGGCCTGCTGAAACTCTGCACAGCTGTCCCCAACTCTCCTCAAGGACCCCGGAGAGTGTCATTTGCCTCCCTCAGGGTGGGCTGCTGGGGATCCCTTGGTGAGGCAGCTCCAGGTCCCCTAGCCCCCGCCCCAGCTCTCCCCAGCATGGCCCGCTTGCTCAGGTGCCCACGCCAGGAGGAGAGACCTGCCTGGCAAACAGCACGCCGGAGGCCGGTGGCCCACTCCGCGGGATGTGGATTTAACCTTTCAGCAAATGTCTCCTCTGATACAAATATTGCTTTCTAATTCAGTTTCCTGCCTGCGCCAGGCTTGCTTTCACGGAAGCCCTATGGGAACTAAGCTTTCTAGACTATTCCTTGGGACCAGGCTCTCTGGAGGCAGGAGCTCAGGCAAGGTGCTGAGGCCAGGGAGGCCCCTGAACCCCCGGGAGGCGAGTGCAGCCCTCGGGCCCCTGCACCTGTCCTGCCTCCTGCCTCCCGCCCCAGCCAGGCAGCATTCATCCCTGCCTGTCCATCCCTGAGAAGCCTGCCCCACACAGCAGCCCCTTCAGGGCCACGAGAGCATGCTGGACCCTGGATCCAAGGCCCCTGTGGGCACAGAGGTGGCCCCACCCTGCTTTGCGCCATGCCCCTCCCCCATCCCAGATGGACTCATGAGGCCCCCAAAGCCCCCCCTGGCCAGCCTCCTCCCTCCCAGCCCAAGGGCACCTCTCTAGCCTGGACCACCCAGGCTTGAGCCATGCCCTGCATCACCCACCTGCTTCTGCCCCTCTCCAGAGATGCCCACAAAGACCAGGCCAGCCCCACTCTGGCGCCCACAGGACGAGGCACCCTCCACACTGGGCACAGTCCCGAAGCTCACAGCCGGCCTTTGTAGAGCTCAGCGTCGGGGCAGGCTGCAGCGTCCACCTTCAGGTGGCTGAGGTGTTTACAGACCCATTCTGCAAATGCGAAGACCGAGCTTCCGAGGTGAGACTTCTCAGGGTCGCACAGTAAGTCTCCAGCCCAGGTTTCCCAGCTCCCAACACACTGGCCTTCCAGAGATACAGTGGCACCCATCCCCCAGCGCTGCGGGGCTCAGGACCCCAAGCCACAGGGGAGAAACTGGACAGGCTGCTGCAACCAGTGTCCCATCTACAGAGACCCCAGAGGGAAGGGCAGAGCTGGGACAGGGTTCTCTGGAGGCCCTGAGGTCATGCCCCTAGAGACCCCTGGGGCCAGCACAAGTGGCCTCTGGGAAGGAAAGGGGCTGGGGCTGAGCCCCACGGGGGCAGACTTTGAGGAGGGACCAAGAGTAGGGGCTGGCCCAGGCCAGAAGATCAGAGACCAGGCAGGTGACCAGGGCAGTGAGGGCCCGGCTGGGATCTAAGTGACCCTTGCTGTGCCCTCCCTTGTACCAGCCCCACCTTCATGGAGCCCTCTGGCCTCCCTTCCACACCCCACCACTCTCTGCCACTTCCTTCGGCCAACCCCGTGGTTACGGCCCCTGCCACCACAGCCATGAGGGGCACTGGGCCGGTTCCATCCACGGAGCACGTTCTCGCTCAACAGCCTCTCAGCGCCGAGGCCCAATCACCAGATTGATCACCCTGCACACCTGTGCCCTGGCACTGGGGCCTGCTCCCAGTGTGGGGCAGGGGCAGAGTGCTGGCTTCAACCCGGCCGTGAGGCTGCTCCACCCACAGGGAGAGTCTCCAAGGCCGCAGGGCCTGCTCCCCAGCCTGGCCTTGCCCACCACAGGCCTCCCAAAACCCAGGCTTGCTGGAGGAGCCCAGCCACATGCCACTGGTTGACAGGCATCGCCCTGTGGCTCTCCAGGGCCCAGTCATAGCCTGGCTGTCTGTGGTGTACACAGGCTCAGGTGGCCCTGTGATCTTGGAGAGCCAGCATTGTGTGTGTCCTCCTGCAGGTGCCTGGGCAAATGCAGGCATCTGTGTGATGCGCATACACACAAACACACACACAGGGCACACATGCACATGCACAACACTCAATGCACGTGTGAGCACTATGACACATGTACACACCATAGGTACAAGCACCATGCACACACTACACATGCAGGCACACTCACACATAACGTGCACACACCACACATGTGGGCACACTCATCCATGACATATGTATCACCACATGCATGCACACACAGGCACACATGACACACACATGCACTGTATGTACAAGCACATTCATTGACACCTATACACACCACACATATAAGCACACTCATGCACACAATACACATACAAGTGCACTCATAATGACCCATGTGCACACCAAATCACACACACACAGATGCACATGGCACACGCTACACATGCAAGTACACTTATATATGACAAAGGACACAACATACACAAGTGCTGTCACATATGACACGTTCACACCACACACAAGCACATACCACACAATGCACATGCACTCATACATGACGTATGCACACACACAAGCACACACTACACATGTGCACTCATGCATCACACGTGTTCACACCACACACAAGCACACACCATACACTGCACATGTGCACTCACACATGACGTGTTCGCACCACACACAAATACATACCACACAACACACACGCACTCATAAATGACACATGTACACACACACACCACACAATGCACATTCACTCATACATGACACATGTACACATGTGTTCACACCACACACAAGCACACACCACACACACTGCACATGTGAACTTATACATGACACATGTTCACACCACACACAAGCACACACACCACACAGAACACACATGCACTCATACATGACACATGTACACACACTACACATATGCACTCATGCATCACACATGTTCACACCATGCACAATGCACATATGCTCATAAGTGACACATGTACACACACAAGCACACACCACACACTGCACATGTGAACTCATACATGACATATGTTCACACTACACACAAACACACACAACACACTGCACATGTGCACTCATGCATGACACATGTTCACACCACACAAGCACGCACCACACAGAACATGCATGCACTCATACATGACACATGTACACACAGGCCCACACTACACATATGCACTCATACATGCATGTTCACACCACACACACCACACACAATGCATATGCACTCATAAATGACACATGTACACACACAAGTACACACCACACACAATGCATGTGCACTCATACATGACACACACCACACACACTACATACATCCACTCAAACATGCATGTACGCACCACACACAAGCACACACCACACACTATGCATGTGCATTCATACATGACACATGTACACATCACACACTACACACGTGCACTCATACATAACACATGTACCCAGCACATGCACACAGGTGCACATCACACAAGTGCACACATGTACACACATGTGCTGGAGCACACACTGCCCACCGTGCCCACGTTTACCCCAGAGCTCTCTTTACAGCCCAGGATCCCCAGGGTCCCCAGAGACACCTGGATCCTGAGGACATAGGCCTGCACCCTCCCAGTCCCCCACTCATATCTGGGAGACAGCGGGGACCTCCTGAGGATTTGGGGTGTCATGCCGCCCTGGGCCGTCCCTCAGTTCCCATTGTCCCAAGAAGGCAGGGGACAGTGAGACGCTGGTCCTCCCCCCGTGCCATCTCGCCCCTCTGGGGTGCAGGGCCTTTCTCTGCCATGTAAGGAAGCAGCTCCCCTCCATTCCCCAAGCTGGAAGAACTAAGACACCCTGACACAGGACAGAATCCACCGTCCCTGTCAGACCCAAATGCCAGAGCAATTAGCCCTAATGAGGCCGTCGGCTGGAGCCCCGCAGCAGGGCGGGCGGAGCGCGTGGACGAGGTGGGCCTGGAATCAGCCGCCCTGCCGGTCGATCAGATGCACTTAGGGGTAATTGGGTGTTTGGAAGTCAGGCCCAGAGCGAGGCCAGCAGAGCAGGCACTGCACCTCCCTCAGGCTCTCAGCCCTGCAGGCTGCCTCTCCCTGACACCCTGGACAGCCAGCTGGGCCCTCCCTGTCCCCCACAGATGGCTCCCTGCCCTCATCTGCTCCTGCTGCTGCCCACCTGGGCCTCCGCTTTCCCTTCCCCACCAAACCCTGCCAGGCCCTCAGGCCCAGGCTTCCCTCCTCCTCCAGGCAGTGCCCCCCACCCAGCCTCCTCTGTGAGCCCCTCCAGCCTGGACCGCCAGTGTCGTCCCTCCGTCCCTGTGGCCTGTGGGGACTGCCTCAGTGTTGAGACCCACCATCTAGGGGGCCAAAAATAGGGTCCTGACTCAGCCCCTTGGGCCCTGGACTGTTTTGCCCTCCACTCAGTGGGGGCACCAGGGATTACAGTTGCAGGCCCTTGTGGATGAGGGGTCAGCCTCAGGCCCCTTGTGTCCGTGGGACCCCCCAAAGGCCAAGGGGGCTGGGTTGGGGTGGTCCTTCTCGGGAAGGGGATCCAGTGACCAGAGAGTCCTGTGGGACCGAATTGGGCAGAAGTGGGGGCGGGGGCAGGGGGAAGGGTACAAAGAGGGCAGGTTACAGAGCCTGGCAGCCAGGCATTCAGCTGGAGGAAGGGCACGCAGGGCGGAGTACACAACTCCCCCACAGGGCCCCACCCCAGCTCCCAGCGGCCCTCACTGCTCACCTGGCCCCGGGAGCTCCATGTTAGACTCAGGCTGGCTCAGGCTCAGGCTGGAGCGGGAGTAGGATGGCTCTGCCCATACCTGGCTGGCCCACATCACCCGGAAGCCCACACCAGGACAAGGGGTTCCGGGGTGTGCAGTTGCTGGAACTGCCAGGAGCACCCTGGTTATGGTGCAGCCGGCTTTGGGAACCCGTGCACCAGAGCTAGTCCTGGAGTTTTCTCTGGTCTGTGTCTGTGTGGGAGAGAGAACGTGCATTCAAGGGTGTGTGTGAAAGTGTCCATGTGCACACATGTGTACATGCCTCTAAAATTATTCATACGTGTATAATTTCATGTTCACATGCATGCATGTGTGTGTGCTTGTGAGTGTATGTCCTATGCATGCATGTGTGTATGCTTGTGTGAGTGTGTCCTATGCATGCGTGTGTGCTTGTGTGACTGTGTGTGTGTCCTATGCAAGCATGTGTGTTTGTGTGAGTGTGTGTGCATTTGTGCCTATAGCAGGGGCTTAGAAGAGCTGACCAGCTGTGGATATGGAACAGACAGGGTGATCCCAGCTCCTGGTGTCCCTCCGGACTCACACCATGTCATGGCCAAGGCCCCCACTGGCCCTGCTTCCTGGCAGGTGCTCTTTCTTTCTTGTGGACCCCTCCAGGCACCGGCCTCACCCCCATGCCGGTGACTCAGTCCGACCTCCGGTCCCCACCTCCTGTCCCCTCCCCTGCTTTTGACAGCCTCTGACAAATTAGCAGGGTGAAAAGCAATAAGAGACGCATTCAGTTCTCATTAGTCACTCACAGAGGCGGCTGCTGTGCTTTGACAGCAAATCACATCTAATTGCAGGACCACAGCCCGCGCCAGCCCCCAGCAGTGCCAGTACCACTGGCTTAGGTGCTAGTCACCTGCCCTGTGGCAGGGAAAAGACGTAGTCCCACCTCTGCTCTGAGCTGAGGCAGGTCCACACCTAGGGATTCTGTGCCTCATCCCAACCGTGCTGCGACCCCCTTCCCTGCCGCAGTGTAGACTTGGAGGCCCCACCTGGGAGGTCAGCCCTGGAACCCTGCTGCCCCTCACTGTGGACTGCGCAGGCCTGGGCTGCGTTCGCAGGGGGACTGGACAGGCAGCTGCGTGCCCGGAGGATGGCGGGAGGCACCAGTGCTTGTCTCAGGTGAGGCTCGGACGTGGCTGCTGAGGCCCCCAGTTGGCCCCACGCTGACACTTTGGGGACAGCACAGCAGAGATCCCCACCGCCTGAGAGGATGCAGGGTCCCATGGTGGCAAGAGCAATCTCCAGGGGCCTCGGTGACGCTTCCGTGGGCAACTCGACCGTAAACATCTTTATTTTCCCTCCACCTGTGCTCATGAGAAACGTTTTGCTCCCTTGGGCTCTGGAAGCCCAGAGCTGATAGCCAGAAGTGGAGGGCAGCCCACAGGCGGCCTGCTCAGGAACGGCTCGCTCAGGCAGCGGCTGCTGTGACCATCTTAAATTTTTATTATCAGAGACAGGGGCTTACTCTGTCACCCAGGAGCTGGTCCAGATGCCCTAGGTTCCCTGAACCAACATCACCACACCCCCCTGCAGACCAGGCGGCCCCTCTCTTGAGGACCCACTGGGCCTGCAGGGGGGCAGCCTTCTCTGCCCCCACCCGTGGGCTGCTGCTTTGGACCTGGAAGTGCATCCGCCCGACTCCTGCCAAGCTCGATCTCCCAGTCTGCTCAGACTGCCACCCCCCGGGAACGAGCTGAGCTGGAGCTGAGGGAAGAGCCCTGGCCCCGGCAAGCCCCTGGCAGCCGCAGTCCTCCTCTGAGCCCGTCCCCAGGTTCTGAGCAGGAGCAGGAAGGAAGAGGTGGGCACATTCACTTCAGGTGCCTCCGCTAATCCCGGGCTCAGAGGAGCCCCCACCCCCAGCTGACATTTCCAGGCCGCTGCGTGCCGCCACCCCAGCCGCTGTGATATTTAGACAGGGCTTGTTTGCCGTGTGATTACTCTGGGGCCTGGGATGAACTCTGCCGACACCTGAGCCTTACCACTTTGCTCCAAAGCTTGTTTTTAATGCACTCGCCGTCAGCTGAGCCGTCTCCCTCCAGCTGCAGGGTCCGGTCCCCTCCTGGGCCAGAGGGAGGACTAAGCCCCGGTTTTCCTCAGAAAGACAGATGAGGCCTCAGTTTCCACCCTGGGGTGGAAGGTCCCAGGAGGCTGGCGGCTCCATCGTCCCCATCCAGCCTGGTGAATGAACTCAGTCACTCATTCATTGATTCACCCAGCAAGCACTTCCTGGGTGCCCTTTGGGAAACGGCACAGTCCCAGTTTTGGAGGCTCTCGTAGTCTGGGGGAGGGCAGCCTGCACACAGGTCCTCACATCCAATGCAGCCGAGACCCTGCGAGGGGGCCCAGGAAGGTGTCTGGAACGGACCCTGCCAAGCAGGAAGCACAAAGCCGCTGTCCCCACCCCAGCATGGCCTTGGGGGTGGGGACGGGCCAGCACAGCACAGTGCAGGCACGAAACAGGGAGGTGGAAGGGCTGTGGCCACCCTCCCCTCACCCCACAGTCTCCAAAAGAGGTTTCGACTCCTATTTTTTCAATTTTTATTATCAAAGACAGGGTCTTATTCTGTTGCCAGGCTGCAGGGCAGTGGCTTGATCCTGGCTCACTGCAGCCTTGACCTCCTGGGCTCAAGCGATCCTCCCAGTTCAGCCTGTTAAGTAGCTGGGGCTGCAGGGGCACACCAGCATGCCTGGCTAATTTTTAAATATTTTGTGGAGACAGGGTCTCACTGTGTTGCCAAGGCTGGTCTCAAACTCCTGGCCTCAAGCGATCCTCCCACCTTAGCCTCCCAAGTTTCTGGGATTACAGGCTCGGCTACCACACCTGGCCAGGATTCCAGATCCTTGCAAGCTCCCCAGATTCTGGGCCTGGGGAGCCTCCTGGGATCCTCTGGGCCTCTGTTCTCTCCACCAAGGCTTTCTGGGGGAGGAAAAGTAACCAGAAGCCAGGAGGCCTGTGCTCCTGGCCAGCAGGTTTCAGGGAAACTAGGGCCCAGGAGGCGTCCAGAGCCCTGTCATACAGCTGGTAGGGCCACACCCCAGGCCACTCCCAACCACAGGAGCCAGGAGAAACTGGGTGGGTCCTTGGGGTGAAGAACTGTCACCAAGGCTGCTGGGTCCTTCACTCTGTGCACTCAGACTGGGGAGCGAGGGTGTCCTGGAAGATGGAGCAGGTGGAGCAGTGTGCAGACCCCGTGTCCCTGGGGGCCACAGGTATGGGCAGATGTCCTGGTCTCTGTGCTGCAGCCACAGTGGTTTCTGGCTCCTTCCCTGCACTGACAGCCTCAGCCTCAGCCTCAGCCTCAGAAGGTCCAGGTCAGTCCGGGCCAGGCGGGCAGCCGACATGAGAAAGCCCCTCCTCATGCAGCAGAGGACATAGAGGGGCCAACACTGCATCTGGGGAAGAAAGGGCTGTGGGCAGGGGGCACAAGCCAGGGCTGAGAGGGCGGGCACCCTCTGTGGAGCTGACTTTGGAGCAAGGCTGCCTGGGCTGGGGTCTCCCGGCACAGGGCATGGGTCATGCAGAAGCTGTGAACTAGAGAGCTGGAGGCACACCCAGGACCCTCCCTCCTGCCAGGGCCTCAGCCCAGACCCACCCATCCTTACTTTAGACAGGACTTATTGGCCGTGAAATCACTTTGGGGCCTGGGATGAACTCGACTGGCACCACAGCTTGCTGCCTGTTTTTAATAAAGGGTCCCCCAAACAGGGGACCTTCCTTCTGCCCCTCCTCCACCCCACAAGTCCCCAGCAGCAGCACCTTTCTGCATGTGTGAGTGACTGACTTGTTCATGGTGATTCCTCCCCGGATGGAAGCTTCTGGATAGTAATAGTTGGGGCCTTGTTTCCCCACTTGCTGGGCAGGGCAGGCCCTCAGAGCCTGGTTGTTAGAGATAGAATGCTTGTTCTTAGGTACTGCCAAAAAATTAGCATTCAGACAAAAAGTTTTCTTAGCAAGGCAATTTTACTTTCTGCAGAAAGGGTATTACTCATTAGCCATCTTGCCAAGAGAGTGCAATGAACAAAGGAAAGGCAGGCATATATATTCCTTATGCAATGGGTCCTTACTGCTGTGTCTGATCTCCGTTGGTTGGAGCCAGACCTCACAATCTAAACTGGCTAAAAACTTAAAATTTTTGCAAATAGCTAAAGGTAATGGAGAACAAAGGAAAAGAGGAAGTTGCTTACCAAAGGACCTAGAAAACTAGTAACATTCCCAAATAAGGAAGGGGCACAGGCCGCGAGCTGGGGCATGCCTGTGAGCACGCCCAGCACAGGTGTCTTAGTTAAAGCACAAGGACACAGAATGTACTTCGTGCTGTGAGCGTGTCTAGCAGCTGCATAGGATAGGGCTTAACAAAGAGGTATTAACAAAAGGCAAGAAGGCTCTGAAGAAAGTCTTTAAAACAAACTATTATTTCTAACATTTATTATTATTCTTTAACAAGAAGGGAAACTTCGAAGAGGAACTTTTACTTTCTATACTGGTGGATAAATGGACAAGGAGGGAAGTTTGGGAACGATGGGCTCAGAGATGAGAAGGGGGTGGAGTGGCCACCATATGGCCATTCAGAGCCACCTCTCCCTGCCACGGCCAGTGGACCCGGGACTCCGGTTCTCCAGCGTGGGCCCAGGCGGCTCAGAGCGGGGGCTGCCCTTTCCTTGCACCACTCCCTTCTCCTCCCCTGTGCCTGCCCACCCTCCCCGCAGGCCAGGGTACACTCGGAGCCCCGAGGACCTCTGAGGCTGTCACCACCCTCATCTGTTCTGACTGCTTCCTGTTACTGGACTTGTAAAATAATTATTGTTTTGCTGTGGTAAGGTGTACATAATATACAATTTACCTTTTTTGTTTTTATTATTTATTTATTTATTTGTTTATTTTTGAGACAGGGTTTTACTCTGTTGCCCAGGCTGGAGTGCAACGGCACAATTTCGGCTCACTGTAGCCAGGAACACCTGGGTTCAAGTGATCCTCCCACTTCAACCCCCCAAGTAGCTGGGAATATAAGCAGATGCCACCGCACCCAGCTTATTATTATTTTTTTTTATAGAGATGAGTTTTCTCCATGTTGCCCATGCTGGTCTCGAACCCCTGAGCTCAAGCGATCCTCCCACCTTGCAGCACCTTGGCCTCCCAGAGTGCTGGGATTGCAGGCGTGAGCCACTGCGCCTGGCTAAAATTTCCCATTTCCACCCTTGTTCCTTGTCCAGTTCCGTGGCATTAAGTGCATTCACATGGTTGTGAAACCGTCACCACCATCATCTCCAGAACTCTTTTCATCTTCTGAAACAGAAACTCTGTTCCCCATCACACACTCACTCCCCAGCTGGCACCTCCGGTTGGCTCTGTCTCTGTGCCTGTGACGGCCTTAGGGACCTAGGCCTTGCGGCTTATCTCAGCACAGCGCCCTCGGGGCAGCCGCCCAAGAAGGAAGCAGCCAGGCAGCCAGGGACTGCTTTCCACAACAAGCTTCGAACAAGATAGCTAAGTGCGTGCACACACACAGACACACACACACCACAGCACGCATACACACCACATACACACATACCACACACACATGCACACCACACACACACACCACACCACACACACACATGCACACCATACACCACACCACATACACATACACTGCACATACCACACACACCACACCACACACCACATACATACCACACACATCATACACACACACCACACACTACACACACAGCATACCATACACATACACCATACACCACATACACACCACACACTACACACACACCACACACACACCACACACCACATACACACCACACACACCATACACACACACCACACACTACACACACAGCATACCATACACATACACCATACACCACATACACACCACACACATGCCACACACCACATACACACCACACACACCGACATGCATACTACACACACACCACACGACATACACACCACACACTACACACACACACCACACACACACCACACACACCGCACACACCACAAACACAGACATGCATGCTACACACACACCACACCACATACACACCACACACTACACACACACACCACACACCACATACCACATACACACCACACACCTACATACATACCACACACTAAGTACAAACAAACCACACGCTGTTGGGTGCCAGCCCCAACCCTGTTTGTGGGTGCTCTTAGTCCCGGTGGTGACGAGGGAGTGAGAAAAGAAACGAAGACAAAGAGAGGAGTACAGTTTCACAGCGCGGGGACCGGGCTGGCCCTGAGCTCTAGCTCCACTGCCTTGTATTACGTGCATAACCTCACCAACCTTGTGGGCTGAAGCAGGGGGTTCGGGGGAGGACTAAAAACTACTGTAAGGTAAGATGGGCAGAGAGCAAGGGGTAAGATGGGGGAGGGAGCGAATGCAGCATTCAATTGCATATGTGGTGCTTCTAAGAAACGCTAACTTAGGACACTGAGTTTTCCCACCCATGGTTATCAAGGTCTATTTGCACAGAAGCACAGCAGATAAGGCGCCGCCAGGTCTGACCATACACAGTGCATCAAGGGGCTTCATCTCCCGAGCATTGCCGACACAGCGCAATCAGAGTTACTCATATTCTGAGAACCTAGGCAGAGCCTGTGGCGTTCAGGCCTTCCTGCCCCCGCAAGCCCCCATCTGCAAAGACCCTCCCGAGTCTTGTAAGCAGAGGTGGCATTCCTCCCCAGAGTTCTTGCACCAGCCCTCTTTACGAGACCCTCACGCAGTCCCTATGTTGGGAAGGCATTTGTGGAACCAAAGTCGTCTTTCCTGCCTTGCAACCACCCGGCGTCCCCCGGTGTCACGGCGCTCTCACCCGGCGTATCCCGGCGTCACCGCGCTCTCACCCGGCGTCCCCGGGCGTCACCGCGCTCTCACCCGGCATATCCTGGTGTCACCGCGCTCTCACATGGTCTTTGCCTTGGGCCTCCTGTTGCTGCTTGATTTCTATTTACCTACACCGATATTTGATGTTGTTTAGTTCAGGATATAAACTTCAGTGTACAATAAGCAAAGCAAGCTGATAATAATAATAATAATTATTATTATTATTTTAAGGCAGGGTTTCACCATGTTGGTCAGGCTGGTCTTGAACTCCCGACCTCAGGTGATCCGCCCACCTTGGCCTCCAAAGTGCTTGGATTACAGGCGTGAGCCACCATGCCTGGCCAAGCTTATAATTATTTAACTAGAAATAACATAGGTCTGCCCCTGGCCATCTTGACTCACAACACACCACACACAACATACACCACACACATACCACACATACACACCACACATATCTACATAAATACCACACATCACATACACACAAACCACACGCCACATACAACACACATAAACTGTTGAAAAAATGTGCGCTTTGAATGAAGAGACCTTCCAAACAGGCTTTGTGTGAGCAACATGGCTGTTTATTCATCTGGGTGCAGGTGGGCTAAGGTCGAAAAGGGCGTCGGCAAAGTGCAGTGGGATAGGAGTTGGTTTTATAGGTTTGGGTAGTTTTTTGGGGGCGGGGGTGTTGCAGAGTAAGTTCAGTTACAGTGGCGGGCGGTAGGGGCAAGGGGTATACATGACCACAAGTTCAGTTACAACGGCAGGGTTGGGTGAGAGGTATCTACATTATCACAAGAACAGTTAAGATGGCAGGGCTGGGTGAGGGGCTCGTCCGGGAAGCTCGGCCGCGGGCCAATCAGGGACAATGGTGAACGCAGGCAGGGGGTGGGAGACTTCAGCCGAGGCAAGCAGGACTTCAGACTCTCAGGCTGCAGGCTTGCATGTGGAGACCTGACATAAAGCACACACCACACATACACACCACACACACGCCACACACATTGCATACACACCACACACATACACCACACAAACTACACCAACCATACACACACACCACACATACGTACATACCACATACACATACCACACACAATACACGCACACCACACATACACATCACATATACAGACACACCAAACACCACACACAATAAACACAATATATACCACATGCACCTACATACACACCACACATACACATATAGACCACACATACCACACAAACTGCACAAACCACACACACCACACCACACACACCTACAGACACACCATGCACATATGCACACACCACACACATACCACACACACTACACACACAAACACCACACACCACATACACTACACGGACCACACACACCATGCACACACCATATGCAATGCACACACACCAAACACATCACATATACACCACACACATACACACCACAGACACCACAATACACACCCCCACACATCATACACCACACACATTACACATGAACACAACACGTACACACCACACATACAACATGTGCACATACACAACACACACACCACAAACCCCACACACACATCACATACTCACACAACCCCACATGCACACCAAACACACACACTACATTCTATACAAACACATACACCACACACACATACAGGCACACATGACACACATATACACACATCATACACATACTTATCACGTACACATAGCACACATACCACACACATACTAAATACACATACAGGTACACACCATGTACACCACATACACACACAACACACATCACACACAACACACACACCCCACACATACCATGCACCACACACATGCCACACACACCTCATACATACCACACATGCACAAGCCACACACACAACCACACATTACACACACTACACACATACCATACACACCACACACACATCATACACACACCATGCACACACTTCACACACACCATATACACACCACACATACATGCATCACACATTCTACGCACCATACACACACTACACACACCACACACACACCACACACACCACAGATATAGGTGAAGGGGAGGAAGGCAGCAAATCACACTGCCACGTGTGTATCTATGCAACACACACTCCACATATACCACATACCACACATACCACAAACACACATCATACACACAGCACACACACACCCCACACACTCCACATGTCACACACATGAACACACCACACACATCCCACGTACACGTATATGTGTTCTATCCACACGGCTTCTGGGCGGGGAGGTGGCCCCATTGTGTGTTCCGTGGAATGTGTGTGGATCCCTATTCACAAATCCATAGAGGAGAGCTGGCCATCCCCCTGGCAAAAGCAGTCCTGTTATCTTTAGCATGGGTGCCAAGGCACACACGCAGGAGGACAGCCTCTTGCACAGACGGGGCTGGGAGACCAGGACACCCACATGCAAAAGAGTGATGCCCACATGCAGAGTGTGACTCACATGCAGAGGAGTGTGATGCCCACATGCAGAGTGTGATGCCCACATGCAGAAGTGACACCCACATGCAGAGTGTGACGCCCATATGCAGAAGTGTGACACCCACACTGCAGAAGAGTGTGACGCCCATGTGCAGAGTGTGACGCCCACGTGCAGAAGAGTGACACCCACGTGCAGAGTGTGACACCTACATGCAGAGTGTGACGCCCACATGCAGAAGAGTGACGCCCACATGCAGAGTGTGATGCCCACATGCAGAAGAGTGTGACGCCCACGTGCAGAGTGTGACGCCTATATGCAGAAGTGTGACACCCACGTGCAGAGTGTGATGCCCATATGCAGAAGTGACACCCACATGGAGTGTGACACCCATATGCAGAAGTTTGACACCCACACTAAAGAAGAGTGACGCCCACATGCAGAGTGTGACGCTCACATGCAGAAGAGTGACGCCCACATGCAGAGTGTGACGCCCACATGCAGAAGTGATGCCCACATGCAGAGTGTGACACCCACACTGCAGAAGAGTGTGACACCCACGTGCAGAGTGTGACGCCCATGTGCAGAAGAGTGACACCACGTGCAGTGTGACACCCACATGCAGAGTGTGATGCCCACATGCAGAAGTGACACCCACGTGCAGAGTGTGACGCCCACGTGCAGAAGAGTGACACCCACGTGCAGAGTGGGACACCCACATGCAGAGTGTGATGCCCACATGCAGAGTGTGACACCCACACTGCAGAAGAGTGTGACACCCACGTGCAGAGTGTGACGCCCATGTGCAGAAGAGTGACACCACGTGCAGTGTGACACCCACATGCAGAGTGTGATGCCCACATGCAGAAGTGACACCCACGTGCAGAGTGTGACGCCCACGTGCAGAAGAGTGACACCCACGTGCAGAGTGGGACACCCACATGCAGAAGTGTGTGACACCCACATGCAGTGTGACGCCCACATGCAGAAGAGTGATGCCCACATACAGAGTGTGACGCCCACATGCAGAAGAGTGATGCCCACATGCAGAGTGTGACACCCACACTGCAGAAGAGTGATGCCCACATGCAGAGTGTGACACCCACGTGCAGAAGAGTGACACCCACATGCAGAGTGTGACACCCACATGCAGAGTGTGATGCCCACATGCAGAAGTGACACCCACGTGCAGAGTGTGATGCCCACGTGCAGAGTGTGACACCCACATGCAGTGTGATGCCCACATGCAGAAGTGTGTGATGCCCACATGCAGTGTGATGCCCACATGCAGTGTGATGCCCACGTGCAGAAGAGTGACACCCACATGCAGTGTGACACCCACATGCAGAGTGTGATGCCCACATGCAGAAGTGACACCCACGTGCAGAGTGTGATGCCCACGTGCAGAAGAGTGACACCCAGGTGCAGAGTGTGACACCCACATGCAGAGTGTGATGCCCACATGCAGAAGTGTGTGACGCCCACATGCAGTGTGATGCCCACATGCAGAAGAGTGATGCCCACATGCAGTGTGACACCCACATGCAGAAGAGTGATGCCCACATGCAGAGTGTGACACCCATGTGCAGAAGAGTGACACCCACGTGCAGAATGTGACACCCACATGCAGAAGTGTGACACCCACGTGCAGTGTGACACCCACATGCAGAGTGTGACACCCACATGCAGAAATGTGACACTCACACTGCAGAAGAGTGTGGCGCCCACATGCAGAGTGTGACACCCACATGCAGAAGTGTGACACCCACGTGCAGTGTGACACCCACATGCAGAGTGTGACACCCACATGCAGAAATGTGACACTCACACTGCAGAAGAGTGTGACGCCCACATGCAGAGTGTGATGCCCACGTGCAGAAGAGTGACACCCACGTGCAGAGTGTGACACCCACATGCAGAGTGTGATGCCCACATGCAGAAGTGACACCCACATGGAGTGTGACACCCATATGCAGAAGTGTGACACCCACACTGCAGAAGAGTGTGACACCCATGTGCAGTGTGACACCCACATGCAGAAGAGTGATGCCCACATGCAGTGTGATGCCCGCATTCAGAAGTGACACCCACGTGCAGAGTGTGACACTCACATGCAGAAGAGTGTGAGGCCCACATGCAGAAGAGGGACGCCCACATGCAGAAGAGTGACACCCACGTGCAGAAGAGTGATGCCCACGTGCAGAAGAGTGTGATGCCCACGTGAAGAGTGTGACGCCCACGTGCAGAAGAGTGTGACACCCACGTGCAGAGTGTGATGCCCACATGCAGAAGAGTGACGCCCACATGCAGAAGAGTGTGACGCCCACATGCAGAAGAGTGCGATGCCCACACGCAGAAGTGATGCCCACACGCAGAAGAGTGATATCCACATGCAGAAGAGTGTGATGCCCACGTGCAGAAGAGTGTGACGCCCACGTGCAGAAGAGTGTGACACCCACGTGCAGAGTGTGACGCCCACATGCAGAAGAGTGTGACGCCCACATGCAGAAGAGTGCGATGCCCACATGCAGAAGTGATGCCCACACGCAGAAGAGTGACGCCCACGTGCAGAAGTGTGACGCCCATGTGCAGAAGAGTGTGACGCCCACGTGCAGAGTGTGACGCCCACATGCAGAAGAGTGACACCCACATGCAGAGGAGTGTGACGCTGGACCCCTCCCTTCACGTCCAAAAATCACCTCTGAACAGGTTAATGACCTGAACGTAGGGCCTAAGATTGTAAAGAGTGTGCACAGGGCAGAAGCTTCCCGGCCTCAGATCGGCAGTGATTTCCTGGTTTTGACACCAAAGCTGCAAGCGACAAATGAAAAACAGATAAACTGGACTTGAAAATTAGAAAAAAAAAACTTTGTGCATCAGAGGACGTCATCAACAGTAAAACGGCAACTCCCAGAATAGGAGAAAATGCCACAAATCGCACACCTGATCGGGGATTAGTACCCAGAACACACGGAGAACCCCTAAAACACAACCGCCAATCACTGGGTCCAAAAATGGGCCAAGGACATAGACGGCTCCCTCCAGGAATGAGCTCCCAAGGGCAGCAAGCCCAGGGAAAGGTGCTTTACACCACCAATCGCCAGGGTGACGCCAGTGCAAACCGCAGCGCGAAGCCACTCACACCCGTTAGGGCAGCCACCACCAACCCAAAAAGTACACGACAGAAAATGGCAAGTCCTCGCAAGAACGTGGAGTGTGGGGTCCAGCCCTACAGGGTCCTGTGGGCCCCTCTCTGCTGGTGCGGAGATGAGAAACCGTGGAAATAAAGACACAGGATGCAGAGATCAAGAGAAGAGTCTGGGCCCAGGGTCCACTGCCAACCAAAGCGCAGAGTCCGGCAGTGACCCCGAGTGCCTGGACGCTCTGACTTTCACTGGTATAAAGCAGGGGGCAGGGCAGGTGGCGAGTGGCACTGGTGGTCAGTGGTAGGGTCAGGTAATCAGGTGTCATTTAGGCCGGGGCCCAAGACTTTCAGAGAACTGAGATGAAGTAAGCCCTTTCCCATAGTTGTCAAGAAAGAACAAAGACATTCAGATTTATATTACTTTAACCGATTATCTCTTTTAAGAAAAAGGAACCAGGTGCAGAAGTGGATCATGAAAGTGGACATGGAACGTGACCACTGAAGCGCAGCCTCACATAGAGACAGTTAAGCCCCCGGATGTCTGTGTGTGTCCCTGACAGCCGTCAGGCCTACCACAAAAGCTTGGAGGAGCGGAGTTTTCTCCTCACTCCCCAGAGGAAGGAGACGTCTCACACCTGGGACATCTCCGTCCAGAGCTGGCTAAACGGCGGGCACTTTCCCAGCGCTGGCGCTGCCACACAGCCGAGGCGCCCTCCAGCAGCCCTTATGTGGGTGTGACAGAGGGCTTAGAGCGTCTTGCCTTAGGGTCATTCCTTTCACAGTGTCACCCCAGGTTCACACTTCATGACCTGAAAGGCATTAGTAAAAGAACTAAGGTCACCTATGGATAACCACCATGGTTACATCTCTAGTTACTTTCTTCTTCATTATTTATATGGAAATAGGCTGAGCCTTCTCACTCCTGCCTCGGCACTTAGGGGGTCTCCCCCATGCAGTGGAGAACTCGGAGCCGCTGTGGTGGGGACCTGCCATGGGGCAGCCGCTGTGGACCCCACACCGTGGCAGATCCCCCACAGGTTAGAGAGGCATTACAGGCTGTCACAACCCTATTCCCATGCGGATGACCAAAAGAAATGAAAGCTCTGTCCACACAGGAAGGTGTGCACGGATGCTCACAACCGTGCTATTCACTATCGGGGAGAAGTGGAGTCAACCCAACATCTGCTGGCTAACTCAGGGATGAACAAAACGGTCCATGCATACGAGGAACATGATTCAGCCTCAAAAAAGAAGGACATTCCTAGGCCTGCTACGCCGTGGGTGAGCCTCGAGAACGCTACCATCAGTGAGAGAAGCCAGTCCCCACAGGACCAGCGCTGCCTGATCCACCCCCATGCGGGATGGAGAGGAGAATGGAGCTGCCGGGCTGGTGGAAGGGATGGGGAGTGGAAGAGGAGGGAGTCCCAGAGATGAGGGTGGAGATGGGTACACAGCAGCATGAATGCCTTAATCCCGCTCAACCGTGCACGTAAAGTGGCTCAGATGGTACATTTTACGTTATGTGTATTTGACCACAAAAAAAAATTGGGAAAAGTGTGATACAAATAAAGGGAGAAAAGAATGTTTAAAAAGAGACCCCAGAACAAACCGTCCTGCAGAATGAGGAGCTTCCTCACAGGCTCTGCTTTGCCAGCTTGGAGTTTTCATGCGTGGTCGGCGTGCACAGAGGGCTGGGCTGGGGCAAGGCTGTCTCTCAGCAACCCTGGGGCAGAGCAAGCAGGCCCTCCCGGGAGGCGAGGCGAACACAGGCCCAGCCAGGTGCTGGGCAGTGGGTGGATGCACCCTGTGGGGACTGGGAGTGCAGAGCCACTGAGGCTGCACCTCAGGGAACCCTGGGGCATGTCCCCTCTGGGTCTGCACAGCACTGAGGCCACCCCAGGGCATAAGGTTGGCAGCCCACCCCCATGGCACTTCGTGGTCTGTGCTCTCCTCATGGGCAGAGCGGACGTCTAGAGCCTGGCAGGGCCCCCTCTAGCTTGTTGTCCAGGAGTCCCCAGCTATACAGCCCAGGCCGGCTTCTGAAAGGCACAGTGACAGAGCCCCTCCCTGCCCTCTGCAGGAGGCCAGGGAGGAAAGCTGGGCCCCTCCCGTGCCAGACTGCTCCCATCCTACAGGGAGGGCCACGTTGATGGCAAAGCCTGAGGCTCAGGGTCCAGGCAGAAAGCGCTGGTTCCTCCAGACTACCAAGCGCAGCTGCTATTTATTTCTTCATTAAAAGCCTTGGGACCGTGTATTGATTTCTTATTAAGATGTGTTATCTTCCGTGATACAGCAAAGTGAACAAAACTGGAGAAAGCAGGGGCAGAGGCCAAGGCGACTGCGCACGTGGCCGCCCTGCTAATGGGGCTCGGGCATCTTGCTTCGCTGCCACTGCAGGTAGCCTCGCTGCCATCATCCTGCCGTGTGTCAGAGACCTCCATGGCGTCCTCGTCGATACGCTTTAACAAGGAGGAAGGAAAAGGCGGAGCCCGTGCCAGCTGCGTGGGGTGAGGGCTGCAGGCCCTAGCCTTCGGCTGAGTAGGTTTGGAAAGCACACCCTTTGTCTAATTACGCCCTGATCCGGTATCCAGGGAAACAGCTGCATCTTAATCCTCGGAGCAGGACGTTAGTTTGTCTTTTATCTGTCCACAGTCAGCACGTGGAGCCGAAGCGTGCTGACTTCTCGCACGCACTCGGAGGCTAATTGCAGGGACACGGAAAGCCAGGGACCTCTGTGAGTGGAGCAGCCCCCCGGCGCACAGGGGGCAGGCTGGGGGCTGCCCATGCTAAGGCTGAGCGAGCCCTGGGCACCTGCCTGGTGGGAAGGTTGGGGTGGAGGAAGCGGGTGCAGGCGGCTGAGATTGTGGAGTGGGAAAGGGAGGGAGAGGAGGATGAGGGAGAGGAAGGAGGGCCCTGAGGCTTTCTCTCTCCGGGAGGACCCTGGTGCCCAGGACTCTGCAGAGGAGGAACGTAACCATTCCCAGGTCCTCTTTGTCTGCTGACTTTGTCACCAGGCACATGCTAACTTTTGGGTGGAGGGTGGACGGGGCTGTTGGTGGCTTTACATTTGTTACTGAGGAACCACAGATTTTTGTTTTCATTTTGAGACAGGGTCTCTTCTCTGTCACCCAGGCTGGAGTGCTGTGGCAGGATCAGGGCTCACTCCAACCTTCACGGACTCAATCAATCCTCCCTCCTCAGCCTCCTGAGTAACTAGGACCACAGGTACACGCCACCGCCATATCCTGCTAATTTTAAAACAATTTTTTTGTAGAGACCTATAAAAAGAGCAGAGCAGCTCAGCAGCGTCCACAGGCAAGGTCAGGACGCACAGCCCAGGAGGAAACATCTGTGCGACAGCCAGCAGGACCGTCGGGGGCTGCGCACCCACCAGGCCCCGTGACGCCACCGCGGCCGCCTGAGCCGTCACCGCACCCCATCACCCTTTGATTTGCACTGTAGCCATGGTTTTCTCCAGTTTTGTTCACGTTGCTGTATTTGGAAGAGCTGAGCTGCTCTGCTCCACCTTGCCCTGCTAATTTTAAAACAATTTTTTGTAGAGACCTACGGGGGGGTCTCACTATGTTGCCCAGGCTGGTCTCAAACTCCTGGGCTGAAGCGATCCCCCTGCCTTGGCCTCCCTAAGCGCTGGGATTACAGACTTGAGCCACCATGCCCGGCCTGAAACCACAGCTTTTTAACTGAAAAAGTAGGTGTATGTATTTATGATTTTAAAAGTGACCCTATGCCCGCTAGAAAAATGTATAAGATACAGAAATGTGTAAAGAAGAAACGGAGTCACCTCTAGAACTCTGAGAGCAAACACACGCAATATGAAAAGGCCCCTAGGGAATCACCTGGGACCCCAGGAACCTGGATAAATCGGGCGCCCTGTGTAGACGCCCCATGTGTGAGGGACGTGAAATTCAAAGTGGTGCATGTCTGGGGTGGGGAGCAGGAGGAAATCACAGTGACGAGGGCGCAGGCAGGGTTGGTTTCTTATTCTTCAAACCGAGGGGCACGTGCAGCTAAGTCGGGGTTTGACAGTGGGCGGTGGCCGCTCCATGGTCCTAGTGATGACTGTCTTTGTGAACTGAGATGGTCAGACATTAACATCCCCTAGACCCCTGGGGTACACCCTGGAAGGCCCCTGGCTGGGTGTGGTGTCATTTCTCAGGGTAAAGCAGAAATGCACCCTCCTGGGTCACCCCTCCAGGTGGAGACTCGACCCCGTTCACTGTGGCCTGGGCAGCAAGAGGTCCTCAGTCACAGGTCCTGTGGTCCAGCCAGGGCTCCTGACCTCCCAGTCCCCTGGCCCCCATATTCCACACCCAAAGGAGGCGATTCTCATCTCCCAGAAGTGGGGCCTGTTGGCTGAACCTGGGACACTCTGGGCCGGGCAGTCAGAGCAGCTGTCTCCAGGCTGGCCGAGGGCATGCTCGAGGGCAGGGGATGGTGTGGTGAGCTACTAGGGTGCCCCCACGGCTGGGTGCTCTTCCCGTGGAACAAAAACTCGGCTCCAGGAAGGGCCAGCCATTCCCAGAGGAAGTGGAGGCTCAGGGACCCCCACCAAGGGCCTGGGTCTGGGGCAGCTGGGTCAGGGGCGCAGACTTGGGGACCCCAGAAGGCAGAGCCTGAGGTCTCTGAGCTGACTCTGCAGGGGTTGCATGGCAGCCGATCACTGCAGGCAGCCCCCCCTTCTCCCCTGTTTCCAGGGGTAAGGCTGGCTACAGCACTGCCCACTGAGGGGCCAGGGTTGTCCTGGGCACCAGGCGCTGGGGCAGGGTCTGATGGTGCCTAGGCAGACAGGGCAGAGGCTTTCTGGGGGCAGCTCAGAGGCCAGAACAGGGTTGACCCTGGGGAGGCTGCTATGTAAAAAGAGGAGGCCAGGGCTGGAAGCCTCATTTGGCCACTCTCTGGTGGGCCTCGGTGTCCCTACCTGGGTGGCGCGTGTCCTCATCCCAACCCCATGACCTATGGTGGGAATCAGAGGGGTGACGAGGTAAGGCGATGGCCCAGGTGGCCACGGTGGCGTCACAGGGCCTGGTGGGTGTGCAGCCCCAGACGGTCCCGCTGGCTGTGGCATAAGATGTTCCCTCCCGGGCTGTGCATCCCGACCTTGCCCGCGGGCACAGCTGAGCTGCTCTGCTCCCACACAGCGGCCTGGTCTGTGTCACTGTGACAGGTGACACCGCTGCTCCGCTCCACTGGGAGGCAGCCAGAAGCTCCGGGCAGAGACGGGGTGTGCCGTGTGCTGTCCTCAGCAGCCAGTGCGGAGACCAAGGACGACAGCTCTGCCAGGACAGGGGGTCGGGCTGGGGTCAGCTAAGGAGAGGCTGTCCATGAGGGCGGCGGGGAACCAGGTGGACAGATGCAGGGGCAGGAACGGAGGCACCATTTGGCTGGCTTGGAGCAGGGAGAGCAGAGTGGTGCAGGGGCCCAGCCGCACCCCCATTCTTTGAAGGGCCTCAGCCACAGGCCTGCGGGGAAGCTCCTGTCCACCCTAGCTGGGGGCTACTGTGAACCCCGTGTAGGGCAGGTCCCTGGGAATCCACCCACAGGGCCGCCCCACCCAAAACCCCATGCTCAAGGCCTAGCCCTCCGTACCCTCGGCCCCACATTCTTCTCCCCGAAGATGCCAGACCCCAAACCCAGGGAGTGGGAAGCTGGACCTGTCCCCGGGGGATCGTCAGAGTAGCGCTGGGGCCGCAACAGCTGCTATTGTGCACGCACACATGGGAGGCCGAGCGTGCGAGCCTGGCCCTATATGCACACGTGTGTGCCTGCCTGTGAAGGCCAGCTCGGCCTGCTGAGAGCGGTGGTGGGGCTGCGACGGAGACAGAGCGGGAGGGGACAGCAGGTGGGGCAGCGTCGGGTCCTGATCCTGCCGCCCAACTGGGTCTGCGGCCCACCTGCTGCACAAGGGTCTCCACGGTGCGCATGGGCGCCTCTGTGGGGTGTGGACGGGCGTTCGCTGCAGGTGGGCTGAGTGCGTGTGCGTTTTTATGTGACGGTGTGCGTCCGTGCGCTGAGAAGTTGCCAGTATGTTTCTCCCTGGACCACGTCGATCTGGGATAGGGATGAGGTGGGGTCCTGGGGCCTGCAGCTTCCCTGGCCCCTGCACCCTGAGCTCATCCCGGGGATTCCCCGCTTGCTCCCAGGGGCTCTGGTGCCTGCCCCACTCCGGCCTGTCCACGCCCTCTAGCTCCATGGGTGGCCGTCGCCACACTCAAGCAAGCCTCTGCCCCAGCTGGGCCCTGCCGCCGGCCGGCGCTCCTCTTCCCTGTTGCTACCATCCTCTCTCTTGCTTCCTGGGTGCAGGTTTCCCGGCGGGTGGCGGGTGCCGGGTGGCGGGTGGCGGGGGCGCTGCGCCAGCTCTGTCCTTGCAGACGGGCCCGCCCCTTCCTGGTGTTACCTGAGGCTGGCGCCCCCTCGTGGCCATCTGCGGCATAACCTCGCCCCCTCCCGCCCGCCAGTGCTGGAAAGGGGCTGGGGGCTCGCAAAGCCCCGCTGGGGCCGGGCCCTGGCCCGCAAACCCGGCAGGGCAGTCTGTAGGGGAATTTGTGGGCGCCTTGGGGACCTCCAGGCCAGCTGGCATCGGGTGCACTGAAGGTGGATGCCCAATTTCCCAGGTGCCTCTGGGCTCCCCAAGCCCCTGACTTGGTCGGTCGGGGTGGAAGTTTCTAGGGATGCTTCCACACAGCTCCCAGACACCCAGGTGGGAGCGGGGGGCTTCTCGAAAGGTCTCTGGTGGCCTGAGAGGACCCCTGCCCCTCACTGGCTCCCACCAAGGGCTCTTTTCTCACTTCTGAATTGGCCCCAGCCCACATGCAGCAAACCAGCCAGGCAGTGGTGCTGGCTCAGACAGGCCCCTGGCTTGTTTTGGGAGGCTACGCAGCCCCAAGTTCAGACCCCAGCCCTGAGCAAGGATGGCCCCCTTCCCCCCGCCTGCTTCCCGCCCCCGGGGAGGGTTGGGCTCATCCATCCGCCATGGGCCACGCCAGCGGCTTCGCAGGGCACTGGCGGCCCCACCACAGTCCCCCAGGGCTCTATTCCCGTCACTCCCATCCTGCAGATGAGGAGACGGAAGCCTGCAGACGTGAGTGACAGCGGGGCTGAGGCCTTCAGACCCGGGGAGCCAGGCTGCTTCCACCACCTGGAGGAGGAGGGCGTCCTGCCACGATGGAGGGCGGTGCCCACTCTGCCCGCGAATCAGGGCATCACAGCTACTGGGCACCCCTCATGGGGCAGTTGTGGCAGGGGTCAGCTGGGGCCTAGGCTGGGGCTGGGGTCTTGGCGTCAGGGGGCTGTCCCTGTGCCGTGTGTGGCCCTGCAGGCTCCAGGGTCCAGCCACCGCCATGCTCGTCACTATCCCTAAGGAACCGGTGGGCCCAGGGACAGTGTGAGGAGGTGAAGACCTGGGTTCTGGGCACACAGGTCATGAGGGTCTCCATCTGTGGCAAAGCGGAGTGGGGGGCGGGGGTTGAGGTGGACAGAGGATGGGTGTGGCCTCGTCAGTCTCTGTTTCTCTGGGTCTGCCTCTCTCTCTCTCTCTCCCCATGTCTGTCTTTTTTCTATCTGTGTCTCTTTCCCCATCTGGCTCTATCTTTGTGTCTCTATTTTTCTGCCTCTGTCTCTATCTCTGTTTCTCTCCCCATCTCTGTCTCTATTTCTCTTTGTCTTTCCATCTCTGGCTCCATTTCTGCATCTCTGTCTCCCTGTCTCTGTCTCTCATCTCTCTATCTTCCTGTCTCTGCGTCTCTGTTCCCCTATCTCTCTATCTCCCCGTCTCTGTGTTTCTGTCTCTGCATCTCTGTCTCCTCGTCTCCATCTCTGTGTCTCTGTCTCCCCACCTCCATTTCTCAGCATCTGTGTCTCCTGTCTCTGTGTCCTGGTTTCCGTGTCTCTGTCTCCCATCTCACACGTGCATTCGGGGAGAGGAGGAACCCTGGGTGTGAAGGCGGAAGTCAGGCGGAGGAGCTGCCCTGCAGGGTGTCCAGGTGGCCACACGGTGGGGCCCTCGACCCATGTCCAGGTGGCCGGTCTGCGGGAGGAGGATGCTGGTTCCTCAAGGAGGAGAGGGGGTGGGAAGGGGCAAGAAAGGGGAGCTGGGTGGGACTCGGGGGTCTCCATCAGATTGCCCTCGGGTAGCCAGACTGGTCCCCAGGGCCCCGAGGGAGAGATGGGACCACAGCATGTGTGGCTTGACTGTGACTGCCCCAGGAGTGAGCAGGTGAAGGGTGGAGGGGCCAGGCGTGGGCAGGGGTCGCTCATGTCCTAGGAGCCCCCATGAGACTCCCACAGCGGGGTGCAGGGGTCTCCAAAGCGCCTCAGTCCCACCTGCAATCTAGCCATGGGGCTGGGGCTGGGGCCGGGGAGTAACAGGGGCTGACGGGTGCCAGGCATGAGGACGTGGGGCTCCCAGACATGCTCTACGGGCACCTGCACGTGCACACTCACATGCCACACACCACACATGCACACACACACTGTGGGCCCTGCAAACACACATGTGCAGATGCCAGCACACATGGTCCTATGTGAGCACACATCGCAGTCACACACACCCTTGGTGGCCTTCTGCACAGCCGCACAGACACTTACATCACCGGAGAAAGAAAAGAATCATACCCCAGCCCAGAAGAACGGACCACCGTGGCACCACGCCCAGCCTGCAGGGGAGCAGCAGGGAGGCCAGCAAGTGACGGACAGGGCCGGTCTGAGACCCCAGCTCCCCAGTCAGGTCCAACCGCGGGGTCATCATGGCCCCAAGGTTCCAGCACCCCGGGAGAATCCACATGGCCAGGCCACACTCACGCCCACCTCTCCCCACCCAGCTCAGCGTCCCCCATCACCCACACCCCACGTGCCCTGTGCCGTCCCACTCAGGGGCCCTCACTGCTTCCTTTCTCCCAGGGCAAAGTCCAGCTCAGGGGACAGAGGAGGGGGCCAGCGGGGGCCCCTGGAGTCCCCACAGTCTCTGGGCCTGGCCTGCGTGTCGGGGTGGGGAAAGGGCATGAGTTGTCTGCTGAGGTGGCCTCGAGCCCAAGGTCCTAACTTCAGGGACCCAGAGACCTGGCATATGGCACCTTCCTGGGGGCTGTCCAGGGACCAGGCCTGGCCAGTATCTTCACCTGGGATCAGGTGGGCTCCTCCTCAGAACCCACCCCAGGGACACAACGTGTGCCCCTCACTCCTCCAGGGTCCTGTCCTCACAGCCACTGCCAGGGAAGGGGTTGTGGCCCCTGCTCCATGGAACTAGGAGCTGGGGCTGCCATGTGGTCATTCACAGGCCAGTCCAGCCGCATGTCGTCCCAGTTCTGGTGGACAGCAAGACGAGGCCACCTGGTGCTGGGCGTCTCACCTCCACAGGGCCAGTGTCCCTCCTTTAACCAGTGCTGGGCCTGGCTACTATCCCAGCCCCAAAGCCACTGTGCCAGCAGGGTCCTGCTCCTGGGGGTGTGAGGTCAGCCCAGCTCAGCCCTCACAGACATACCCAGCCCCTGACCTTCTGAGCTGAGCAGTGTGAGCCGGGGCCTGGCTGGCATGGCTCACTGTGGGCCCTGGGCAGCTTGACCACCGCAGACAGCCACAGACCAATGGCCTGGAGGACTGCCAGCCGTGGCAGGAGGGGCCCCAGCAGCTGGCCAGGCACAGCCCTTTGTCCAGCACACCAGCACCTGCAGACAGGGACAACCAGGGGCGGGTTAGAGCCAGACCCAGGCTGACCCGCAGAGGGCCTCCAGCTGGGGACATGAGGGCAGACGTCACAGAACCACAGCATCTCCTGTCTCCCTGCCGCAGGCGTGCGGGGACATGGGGGTGGGGGAACAGGGCAGCTAGCGGAGCCTGGAGCAGGAGGCGGCCTGGGCAGGCCTGGAAGAGGGAGCCCTTCTAGCCCTCCTGCCCAGAACGCCTTGGTCCTTCCGGCCAGCCAGCTCCGTCTCCACCACTGGGGCTCCCTGACCACACTTTTATACCCACGTCTCTGCTGTGCAAGGGAGGCCGGGGAACCCTGAAACCCAGACTCTGACCCCAAGTTTGGGCCGTCTTCCCTTCCTCGGCCTTGGCCTTCCCAAGACAGGGGCCCTTTGGGTGGAACTTTTAGCCAGTCAGGTGACCCGGCGCCCACCAGGGACATCTGGGGCTGAGCTGCCCACCTCCAACCCGGGAGCAGCCCAGTGCGGCCGTGGACCTGGACAGAACCTCCTGGCCATCGCTGGGCCCCAAACAGAACTCCCCAGCCACCGCTGGGTCCCCCATGGCTGCTCCACTGCAGACTTACTGCTGAACCGCTCTGGCACAGGCTTTTCTCAGCGCCTGCCACGGGCCACCCCGCTCTGAAAGTGGGCTGGCCGGCAGGGAGGGGTCCCAGGTCAGCTCACAGCGCAGCGTTCAGCACGAGTGTGCTGTTGGTTCCTCTGATGGCTCATGGGGCCAGCCCACCAGCGAGCGGGGTGTGATCCCAGAGCCCCAAGGCGTTTCTGGGTCCCAGGCTCCCCAGTTGCTTGTTCCAGCCCAGCAGGCCCCCTCCTGAGCTGGGTGAGACCAGGGCTCCTCCGAGAGGCCCAAGTCTGCGTCCTGAGGCCGGCTGGATCCCCTCCCCAATCCGTGTTCCAGCTCGTCCTCCACCCCAGCACCTACGTGGGCACACGGGTGGGCAGCTGGACGATCATTCCACCTGGAGAAAACGTCCCCTGTGCTGAGCAGGACAGATGGGGTGGGAGGCAAGGGCAAGATAGAGGCAGGGACCAGATGGGGAGGGGGCACAGCTCGGCCGGGGAGGGGCACAGCTTGGCCGGGGCTCCGGACCGGCCAGGGGTCCAGACAGGCCGGGGCGGAGAAAGCGGTGGCCTGCCCAACCTCGCCTTCCCTCGTGGGCAGCTTCCCAGACTAAAGGCAAGCTCTATCCCGAAAGCTTAGTCAGCTCATGTGGCGAGCACTAGGGGCCACAGACTGGGGGCTTAAACCCCACACATGTATTTCCCACAGCTCTGGGGGCTGGGCGGCCTGGTTTGAGGGGCCGGCAGATTCGGCTGTGGGTGAGAACCAGCTTCTTGGCTCATAGATGGGGCCTCCCTGGGCTCACATGGACAGCAAGCAGGTGCTCTGGGGTCTCTTCCCATGAGGACACTCATGGTATGGGGTCAGAGCCTGGATTACCTCCACCAAGGCCAGACACGTGCCCTTTAGAGACCCCCACGATGGGCCCCGGCCCTGCTGCATCCTCACCCGCTTCCCACAAAGCAGACACTTCCAGACTTCACCAAGGAGACACGGAGTCCGCAGAGTGGACGTGTGGGCAAGGCCGCCAGCTGGGAACCACCGACCTGGCTCGTGGGCTGCCTCCTGGCCTCAGGCGGCCTCTCCCACACCCCTTCCTCCCACCCACAGCTGTCCCCTTCCCGGGGGGAACCTGTCACCTGCCCGTTCCTTTCTTCACCCTCGAGCACTCACTCTGGCATGAGCAGCGCCCACAGCAGAGGACAGGGACCACTCAAGGGCAAAACAGACGTGGACTCAGAGTTGACCAACAACCAAACTTCAATTCTCTATGAAAGTGAAAAATAGGTATTTTCAAAGCAACTGAATTAATAGAACAGTCCAACTGCTTTAGGAAGCTTTTATTCATTAAAGAACTTCTGGCCAGGAGTGGTGGCTCACGCCTGTAATCCCAGCACTTTGAGAGGCCGATGCAGATGGATCACGAGGTCAAGAGATCGAGACCATCCTGGCCAACATGGTGAAACCCCATCTCTACTAAAAATACAAAAAAATTAGCTGGGTGCGGTGGCACGCGCCTGTAGTCCCAGCTACTCAGGAGGCTGAGGCAGGAGAATTGCTTGAACCCAGGAGGCAGAGGTTGCAGTGAGCCGAGGTCGTGCCACTGCACTCCAGCCTGACGCCTGGTGACGTAGTGAGACTCTGTCTCAAAAAAAAAAAAAACTTCTGGGAGCCCATCCTGTATTATTATGGGCACACTGAGACGGGTAGACTCTGGACCCCAAGAGGTCTTAAACTAGTAAGAGTTAAGTTGTGATTTAACCCAGGCCCATCTGCTCATAAAAGTGGTGAGAGTTAAAAAGTGGGTAGATGGATGAATAGATACATAAATGTGTAGATAGGTGCATCAAGATAGTGGTGGGGGCAGATCAAAGGATGAAGGAAGAGAGAGAGAGATGAGTAAAGGGATGAATGAATGGATAGAAAAATGGATGGATGGGTAGATGGATGGATGGATGGATGGATGGGTGGGTGGGTGGATGGATGGGTGGGTGGGTGGGTGGATGGATGGGTGGATGGGTGGATGGATGGATGGATGGATGGGTGGGTGGATGGATGGGAAAATGGATGGATGGATGGAAAAATGGATGGATGGATGGATGGGAAATGGATGGATTGATGGATGGGAAAATGGATGGATGGATGGATGGATGGATGGATGGATGGATTGGTGGATGGGAAAATGGATGGATAGATGGATAAATGGATGGATTGGTGGATGGATGGATGAATGGCTTGGTAGATGGGAAAATGGATGGATGGATGGATAGATGGATGAACAGATGGATAGAAAGACAGATGGATAAGTGGGATGATGGATGAATGAGTGGATGGAATCTGAGAAAAAAGACCTTTGCTGTATTCCAAACACCACATCCTTAGTGGAAAGACTCAGCTCTGGTCCCTGCCAGCTTAGAGATGTGCCTGGGTTGATCCTCTTGTGAGCAGACCTAACAGGCCTCCAATTCTCTGAAACCCCAATTCTTAGCAATGTCAAACTTGGTAGCTACTTAACATAACCCCAAAACCGTGGCCCACATGGGTCCTGGCCATGGTCGGGGGCCTGCCCACTGCTAACTGGGTACCTTCTAAGTCCGCTGCCAAGCATCAGTATACCAAGTTAAAAATTGGTAGATAAGTCGCTGCACACATCTGTACATCTCCCTGTAGGGGAACCTCAGGACCCCACTGAGGGGATTCTAGGAGCTGTATGCTGTCAATGTCACTCTTGTCTTCCAGGCCCAGCAGAAAGGTCCTCTACTCCTCTGAAACAGAGGGGAGCCCTCAACCCTTCCTCCTCCTCCTCCCCCATGGGGCTATTAAGACCCCCATGAGTTCCGGATCATGTGGTCCTCTAGAGCCTGGTCTACCCTGGGTGTCTGCCCGGCCCTGTCCAAAACTGCAACGCCTGGGAAGCAAGGAGGCTGAGGCCAAACCCCACCCTCACCCATGCCTGGAACCTGCCTCCACGTGGCAACCCCTCCCTCCAAACCCAGCTCATGCCAGGGCTCAGAGCGTGGCGGAGAAGGTAGCCCTGGGCACCCTGAACATGGCAGGACTGTCCTGCCTACCCCTCCCTGGCCCGTGCCTGGGAAGGCACCTGGGGAAGGCTCCTTCACCTGGCCCCGGGCCCACACTCCACCCAGGGCTGTCTGCACCGCTGGAGTGCGGCGATGAAGGCTATGGGGTCCAGCTTCTGGGAACCAGGGCACCTGGGGTAGGGGCTGAGGCCATTCGAAGCCCCTGCCCCAAGTCTCCCTTCCCTCCCTGCCCCTCCCCTACCAGCCCTGGGGGAGGTTTGTAATCCTCAGTGTCATAACCTGTCAGGCCTGTTTGGAAGGGAAGGACAGCCAGCTTCCTAACAGCGAAGGAAGCAGGGAGCTCAGGCGTTGGTTAGAGAAGAGGTGAAGCGTGCACAGGAAGCATGCAGGGGCCGCCCTGGGCGTGGGGGAGGGGCGCCCCGACGGGAGCCTGGGCACGTGCTCACACACGGGACTGGACCATGTGTCACAGCAAGCCTGGGTAGGTGCAAACAGGTCCGTGCGTGTCACCTGCGCAGTGAGCACAGGGCCTCTGCTGTGGGCACAGGGCCTGCTGGAGTGACTGCCTGGCTGCCCACGGTTCCAGGGGTCCCATTCCATCCACCGCTGAGTGGTGTCCCCCACCCCAGAGACCTGGGGCAGCCAAGAAAGGGAGGAGAGTCCCCCACCCACCCAGCTGCGTAGGCTCCAGCTGGCAGCGGCCCCGCCCTCCTGGTTGTCTCCCTCCTGGAGGGGTCTGGGAGTTCCAGGAATTGGGAACCGAGGGAGGTCTTCTACAGAGACCAGAGGGCGCAGGCCCCAGGCCAGGAAACCCTTTTGCCCACAGAGCCATCGGTGTGGGGAGGTCAGCCGCGGGGTGTCTTGCTGTCTCGAGGGGGCCTTGGGTAGAGCCGTTCACCCCCTTCTTGTGGCCCCCAGCAACCCAGGAGGAACCTGGAGCCCCTGTCCCAGGAGTGCCCTTGGGAAGGTCAACTCCAGGAACCCTTGCAGTCCGGGCCTGGGGCTCCTGAGCTGGGATGGGCAGCGGGGGCCCCACAGAGCCACGCAGGCACAGAAATCTCTGTAATCCTGAACCATAAAGAGGCCACCTTCCCTTTTGATTCCGAATTTTTATAGCAAAATGAAGAGATAAGTCAGCTTTGATCTGAGTTTTATTAGCTTGTGCCTTTGTCCCCTCTCTCCTTTGGGGGAACAGTTTATGGTGCTCCGTCAGCGGCGGCGGGTGGCGGGCAGCTGCTCTGATAAGGCCTGGTCCCAGCCTCCTGGGCCGCTGTGGGGTGCGGGCATGAGCCACCCTGGAACCCAGGCTGCCGGCTCCTCTGCGAGGTCACCTGGTGGCCTAGGGGGCAGGCACCCTCAGGTGGGGGGCACTCTGGGATACAGGCCCCTGCAAGCTTGCTGGCCTCCCGTTTCCCCCATCCCACCTCCCGCCCTCTGCCTGATGACCCCCCTGGGCAGGGGCTTCTGCCTTCTCAAGTCCCTGTGCCTCAGTTTCCTCACCTAAAGAACAGGATGCTAATGGAACCAAGTGAGACCAGGAGACAGCTCAGCCAGGGTCCAAACCAGCAGCTGTTGCTGTGGAGGTTCAGGGAGGTGAGGAGGTGGGAGCACAGGCTCAGAGCTGGCTCTCCAGGGCCCGTGAGGAGAGCAGGCCTGGGACCCTGGGGCTGGGCTGGGGTCGCAGCCTCTCTGGGAGACCTGGTGGACTCCAGCGTGAGCTTGGTGTTAGCCTGTGGCCACTGGGAGTGGGCCACAAGTGTGCCCAGCTTCAAAGAGCCAGGGGAAGCCTCAGGGCCCCGCCCACCTGCGAGTTCGGGGACATCAAAGGGCCCCACCCAAGGGGCGGCTGGCGGCCAGAGCAAGTGTAGAAACGCCCAGAACTCTATCTCCAGAGGGAGCGGCGGTGACACCCCACCTCTCTGGGTGAGGGCCTTGTTCCTGGGGGGGCTGGGGAGTGGTGAGTGGGCCTCTCGGCACTGCGACACAACCACACTCCACTTCGTGGCCATCCAGTTTTGACAGGGATCCAGGAGCTTCTGGGGGTGCTGAGTGCTGGGTGAGACCATGGCACCCCTGGGCGTCCCTGAAAGAGGCCAGCCTGGCCACAGCTGCTCTGGGCCCTCTCCCTGGGACTGTCTGCCTGGATGGCATTTTCTGACCCCCTTTCAACCCACCAGAGCCCCTAACCCAGCCCTGGGCCTTTACAATCAGGACTTGAGGAGGACCCCTCACCCCAAGGGAAGCCTCGCACTGCGTGGGACGGGAGAGGAAGGTGACCATGGAGCTCTGGATGGTACACCCAGCCTGGCCTCTGCTGAACTGCACAGGGTGGGGGCCCCTGAGAGCTCCCCTGCCACAGCCCAGGTGTCCCCTTCCACTGCCCTGGCAGTAGCAGGGGTGGACCGCATGGGTGCCCGATTGCAGCCCCACTGCGTGCCAGGCGCCAGGACATGGCCTGGCTTCAGGATTCAGTTCGCTCCTCTCCACAGCCCTTGGCGGGGATCCTCTCCTAGGACCCTCCGGGGCCTGAGGGTCAGAAGATGGTGACATCAGAGTCACATGGAGAGGGGCTTGGAGCGCCTGTCTGACCCCGTCCTGTCCCGCTGCCTGGAGGGAGCCGCTGCTTCAGTTCCTGCCCCCAGGGCCATAGGAGCAAGCCTTCCTGGACTCCATTCCTGGGATCACCGACGGAATTCCTGGTGGGGTGGGACTCTAGAGGATTCCGTGACAGGGTGCGTTGGACCTGAAGGGCAAGGGCCAAATATGGGGCCTCCCCGGCAGGTGTGAAAGCAGAGGTTTCCCCACCTCCTGCCAGGGGCAGGGAGCAGAGCTGGTTGCTGTGGCTGGGGCAGGACTCCTTTCAGCAGCCTGGTTTTCCAGGGCAGAGGGTGACAAATCGCTAACTGGCCTCTGGGGCGGTGCTGCACCTGACCTGCGCTGTCTTCAGGCGCTAGTGATTCACTGAAAAGCCCACATTCTGCCAAGGCTCAGCCCGTGTTCTCAGCTCCCAGCCATCCATCGTCCTCACCTCCCTACCTCCCAGCCTCCAATCTCCCTACCTCCCAGCCTCCAAGCCTCCCCACCTCCCCACCTCCCAGCCTCCCCACCTCCCAGCAGCCCAGCCTCCCCACCTCCCAGCCTCCCCACCTTCTCACCTCCTAGCCACCCATCCTCCTCCCCTCCCTACCTCCCAGCCTCCCCACTTCCCAACCTCCCTGCCTCCTAGCCTTTCAGCCTCCCCACCTCCCAGCCTCCAATCTCCCTACCTCCTAGCCTCCCCACCTCCCCACCTCCCAGCCTCCCCACCTCCCAGCCTCCCCACCTTCCAGCAGCCCAGCCTCCCCACCTCCCAGCCTCCCTACCTTCTCACCTCCTAGCCACCCATCCTCCTCCCCTCCCTACCTCCTAGCCTCCCCACTTCCCAACCTCCCTGCCTCCTAGCCTTTCAGCCTCCCCACCTCCCTACCTCCCAGCCTCCAATCTCCCTACCTCCCAGCCTCCAATCTCCCTACCTCCTAGCCTCCCCACCTCCCCACCTCCCAGCCTCCCCACCTCCCAGCCTCCCCACCTTCTTACCTCCTAGCCACCCATCCTCCTCCCCTCCCTACCTCCCAGCCTCCCCACCTCCCAGCCTCCCCACCTCCCTACCTCCCAGCCTCCTAGCCTTTCAGCCTCCCCACCTCCCAGCCTCCCAGCCTCCTTTCCTCGTGTGTGTGTTGTGGAGGGGCACTGGGAGAAGGGGCTTATCCTGGACACAGTGCACTAATGCTGAGACATGTTTACACTTACTGTCTCTGACAGCAGGTTTCATGTGAATGCTGCTGACAGCCAGGTTCATGACATGGTGGCCCCAGCTCAACACTGATGAACCTGACTGTCCCTCCTGGTGGTGACCCCTCTACACTTCCATCCCAAGCCTCCAGGGCCCATCTAGGGAAGGACAGTGAGTCTGGGGCACCATCCAGAGATCATTTGTTGGCACCTGCTGGTAAGATCCAGGCACTGGCAGAGCAAGCGAAAGGTCCTGGGTCCATCGTGGAGGCCCCTCTTAGGGAACGGGTGTCCCCAGCCCTGGCCCAGAGGAAGAATGTATGTGGGATGGCCTCGATGCAGTGATCTTGACAAAAATGACCCAGAGGAAGTGGATTCAGATGTGGGGACAGTAACCCTTATTTGCTGGTATTTTCTCTTTACGTGTGTACACAACAGTGATTCATGAAAGTCTGTCCCTCAACCCATCAAGCGAGGTGCTTTCAACAGGCATGACACAAAACAAGGAAAGCGCCATTTCCTCATTTAAGTTCTATTTCTTTTCTCATCATGGTGGCAAAATGATGGCAAAACTCAACATGGCCCATAGATTTGAAGAACCGGGAGGGCGCTGAGCAGGCACCCTGTCCTGTGTACATTTAGCACTGCGTTTCACTCTCGCAGCCACCTTATGAGGTAGGGTCTACCATTGTCCCGATTTTTCACATGAGAAAGCTGAGGCTGAGACTTAGGTCACACAGACAGGCAGACGTCCCTCATCAGAGTGTCCCTGCAGGGTCATCTGCAGGTGCCCAACAGCAGTGACTGAGACCAGGAGGTCGTGGGACAATCACCTCCCACAGTTCTGATGTCGACGGGGCTCAGCTGGGCAGCTGTCACTCAGGGTGTCTCGTGGGCACTCAGACAACAGCCAGAGCTGAAGCTGGCTCAGAGCATTCTCACTGGCACGTCTGGTGGCTGGTGCTGACTTTGTCAGCCTCTGCCAGAGCCATTGGCTGCACATCTGCGTGTGCTGCCTCAGTGGTACCTGGCTTCCTCACAGCATGGCTGCCGGGCTCCAAGCGCAGCTGCCTGAGAGCTCCAGGAGGAAGCCACGTGGCATCTTACGATGTGGTCTGGGGAGTTGCAGGCCATCGCTTCTACTGTGGTTGTCAGCCTGCCCCAGGTGTAAGAGGTGGGAGAGGCCCCACATCTGCGTGTCCACACCACAACGTGGGAAGGGCAAGCACCACCTTCTGAGAGCATCATCTGCCATGGGGTGGCACAAGGTCATGGCATGTCACATGGTTGTCACCCAAAGAAAACCCTAAGCTGTACAGCCTTGCCCTTTCCAGAAGTGTCACAGGAGATGCACTGTTACATCTGCAGACAACTCGTGTGCATTCACAGCTTCCGTCAGCAGGTCAGCCGTCCGTTCCCTCTGAGAAGCAGGACTGGGGGCCCAGGCACACGCCCAGGGGCCACTGAGCACCTGCTGCTGGGCACCCACTCCGCACATGGAGGGACACTGCGGTGAGCAGGCACTGGTCCTCACGAGGCGGCTGCCTGCTGGTGGAGGGAATGTCACAATCAGGGAGGAAGCAGGTCTCACATAGAAATATCAAATGCAGCATCCAGGAAAAATCCAGGCATGTGGCAGGAGCAGAGGGTTGCGTGAGGACAGGCAGGTTCCGCTCTCCTCGATCTCCCTGGAAAGCTGTGGGAGGAATGTCTGTGCCTTGCAGAGGCCCCAAGGCAGGAATGAGTGTGTCCGCTGCTGGTGGGCAGGGAGAGGGGAGAGGTGCAGGCCGGGCCAGGAGGATGGCCTCCGAGGAGGGCACGTGATGAGGACGCCCGTGCCCTGGCTTGGCTCTGGGTGCAGGGATGCAGAGATGCCAGCCACACCCAGGCTCCAGGACCCTGGGCAGCCGCTCTCAGCGGTGCCTGCAGAATCCATCTGAACGCGGATCCCAGGCCCTACCTCTGACTCATAGTCTGTGGCCAGGCCTAGGATGTGCATTTTACAGTCATATTCTCAGAGCTCCGGAGCTGGCAGGCTGGGGAGCCTGTGGCCTAGAAAACCAGGAAGGCCTGAGAGCCGTTCCGCAAAGGCAGGAAGGTTTGGAGAATCAGAGAAGGGCTTCTCCACACAGCCCGGGCTTCTCCAGCGTTCTAGGCAGCTGTGGAGTTTGAGGTCTGAATGCCCTGGGGTAGGGCGGGATGGCGACCCAGTTGCCAAGCAGAAGCGGGGTCACTCCCCTGCTGCCTGTGCACAGCTTCTGAGAAGAGGCTGGCAGCTGTCCACACCTCACGCCAAGGCTGGCTGGCCCCACATTCCAGAAATAACCCATCCCCGCCCGGCGCTCGTCTCAGCCTGTCCATCTGGAGCACTGGAGGCTGTGCCCAGTCCTGGTCCGGCATGGCCTGGCCCTTTCTCTTCCTAGTAGGGAGCTCAGCGGCCAGCCCACAGCAGCAGAGGGGCAGCGGGCAGCCAGGGCACAGGAAGGCAGTGGCAGGCAGGCCCAGGCAATGGAGACAGAAACCATAGGCTGGGAGCACAGAGAATGGCGGAGCCTGGCAAGCACCTGACAGGTGGCAGAGACAGAGCCTGGCCCGGCGGGCAGTGGGCAGGCGAGTGCCAGTGCAGATGCAGGAGGGCGGCCAAATGAGAGGGCCCGAGACACACACAGAGGCAGACAGGACCGCACTGCAAAGGCCGGAGCTGCTGCTAGCTCAGGACTAGGCACGGAGCGGGGCAAGGTAGCCACCCGGTCAGAGCAGGGCAGGGCCCCACCCAGGAGGCGGAGAGGAGGAGAAGGGCTGGGGGACCCCCTCCGGCCCCAGGCATGGCCAGCCCGTCGCCTCATGGCCAGCTGATGCCCTCGCAGCCCAGGCTGGGACTGAGGCCGAGTGGGGGCCGAGCATGAAGGTGGCCCTATGGCCAAGGGCAGGGACAGGGCCCAGGTCACCCACCCCACAGCCGCTTGGCCTTCTCCCGTGTTCCCAAATTGCCTCCTCACCCTGTGCCGACCCACAGGCCTGGACCTGCCTCCTGCCTGCCCTCCTCCCTGCCCTGGCCGCCCACGCCCCTCAAGTCCGTCCCAGCCGCCCTGGCCCGGCTTCCCCAGGAGGTGGGCTCCAGCCTTGGTGCTTGAACACCTGAGGACCAGGCACTCACTTCCTCCTGAGCCCACTCTGACAGGGAAAGTCCCATAGACTGGGTCCAAGTCTGGGACTTCCGCCCCGCCTGCCCGGCGCCCGCTCTGTGGAGACCTGAGACCAGGCTCTTTTCTTGGTCCTGCCTGAGGTCCCTCTGTCTTATCTCCAAGGCCACAGATGGAGGAGGGTCCAGAGCTTGCCCAAGAGGCCCCTGGCCCTGGAGGAGGCTTCTCAGGAGGAGGGAATGAGCATTAGCAGCAGCTCTGAGGGGGTCCTGGGCCTGCCCCCCAAACCCACTCCTCTCCAGGCAGATCCTCAGCCAGCGGCCAGGGCAGCAGCTGCCTGGAGCTGGAAAGCCACTCCCACCAGCCCTCTGGCCAATGTGGCCTCTGCCCAGCTCTACCAGCCCACCCTGCTCCCCAGCTGTGCCCTTCCGTCCCATACTGGGGGACCCCGGAGGAAAGGGCAGAAGCCTGAGCTGGCCCGCTCTGCCCATGGAGGACTCTGCCACGGCTGCTTTTTGGCCTCATTCTCCTTGCTGTGGTCCAGCCCCTCTGGAGCCCATGGACCCACCTCTCAGGCCCCTTCTGGCGGGGACTCCCACCCTGGATGTGGGCGGGACCTCCTGGCTCACTTCCAACCAACAGGGGGTGGCAAAAGTGACAACATTGTTTCCAAGCTTAGGTCACAAAAAGACACGGCTTTGCTTGCTTTCACGTGACGGTCTTGAAGGAGCGTGCCCTGCCCCCGAGGGCTTGGCCAGGCAGCAAAGGCTGGGCTCCATCTGTCTGTCCAGTCCCTCCCTGCGTGTCCCTGAGGTGGCTCCCGGAGGACGGTGGCTGGCACCTTGTCAGGTCCACACCTGGTTGGTGCGAGAAGGAAAGGTGAGCCCAGTCCAGGCAGCACCACACGGGTCAGATCCGGGCCGTCTGCCGGCCAGCCAGGTGCATCACCTGTGTCCAGGCACATCTGGAAAGCAGAAAGGGAAGCGGTGGTTGGCACAGGGCATCGGTGCCCCTCAGACCCTAGGGCCAAGGTCCCTGGACAGCCCGGCCCACAGACCCATCACCCTGCACTGCCAGCCTAAGCTGCTGGCCCTGGGCTTAGCACACTGGCTATGGCGAGGCTCTGACCGAGACGGCTCTTCCCCTGACTTCCACACACAGGGCCCCTTGGTGCAGGTCCAGGGCCTTGATGGGGGCCCAGGGTGAGGGACGAGGTTGCAGGCAGCGCTGGTGGGTGAGGGCCAGGGCCCAGGCCGTTTCGTGAAAGATACCCACTGGAGAAAGGAGGTCCTGGCTGCAGATCCTGGCAGTGCCCCTTTCCTTGTGTTAAAAAGGACCTGTCAAGTGGGCAGAGGCAGAGGAGCTGTGGATAAAGGCTCTGAGCCAGCCAGGTCCCGGCAGGCCAGGGGCCAAGGGGGTGGGGTGGGCGGGATGCCCTGGGGACACCTGGCCCCATTGAACCCGGCCTCTGTGCCTGGTGAATAGCAAAGCCTTGGCGAGTGGGCTGTGGGCAAGGGAGGCCCACCCAGCAGAGCACCCGGCTCCGGCAGCTGGCCTGGCCCCTGCACCTGTCCTTTTGTTTGCACAAATCCTGTCCCAAATACTTAATCACAAAGCTTTGATGACTGTGCCAGGACCCTGCACAAGCCCCTGTGGGCCGCACTGAACAAACACGCCATTGTCTCCGGGAGCACCGCAGGCGACCTGTTAATGGTTAAACCACAGGGAGGACAGCAGCCCTGCCTGAGGCCAGAGTGGGGGAGCTGCCTGGCACGGTCTGGGCACCAGCCCCCCCACCCCACCAGGGCACAGTCATCCTACACTGGAGCCCCCAGTGGGCAGAGAGAGCACACGGCTTCTCCCCTGTTTGAGAACCAGCCTCCCAGCAACCCTGGAGCTGGGAGACGAGTCCAGAGGAAGCTGCTGGAGTCCCCAGCAAGACACCTGCCTCGACCCCTCCACAGCAGGCAGGCGCCCAGACTGTGGGAGCTGCTCAGATGCTTGAGAGCTGGCCACTCTATGCACTCCAGCCCCATGGGCCAGGATGGGCCTGCAGCTAGAGCCCAGCAAGCGAGCCTCACATAGCTGAGGGGTGTCAACAGCACCGCTCCCGGGGAAACACGTGGGAGGATATGAGGCCGGTTACCCCAGCACTACCGTGTGACCAGCAGTCCCACCCCGGTCTATCCCCAGAAGTGAAAGCAGGGACTCAGACGGACACGTGCACACCCGTGCTCCCAGCAGCACCACTCACCAGAGTCGAGAGGTGGAAACCACCCTGGCATGCGTCAACCACACAGAGGACCAGCACGGCGCGGGCTATGCATGCAACGGAACGTGACGGGGCCGTGAGAGAAATGACGTGCGGAGCCGGCCGCAGCAGGGACCGGCCTCGCCAGCGCGGCGCTCGGGGAAAGAGGCCGGGCCCGCAATGCCACGTAGTCTTTGACCCCCTTTATAGGAAACGTCCAGAATGGGCAAATCCACAGAGACCAAAAGCAGACAGCAGCCACCCGGGGTGGGGGTGGTGGAGACGGGGAGTGACCGCTCCGTCACTGGGGTTTCTGCCCGGGGGATGCCAGTGTTCTGGAGCTAGGCCGAGGTGAGGTCGCACAGCTCTGAGACCGCTCTGGATACACTGGATTGTGCACTTAAAATGCTAATTCTGGGTATGTGAGCTTCACTTCATTTTAAAAATGACAGCCCACTGAGCTAGACACACAGACAGTGGGTCCCTGAGCATGGGAAACACAGAGAGGTGGGGGGCCGAGACCAGGGCACACCCCGAGTGGGCGGCCTGGCTCACTCCCAGCTCTGCCCGGGGCTGGCCACAGCCTCGGTGGTCTCTTTGTGCCTTGGTCTCCAGGCCTGTGGCCCTGAGCCTGCCATGGCACTGTCCCAGCTCCTGGTGAGTATGCCCACAGGAGGGGCCCACCCTGGGAACTGCTGTGGCCACACGCACACTCCTCTGAGCACCTTTGTCCCATCCATCTGTTCTATCCCACGATGTCCTGAAGACCTACTGCGTACCAGAAGCTGTCCCTGCTATGGGGATGCAGGAGTGAGCAGGCTGCCCTGGCTCCTGCCGGCATGGAGCACACAGCCCCAGGGGTCACAGGAAAACCCCAGGAGACCCCCACCTGCCGCCTGCAGAGGGGTGCAGGCAGGGCGAGCAGCAGGGGTCAACCCCATCCCAACCTCCTCCAGCTCCCCAGCCAACTGGCCTGCAGGCTGTGGTGAGTGCCGTCATCCGCTCCTGGATTTTTCTGCTTTGTAACTGGTAGCCGTTGTTACTAAAGGACACACTTTAGGGTTCCTCGACGCCCTCCCCACCGCCCAGCCCTCCCCCGTGCCCGCTGTCTTCCCTGTTCCTCTTGCATCACCATGAGTCAGTCGATGAACCCGTCAGACACTTTCAAAAGTTGCATACTTTCTATTGCAGCAAAAAAACCATCATGTCAATGTGCTGTCCTGCAGGTACACTGTTTTCCCCGCGCAGGTCCGTGGCACTAGGGACACTCACACTGGTGCGAGGCCCTCACAGCCATCCAGCTCCAGAATCTCTCATCTTCCCAAGAGGAAACTCTGTCCCCGTTCAACGCAGACTGGCTGCCACTCCCCCAGCCCCAGCACCCACCGTTCCTCCTGTCTCTGTGGATTTGAGAACTCTCAGAGCCACACGTCTGTCCTTCCGTGTCTGGCTTTTCCCACTGACGTGTGTCTCAGGTCCACCCCGTGGCAGTGTGGGCCCGGGTACCCCACTGTGTGGGAGACCACACTTTGCTTATCCACACTGATAGTTTTTTAAGAAAGTTTGTTTATTTAATTGACAAATAAAAATGTGTATATTTATCCCGTACAGCACGTTGCCCGGAATGCATCAGTACATTATTATCATGCAAAGGCCATAGTACACACGAGGCCTGGAGCTCGGTGCTGTGAGTTCTATCGTTTGGAGAAACACTGCCCTGTCTCTGCTGTGACCGCACCCTACAGAGGAGCTCCCCGGCCCCGAAATCCGCCAGCCTCCGCCTGATCGTTCCTCCCTCCTCCCTGAGCCCTGGCAGCCACCGACCTTTGCCTCCATGCTTTGCTGTTTCCAGAATGTCCTGGGGTAGACTCCGCAGGACCCTGCAGCCTTGCAGGCTGGCCTCTTCCACTTGGCGGGTTGCATGGGCGGTTTCTCCGTGTATTTTTGTGGCCTGTAACTTCTTTCTTCCATGGGCTTCCAGACAGGCTCAGTCCTCTCCCATCTTAAACACCCACCGCTCAAGTCCACAGGCTGCCCCACCGCTCGTGCCAACCTCTTTTCTCCACCTTAGAGTCTAGAAACAGAGAAGGCCTGCCCGCTCCCTTTCCCTGTCACCTCGTGCCGCCTCTCTTCTAACCACAGCCCAGTCAGCCAGCTCCCGCACCACCAAAGGGCCCAGTGCTTTGGCCTCCAGCCCTGGGGACCACCCCTGCCTTCCTCGCCCCCCACCCATTTCTTCCCTGCTCTGCTGCTCCTCCCCAGGTCCTTGAGGGACGGCCTCCTCCACAGGGTCCGGAGCTGCGGCGGAGGCCTCCTCTCGCCTTCCTGCCGCAGTTCCCGGCCACCTCCCTCTCCCCTGCGCTCCAGCCCAGAAGCCGGCTGCCCTCTGTCACTCTCAGGCCACAGGCAGCAGCATAGGCCCAGCTGCCCCAGGCCCGAGCCCTGGGGCTCCTCGCCGCCTGGCATCCTCTCCAGGCCAGATCTTGGTGCCGGGTACCACTGTCCTGCCATCTGCCCCGCCAGCAGCTGCTCCTCCCAGTCCCCACATTCTGTCCTTCAGGCCTGCCTTCGGGAGGGCAGCGACGTCTCTGTGGTCTCCCTTTCCCCTCCTGCTCTGCCACTCTGCCTCTGCGCATCCTCCTCTGGGAGTCAGAGTGACCTCTGCAAACATGGGTGTCAACGTGCCCTTCTTCATGCTTGGAGGCCCCCGGGGCTGCCCGTTAGCCCTTGGTAAAGTCACAGAACCCGCACGGAGCCTTTGTGCTTGGCCTGAGCACCTGCCTGCCCTGCCCTCCTGCCTCCCCAGGCTTCGGGTGGCACCTACCCACCCCAGTCTCTGCAGGGCCACGCCTGACCCACTGCAGGGCTTCTGCATGCCTGCATTCTGCCCAGATGAACTCCACTGGACCCTCCCCAGGCCGGCCACACACCCCAGTCCTCATTCAGGGAACACATCTGTGCCCTTCATACACAAGCCAGGCCCCACTCTGGGCGCTGCGTCACAGCTGGGAACATAACAGACCCAGGCCCAGAACTGGCAAAGCCCCCACCCTGGGGGGAAGGAAGCAGGGAACAGAGGCGTCACTGAGCACACGGGAGCTCACAGTGCTACATTCCACGGAACGGAAGCTGGGAGCAGCCAGAGTGGGAGCACGGCTGCTGTGGGGGAGGTGGGGGGCCCGGAGTAAGTCAGCCGCTGGGGGGAGGTGGGGGGCCTGGAGCAAGTCAGCCGCTGGGGGGAGGTGGGGGGCCTGGAGCAAGTCCGCCACTAAGGGGAAGGTGGGGGTCTGTGAGCAAGTCCCAGACAAGTGAGTTTTGGGAAGCCCGTGAGGCCTTCAAGTGGACAGGCCAAGTGTGTGCCCAGGGCCTTTGGAGACATAAGGGTGTCTGCACCACCCACTGTCTGCAGAAGGTGCAGCAGAGTGGCCACTCGAGAGGCCCGCCTGGGGCCCTCAGTGACAGAGGCGGCCAGGCTAGGCTTCTGCTTGTTCCCGGGACCTTCTGCCCTGACGCACAAGCTCTGTGGGGGCCCTGCTGGCCCCAGATCCCCCACTGTATCCCAGTGCGTACAGCAGGTGCTCAGGCAATGGCAGTGGGCTGGATGGATGCAGCTTGACCAGGAGGCGCTCTGACAGCCCCTCCCGAGGAGCTGGGGGTGGGGCCTCCCTGGGCACATGGGATGCTCAGGTGGGCTCACCATCATGCCCCCTTCACAGATGAGGACCCTGATCCCAGAATGGGCACACTCTCACCTGAGGAAAGTAGGCACCAACCAGGTGTAACTCGGGCCAGATGGCCACCCCAAGGGCAGTGCCCCACCTCCCAGGCCCCACTCCAGCCAGGCCCCAGGGAGGGCAGGGTGTGGGCAGGCGGCCAGCACGGGCTGCAGGTCTCCTGGGGTCAGCAGGGAGCTCAGAGCTGCCTCTTCCCTTCTCCTTTCTCAGCTGCCAATCACTCCACCCTTTAAACAGCAGGGAGCCCGGCGTGGACACACGTGTGGCTACCCCTCCTCACACCCTCAGCAGCCCTCAGGGTGACAGGTCGTACATTGCTCATCCTTGCAATGGGCTCCCTGTGCTCATGCTCCTGGAGGGCACCAGCCACACACAGGTACACACACAGACATGCCCAGACACACAGGTACACACACAGACACGCCCAGACACACAGCCATACAGACACGCCCAGACACACAGCCATACAGACATGCCCAGACACACAGGTACACACACAGACACGCCCAGACACACAGCCATACAGACACGCACAGACACACAGCCATACAGACACGCACAGACACACAGGTACACACACAGACACGCCCAGACACACAGCCACACAGACACGCCCAGACACACAGCCATATAGACACGCACACACAGCTACACACACAGACACGCCCAGACACAGAGCCACATAGACACGCCCAGACACACAGATACATGCACAGCCACACACAGATAAACACAAAATACACACAACCACACACAGCACACACAGCCACAAAGACACACACAGGTACACACAGACACATACAACCACACATGGGCACACGCAGCCACACTCAGATAAACACAAATACACACAGCCACACACAGTACACACAGCCACACAGATGAAACACAGACACACACAGATAAACACAAATACACACCATCATGCACAAACACACAGGGACACACAGCCACACACAGTACACATAGCCACACAGACATGCACAGATGAAACACAGACACACAGAGCCACACACAGATAAACATAAATACACACTATCATGCACAAACACACAGGGACACACAGCCACACATGGACACACACAGGTGCACAGAGACACTCAGGCACACAAACAGGCACGCACAGGCATGCAGAGACGTGCCCATTCTCCCACAGCCGCACACACCCACACCCACAGCCACACACACCCACGCCCACAGCCACACCCACGCCCACAGCCACACGCACCCACACCCACAGCCACACGCACCCATGCCCAGCACAGCTGCCTGCCCACAGGGACACCACCAGCAACGCCCAGCACCGACGCCCTGTCACCAATGTCTGGCACACGTCCTTACCGGTGCCCACCCAGGCCGGCAGGCTCAGACAGACACCGCCTCGCAGCAAGCGTGCCTGGAGTCCCACCTGCTGGGACAAGGAGACCTGTGGGTGTGGACACACCAGCCACTGCCCGCTGCCTGCCGCCTGCTGCCCCCTGCCCGCTGCCTGCTTCGGGGGACCAGGACCTCTGAGCCTGGCTGAGCTGGGCACCCACCTCCCATGCCCGGGGAGGGGGTTGCAGGATTGTGGACAGGCCAAGCCTTCCCAAGCCACCTCCTGGGGCCAGAGCAGCTCCCCACAGCAGCCCCTACGCCTGGGAGGCTCCCTGTGGGCTGGACCCAGCCTTGGAACCTTCCCAATGCCCTGTGTGAGGAGGATACATGGTAAGGAGGAGGTGCCTGGAGCTGCCCAGCCTGGAGAATGCTGCCAGTGCCTCACTGGGTCCCCATCCCCTCTGCCCCACCGGGTCCCATCCCAGCCTCCACTCTGCCTGGCCCCTACACCCTCGGCCCCGCCTGACTCCTACGCTGGCTGTGCAACCATTCCCAGGCATGGAGGCTGGCTGCAAGTACTCACAGCTGCCTCTCCTCAGTGACTCGTGCTCAGGCAGACAGGAGGCTACGTCCCAGGCCAGGAGCAGCCCACGCTGGGAGTGCTCCCCAGGAATATGAAGCCCAGTCCCCTTGCCTCAGGGGTTCCTGCCTTAGAGCTCCTCGAGGCTGTCTGCTGCTGAGACCCGCTCTTGCTTGCCTGTTTTCTCAGCCCCTTCTCTTCCCAGAGGAGCACCCCTCCCCCAACAGATGCCAGGCTTGAGAAACTCCACCAAAGATTCTGCTTCAGGGGAATGGGCCTTAGATAGTTGGTGCCAGGCATGGCACAGGGAAGCTGAGCTCAGGTGTGGGCTCTGTGATCAACTTTCTCACTGATCAGAACAAGGGGGAGCCCCCCTTGGGGGTGAGCAGGGGAGGAGGGGGCAGAGCCCCTGGCAGCCTACGGCAGAACACTCATGTCCCGGGGTGCGGGCACATGCCACCTGGCGCCATGTCCCCAGCACTTGAGAACTCTGGGGAACAAAGAGCTGTGGAATGGGCGGCTTTTGCCGAGAGCCACCAAGGTCCTGAAGGAAGAAAACCTGGCTTGTGGCAGGAGCTGGGGGAGAGCCGGTGTCCAGACCCACATGGCGAGAGGGGAGGTGAGAGAGGCGAGGTGCTGGGCTCTTCTCAGCAACCAGCGCTCATGGGAACTCAGTGACAACTTAGTTTTCACCCTTCTCCAGGGAGGCCATTGATCCACTCATGAGGAATCCACCCCCGTGACCCAACAGCTCACATCAGACCCCCACCTCCAACATTGGGCTTCAAATTTCAACATGAGGTTGCGGGGGACAAATATTCAAACTATAGCATTCCTCCCCAGCCCCACAAAATGTCTGTCCTTCTCGCATGCAAAATGCAATCATCCCTTCTTAGGACTCCCCTAAAGTTTTAACTTGTTCCTGCATCCACTTAGAAGTCCAAAGTACAAAGTCTCATCTGAGACTCAAGGCAGGTTCCTTTCAGGTATGAGCCTGTAAAACTTAAATCAAGTCATTTACTTGCAAGGTACAATGGTGGGACAGACATTGGGCAAACATTCCCATTCCAAAAGGGAGAAATTGACCGAAAGAAAAGGAGAACGGGCCCCACCCAAGCTTGAAACCCAGAAGAACAGACACGAAATCTTGCAGCTCCAAAACCTCTTTTGACTCCACGTCCCGTATCCCACACTGGAAGGAAGGGTGGGCTCCCAGGACTCTGGGCAGCCCTGTCTCCATGGCTTTGCTGGGCACAGCCCACGTGGCTGCTGTCACAGGTTGGAGTCAAATGCCTGGGGCTCTTCCAGGCTGAGATTGCACACTGCTGGTATCTCTGTAACTCTGGGGTCCCCCGGCAGCCCCATTCCCACAGCTTCACTAGAAGAATCTCTCTGAAGTGCTCTGCCTCTGCAGCAGGCTTCTGCCTGGGCACCCAGGCTTTCCAAAACACCCTTCGAAATCTAAATGGAAGCTGCCAAGCCTCCACCGCTTTTGCATTCTGGTTACCTGCAGACTGTTATAACAACACATGGAAGCCAGCAAGGCCCATGGCTTGTGCTCTGTGGAGCGGCTGCCCAAGTGGTATCTGGGGCTATTGGAGCCACGGCCGGCTCTGGAGTGGCTGGGATGTGGGAAGCAGCATCCCAGGGTGGTCCACAGCGGTGGCACGGTGGGCCTGACCCCCCAAGCCATTCTTTCCTGCTAGGCCTCTGTGCCTGTGATGGGAAGGGTGGCCCCCAAACCCTTCAAAACCCCCTCAGGGCTCTTTCTCCACGGTTTGGACTGTGAGCACTGTGCTCCCTAGTCATGCTAACCCCTCTAGCCGCCCAGGTCCCGAAGGACGCTTAGATTCCTCTCCTGAAAATGTTCTTTGCTTCTCTACCACAGGCCAGGCTCAAACTTTTCCAAATTTCTATAGTCTACTTCCCTTTTTATTAGAAATTCTGCTTTAGATCATTCCTTTACTGCTGTACTGATTGTAAGCTGTTAAAAGTAGCCATGGCACCTTCAGAACACTGCGGCTTAGAAATTTCTTCCACTAAATACTCTAGGTCATCACTCTTAAGGTTAGCCTTCTACAAAGCCTTAAAGCGTGGACATAGTGCAGCTGCAGCCTTTGCTAGAGCGTAACAAGGGTGATCTTCGCTCCGGTCCCCAATAAAGTCCTCATTTCCAGCAGAGACCTCATCAGTATGGCCTCTATGGCCTACAGGTCTATCAGCATTTTAGTCGCAACCACTTAACTAGTCTTTAAGAAATTTAAAACTGTCCCTCGTCGTCTTCTCCTCCTCTGAGCAAACTCATTCAACCTCTGCCCATTACTCAGTTCCAAAGCCACTTCCACATTTTCAGGTATCTTTATAGCAACACCCCATTCTCAGTACCAATTTTCTCAGCCCACTTGCGTTACTACAAAGGAATACCTGAGACCGGTGATTTATAAAGAAAGGAGGTTTATTTGGCTCACGGTTCCGCAGGCTGTTCAGGAAGCACAGCACTTGCATCGGCTGCTGGTGAGGGCCTCAGGCTGCTCCCACTCATGGTGGAAGGCAAAGGGGAGCCGGTGTGTGCAGAGGCCACATGGCGAGAGCAAGCAAGAGAGATGGGAGGGAGGTGCCAGCCTCTTTTTTTCTTTACTGTATTTGGGCTCTGGGGAACATGCGCACGTCCTGCAGGACTGTTGCATAGGTACATACACGCCATGGTGGTTTGCCGTCTCCCCCACCGTAGCCTACATCAGGCATTTCTCCCAGTGTTATCCCTCCCCATCCCCCCGGCCCCTGCTGTCCCTCCCCTCCCCTCCCCTCCACCCTCGCCCACCCCAGTGAGTGCTGTTCCCTTCCCTGTGCTCAAGTGCTCTCATTGTTCGTCACCCGCCTATGAGTAAAAACGTGGTGTTTGGTTTTCTGTTCTTGTGTCAGTTTGCTGAGAATGATGGGTTTTTAGAATGGCAATCATTAAAAAATCTGGAGACAACAGATGCTGGAGAGGATGTGGAGAAATAGAAACACTTTTACACTGTTGGTGGAGTATAAATTAGTTCAACCATTATGGAAGACAGTGTGGCGATTCCTCGAGGACCTAGAAATAGAAATTCCATTTGACCCAGCAATCGCATTACTGGTTATATACCCAAAGGATTATAAATCGTTCTGTCATAAAGACACATGCACATGTATGTTCATTGCATCGCTGTTTACAATAGCAAAGACCTGGAACCAACCCAAATGCCCATCAATGATAGCCTCTTTTTAACAACCTGCTCTTGAGGGAATTAATAAAATGAGACCTCATTTGCCCCGCTTTACCCAGGAGGGCATTAATCCCTTCATGAGGGATCTGTCCCCCTCACCCAAACACCTCCCATTAGACCTCCACTTTCAATACTGGATCGCATCTCCACCTGGGGTTTGGGGTGGACGAATATCCAAATTCCAGCAGCTTTAATCCAACCTGACTGATGACCCAGGGGGGAGGTCCTAGTCTCCTCACGAGGACATCCACACAGGGGGAGGACCCTGTGAGGACACAGCCCGAAGGCAGCTACCTGCAAGCCGAGGGGAGAGACCTCAGGAAGAAGCAGCCCTGTGACACCTTGGTCGCAGACTCCGGCCTCCATGACTAAGAGGAATACCCTCTGGTTACTAAGTCCCCCAGTTGTGGTACTTAGTTATGGCAGCCACAGACAGTGAATTCAGGCAGCAAAGTGGAAGTGGCACCAGCTGGGCTTACCCACGGGGGTCTATGAGAAGGGTAATAGAGCATCATGCTCTCAGAGGCGACAGGTGGGCAGCCAACTAGGTTACCATTTAATGAAGAAACAAGGGATCAGGACTGGATGACCTGAGGCTGAGGTCATCCTCTCAAATGCAATCCTGACGCCTTGACCATTTCCAGAACTGAGCCAGTTCTCAGACGCAGAGTCATCAATAGAAAGAGAAGCTGGGTTCCCATGAGGCAGGACCCTGAAACAGCATACTGAATGCAATCTGCGGTATGTCCCCTTTCTCCAAGGGACCTACAGCCACTGAATCAGATCATCACAGCTGATGACAGAGGGACACACCTATCTTTGCAGGGCTGTTGCTGTGGAGTCTGCGGGAACCCAAGTGCCATGATGGGCCCCCCATTAAAGAAGCAGCATAGGGGAGTTAGGTAATAAGTTGAATCCTGGCCCAGGTCTCTCTCATGGGGCGGGGGTGGAGGGAGGCTATGTTCATGAACCCGTGTGAAGATTACTCCCCCAGTTCCTACATGAATAATCAACATGGACCCATAAGCAGCCAGACCCCTTCATCAGCTCCTTGACCTTTGTAGGAAGACCTACTAAGGCAGAAAAGAATAATTAGAAGTCCTTGAAACTGCCGTCCCTCCAAAGCCAGAAAATAAGTCAAAACTGATGACACTCTCCAAGGTTTTTCACCCACTTCTGGCAAAGATGAAGTGATGGGAACTAGGTTTCCCCTCTCAGCTGAAGTAATAAGCAAAAAGATTGAAAAAGGAAAAGAAAGAAACACTGGTTTTCAAGAAAGAATACCAGACAAAGAAGGACAGTGATCGCCAAGAGAAGAAAAACAAAATGAGCGCTACAATTGTTGTGTCTTGCTGCCCTGAGAGAGTTTTTGGACTGCAACACAGGGAGGGAAACTGAGGCAGAGCTCAGTGAATCCGAGTTAAGGAAATGGAGTTGGGAGTTTGGGGAGACCAAGGTGGCTAGAGTTGCAGGGCAGAGAAGAGACTAGTACAAAGAGTGAACCCTGGAGATCTCCAGAAGGTTCTCCCTAAAATATTCAACAGGATATGATCATCACAGGCTTGGGAGGGAATGACCCAAGCCTGGAAGGACCAACTGAAAGGGTTCGGTACCTCAGGACCCAGTACCCATGCAGAGCTAGGAGAAGAACCAGTTTCCACCAGCCAGACTGGAAAATGTCATGATTCACAGGGCACTGGGTAGAGTACCAATAAAAAGGTCTTGCCCCAGCGGTGGGGAATAATTACCCCTGGATGGAGTCATCTTCCAGGCCTGCCTGACAAGTCATAAAAGCAAGATATAAAAGGAACAAACTGTTCCAAAGTATCTTGACTGCATCCCAGAACAAAGCTCAGCCGTGTTGATAGGAATGCAGACGTACCCAGCATCCAACATGGCAAAATCCACAATATCCGCAGCCAATAAAAAACTGCGAGATCTGTAAGGAAGCAAGAAAATACAACCCACAATGGGGAGAAAAATCAACCCACTGTAACAAGCCCAGAACAGACATGCATGTTAGAATTGGCAGGCAAGGACATTAAAGCAGTTATTGTAACTGTGTTCCCTGCGTACAAAGAGCTAAACAGAGATGTGGAAAATACAAGAATGAACCAAACTGAGCTTGTCAATAAAACATGGCAATGTCTGAGATGAAAAATACACTAGATGGAATTACTAAAGATATACCAATAGAAAATATTCCAAATGAGATGAAAAAAAAAGAAAAAAAATGGGAAGAGTACCATTGAGCTATGGAACAATTTCCAGTGGCCTAGTGTACATGTGATCAGAGGGCCCGAAGGAAAGAATAAAAGAGGGGCAAAAACATTTTGGAAAAAATAATGGATTTTTTTCTTCAGCCCCAACATGTAAAGAGCTCCCATTGTTCCACAAGAAAAAGCAGAATGACCTGAAAATCACTAACTTTCTTAGACCCATCAGAGGCTTGAGGTTGTAGAGCAGATCACTCTCCTGAAATGAGGGAAATGGGTGAGCCCAGAAGCTGTGGCCAAGACTGGCTTACTGGGAGTAGAAGCCACGGGAGACACAAACAGACACAATGTTTAAATGGCAATTCTGACCAGTTGCTAGAGTCAGGCTGCTACCCTGAGAGTAAGAAGATGCTGGGGGGATGCAGTCTTGGGGGCTGCCCACTTTCATAGATTTTACCTCCAGGAACCATACCAGGTTCTCACTGTGAAGAGCCCAGAAGAGCCTTGTGGCTCTGGTAGGGGGCAGGGGTGAAGAGTAATCATGGAGAAACAGGCCCAGAGTAATTTCCATAACAAAAGACCACTCTCCTGGGGAAAGACTTTCCAGAGCCTTATCCCTTATTCCACCTTGGTGAAGGGCATTTCCCCAACTTCAGCCCCTTCTAGCTTTCCTCTCAACCCCAAATTGCAAAAGCTATGCCACTGGGAAATACTTGTGAAGGTTTCAGCCAGAGGCACAGGCTCACTGTAAGACTGATATTTAATTGGGAGATTATAGAACACTATTTGTAAGGGTTCTTGGGTTCTTGCTGAGTTTAAAAAGAAGAAACTGAGGCCAGCACAAGAAGATCCAATGCAAATTTATTCGGCTCCCGGACGAAGTTCTGCGGTCCGACAGGAGGGGCCGGAGAAGTCGCACGGACTCCTCTCAGACGTGGGGTTGTATAAGTGGAGGCATTCGATTGTTTATGGGAGAGCAGGGTGTGGGCAAGGCAAGCTTGCTATTGGCAGGTAGGTAGGGTTTGAATGCTATTGGGTAGTTTTACAAGACTTGACTGCTATTGGGTAGATTTACAAGACTTGACTGCTGTTGGGTACATTTACAAGACTTGACTGCTATTGGGTGGATTTACAAGACTTGACTGCTATTGGGTAGATTTACAAGACTTGACTGCTATTGGGTAGATTTACAAGACTTGACTGCTATTGGGTGGATACAAGACTCGACTGCTATTGGGTAGATTTACAAGATTTGACTGCTATTGGGTAGATTTACAAGACTTGACTGCTATTGGGTGGATACAAGACTCGACTGCTATTGGGTAGATTTACAAGACTTGACTGCTATTGGGTGGATACAAGACTCGACTGCTATTGGGTAGATTTACAAGACTTGACTGCTATTGGGTAGATTTACAAGACTTTGTTTGCATTTTGGTGGAGTTTTTTAAGGGAGGACTAGGCTGTGTGAGGGGGGGTGGGCGTGTCCAAGCTCCCGGAGCAGGGTGGGTATCCGAGCTCCTGGCAAGCCAACCGGCCTTACACTATTCTCGCCACATACCTGACTCCTTGTCAGAATAACATAAACCCTCACAGTATAGGGCTATTTACTTCAGTTTCTATTATCCGATAAAATATGTCTAGCTTTCAACAAAAAATTACAAGGCACACCAAAAGGTAAGAAAAGGCACAGCTTGAAAAGACAAAACAAATAACAGAACCAGACTCAGATATGACACTGACATCAGAATTATCACATAGGGAATTTAATATAACTGTGATTGACATGTTAAGAGCTGTAATAAAAAAAATGAACAAAATATAAGAAAATATGGGTAATGTAAGCAGAGATATGAAAGTCCTAAGAAAGAATCAAAAGAAAATGCCAGAATTACAAAAACATTTTAGCAGAAACAAAGAATGCCTTCAATGGGATTATGGGATTGTCAATAGTCTAAGCACAGCTAAGGAAAGAATTGAGGAGCTTGGACACTTCCCAAAATGCAAAAGAAAAAAAGAAGAATTAAAAAGCCAAAAAAAAAAAAAAAAAGAGAGAGAACAGAGCAACTAAAAACGGAGGCAAATATTTGAAATGTAGCATACTTGTAGTGGGAATACCAGAAAGAGAAGAAAAGAGGAACAGAGCAGAAGAGAGGTCTGTAGTTATAACAGCTTAGTACTTGGCAAAATTAATGACAGACATCAAACTACAGATCCAGGAAGCTCAGAGAACGCCAAGAGGAATTTTTTAAACATTAAAAATACCTCAACTACTTGTAGACATATAATATTCAATCTGAGAAGACCTAAGTCAACAAGAATTCTTGAAAGACAACAAAAGGAAAAACACCACATTACCTAGAGAGAAATATGGATAAGAATTACGATGACCTCTTGTCAGAAAACTGCAAGCAAGAAGACAGTAAGGTGAAATAATTGGAGTGTTGAAAGACATATACCACCAGCCTAGAATTCTATATTCAGTTATAAGTATGTGTGTGTATACATATATATGTATGTGTGTACATATGTGTACATATGCACACATGTACATGTCTGTTTATATATGCATGTGTGGGCATGTATACTTACATGTAACTTTAAAACCATTTATGTGTAATTTTTAAAGCTCTGAGAGGAACCAGGGCCACAAGTTTGTTCAAAGTGTTGATCATAAGTGTGTTCTGCAACTCACATTAATTCTCACAGCTCTTAGGCTATCATTAAAAAAATTTTTTTTCAGAGTCAGAGTCTCACTCTGTTGCCCAGGCTGGAGTGCAGTGGTATGATCATAGCTCACTGCAGCCTTGACTTCTTGGGCTTTGAAATCCTACTGCTTCAGCCTCCCAAGTAGCTAGGACTGTAGGTATGCTGCTCCACACCTGACAATGTTTTTATTTTTTGTAGAGATGGGGTCTCACTATGTTGCCCTGGCTAGTCTTAAACTCTGGGGATAAAGCGATCCTCCTGTCTCAGCCTCCCAAAGCACTGGGATTATGGGTGCTAGCCATTGCACCTAGCTGATATGCAGTGATATTGTCCTCCAGAAGTGAAGAGAAAGTAAAGACTTTTGCAGACAAACAAAAATGGAAGAAATTTATCACCAGATCTGCCCTCCAAGAAATGCTGGGATTATAGGCACGAGCCACTGCACCTGACAGAAATGTTAAAATTTTTTTTTTTAGACAGATGAAAATTGTAGGTCAGAAACTTGAATCTGCATAAAGAAAAACTGTGAGCATCAAAGAAGGAATAAATGAAGGTAAAAATAAGATCTTTTCTTATTCTAAATCAATCTAAAGATAACTTTGTTTAAAATAATATTAGTAAGAATGCATTGGGTTATTATGGCATATGGATAAGTAAAATAAATGACAACAGTGTTATAAGGGATGGGAGGAGGAATCAGGACTTGAAATAGTTTGGATATTTGTCCCTTCCAAATTACATGTTGAATCGTGATCCTCAATGTTGGAAGTTGGGCCTAGACACAGGTGTTTGGGTCATGGGAGTGGATCCCTCATAAGTGGCTTGGTGCCCTCCCCGCAGCAATAACCTGGTTGTTTAAAAGGGTCTGACACCTCTCTTGCTTCCTCTCTTGCCATGTGACATGGCTACTCCCTCTTTGCCTTCTGCCATGAGTAAAACCTTCCCAAGGCCTCACCAGAAGTAGATGATGACATCATGCTTCTTGCACAGCCTGCAGAACTATTAAACCTCTTTTCTTTATCAATTACCCAGTTCAGGCATTCCTTCATAGCAATCCAAAATGGACTAACAACACAGGACTAATCTGTTACAGGGTAACTGTGCTACTGATGAAGTTAAATGGTGTTATTTGGATATGGACTTTGGTTAATTAAAAATGTGTATTGTAAACTCTGAGGTTTATCAACAGAATAAACAGACTACTTACAGAATAAGGGAGATATTCTCAAACTATGTATTTGACAGAAGTCTAATATCCAGAATCTATAGGGAACTTAAACAATTCAACAAGCAAAAAACAACCCCAGTAAAAAATGGGCAAAAGTCATGAACAAATACTTCTCAAAAGAAGACATACAAGGTCGGGCATGGTGGCTCACGCCTGTAATCCAAGCACTTTGGAGGCCAATGCGGGTGGATCAGCCTGACCAACATGGTGAAACCCTGTCTTAAAAAAAAGAAGACATACAAATGGCCAACAAACATGAAAAAATGCTATCACTAATTACCAGAGAAATGTAAATAAAAACCCTAATGAGATACCATCTCACACCAGTCAGAATGGCTATTATTAAAAGTCAAAAAACTAACAGATAATGGTAAGACTGCAAAGAAAAGGGAACACTTATATACTATTGATGAAAATGTAAATTAATTCAGCCACTATGGAAAACAATTTGAAGACTTCTCAAATCACTTACAACAGAACTACCGTCCAATGCAGCATTCCCATTACTGGTTATGTACCCAAAGGAAAACAAATCATTCTACCAAAAGACACATGCATTCATATGTTCATCGCAACATTATTCACAATAGTAAAGACATGGAATCAACCTAGGTGCCCATCAGTGGTAAATTAGATAAAGAAAATGTGGTACATATATACCATGGAATACTACACAGCTATAAAAAAGAACAAAATCATGTCCTTTGCAGCATAGTTGCAGCTGGAGGCTCTTATCCTAACTGAATTAACAGAAAACCAAATGCTGCATGTTCTCACTTATAAGTGGGACCTAAGCATTGGGTATACACGGACATAAAGATGGGAACAACAGACACTGAGGATACTAAAGAAGGGAGAGAAGGAGGGGGGTAAGGCCTGAAAAACTACCTATTGGATACTATGCTCACTACATGGGTGATGAGATCATTTGAAACTCAGGTTCATGCAACATACCCATGTAACGAACCTGCACAGTCACCCCCAAAGCTAAAGTAAAATTGAAATTATATAAAAAAGGCACTACATAATGATAAAGGAACCAGACTTCCAAGAAGATATAACAATCCTTAATGTGTATATACCTAACAACAGAGCACCAAAATACATGTGGCAAAAGCTGGAAGACCTGCAAGGAGAAATAGACAGATTTACTGTTACAGCTGGAGACTTCAAGTCCTCACTGTCAGTAACTGATAGGTCAAGAAGGCAGAAAACAGACAAGGATAAAGTTGACCTGAATGGTAGTATTGCTCAACTTGATCTAATTGACATTTTAGACTACCTTATCCAACAACAGCATAATACACATTAATCTCTAGCTTATGTGGAACATTCACCATGATAGAACACATTCTGGAATAAAACATACTTTAACAAATTGAAAAGAATGGAAATTGTGTAAAGTGTTCCCAGACCACAATGTAATTAAACTAGACATAAAAAACAAAAAGCTGGCTGGAAAATTCCCAGATATTTTGAAATTAAACAACACACCTCTAAATAATCCAAGCTGAAAAGAAGTCTCATGAGAAATTTAAAAAATATTTTTAACTAAATGAAAATGAAAATAAAGTATATCAAAATTTGTAGAATTCGGCAAAAGGAATGCTGAATATAGCATTAACTGCATATTATTAGAAAGATAATCAGTAACCTAAGCTCCCATCTTAGGCCTAAAAGAGGCAGAAGAAAAAAATAAAAATTAGAGGATAAATCAGTGAAATTTAAAACAGAAAAAATCAACAGAAATAAAAGCAGGTGCTTTGAAAATATTAACAAAATTGATAAACCTCTAGCTAGGTTAGGCAAGAAAAGAAGAGAAAAGACACCAATAACCAATATTAGAAGCGAAAAAGTGACATCACTATTGGTCCCAAGGACTGTAAAAGCATCATAAAGACATTCTACAAATAACTCTATGCCCACACATTTCACGATTTAGATAAAATGGACCAATTTCTGGAAAGACACAAATTCCCAAAACTCACACAAGGTGAAATAAATAAACTGGATAGCCCAGTATCTATTAAAGAAATTGAATTGATAATAGTAGGCTTCCTAAAAAGAAATTACCAGGCCCAAATGGTTTCAGCAGTGAATTCTATTAAAAATTTAAGGAAGAAGTAATACCAGATTCTCTACCAAAAAATCTCTTCCAAAATATCAGGGTGACAGACACACTTTCTAACACATTCTATGAGGGCAGCATTACCCTAATACCAAATCTCAGATAAAGATATTCTGGGAAAGGAAAACTACAGACCAATATCTCTCATGAATATAAATGCAAAGACATTCTAAAAATTAGCAAAGTGAATTTAATAATAAACAACAAGAATTATGAAGTACAACCAAATGGGATTTATTCTAGATATGCAAGATGGGTTCAGCATTCAAAAAGCAATCACTGTAACCCACACATCAGCAGACTAAAGAAAACAATATGTAACCACATCAATTGAAGCAGAAAAATTATTTAACGTTTTTTCCCCCTTTGGCTTCTTTCTGTTCCTTCTTTTCTTCCCCTTCCCTGTCTTCCTCTTCTCCATTACTCCTCTTCTCCTCTACTCCACTTTTATGAATGGGGAGGACATTATCTTTCCAAATATGTAAGAAGTGGCTGCAGGCATCATAGGTATACCCAGTTTCTGTGACAAGATTTTAGTGATCTTATACAAAGCATCTTATGATGGACAACTGGAGTTAAAACGAGTGAGGTCAATAAGATGGCAGAATAGGATATTTCTACCATCATCTTTACACAGAAGCATTGATCTTTCAACTACCTATAGATGAGAGAATCTTTGTGGAAGTCCAAGAGTCCAGTGGAGAAATTCTAGCACTGTTATAGCAAAAAATCTGATAACGAATGCATTGAAGAGGGCACAAGAACAGTTTGACTTTATAACACATCACACCTTTTTCAAGGCAGCATAGCTCAGTGCCAAAAGAGATCTGTCAGGTCCGTGACCTTTCCACAGAGGAAAGTGAGTGAGTACCAGGCTCCCCAGCCATATGGGAAACTTCCCGAGGCCCGCTTTTTCTCACCCCACTCAGAACACTGAGGTGATCAGCACAGCTAAGTGCTGGGAGAAGGAAAGAATGGCTGTAGATACTAGTCATTTCTCTGCAGATTTCATCATAAACATAAAATGTGGGAAAGGAAGAGTAGCACTCTAGTTTTTGCATGGAACTTAAGCTATTATTAGCTTAAAATAGACTGTTATATGATGTTTAATGTAAGTCTCCTAATAACCACAAGTCAAAAACCTATAGTAGGTACACAAAATCAAAACATACAACTACAGAAAAGTATCAAATCACAAGGAAAGATAGTAAGAAAGGAAGAAAGCAACAAAGGGTGTATAAAACATCCAGAAAACAATTAACAAAACAGTAATAGTGAGTCTTTACCTATTAATAATTATTTTAAATGTAAATGGATCCAATTCTGCAATCCAAAGACACAGAGTAGCCAAAGCATAGTCCCAGTTACTCAGGAGGCCAAAGTAGGAGGATTACTGAGCCCAGGAGTTCAAGCCCAACCTGGGAAACATAGTGAGATCTCATCTTTTAAATTAAAAAACAAGACAAAGTGGCTGACTGAATTTAAAAAGCATGACCCAACTATATGCTGCCTACATGAGACTTACTTCAACTTTAAGGATACATGTAGACTGAAAGTGATGGGAAGAAAAATGATATTTCATACAAACGGAAACCAAAGAGAGCAGGGGTAGCTGTACTTATATCAGACAAAGTAGACTTTAAGTCAAAAACTAACAAGAGAAAAAGATTATTACATAATGATAAAGTGGTCAATTTACCAAGAGAATATAGCAATATTAAACATATATGCACCCAACATTGAAGCACCTAAATATATAACTAACTAAAGGGAGAAATACACAGCAATGCAAGATAAAAGGCCTCAACAGAAAATCAATATGGAAGCAAGCATTGGACTTGAACTACACTTTAGACCAATAGACCTAACAGACATACACAGAACATTCCATCCAACGGCAGCAGAATATACATTCTTCTCATGTATTCACAGAACATTCTCTAGGAAAGATCATATGTTAGGCCACAAAACAAGTTTTAACAAATTTTAAAAGACTAAAATTATATCAAGCATCTTTTCCAACCATTTCCAATTTCTAGTTTGGTCTCACACTAGAAATCAGTAACAGGGAAAAAAAAAGAAAAATTCACAAATATATGTAAATTAAACAACACACTCCTGAACAACCAATGGGTCAAAGAAGAAATCAAAAGGGACACTGAAAAAAATCTCAGACCAATGAAAATGGAAACACAACGTACCAAAACTTGTGTGACACAGCAAAAGCAGTTGTGAGAGAGAACTTAACAGTGATAAACGCCTGTGTGAAGAAAAAGAAAAGATCTCAGATAAGCAACTTCAAAGAACTAGAAAAAGAAGAGCAAACTACGCTGAAAGTTAGAAGGAAGAAAATAACAACAGGCAGGACGTAAATAAATAAGATAGACTCGAAAAGATTAATGAAATTAAGAGTTGTTTTTTGAAAAGATAATCAAAATTGATAAACATTTAGTTAGATGAAGAAAAAAAGAGATAAGACTAAAATAAATAAAAATGAGAAAGAAGATATTCAGCTGATACTACAGAAATACGAAGAATCATAATAGACCACTATGAACAATTATATGCTAACAAACTGGATAATCCAGAAGAAATGGATAAATTCCTAGAAACATACAATTAACTAAGAATGCATTATAAAATAATTAAAAATCTGAACAGACCAAATAAGGAGATTGAATAAGTAATCAAAATCTCGTATCAAAGAAAAACCCAGGATTTCATGGCTTCACTGGTAAATTGTACCAAACGTTTTGACAGGAACTAATAACAAGGGTTCTCAAACTCTTTCAAAAAAATTGAATTTTTGGAAAACTTCCAAATTCATTTTACAAAGCAAGTATTACCTTGATACGAAAGACAGACAAGGAAATTACAAGGAAAGAATACAAACCAATATTCCTGATGAACATACATGCAAAAATCCTCAACAGAATACCAGCAAATCAAATTCAAAAGCATATTAGAAGAGTCATACACCAGATCAAATGGGATTTATCCCTCAGAAGCAAAGATTGTTCAATATAAGCAACTCAAAAAATCATGCATCACATTCACAGAATGAAACATAAAAATTATATGATTATCCCAATAGATACAGAAAAATCATTTGTCAAAATTCAATATCGTTTCGTGATTAAAAAGTATCAATAAATTTGGCATAGAAGGAATGTACCGCAACACAATAAAGGTCACATATGACATCTCACCTCTAACAATGACATCTCACCTCTAACAATGTACTCGATAGTAAAAAGCAAAAAGCTTTCTCTCTAAGATCAGGAACAATTTTTGCCAGTTCTGTTAAACATAATACTGGAAGTCCTAGCCAGAGAAATTAGTTAAGAAAAAAAGAAAAGAAAAAAGAAGAAGTAATACTGTCTGTTTTTTGCAGATGACATGATCACATACATAGAATACCCTAAGGACTCCATGAAAAACAGTTAGAACTAATCAATTTAGTAAAATTTCAGGATACAAAACCAATACACAAAACTTGGTTGCATTTTGATATACTAATCATGAACTACCCAAAAAAGAAATTAAGAAAACAATTTATTTACAATAGTATCAAAAAGGATAAAATACTGAGGAATAAATTTAATCAAGGAAGTGAAAGCTATGTACACTGAAAACTAAAACTTCGATGAAAGAAACTGATGAAAATAAATAAATGGAAGAATATCCTGTGTTCATAGATCAGAGGAATTAGTGTTGTCAAAATCTCCACAATACCCAAAGTGATCTACAAAGTCAATGCAAACTCTATCAAAATTCCAATGGCATTTTGCACAGAAATAGAAAAAAACAGTGCTAAAATGTTTACAGAACCATGAAAGACCCCAAATAGCTGAAGCACTGTTGAGTGAGGAGAACCAGGGCAGAGGCATCACACTTCCTGACTCACCAGGACTCAAAGTCCTGGCTATTTCAATAAGACAAGAAAAAGGTATATAGATTGGGAAGGAATAAATAACACTGTTTATATTTGTAGATGCCATGATTGTACATCTAGAAAATCCCTAAGAATCAACAAAATACTCCTGGAACTAAAAAGTAGCTACAGCAAGGACCCAGGATGCACATTAATGCACCAAAGTCTGTCGCTTTCCTGTATACTAGCAATGAGCAACTGAGCTCCGAAATGCTAAAACACTACCATTTACAATAGAACCCCTGAAACAAAATTCTTAGGCATAGATTTAACAAAATATTTATAAGATCTTGTGAAGGTTAATTTTGGTTGTCAACTTGAAGGGATACCCAGATAGCTGGTAAAGCATTATCTGTAGGTGTCCTGTGAGGGGATTCCCAGAAGAGATTGGTGTTTGAATCTGTGGAAGATCTAACTTCACCTGATGTGGGCAGGCCCTATCTGACTGGCTAAGGACCCAGATAGGACAGAAAGGTCAATGATCTATTTGCCCAGTCTCTGTCTCTCTATCTACCTGCCTATCTTTCCTGGAACTGAGGCACCAATCTTCTACTGCCCTTGAACATCAGAACTCCAGGTTCTTCAGCCTTTGGACTTCACGACTTGCACTAAGTGTCCCCTGGGTTCTCAGGTCATCATCTGCAGACTGAGTCACACCACCAGCTTTCCTGGTCCTGAGTCCTGCACACTGGACTGAGCCATGCTCTCGGCTTTCCTGGTTTTCCAGCTTGCAGAAAACACATCGTGGGATGTCTCAGCCTCCATAATTGCATGAGCCAATTCCCATAATAAATCCTCTCTCATATAGCTCTATCAATTTTGATATCTACATTTATATCTAGGTGTATATCTATATCTATCTGTATCCCACTGATTTTGTCTCTCTGGGTAAGTCATAGAATGTACTAAGAGTGGCTTTAGAGGGGACAGAATTTTAAGGATGAATTCCCTAAATTGGTCTTAGAGTTTCCGGAATTGGATCTGTAGTCTGATTAGACTTAAAAATGCTGAGGACTCTACTTCCAATAGTCCTGAGAGCACTGATAGTCATGGCATAAATTGTTTATAAAGATATGCAAAATACCCACATTAAATACTCCTAAACAACCACTTTTCTATTTTATTTCCATATTTGTATTTTTTTATTGTGACAGGGGCTCTCTCTGTCGCCCAGGTGGGAGTGCAGTGGCACGATCACAGCTGACTGTAGCCTCAACCTCCTGGGCTCAAGATCCTCTCACCTCATTTTTTGATTTTTTTTTTCTTTTTTTTTTTTTTTTTTTGGTAGAGATGAGGTCTCACTATGTAGCCAAGACTGGTCTTGAACTCCGGAGCTCAAGCGATCCTCCCACCTTGGCCTCCCAAAGTGAGCAACCACTTTCAAGAAGCAAGGAACTTAGAGACTCTGTATATGATACTTTGGAGCATTTGTGGAGAACACATATGCGAACACACATATGCGAACAGCTAGTGTGACAAAGGTACAAATTCAGTTTAATAGAGAAACTGTATCTTTTCAACCAACGATGGTGGAATGATTAGATATCCACATGCAAAAAGACAAAACAACTTCAACCAGTACCTCAAACCATATTCAAATTCATTAATTTAAAATGACCTAGTGACCTAATGTGAAATATAAAACTATGAAACTGTTAGACAAAAATATGGTGGAAAATCTTTGTGACCTTGGGTTAGTCACAAGACAGGTATACAGCAAAGGCACAATTCATAAAAGAAAAGATGGATACATTGAATGTCATCAAAATTTTTAAATTCCACTCTTTTGAAAGGCAATCTTAAGAGAATTTTAAAAAACCAAGCCATCAGCTGATAGGAAATAATTATGATGAAGGACTTATATCCAGAATATTCATTGCATATTCTCTGCATATTTTCAAAAACTAATAACAAGAAAACAACCCTATAAAAATGAGCAAAAAAGATATATAGATATCTCCTATACACTTGACCAAAGAAGTTATATAGATAATAATTAAGGTCATGAAAACATGCTCAACATCATGAATCATGAGGAAAACGAAAATTAAAAATCATAATGAGATACCACTACACACCTACTAGAATGGTTAAATTTGGGCCAGGCGTGGTGGCTCACACCTATAATCCCAGCACTTTGGGAGGTGGAGGAGTGCAGACCAAGAGGTCAAGAGATCCAGACCATCCTGGCCAACATGGTGAAACTCCATCTCTACTAAAAATACAAAAATTAGCTGGGTGTGGTGGTGTGCACCTGTAGTCTCAGCTACTCGGGAGGCTAAGGCAGGAGAATCCCTTGAACCCAGGAGGTGGAGGTTGCAGTGAGTTGAGATTGTGCCACTGCACTCCAGCCTGGTGATAGAGTGAGACTCTCTGTCAAAAAAAAAAAAGGTTAATTTTTTTTTGCTTTAAAACTGATCATGCCAACTTTTGGCAAAGGTATGAGAAACTGGAACTCTCATGCACTATGAGTGGAAAGATTAATGACACAACTACTTAAAAAACTATTTGGTGATTCTTAAAAGGTTAAATACATACTAGCCGTATGATCCATCCATTCCACGCCTGGGTATTTACTCAAGGGGAATGAAAGCATTTGTCTCCACAGAGACTGGAACGTGAATCTTTATAGCACTGGATCACAGACAGCCAAAGCAGAAACAATCCAGGTGACCCCTAACAAGCAAGGGTGTAAACAAATACATCCACTCATGTTATTCATCAACACAAACAAATGAACGATTGATACCTGCAACAATGAACCTCAAAATAAGGCTGAGGCAGGTGGATCACCCGAAGGAGGAGTTCAAGACTTCCTGGCCAACATGGTGAAACACTACCTCTACTAAAAATACAAAAAAAAAAAAAATTAGCTAGGCATGGTGGTGAACACCTGTGGTCCCAGCTACTCGGGAGGCTGAGGCAGGAGAATCACTTGAACCCTGGAGGTGGAGGTTGCAGTGAGCCGAGATCTAGCCATTGCACTCCAGCCTGGGCAATAGAGCAAGACCCCATCTCAAAAAAAAAAAACCCTCCATATTTTAAATATGTGTAGTTTATTGTATGTCATTTAGCCCCCAATAAACCTATAACTTCCCAGGGAAATGGCAGGGATTGATGCCACCCTCAAAGGATTAAAGAATGCCTAGGTAGTAACCCCCATCATCTATCTCCTGATTTCCCCTCTCTGACCTCTCTGCAGATTGGCTGAATCAGAATAAATGATCGCAGACCTCAAATTCAACCAAGCAGCAACACCAAATGGGTTGCCAGGCCAGAGGGGGATCTTCATTTAATCTTAGATTAAATCAACACCGCCTCTGGTACCTGGCATCAGCAGCTACCGCTTCTGTGAATGAATTCTCGTGCGTCTCATCAGGAGGCAGTGTGAGAAGCAGTTTGCACTCACACGGGATGGACAGCAGTGTAGTCACAGTTTGCCCCAGGGATATGCTAATTCTCCTGCTCTTTGTCCTAATATAGTCCAAAGGGAAAAGGGCCTCTGGACATTCCACAGATTGTCATGTTAGTTCACTGTATTGACGGCATTATGTTAAAGGAACTGATGAGCAGGCAGGGGCAAGTACTCCGGACGCCCCAACTAAGGCACATGAGCCAGGCTGGGAGAGAAATTCCGCAAAGTTTTAGGGGCCTGCTACATCATGATCTTATTAGCATGAAGTTATTGCCGTAAAATCTGGCAAATCCCATGGTACAAGAGGTATCTGCAATGGGAAAGACACCGCACACACAGAGCCCCTGGAGAGCCCCAAAGAAGAGTCCTGGCCCAGACTCCCTGCGCTCCAGAGAAAGGCCCCGCAGAAAACTATGCCATTTAGAAAGAGGTTCCTGGCCTCCCTCTGAACCCTCTAGAGAAAGAGTGCCTGGCCATGGACATCAAGTGACCATGTGGTCAGAGACACCCATCTGGAGCTAGAACCTGTCCGACCCACCAAGTCAGAAGATCAGGCAAGCCCAGCAGTATCCAGCATACATGGGAAAAGATACAACCTGGGGCTTCGAACAAGCAGAGGGCAAAGGAAAGCTATGTGACCTAGGGATAGGAAACCCCACGCCATCTACCCGTGTTACACCGACACCCCTTCTTCCGTCAGTGTTCACCGACACCCGTGGCCTCCTGCAGAGGTCCCTTTGGCCAGTGGATGGAGAAGGAAGGGTCCTGAGCTTCAGCCGTCGGAGGGTTAGCTAGAAACGTTAGTGAGCCCCCGAGCGACTGCTCTTGCACCGCAGCCCGCTCAAGTGATGGTGATGGTGGCGATGGGGGAACCCTCCCAGTGGGCCGAGCTTTGAGTGCAGGACCTGGTCACGCACTTGGTGTAGGGAAAGAGTTCGTGGCTCTATTTCCAAATTCATGGCTCTATTTCCAGTAATTTTAGGCTCTGTTGGTTGACAGAGGGGGATGCTTCCACCGGAAGACACTATTACGACACACCTTCCACCTGGCTACTTCGGGCTCCTGGTGCCAACAATCCAGCAGGGAGAAGGAAGTTCCCATCCTGGCAGGGGTAACTGGCCAGGAGCGTCATGTGGCGGTACGAATGCTGTTATCAATGCGGGTGGGCGGGTGACCCAGCAAGGGCATGTCTTGGCGCTGCCATGCACACAACTTCCCACAAGTAGCAAGTGCCACAGTGTGAGCATGATAAGGCCCTGGTGGCCACGGGCTGCTTGCTCAAGCTCCAGCCATCTGGCATGGATGGAGGGGGAAGGGATGGCAGGTACCAGTCACAGCCCCAGGCAATGGCCATGGCAGGAGTGGGCACTGGCGTTCATCCCACTCAGCCGGTTAGTGCCAGTTTCCCCAGGTGTTGGGACCATCTTGATCCTAGGGAAGCTCTCCCAGAGGACGCTAACCTCCTACGCAGTGGGGGTGTGTCGGGGTAAGGCGCGGTCAGTCACGGGTGCTGCTGGGGTCCTCCCCAGCTCCTTTTATCTGGACGGTGTGCCTATCCCCCGGCTGTTGAGTGTTGACAACAGCGGCTCAGTGAAGAGCTGTTCGGCTAAAGGGAAGCCCCACATCCTGGAGGTGTTTGCCCCGGGAGACACACAGCAAATGACGGACAAGGAGGATCAGAAGGCAGCCTCTTGCTTCCAGTCCTGGGAGGCCAGGCTGAAGCCCCTCCTCCTGGCTTATCTGTATCTCCTGCACGAGAATTCCAGCCCAGGCTCTGTTTCTAGGAAATGTGCCCTGAGATGCCAGTACTTGAGCTTCAAGAGCATGAGTAGGTAGGTTCTGGTGGACAGGAACCCCAGTGTGACAACAACTGTGTGGTTCACCTTGGACCCTGGCACCATCCTCCCACCAGGCTGGGAAAGGAGACCAGGACATGGCACCAGCACAGCCCCCAGGCCTCGGCTGGACAGACCAGCAGGCTGGGCTTGCTGAGCTCTTGTGGGAATGGGTGGGGCTGGTGAGGGGCAGGACTGCCTGCAGGACCTCCAGGGTGGGGCTGGGGGACAGGGATGAAATTAACATGGACCTGGACTCCTTTCAAGCTCAGTGATCCACGGCTCTGTGATGCCCTGAGCCGCCTCCCTTTGTCCTCCCTGGGCTCCCACCCCGCAGCGCCCCACCCCATTGTGATTCCCCGCAAAATGCAGAGAGCTCATTAGAGGGAGGAGGCTGAGGGCTCCCGGCTGCCCGGGTCAGGCAACACAGCACACTCCTCCACCAGCAGGCAGACCCTGAGCCCATCAGCCATCCAAGGGGCCCCCACGAGAATCAGAAACCTGACCCCTCCCACTCGCCACACCAGCCCAACTGACTCCCAGACTGCCAGAAAGGCCTCATGCGTCAAAGTCAACCTCCCAGTCGGCCTCCATTTCCAGGTGTGGGCCCGGAGGACGGTGGCCCCGGTGGTATCAGAAGCTCGCAGGGACAGGCCTAAGAGATGACCCCAGGAGAAGGCCAGGCCAATCAGCCACAGAGAGGGCTGGGGAAGCTCTAGATCCCCCACCCTCTTCAAAACACGCCTGAAATGCCAGCAGGTACCAGCACCATGAGTTGAGAAACGGCCCTAGACACGTCTCCACCACAGTCTCAGGCAGCGGCTGGGCTGGTACCCAGTCCCTCGGTCATCATCTGCCCCACTTGTACAGGAGCTAATGACACCTGCTGCCCACTCAGGAGGACCTAGTGGGAGCCCAAAGTGCAGACGCTTGCAAAACTCTGGGGAAAGTGAATGTCAGAGGTGACTCCCAACTTCCACTTAGGACGCAGAGAGCTGGAAAGAGCCTGGCTCCCATCCTTAAGCAGCAGCAGCTTAAACATGGGGCTTCGAACAAGCAGAGGGCAAAGGCACCAAGGCACCTGAAAAGTCAATAACTTTTCTCGAAACTGTCTGAGAGCTGAGGTCACAGGGCAACCAAATAACCCAGAATGGAGGGAAGGCAGCGGGCCCTGCAGGAGGAGGTGGGATGCAGGACGTCGCCGAGACAGACGAGGCTGGACACCAGCAAGGACGGTGATGATGGTCTCACTGTAGTACACGTATGTCAAAATTTATAAAACTCTGTTTTGACCGGGTGCGGTGGCTCACACCTGTATTCTTAGCACTTTGGGAGGCTGAGGCAGGTGGATCACCTGAGGTCAGGAGTTCAAGACTGCCTGGCCAACATGGCAAAACGCTGTCTCTACTAATGGATTGGCGAAGGTCAGTGTGGGGTAATGGGAGAGCATAGAAACCCTGAGGGCTGCGCACTGAAGGGAAATCCACACCCCCCTGCAGGTCCCCATGGATTTCACCGGGTGCTCTCTTTGTGGCATAGGCCCGGCAGAGGAGAACAACCACTGTCCCCAAAACACAAAACCGGCAAGGTCATTCTCCTCAATGCAGCAAAACGCTGAGACTGCTGAAGGAAAGGCAAAAAAACACCATCACACTTAGGGCGCTGGCAGTGAAACTGGAGGAACCCTAACAGCCATGTGCCCTGGAGAGGGAGAAGCCACATGCTGGGCCCAGAACTACCGCTGAGTGTAGGACAGGAGTCCCAAGAAGCCCCACAAGACCCCAGGACATAGGGTTAATTAGAACAAACCGAACAGCCCCCCCGCTCCGGCACCTGCCGACAAGCACCCTGTAACAAGTGACCTTGGAGTGTCCTGGGAGAGGCGCCGAGTGTGGACGCCCCCTCCGAGCACAGCGCAAAGGTAAGCTTACAGCGCAGGCGGGTGGGACACTGGGAACAGCCCTCTCTGTGGTCAGCATAAAGCAGTGCTGGAGGAATTCGATGATTGTGGCGTTCCCGGGACAACCATGACAACACCAGGCTCAAATCCAGCTCGACTCCGGACAAGATTAGCCCCAGGCCCAAGAGCAAAAGAAAGGCATGCCCATTTCCAACCATAAAACAGATTACTTCAGCCTCTGCTGTCCTCTGCACGACGCCTGGATTTCAACAAACTGATAAGGCCGGGCACGATGGCTCATGCCTGTAATCTCAGCACTTTGGGAGGCTGAGGTAGGCGGATCACCTGAAGTCAGGAGTTCGAGACCAGCCTGGCCAACATGGTGAAATCCCATCTCGACTAAAAAAATTAGCGGGGCATGGTGGCACATGCCTGGGGTTCCAGCTACTCAGGAGGCTGAGGCAGGAGAATCACTTGAACCCGGGAGGTGGAGGCTGTAGTGAGTGGAGATACTACCACTGCACTCCAGCCTGAGCAACAGAGTGAGACTCCATCTCAATAAATCAATCAATCAATAATAAATAGATAAATAGATAACAGACTATCAAGACAAAGCAAGCAGAATAACCAGACTGAGAGGCTGGACTCGGCAGCTCACGCCTGGAATCCGAGCACTTTGGGAGGCTCAGGTAGGAGGATCGCTTGAGCCCAAGAGTTTGAGACCAGCCTGGGCAACATAGGGAGACCTACCTCTACAAAAAATAAAAATAAAAAAATCAGCTGTGCATGGTGGTGGGCGCCTGTGGTTCCAGCTACTCGGGAGGCTGAAGCGGGAGAATCGCTTGAGCCCAGGTCAAGGCTGCAGTGAGTTATGACTGTGCCTCTGCACTCCAGCCTGGGCAGCAGAGTGAGGCTGTCTCAAAATAATAATGATAAAAAAAGAAACAGACTCAGATATGACACAGCTGTTGGAACAGTAAGACGGACATTTTAAATACAATGAATACGCTGAAGACTCAAGACTCTGAGGACTCTAGTGGAGAAGAGGGCAGTGTGCGAGCTCAGACAGGCAACTTCAGCACAGAGATGGAAACCAGAAGGCGAAATCAAATGGAAATGCTGAAATGAAAACCAAAGTAACAGCCATGCGAAGGAGTCTCCAGCGGGTTCATGAATATACTTGACCCAGCAGGATGGGGTCCCTGAACTTGAACACAGGTCAGTAAAAATGACCTAAAATGAAATGCGGAGGAAAAAATAACAACAAGGGGGGAAAAGTCCCAGATCGCTCAAGAATTATGGGACATATTAAGTAATCTAACATAAGTATGAGTGAAATCTCAGAAAGAAAAGATAGAAAATACAGTGCAAAAGACATACTTGAAGAAATAACGGGTGAGATTTTATAAAATCTTTGACAAACAATAAACCACATGGCCAAGTTCAGAGAATACCAAGCAAAATAAGTATCTTTTTTTTTTTTTTTCTGAAGACAGTTTCGCTCTTGTCTCCCAGGCTGGAGTGCAATGGCGCGATCTGAGTTGACTGCAACCTCCACCTTCTGGGTTTCAATGATTCTCCTGCCTCAGCCTCCCAAGTAGCTGGGATTACAGGCGCCCACCACCAGGCCCAGCTAATTTTTTGAATTTTTAGTAAAAATGGGATTTCACCATGTTGGCCAGGCTGGTCTGGAACCCCTAAACTCAGGTGATCCACCCACCTTGGCCTCCCAAAGTGCTGGGATTATAGGTGTGAGCCACTGCACCCAGCCGATAAGTACCATTTTTTAAAAACTGAAGGTATATCACATTCAAACTGCTGAAAACCCAAGACAGAAGAGAAAATCCTGAAAGCAACCAGAGAATAGAGGTACATTCCATATAGACACAGGAAAAATGGAAATACGGTAGCAGACCTCCGAGCTTCTCATCAGAACCAAAGTCAGCCGGGTAGCAGACCTCCGAGCTTCTCATCAGAACCAAAGTCAGCCGGGTAGCAGACCTCCGAGCTTCTCATCAGAAACAAAGTCAGCCAGGTAGCAGACCTCCGAGCTTCTGATCAGAACCAAAGTCAGCCTGGTAGCAGACCTCTGAGCTTCTGATCAGAAACAAAGTCAGCCAGGGATGGATGAAAAACAAACAACAACAAAAAACTCTCGACCCAGAATTCTATATCCAGTACAAATGTCTTTCAAAAAAAGAAGGAAAAAAAAAGTCTTTCTCAGACAAACAAAATCTGTAGACTTTGTTACTGGAAGACCTTCTCTATAAAAAATGTTAAAGGAAGTTCTTCAGGCAAAAACAGACAGAAACTTGGATCTACACAAAGAAGCAAAGTGCAGTGGAAATGGAATGAATGAAGGTACAAATATAATTTCTTTCTTTCTTATTTTTTAATTGCTCTAAAAGATAACTGACAGGAAAAAATCATGGTCATGTAATATATATCTATAGTATAATGTAAAATAGAATGTTTCACAATAATAGCACACACAGTGGGAGGAAGGAATTGAGAATATGCAGTTATAAATTTCTTATATGACACATAGAACAAGGTAATATCATTTGATAGACCCTGATAATTTAAAGATGTATATTATAAAACCTAAGACAACTAGGTTTTATAATATACAAATAAGCCAATAGTGGAAATAAAATGGAATCATAAAAAATACTCAGTTAATCCAAAAGAAGGCAGGAAAGGGAGTAGGGGGAACAACAGATGGAATAAATAGAAAAGAGCCCGCAAGATGGTAAATTAAATCCAAGCATATGGCAAGAAGCTACGGCTCAGGCATGTAATCTCAACATTTTAGGATGCCAAGGTGGGAGGACTGCTTGACCCCAGGAGTTCAGAGGCTGCAGTGAGCTATGATCACACCACTGCACTCCAGCCTGGGCAACAGAATAAGACACCATCTCTAAAAAAAGAAAAAAACTCCAAATACATAAACAAATAATTATATTAAACAATCTCAACACACCAATGAAAAGAGATTGTTAATTAGAATAAACAAAAGACCCAACTATATGCCATCTATATGAAACCCACTTTAAATATAAAGACATAAATACATTTAAAGTAAAGAATGGAAAATTTATAACATAGAAACGTGTTAAAATAAAGCTACAGCAGCTACATTTGTCTCAGACAAAGTAGGCTTCAGAACAAAGACTTACAAGGGGTAAGGGAGACCTCACATAACAATAAAGGAGTTCCATTTTCTGAGAAAACAATCCTCAATGTGTAGGCACCTATCAACACAGGTTGAAAACACAGAAAGCAAAAAATGATCAAATAAAATTTAACATTTATTCATGATTTTAAAAAACTTTCGACAAACTAGGAATGTAAGAGAACTGAACCTAATAAAAGGCAAAGCTGAAATACAAAAAAAAAAAAGCTAACATACTAAATGGTGAAAGGCTGATTACCCCTCATATTGTAAAAGTATGATATCACCTCTCACATTCCTATTCCATATTTTACAGGAAGGCCTAGCCAAGATATTAAGGCAAGAAAAAGAAATAAAAACTTGGGCAGAGATCTAACAAAAAAAGTATTCTGACCTGAACAAATAGAAAAATATGCTATGTTCATGGATTAGACTATTCAATATTGTTAAGATGTCAGTTCTCCTCAAATTGATCTAAATATTCATACGTCCCAGTAACTTTCCCAGCAGAATGTTTTGTAGATGCTGATAAGTTGATTCAAAAATTAATATGGAAATCAAACTACTCTAGGAAATTTAGGAAAACTATTTTCTGATCACACGATCTGATTTCACTGATACGTTACTATATATTTACTACCTAATTTGACTATAAAGCTACAGCAGTCAACACGTTAACATATTGGTGAAGGCGTAGACTCAGCTCAGTGACTAGAGAGCCCAGAAATGGATCAATATAAATATAATCAAGTGAGTTTTGGCAAATATGCAAAGGCAAATCAATAGAGAAAGGGCAGTCTTTTCAACAAACGGAACTGGATCTGTTGAATGTCCATACGCAAAAAACGAACCTTGACACACACATTTCACACCTTACACAAAAATTAATTCTAAATGAACCATAGACCTTAATGTAAAACATACAACTATAAAGCTTCTAGAAGAAAACAGAGAAAATCTTTGTGCTGTTAGGATCGCCAGGGTCTTCAGCCTCTGTACTATTGCCATGTGGCGACAGTAACTCCTGTGTGGGGCTGCTCTGTGCACCAGGGGAGGTTTAGCGACGGTACTCTCCAGTGGTGACAACTAAAATGTCCCCAGACACTGCCAAATATCCTCTGGGGGCAAAACAGGCCTGAATTATGGGACTTTGTGAAATGTAAAACTTTTCTTCTGTCAAAGGCCATGTTAAGACATAGAAAAGACAAGCCACAGGCTGGGTGAAAATATTTGCAATCACGTGACAGCCCAATTAAAAGATCAGCAAAGGGCTTGACAGACATGTCATCAAAGAAGGGAGGCAGATGGCAAGGAAACCCCAAAAGATGGGCCACACTGTTAGTTTCAGGGAAACGCAAACCATGAGAGACCTGTGCACGCCTGCTGCGACAGCGAAAACACACGGGCCCCAACCTAGTGCTGTGAGGATGGGGAGCAAGTGGGCCTCATGGCTTGCTGCAGAGTGCACTATGCCACAGCCCGTGTGTGCTTGGGGGGGCCTGGGGGTGGCAGGAGGGCAAAGAAGAGGTGGGCAGAGATGGCAGAGCAGCCTCCTAGTGCTGGATTTCCTCACCCAGCCAGGGTGGCCTGGGCAGGCGCCAGTGCTGCCGGAGATGGTGAGTCCCAACCTGCTCCAGGGGTGTGTGCGTGTGTGTGTGTCTGTGCGTGTGTGTCTGTGCCTGTGTGTCTATGTATATATATATGTATATAGATATGCTGTATTTGCAGGTGTGTGTGTGTCTGTGCATGTGTGTCTATGTGTGTATATATATATGTATATATATATGCTGTATTTGCATGTGTGCGTGTGTGTGTCTGTGCATGTGTGTCTATGTATATATATGTATATACATATGCTGTATTTGCATGTGTGTGTGTGTCTGTGCATGTGTGTCTATGTATATATATGTATATATATGCTGTATTTGCATGTGTGCGTGTGTGTGTCTGTGCATGTGTCTATGTATATATATATGCTGTATTTGCATGTGCATGTGTGTCTATGTGTATATATATATGTATATATATATGCTGTATTTGCATGTGTGTGTGTGTCTGTGCATGTGTGTCTATGTATATATATATATGTATATATATATGCTGTATTTGCATGTCCATGTGTGTCTATGTGTATATATATGTGTATATATATGCTGTATTTGCATGTCCATGTGTGTCTATGTGTATATATATATGTATATATATATGCTGTATTTGCATGTCCATGTGTGTCTATGTGTATATATATATGTGTATATATATGCTGTATTTGCATGTCCATGTGTGTCTATGTGTATATATATGTGTATATATATGCTGTATTTGCATGTGTGCATGTGTGTGTCTGTGCATGTGTGTCTATGTATATATATGTATATATATGCTGTATTTGCATGTGTGCATGTGTCTGTGCATGTGTGTCTATGTATATATATGTATATATATATGCTGCATTTGCATGTGTGCGTGTGTCTGTGCATGTGTGTCTATGTGTGTATATATGTGTATATATATGCTGTATTTGCATGTGTGCATGTGTGTGTCTGTGCATGTGTGTCTATGTATATATATATGCTGTATTTGCATGTGTGTGTGTGTCTGTGCATGTGTGTCTATATATATGTGTATATATATGCTGTATTTGCATGTGTGTATGTGTCTGTGCATGTGTGTCTATGTGTATATATATATGTATATATATGCTGTATTTGCATGTGTGCGTGTGTGTGTCTGTGCATGTGTGTCTATGTGTGTATATATATATGTATATATATGCTGTATTTGCATGTGCATGTGTGTCTATGTGTATATATATGTATATATATATGCTGTATTTGCATGTGTGTGTGTGTGTCTGTGCATGTGTGTCTATGTATATATATGCTGTATTTGCATGTGCATGTGTGTCTATGTGTATATATGTATATATATGCTGTATTTGCATGTGCATGTGTGTCTGTGCATGTGTGTCTATGTGTATATATATATGTATATATATGCTGTATTTGCATGTGTGCATGTGTCTGTGCATGTGTGTCTATGTGTATATATATGTATATATATGCTGTATTTGCATGTGCATGTGTGTCTATGTGTATATATATGTATATATATATGCTGTATTTGCATGTGTGTGTGTGTGTCTGTGCATGTGTGTCTATGTATATATATATGCTGTATTTGCATGTGCATGTGTGTCTATGTGTATATATATGTATATATGCTGTATTTGCATGTGCATGTGTGTCTGTGCATGTGTGTCTATGTGTATATATATATGTATATATATGCTGTATTTGCATGTGTGTGTGTGTGTCTGTGCATGTGTATGTATATATATATGCTGTATTTGCATGTGCATGTGTGTCTATGTGTATATATATGTATATATGCTGTATTTGCATGTGCATGTGTGTCTGTGCATGTGTGTCTATGTGTATATATATATGTATATATATGCTGTATTTGCATGTGTGCATGTGTCTGTGCATGTGTGTCTATGTATATATATGTATATATATGCTGTATTTGCATGTGTGTGTGTCTGTGCATGTATGTCTATGTATATATATATATATGCTGTATTTGCATGTGCATGTGTGTCTATGTGTATATATGTATATATATATGCTGTATTTGCATGCGTGTGTGTGTGTCTATGTGTGTCTGTGTCTGTGTATGTGTGTCTATGTGTATATATTATATGCTGTTTTTGCATGTGTGTGTGTCCGTGCATGTGTGTTTATGTATATATGTATATGCTGTATTTGCATGTGTGTGTGTGTCTGTGTGTGTCTGTGTCTGTGTATGTTTGTGTCTGCGTGAGTCTACATGTGTATATGTGCATGTGTCTGCGTGTGTCCCAGTGTGTTATTGTGCCTGTGCGTGTGTGCATGTGCGTGTGAAGGAGGGAGGGAGGGCTCAGGCCTGAGCAGAGTCCCCGTGGCTCTGGGAGTGGAGGGCAGTGAGGCTAAGGCCAGTGCAAGGGTGGTTTCAGGCGCTCAGGTGAAGTGGAGCAAAAACAGAAGCTGGAATCTGGCCCCAGCACTGGCGGCGGCGGCGGCAGCTCCTGCCCTGCCCAGAACAGGCTGGACCTGAGCCAGCCTGCCCTGCCGCCCTGAGGCTGCGGAGACAGAGACAGGGAGGGGAAGCCAGAGGGTGGGGCTGGGAGCCAGGCGCTGGTGAAGCCACCTGCCCTCAACAACCGCCCCTGCCGGAGACCCCTGCCCACCCCCCGTGGTTCTGTTGGCCCAGGTTATGCTGGGCCCACTCCCGGGGTTTGCATCACTGGAGCCCAGGGTCCCCTGGCACCCTTCCCACAGCCCTGGCCCTGCTGCTGCCTGCCTCCTCCAGGGCAACCCGAAGCCCACAGCAGGAGACCTGCATCAGGCAGGAATAGCCGGGTCGCCGCTCTCTGCCCAGCCTGCACCACGTGCCACCCTGGGCACACCGCCCGCCGAAGTCTCCCCTCCCTCCCCGGGGTGCCCGTCCCACTCCGGAACACCTCCCTGCCCACCCAGCACGGGTGTTTGGCTGAGTTCTGCAGCCCTGACACAGGTCACCTCCCACACGTGTGGGGGCTTCAGAAAGTCTGGGAATCCCAGACGTCTGACAGGATGGGGTCCCAGAGACCCTCCACCCACCCCCTCCGCACAGCCGGGGATGGAGGACTGAGGGAGACTGGGAGAGGGTGACTGTGGCCGTTGCAAAGGGTCCTCGGGTCCCCCGTCCTTATCCCAAGCCCAGTGCCAGCTAGCCCCACCAGGTGGGTGTGCCGAGCACTCAGACGGCCTGTGAATCCCCACAGCCACTTCCCTGCCCTGTGACCTCAGGGAATGACCTGGCCTGTCTTTCTGTTTTGTTTTATTTATGTCATTTTTATTTCCAGCTAGTGTTTTAAGTTCAGGGGTGCCGGTGTGGGATGTGCACGATCCCTGTCACAAGCATCCCTGTCACAAGCATCCTTGTCACAAGATCCCTGTCACAAGATCCCTGTCACAGGCATCCCTGTCACAAGATCCCTGTCACAGGCGTCCCTGTCACAAGATCCCTGTCACAGGCATCCCTGTCACAAGCATCCCTGTCACAGGCATCTCTGTCACAAGCATCCCTGTCACAGGCATCTCTGTCACAAGATCCCTGTCACAAGCATCCCTGTCACAAGCATCCTTGTCAGAAGCATCCCTGTCACAAGCATCCCTGTCACAAAATCCCTGTCACAAGCATCCCTGTCACAGGCATCTCTGTCACAGGCACCCCTGTCACAAGCATCCTTGCCATGACCCTGCCTCGCTCTGAAGGAGCGTCGGGTGGGTGAGCAGAAACGGCCCTTCCCGAATGCCTGTCCTTGTCCAACCACAAGGACCAGGATGCCTGCTCGGACGGTGCAGGGAGAAGCCAATGGCATAGAGTGCACAGCAGCCAGGGCTGAGGGCCAGGAGCGGGGGCCCCCACCTGCCCGGCGTCCCCTGCTGACCACAGTTCCTCGGCATCAGGACAAGGCCTGCCCATGGGGCCCTCAGTGACCAAACACCCTGGATGCCCAGCCTGTCCCTCCTGGGCACAAACGCAGGGCAGAGCAGAGAGCTTACGTCCACCAAAACCCAGACACAAAAAAGCCCCAGGAACACCCTTAATGGCAGCCAAACCCTGGAGCTGCCCCAGGCCCAACGGTAGAAGCACGAGAGGCGACTCCTGCTACGGACACTATGGCCATCTATGTGACCGCAGCAAAGGACATGGACGACTCACAGACTCAGAGACGGGGGTTCCATGCTGCGCAGTGATGCCCACCTGAAGTTCAAGGACAAACCCTACCTACAGTGACAGATGTCAGGAAGGGCGAAGGGTGAGGGAGGGAGAGGGTGTTAGCTGGAGCGGGTCCCAGGATGGTGGCTGCTGCTGCTGCTGGGAACATTCTGCGTGGGGGTGCGTGGGGGTTCGCGTGGCGGTTCTGAGTGCCCACCCATGCACACTTCGTCAGCACGCACTCCACGTTCCTGCATTTGAGGTGCCTGTGCCCCAGCAGAAAGATGACGGACGGACAGAGCTGCTCATCCACTGCCCTGGGCGGAATTCTCCAGGGTGCCTTGGAGGGCCCAGGAGGAAAGGGGACACCAGGCTGGGCACTGGTGGTCCACAGGCTCCCCACCTGGGAACCCTGCTCTGCCCCCACAGAACAGTTTCCAGTTGAATTTTATACCCTCCAGATTCACATGTGACTGTGGAGCCAGAGCCCTTAAAGAGGTGATCCAGTTAAAGTGAGGCCATTAGGGCGGACCCTCATCCCATATGACCGAGTGCCAGAGGGCCCCACAATGGGATTCTGGCCAGGGTGGTGCAGGGAGTCACCTGTACAGAGGACAATTGACTGGAGAAGTGCCCAGGCTTATGCCCTCCCCGGACGGAGAGGCCATCACCTTGGGGGGATGCCCCAGAGCCGCATACCCATGCAGAGGCGCTAGGGTGGCACCAGGCACAAGCCCCACACTGAGGTCTGCACGTATCAGTGCACACTCACACCCATGCCAGAGAAAGCCTCAGGCCCCGAGGAGCTGCTCCATGCCAGCCTGCCGCTGCCACACCCCTCCCATGCCAGCCTCCCGCTGCCACACCCCTCCCACAGAGCCCTGCTTTGGCCCGGGACACAAAGCGCCCAGACCCATCCGGCTTTCCCCTCAATGCCCCATGTCCTCCCACAGATTCATCCTGCCTCAAGCCTCAGTCTCCACTTTGAACAAATGGGTCTCAAGCTCTCTGCTCTGTCTGCCCTGCATGGGGATGTGGGCGGCACAGAGCAGGGCTGGTGGGGGGATGGGACTCTGGAAAGGTGCTCAGGGAGGAGCCAGGCTGTGGGGCCCGGAAGGCCTTGCAAGGTGGCCCAGGCAGGACCCAGGACGAGTGCTGAGTGGGCACCAAATGGCTCAGAGCTCCCAAAACCTGGCATACCTGTGAGAGCCAACGAGGCCCCTTTGCAAGGCCCTGCCTGCCAGCCCACAGAGGAGATTCAAATGAGAGACAAATATTTGGGGCCCCAAGGTTAAGCCCAGCCCAGCCTCTCAGGCCAAGCCCAGGCTGCTCCCAGGCTCTCATTTGGTTATTAATTGCATTTCGTTTAGAGATTTGCATGCTTATCACTCAGGTGGTAGCCAGCCTTGGGGGCCCGGCCAGCCTGGATGGAACCCCAAGGCTCATAGGCAAATGCCAGGTTTAGGGCACGGAGGACCCAGGAGCCTCCTGAATGGTATCAGGAGAGCCTGCCTGGGCTGGGCTTCAGGTCACCAGCGTGGGCCCTGGGCCACGACCTGGCATCCACGTGGACCCGGGCAGGACACCCTCCCCCAACACCAGCCCCCAGCACCCCGCCAGGGACTGCAGCCCCTCCATGGTCTATTAGGGCAGCCCTGGGGTCCCTGTCACATGATGCATGAGACCCCCCAGCCCTGCAGCCTGTGGGACAGGCCACGTGCTCACCGAGGTGCTTGGAACCTTGGCAGGCAGGCTCTCGGAAGATTGGCCCAGGGACCCGCTGCTCCATGTTCTTGGCATCCCAGGGTGTCCTGGTCCCAGGAGACGCCTCTTCCAAGGCCACATGGGGCCCTAGGCCTCTCTGTCCTTAGCCCTGTCTACTCTACCCTCCACAAGAGGGGTCCAGAGGGGGCAGTGCTCGACCCAGGAAGAGGCTGTGACTCCGAAGCGGCTGGGGCGGGGAAGGGCCCTGAGCGCTGGAATTTCTAGAAAGCCCTCTTGTTCCTGCCCATTATGGGCTGAATTTTATGCCCTCCAGATTCACATGTGGCTGTTTTTGGAGCCAGAGCCTTTAAAGAGGTGATCCAGTTAAAGTGAGGCCATTAGGGTGGACCCTAGTCCCATATGACCAGTGTCCTTATTAAGAGGAGATGAAGACACGGACACACACAGAGGAACGACCATGTGAGGACACAGGGAGAAGGTGGCGTCTACGAGCCAAGGAGACAGGCCTCGGGGGGGCTGCAGAATGGTGACACTGATTTCTGCTGCGCAGGCCCCAAGTCTGTGGGGCTTTTTCATGAAGCACAGGTCGACCCATCACAGCGTCTCCTGCTGTCAGGACCCCAAACCCATCCTAGGGGACATGAATTAACTCTGGGGCCTTTTTCCCTGATGGTGTCACCTCCTCGGCAGAATGGGGACCCGGAAGCGCAGGCAGCAGGCCTGGCCGGGACCCCCAAGCCTCTCTGTGCTTCCAGCGGGACAGCGGGTCTGGGGCCTGAAGGCTGTGACTCTGCCCCTGCCAGGCTCACAACAGGCATGACAGCTGAGCAGGCACATTCCCGTCTCTCCCTCTGCTGATCTGTGGCCTTGGACAGGGCTGCTCTGGGGGAGCTGACAGGTGACCCCCCAGGAGGCCCCCCACCTCTGGGCTGGGAATCCACCCCTGTGGGGGCACTTGGGAATGGCCTATTTCAATAGGTAAGCAGTGGGGAGGGTCCCACCTCAGCAGGGGACATTGCTGGGGGTAAGGCCAGTGGGTGGGTGGGGAGTCCCCAGTGGCACTGGGGCCTCTTGCTGATTGATGCACCCCATTAATCATAGCCAGAAGCTGGGGAGGGATAGAAAGGGGGTGGAGGGAACAGGAGCCCACAGCCTGGAGGCCCTGGGGGTTGGCAGGGGCCTGCACCTGTCTGCAGCCAGCCCTCCAGCTGGGCCCTCTTCCCTCCTTTCCAAGGGGCCAGAGCGTGGGGTGCTAGGGGCTCAGTCCTCAACACCCCCTAGCTCTCAGGGAGCCCCTCCCACGCCCCCCAGGCCTCTGCCCCACTTGCACCTCCCCAGGCCCCAGGGCACAGGACGCTTTCCCACCCTTTGGGAGGCTGGGGGTGTCAGGAGGCCTGGCCTGACTGCTGGCTTCTGTCTCACTGCCTTGCAGACAAGACCCTCCACTTCAGTGGAAAAACAGCCAGAACAGTGCCCCCTCCAGGCAGAACCAAGGGAGACATCGGTGTGAGGGGGGTTCAGCTCTGTACTGCGGGTTTAAACCTTGCACCTCTGGGTACCTGTGGGTCTCAGGCAGGTCACTGAGCTTGCCTGCATCTGGAAGTCGGGGTGACACCCCTCAGAGGGGACTGGGAGGAGGAGTGGCCCCTCCTGGTGGGCAGCCCCCACCCTCCACCTGCTGCCTGCCCTGCCCTTCGAGCCTTCAGGGTCCTTCCCAGCTTCTGTGGGCTCCCGGGTGGACCTGGGCCACCCCTGAGACCCTCCAAAAAGCTCAAGGCCAGCTTACAGCCCACAGGCTCAGGACAGCATCGGGCAGGCTGCTAGGCCCACCTGGCCCCACTCCCCATTTTGATGAGAACAAAGACTGAGGGTGTGGCCCCAAAGAAACCGCCCCTTCCCGTGCCCTCGCTGCTGGGAAAAGGGTCCCCCGAGCAACCCCTGTGGGCTGTGCATGCTACATCTGAGGACGAGGGGTTGAGAGGCAGGCCTCTCCAATGCCGTCCATCTGGCCCTGGCCAGCCCAGCCTCTCCAGATGGCCAGTCACCTCTGGACCCAGCTGAGGTCTCTGGGATGACTGAAGGTCTTTGAAGGCCACCTTGGGAGGATCGAAGGTGCACGGACACCAGGGACCCTGCTCACAGCAAGCCTCCCTGCCCCATCCCTTCGTGCGTTGAGTGGAACAAGCTTGCTTCCATCTGGGGGATCGCCGTATGGCTATTCCGCTTGTCTTGGGCTGGGGTGGGGATTAGGTGATGTGGAGGGGCCCCTCTGCATGACGCCCCTGCCCCAGCTTGGAGGGGTGGCACCGGGACGGGTGTCACCAGCGTAGGACACGAAGGCTCCACCATGAACAGGGCCCCAACCTTGGTTTAATGCTCTGCTACTACCGTCTTGAAGTTCTTTTTTTATTCTTTTTTTGCTTTATTTTTATTAGAGGTAGGGTCTCCCAATGTTGCCCAAGCTGGTCTTTGAACTCCTGGGCTCAAGCGATCCTCCGGTCTCAGCCTCCCAAAGCACTGGGATGACAAGCGTGAGCCCCGCGCCTGGCCTTTGGAATTCTGTACCCAACGGCAGACCGCAGCGCTCACATAAGCAAAGGAGAGCATGCGCAGGGCACCACACGTGCATCTCCCCGCTCGAGCACCGCATCCACGATGCCCACGGACGCCAGGCCACACAGAAAAGGTGCCCGGGACCCACAGCAGTACAAGGCAGCGTGTCACACCTACGCCTGAGCAAGCCGGGTGCTGGTGACCACTGAGCTGCCACGCTTTCCATTCAAATCCAAACTTGCTAAGGATGCAGAAGGAAGCCGGTGGTGTTCCAACGAACGTGCAGGACCCAGAAAGCTGTCATGTCCTTTCTTACTCAGGCGACTTCTCTGTGTTAGCCGAGCACTCTCGCCGATGGATGTACCAACAGCGCCTCCCTTTCCTCCTTCCTCACCCATCAGCGACTGGGAGGCGGAGGGTACTGGTGAAGCCAGCCAGCGTCAAGGAGTGAAACAGTTGTGCAGTTTCCACTGTTCTAGTGGCAATGAAATACAGACACCTGTGCCAGGACAAAACACACACTGTGCCATTCCAGTGATTCCGTATAGAAGTCAAATACCCTTAGGCTTGCATGTTAAACTGGCGTCGCATCATATGAAGATGGACGACCAAATTCATGCTAGTCATTTAAATGCTTAATCTTCTTTGTCGGAATGGCATTAGTGAGTATAAAATAAGAAGCATAAAATAGTCAAGAGGCTGATCATAGAAGAAAGAAAAAAACTTTACATTTTAGCACCATTAACATCACATCACGATCGCCTTCTGCCTGGAATCAGTTTCTAACTTCCAGGTGGGGACAAGGCCTGGACCATGGGCTCACGGCAGAGCCCTGCTGCCCCCACAGCAGAGCCCAGGACAGGCTGGCACCTGGGCCAGGTGAGGCTCTCTCCAGGCTCACCAATCTCAAATGCTGAACTCCTCCCCAGGGAAGCCACCAGGCTCAGCCTCACTGCCTGGAAGGTATGAACACAGCAAGGATGTAGAAGCGGAAGAGTCCAGGGTTTAAATCCCAGTTCTCATCATGTTCAAGCTGTATGATGTCCGCGGGGGAGAACACAGTGATGGATTCTTCGTTTCCATTTCTGGTCGGGCCAGGAGGCCCCTTCCTCATCCCTCTTTTCTGCTTATCACTAGAGACAGAAACTAAAGCCATGACTTCAGGCTGCTGAGAGCCTAAAACAAAACGACAGCAAAATGAGGCGGGTGGGACCGGCTCGCCCACGACTTCAGGTTCTCCAGCTCCAGTGGGCACTGAGTGAATGAGTGTGGGGAGGGCCTTCATAACGCATCGATCAGCAGCCCAGTGCGCCGGAAGACTCACCCACAGTCCTGGTTGTCAACCACAGCCCTTTCCACTCTCAAAAATATCCCCGCCGCAACAGCAACTTACACGGCCACTATAAGTCCCATCTCCTGGCAAGGTGCAGTCCAGCGACACTGCATCCTCTGAGTGGCAGGTGTCACATGGGATGACCCGGGTAAGGAGAGCACTCGGGGAAACGGAGGTGAGAAAGAAATACTCCGGAAGGAGCTGGCCACGGCTGCGGAGACCCCAGACCACGGCGCAACCTCCCCCAGTGACGGAGAGGGAGCAGCCAGGGCCTAGATTGCTGCGTCGTCTATGGAAGGTTCCACAAGCTTACCGGGTAGTTCTCGAGGCAAACTCGGAAAGGGAGTCCCTCGTCTCCCTGGAAGGGATCCGTCTTGGTATCTCTGTCACACTCATTAGGTGGGTTTGATGTCAACCCATTTGCAGTTCACCCCAAACTTGATCAAAGGACCACTTCTGGCACCCGGACCCTGTCCTACAGGAAATACAGGGATAGGTTCTCAATAACAACACCCAGAATGGTGCCATCAATCCCGCCATGCACACGGGGCTCAAGGGAACAAACAGCTCCGCTTCTTCATGAAGACACCGGGGGAAAACTGCTTACAAGATGCTCAAGAGACCTGTTGAGCAAACGTCGTGTGTGGACCTGGGATGGATCCCAATGCTACAAAGCCACCTGTACAAAGCCATGAGACCCAGGACTGTGCCACTGGCTGGGTCCCTGGTGATATGAAAGAACAGTGGTTCATCTGAGGGAGGGATGATGGTACTGGGGTTTCCTTTAGAGGCACACATGAAACATTACGGGTGAAAGGATTCAGGCTGGGATTTACTTAGCAATGCAGGGATGGGGTGGGAGATGGATGGGGCAGGAAGGGCCTTGGAACTGGTACTGAAGGCTTCGCGGGGCCCCCCGGGGTCCAGCGCATCCTCCACCAGCCAGACTGTACAACGCTTGGCTCCTGTGCCCACCGCTAGGCCCCAGGCTCCATGAGCATGGGCCTGTGTGGCACACGGATGCATCCTAAGTCCTGGCACGGAGAATGCCCAACAAAGGCCTTGGTGCTTTTGCAGATATTGGAAATTTTCCATAATAAAATGCGGGAAGACAAAGATGACACCACGCTTACCCTTTGCAGAGTTCCGTCCACTTCGCACCAGTGGGTGGCGGTCCTTTCCTCCGCCCTGTCCTTCCACGGTCTTCCCCCGACCCGCTTCACCCACCCAACAGCCCCCTGTGGTCCTGGCGGCCATGGGTCTTTCCCTGCGGTCAAGGTATGGGACCCTGGGGAGAGCTCAGGTCCTGCGGCTCAGGGAGGCCACCAACTCGGTGTGGATTCTGGGAGAAGGCTCTGGGGTGGCCCTCCCTGGGTGACCATGGCAATGTGCCCCTCCTGTCCCTCAGCCAAGGCCAGTTCCCTGAGCCCTGCAGGTCTACTGACCTCAGCTGAGCCTGGTCCTCATCAGACGCCCACTACAGACTTGGCTGACTTTGGCTGCTGAGGAGACCCCACCCAGCCCGAGGCTGCAGCTGGTGAGAGGAGCCCTGGGCACCCCTGCTCCCCTGGTAATAGGGGACCAGGCCAGCCTGGCATTTGAGACCCATGCACCCCGGCAGGCTGTGTGTCCTGTTGCCATGGTTACTCAGGAGCCACCCACTCTGGGACATCCCCAGCTGCTCCCACCTCCCAGCTCTCCAACCGCTCTGTCCCAGCCACCCCCTTCTGAAGGAAGGGGTGCCTCTGTGCCCTAAAGCAACTGGGGATCCCCATCAACTCCTCCTCCAGCAGAGCACTAAAAGGGAGCTTTGGGCACAGGGAGACTTCAAAGCTTCCCGGGCCCTGGGTCAAAGGTAGAGCCGTGTAATGTCCCGGTGCCAGTTCTCCAGATGGGGGGAGCCTGGCGCAAAGCTTCCAAGCCTTCCGTGTTCCTTTCAAGAGCCGCTCTCAGGATTCAGGTGAGCAGAGGCCTGCAGAGCCTCCCCAGTGCAGGCAAAACCCAAAGCCAGTGAGGCGGCAGCCTCCGGCCACCTCTCACTAACTTCTCCAGAGGCCCCTAACGTGGTCTGGTCAGTTCCATTTGCAAGTTAAGCCACTTGCCCTGGGATGCCCACCTTCAATGGCAGTGGAGCTCTGAGCTGCAGCCTGCCGGGGAGCCCACGCCCTCAGCCCCACAGCCGGTGCTCTCTGGTCAGACCACCTCAGCCTGGCCCCCCACCCAGCACTTACCCCAGCCCCGGGTGTGGCTCAGCAGCCTCCAGACTTCAGCTTCCAAGCCAGCAAGTAGCCCTGCCTGGCCCGCCCCCCAGCCACCAGCTCCTGCAGGGCGTCCCCAGCCTCACAAGATGTCCCAGTGGCTCCACTATCAACGGCCTGGCTGGACTCCAGATCTCACCCCAGACCCACCGTACACAGGAGGTGGCAGGGTTCAGGGAGTAGTGACCACATTAGTCTGGCCGTCACCTGAGAAGCAGGTGACAGGAGCCACTGGTAAACAGAACTGACTGATTTATAAAGTTCATGCTCCTTAAAGAGGCTTCTCCAGAAGAGAGCAGCACCATCCACAAATCAGCCCCAGGGGGGGCAGTAATGGGGACCTCATGCCAGGGACCCCGCCCCTCAGGGGCTGCTCGTGTCCAGGCCTTGGCCAGCATGGAAAACTCCAGAGAGTGGGGGCAGGGTCCAGATCATCTTTATTGTGCCCTAAGTCAAGGGTTCTTTGTACAAAAATAGGTCTCCATCTGCCAGCACTGTCCCTCCAGCAGCTCAAGCTAATGTGCAGAAAAAAGATTCTCTGTGCCCTGATACAATCCTCTCTCCTCCGGAAAAATCTCCACGTGTGGAGCCCCCATCCACTGCAGTCCAGAAGCTGTGGGGAGGGGCGACGTCGGAGGAAGCCGCCAGCCCCCACGGGGCCAGCTACAGGCCCGGTTCCACCTGGGCATTGGTCAGGCTGGGCCGGACGGGCGACGCGGCGTCGGCCGGGGAAGGGGGGTCCCCGGCTCGCTGGGGGAGGAGCGCGGGCCGGTCCACCTGGCGGGCTCCTAGGCGATGAGCGCGCCGGTCGCTCGTTGGGCTTCCAGGGCTGAGGCTGCAAGGGGAAGGTGGGGAACCGAACGCGCGTCAACGCGGGCGCCGACCAGGACAGACCCCGCCTGCCCGGGCCGGCCCCGCCCCACCTCCCCCCAGCGAAGTCGGCAGTTTCGTTTGCTCGGTCGGCTTTGGAGTCCTGAGTCCGTGGGTGCCGCGGCTCGGTCTGAGACAGGGCGGGGGCGGGGAGGGCACTCGGAGCCGCGGTGAGTCAGGGCTCCGCGCCCGCCGCGCCCGCCGACTCATTTCTGCCGCCCCGGGCCGGGAGCGCGATTTGCAATGCAAAGTCACCCCGCCCCCAGCACCCCAATCTGCCCCGAGAACCGCCAGCACTCGAGACCTCAACCGCCCGACGGCCGCTCCCCTCCCCTCGCCTCCCCTCCCTCGGCAGCGGCGGGGCCGCGAGGGGAAGTTTTGCAATCCCGGACAAACAAACGCCGGTCTTGCACAGGCTTGAAAAAGTCTGGGGAAAATGAAGAGTGAGCGAAATCGAAGCCCTCGCTCGGGCCTGGCGCTCGGCTCCCCGGGCTCTTGGGGGCGAGACCCGCCCTGCCCACCCCGCCCCACCCGGTCCCTGCACCCCGGCCCCGGTCCTCCCTCCTCCCCGCCGCCCGGCCGTTACCTCCTAGGTCGAGGGCGCTCAGTAGCCCCCTAGCCAACTGGAGAAGTCGAGCAGCTCGCGCTCCGCGGGGCTCAGCGCGCCCTCGCAGCCGCTGTCGTCCGACGAGTAGGCGGAACGCGGGGAGCCGGGCTCCGAGCTGCCCCCGCGGCCCGGGGACGAAGACGCGCGGGAGGGCGAGGCGGCCACTGAGGTGGGCCCAGGCGGTCCGCGGGGCGCAGACGGCCGCACGGCCGGCGCCAGCAGCCCTCCGGCCAGCGCGTTGCGCACCGCGTCGTGCTCGGCCAGCAGGCGCTGCAGCGCGCGGATGTACTCCACGGCCGAGCGCAGCGTCTCCACCTTGCTCAGCTTCTTGCTGGCGCCGCCGTGCGGCACGTGCTGCCGCAGCGCCTGGAAGCCCAAGTTCACCAGCTTCACGCGGTTGCGCTCGCGCTCATTACGCCGCGCCACGGCCGCGGCGCCGCCCCCGGTCTCCGCGTTGGCGGGGCGCCGCCGCCGGCTGCAGCGCAACAGTTCCGGGGACGCGGGTCTCCGCCGGGCGGCGCAGCCGACAGGGACGCGGGGCGCAGGGGGCGCGGGCCCGGGCAGTGCGCCGCTGTCCATCGCGCCCGCATCCACCCGACCGCTCCGGGTCCCGGCGCGCCGCAGGAAGGTGCAGGCGGAGGAACCGGAGGCGGTGGTGAAAACGGTGGCGCCCCCAGGGGGCTTCTGGCACGGCGCCACCGAGCAACTTCCCGGGGCACGCGTCCTAGGTCGTCTGGAGTCCGGGCACAAGAGGCCTAGAGGTAGCGGGCTGTACGCGCCAAGGAGCGTGGGACGCTCGTGTCCCGCGCGTGCGGCCGGACTCTCCCCAGTCTCCGCAGGCGCGGCGCAGGCGGCTCGTTTTTAAATGTATAGATAACCCTCCTCCGCGCCGCGGCCGCCGCCTTTCTCACGCCCTCCTTCCTTCGCCTCGCCCTCCTGCCACGCTTCGCCCTCCCCCTCGCGCGATCACATTCGGTAAAGCCCAAAGCGTGCGCGTGTTCCCCTAGCCCATCCCCCGGGCGCAGGCCATAGATCCCCAGTGCGCTCAGCTGGCGAAATCTGCAGGTCCCCGGTGCGCCCCCTGCTCCCGGCAGGTCCTCGGTGCGCCCCCAAAGCAAGGTATACAGGTGCAGGCACCTTCCCGTACCCCCCACCCTACCCCCGCGCTCAGCCCGCAAGTCCCAATAGCCGCCAGCCCTCCGCACGCGCAGCGCGCTCTGTGGGAGGGAAGGCGTGGCCCTGGCGACAGCTCGGCTGTACCTGAGGCGCGCTAGACCCCCGAGGGCAGCACGCGCCGCACAGCCCACACCCGCGCCCCGCCCTCCTGGGGCCGAGGAGGCGGGGGCCAGGGTCTCAGCCAATCGTGGGCCATCCGTTTGGCCAATCGTGCAGGGCGGGGCCCCACGGCCTGCCCCAAGGAGGAAGCGCGTACGCGCGGCGCGTGTCTCGCGGGGAGCACCGCTAACAAAGCTGGGTGCCCGCTCGGCCCCGCCCTGCTCCTCGCCCCCTTGACTGGGCTGTGCGCGCTGCCCCCAAGCACACCTGTGTCCCGAGCGCGCCTCCACCTGTGCGTTAGTCGACTGGGAATGGGGGTGAACTGCGCCTTACTTCGGGCGGGGCGGGGCTTAAGAGTGGTCGAGACGGAGGCGGGTGGGAGGTTCAGGTTCCCGGGGCGCCCTCCCCAACCCGCCGCGCTTTCCCCGTCCCTCCACGCTCACCCTGCCTGTGATTTCCGTGCACCCCAGGCCTGAGGCTCTGGGCGGCACCTTAGCCAGGGGGCTTGGAGGTTTGCACCCGATCGCTTTGTGCCGGGACGGCGGTCAGGCCCACGCCCGCACCCTGCGTGGCTCCCTCCGTTTCCAGTATCCCCCTCCACCACCCCGTCCTGCCTTCCCGCTCTCCATCGCGCTTCGCGTCGGTGCCTCCGGAATCTCAGCCCTCGTTCCTCTTTCCGTGACCCAGGCTGTTTTTCTGCACCCACCTCTCCCCTGAGGGCACTGAGATTGGGCCATTGGTGGGAAGGTCTCTGGGAGCAGCACCCTTCCAAGGGAGGTGGGACGTCGAGAGCTTCTCCCTAAGAGATGCAGGGAAGTGGTGGGCTCCGAGAGGGCAGGCACTGCAGAAATGCGAACAATGCAGTGTTAACGGAGGAGTTTTGGCTCTGTCTCACTGTCCGGGAAAGGCGTGCCCTCGGGGGAGCCTTTGCCAAGCCGGTTTTTCCAAAGGTGACCAGATGCTCCTGGGCCGCTGCCTCTGAGACCTCAGGGAATGGAGCTTTCTGTGGACCCAGTTGCCTGGAGCTGCTTTCCTGTTCTGGCTGGAGGAGGTGAGGCCCAGGACCCCTCCTGGGAGCCTGGGGGCAGAAATCAAGTGTTTACTGCCAGCATCGGGGTCCCTGCCTGCTCCCATTACCCTGCAGGATTCTGCTGGGCTGGCCCACCTGGGCTCCTAGCACACCTGTGCCCCAGCACCCCTGGCTTCCTGCCTTGAGAGTGGCCCAAAGAGTGGAACCTACCGGGGAGCAGGTGGGCAGCAGTCTATTTGGCAGATAAGGAAGACGACTTGGAGAGAACCCTGGAAGTGTCCACAGTCACTCCTCCGCTCAGTGGAGCGATCCACGCAGAAATCAGGGCCCTGTGTCTGAATCCAAGTTCTCCAACCAGGGCAGAGGCCAGCTCACCTCTGCTCTCTGTCCCTGGCGTGAGGCCCCATTCTTCCCAGTCACTTGGCAAATCACAGCCTGGCATGGATCAGCCTGCCCTGCTTCCACTGCCTCCCTCCTTCCCCTCGTCAAGGCTGCAAGACAAGGATCCAGGAACAATCCTGGGGTCCTGCAAATTTGGAAATCCCTGCTGGACTTCCACCAGGCCCCCCCGGGCTGGGAGCCCCTCGGTTATCTGTTGCTGTGTAAGGAGACACCAGGATTTTAGGGGTGGGATTCTGTGGGTTGGTGGGTGGGCCTTCTGCTGCTCTGGGTGTCGCTCTATACACCCTTGAGGTCAACAGGGGAGAGGGGTACAAAGTGGCTTTCTACTTGGTCTTCGCCCGAGTGTGCACAGCTGGTAAGATCTGTGGAGCAGGACCTGCAGGGCCTCTTCAGATCACCCCAGAACTCCTTGTCTAAAACTCAAGCCTCTCAGCGCCCGGGCACAGCCCTGCACCCACCTGTGTCTGCTGGCCACAGCCGGGCCAGCCCCCACTACGGCCTACACTTCTCTCCACCTTCATCCTCTTCCCAATGTGGTCCTCCACCACTGTGGAAAGCCGGTCTACCCCCAAGGCCTGGCTTAGAAATAAGAGTTTCCTAGGGACCTGTGTCTCTCCCTGCGACGGAGAGTCTCCCTGCCTCCTTCATTCCTTGGCTCCACCAGTTGTGCAGCATTTGACGCCGCAGCACCCGCCTTATTTCGGAAGCACACCCTCTCCTGGACCGGTGAGTCCCCACACTATCTGGCCCATCTTCTCTGGAACTCGGCCTCTCACTCCATCCTGAGAACTCAGCCTTGGTAAGCATGGCGGTGCCCACGTGAGTTTTCCAGCAGCACGATTCAAAATAGCCATGTGTCCATCAACAGATGAGTGGATAAGCAAAATATGGTCTAGCATAATGCGAGATTATTCAGCCCCAAAAAGAGATTGAAGCCGTTTCACGCCACGATGTGGGTAAGCCTCGAGAACGTCAGGCCGAGTGAACGAAGCCAGACGCTGAAGACCACGTGGTGTGTGACTCTGTCTATGAAATGTCCAGAATGGATACATTCACAGAAGCAGAGAGGAGAGTCACGGTGGCCGTGGGCTGGGGAGTGACAGCAGAGGGATGAGGGTGGCCACTAAAAGGTACACGGTTTCTTTCCCAGATGCTGAGAAAGTTCTAGCATGGTCTGTCCTGTTGGCCGCACCACTCTACAACACACACAAAAAAACCATTGAAGTGTACACTTTAAATCTATGGAATATGAACTGTATGTTAATAAAGCAGTTAGAAGACGTTTGAACATAAGCAGGCGGCCTCATGAGGACTTTGCCTGGGCACCCTGGCACCCTGCCTGGGCTCTACCTACCTCCAGTTCTTCATCCCTGAGCTCTTGAGCAGGGGTAGGCAAACTTTTTCTGCAAAGGACAGCACGGTAAGTATATTCGGCCTTGCTGGTCGCAGGTCTCTGCCAGGAGTTCTCTGCCTTGTGGAGCAAATGCAGGCATGGGCAGGGAGGAAATGACAGCAAAACCTGCTTCCTGGTCACGGAAACGTGAAGTCCAGGTCACACTCACTGTCACAAAATAGCTCTGGATTTTTGGATTGTGGTTCAATACACGTGACATAAAATGAACCTTCTTAGCCATCTGTAAGTGTGCAGTTCAGTGGTATCAGGTATATTCACACAGTCATGCAATCATCACCGCCATCCTTCTCCAGAAGTTTCTCATTTCCCAGACTGAAAGTCTGTTCCCATTAAACACCAACTCCCCATGACCCTTCCCCTAGCCCCTGACACCCACCATCCACTCTGTCTCTACAGATTTGACTGCTCTGGGGACTTCATGTAAGTGGAATCCTACAGCATTGGTCTTTTTGTGGACTGGCTTCTTACACTGATGGTGATGTCCTCGAGGTTCATCCTTATTTGTGGATTTGCACAGACCAGGGTGTTGATCCATTCCTCCATCAGTGGACACTGAGATGGCTTCCACCCTTTGGCTGTTGTCACTGATGCTGCTGTGGACGTGGGGTACAATATCTCTGTGAGACTGCTTTCAATTCTTTTGACAATAGATGGAGAAGTGGAGTTGCTGGGTCATATGGCAAACCTCCGTTTCACCTTTTGAGGGACCACCCCATGGTTTTCCACCGTGGCTGTGCATTGTACATTCCCTCCAGCACACGAGCTTCTAACGTCTCCACATCCCCACCAACACTTGGTACTTTCTGGGTGTGTTTTGTTTTGTTTTGTTTGTTTGCTTTGGAGACAGAGTCTCGCTCTGTCTTCCAGGTTGGAGTGCAACGGCACGATCTTGGCTCACTGCAACCTCTGCCTCCCGAGTTCCAGTGCTTCTCCCATCTTAGCTTCCTGAGTGGCTCGGATTACAGATGCGTGCCACCAATCCCTGCCAAATTTTTATTTTTTGTAGAGATGGAGTCTTACTATACTGCCCCAGCTGGCTAAGATTTTTGATAATAGATTTTTGATGACAGCTAATGCGTATAGATTTTAATTCTTTATCCACTTAAGAATTTAAAGAAAATTCCTCGCTTTGGGGCAGGACGAAAGCAGGCCAGGGCTGGATCGGGCCCGTGGGCCTCGGTCTGCTGACAGCTGCTCTAGAGGAGTGGTGTGTGCTCATGACACGTGGGCCAACCCCATCCTCCTGCAGCTCCTCAGACTCAGCTTGCCACAGGTTGAACTCAGCCTCCTTTCCTCCAAGGAAAGATCCCTTCCTCAGAACGCCAGGTCGGCAGTGTGGGCGCTCCCTTCCTCTCGCCTGTCCTCTACTGTCCCTCAGCCCAGCCGTTTGTCCAGCCATATCCCCATGTCGCCCTCAGACACTGTCCCCACCTCTGCCCTGGTCTCCTGGCTTCTCAGTTTGCTGCTCCTGTCTGAGCAGCGCCTGGAAGTAGGGGCCTTACCCAGCATCCAGCCCAGCTAGATCGTGCCCGGGCCCTCGAGGTTCAGGCCCAGCACCCTCACATGCCATCGCCCACTGCCTCCCGTCCAGCTCAGACACCACATCACCTGGAGGCCTTCCCTGACCTCAGCAGCCTCCTGGAGCCTCCTCTTCCCTGTGCTTCACACGGAGCTGCGGCTGCCTGGGTCAGCTATGTCCAACAGGCTTACCCAACCTGCTCCTTGGACATCTGAGGTGCTGCTCATGTGTGCTCATGAGCTGGGTGAATGTCCAGCAAAGCCCAGGTCCAGCAAAGAGGGGCAGGAGCAAGCCACACTGGGGTTGGTGATGGCCCCTGGGAAGCTTTCGGCCTGGTTGGTCAGAGCTCCTGGTCACCAAGGGTGATTTCAAAGTGAATGTGAGCCTGACTCCCACAGGATGAACCTAGAGGGTCTAAGAGCAGCTCTGTGGCTGGCCAGCTGGGAGCCACCACCCACAGTCCCGCTATCCCCCGGGGAGCCGGCTCCTGCTCCAGGGGTGAGTGAGGCTCACGTTAACTTTGACGTTACCCACGGGTTGTTTGGAACTGGGGTGCAGGAGCTGGAAGTGTGGGGCACCCTGGGGAGTCATGAAGCCTGACTGGCAGGCGGCTGTGTGGCAGGAGTTGGGGAGATGCGGCAGGACACGGGGGGACCTGGGAGCCAGCGTGGCCGTGGCCTGGGAGGTATCATCAGTAACTTCACGTTGTTTGGTAGCCACATTTTAAAAACACCTGAAGAGGGATGGGTGGAATGAGCTTCAACAACATACCCAAAATGTTAGCATTTTCAACATGTCATCTGTATAAAAATTACTTGAGAGCTGTTTCACGTTTTCATACCAAGGTTTTTGAAATCAGGCGTGTGTCTTTTGACATTCACGGCCAATGTGGACCGGCCACATCCCAATGCTCAGTGGCACCCATGGCTGGTGGCTGCCGTATTGGACAACACAGATCTGGACTGGGAGAGCCTCGTGCCCACTGCGATACCAGTTTTCTGGTCTCTGTATCTGATAGTGTGATATCTTTGGGACTTGCTGACTGTGAAGGGCCAGCCCTCCCAGGATAAGCTAAGTCCTAGACACAGTGAAAGAGGCCCTTTTCATAGGCAAACCGGCCACTGCAGAGCCCACCTCTGGTCCCCTCCTCTATCAGGGTCTTACACTGGAGGGCACTACCCCTGCCCTTGTCACCCCAAAGGCAGGTCCCAGACAAACAGCAGCCCCGAGGCCCCAGAGCTCTGAAATTATTCAACCTGCCCAATCCTAAACCCATGTGCCCTTCCTTGCCTATTCTACAGAAACCACAAGAAAGGGTCTTGCCCAGGTCTCCTGGTGGCTCCCCCACCTTCTGATGTACCCTGGGCACCCCCGCCTGTTGCATGGGATGCCACCGCTTTGAGAACTGTGAGTTAACAATTGTCTTTTCTATGGCAATTGACTCTATCTGTTGCCCTCGCCATACCTGAATAATAATGAAACCTACATTTTAGAACGACATGGCCTCACATGACAGACCAGGAAGCTGCAGCCCAGAGAGGAGAAGGCAGTGCTCAAGGCTGGCCGTGAGTGACAGGCAGAGACTTGGGAGCCCATCACGGAGTTCTCTCAGTTCAGCCGCCTTAACATCCATCCCCTACCCCACCGTGGAGGCTTGGGGCTGAGAAGGGGATTTCGTGGCTGCACTCCAGGGCTGGCCGAACCCAGGCAGGAGGCGGCACTCCCAGCGGCTGGAAGAGAAGAGGCTGCTTCTCTTCCAAGCTCGTGTCATTCCCCTGTGAAACTGACAGCTGTCCAGGTATGAGACCATGGAGAAAGCAGCCATGCACGTAAGACAGGACTCATTCTCCACCACATTTCCTAACCACAGGACAATAAAGCCGGAAAGAAAACCCCTAAGTCCCAGCTCCAACATGGCGAACGCGTGAAGAAAAGAACAGCCTTCTGAATAACTCTTCGTTAAAGAACAATGAAAACAGCAAAGACAGGCCTTTCAAAAGTCAACAGTCAATGCAACTTCATAACCTCAAATTCCTTAAAAACAAGAAACACCAAACACAGTGAACAAAGCATTCAACTCTAGATAAAAGAAAACCCAAAATAAGTGTAAAAGAAGTAATAAGGGCTAACTAATGATGATGAGGAGGGAAATTAACAAGTCGGAAAAGTGAGCTGTTAACTGAGTCGACAGAATGGAAAACTGATTTTTTAAAAAGGCCAACAAAATAGGTAAATCTAAATAAGAAAGAAGACACGTTTTTAAAATAACAGAAAAGTGAAGACGACTTAAGTACAAATATGGAAAAGATTAAAAACTAAGGATGTTCGTTTATGACCACGATGGAATAACAGGAACTGAATGTACTCCCCTCCCCCCGCCCCAGAAAAAAACAACAAAATGGATCAAATTTAGGAAGCAGCAGTTTTCAAGACACTGGACATATGGCAGCAGAGGACAGTAGTCCTCAAGAGACGGCAAACAGGTGAAGGAGGCCCTACAGCTTCCCAGCTGCTCCCCCGAGAGAGTTTCCCAGTCCAGAAGGAGGTACCCGGGCAGAGCCCAGTGGAGTGCCTGGAGGAGGAGACAGAGCTCAGAGCCGAGGAGGCGCAGGCACCTGGGTTCTCAGGACAGAGCAGTGGATTGGAGAGAGCTGCACGGAGGGAGAACCCCAGAGAGCAGCAGAAAGTTCCTCCAAGGATTCAGCAGAGAACTGATCAGGGATACATGTGAAGAGCCTGAAGCTGCGGAAGGAATTGTCCTGAAGGATGAGAGAGCAGCTCCCAGTTCTCACTCAGGACGGGAGGAGGGCTATCCCAACCAGCCAAAAGGGGAAACTCATAGTTCACGAGGCCATGGACAGAGTACACAGCAGGCTCTCACCTCCCTAGTGGGGATCGTTTGCTCTAGACTGGACACCGTTCCAACCCCGCCTCACCCAGGTGTTTCTGAGTAACTCAACTGTGGCCCAGGCAAAACTGAAAAACAGAAATACAAAAATACCTAGCACCTAAAAAGAGAAAGATTACAATGTATGAATGTATGATATTTAATAACAAATGGCACGTGTGCATAAAGCAGATAAACATGCCATCTAATAAGGATATAGATAAGAAGTAAATATCCAGAGCTGACAAAGGCATTAAAACAGGTGTTATGACTGTATTTCCTATGTTGAAAGCCAAGTAGAGACATGGAAGATACATACATACATATATATATATGTATATAAAATATACATATATATCATATAAATTATATAATTTATATATGATATATATTTATTATATATTCTTACATTATTTTATATAATATATAATGATATATATAATATATATATTTATTATATATATTCTGTGGCTGTACTTCAAGGGCTGTCCAGGCCCTGGCAGGAGGCAGCATCGCCAGCCTGCTGGAACAGGAGAGTCTGCCCCTCTGTCAATCTCATGTCATTCTCCCATGCAACCAGAAGCTGTCCAGATATGAGACCATGGAAAAAGTGGCTATACAGTCAGGACAGGACAGTTTCATTTGGGACTATTTATTTATTTAGAGATGATAACTACAATGTCTGCAATGAAGAATGCACTGAGCTAGAAAAACAAGGATATTATGAAGGAAAAGGTTAATGAACTTAAAGACATTGCAGTAGATGATATTCACAATTAAGCATAGAAAGAAAAGAAAATTGCTTAAAAGTGAAGAGGGCATCAGTGAGCTATGGAAAAATTCAAGTGCTCTAATATACTTGCAGTCAAAGTCCCTGAATCAAAAGACAAAAGAGATGGAAAAAGTATTTGGAGAAAAAAATGACAGAAAAATTTCCAAAGTTGATGAAGATTATAACACACAGATCCACAAAGCTCAACAAACTTTGAGAAGGAGGAACTTGAAGAAAATGACAGCATCATGACACATCTTAATCAAATTGCTTAAAACCAGTAGTAAAGAAAAATAAAATAAAACCTCAAAAGCAACCAGAGGAAAATGAACATATGTACAAAAGAACAACTCATGTACAGAGGAATAGAAATAAGAATGATACAATATTCGTACACCTGTGTTCATAGCGGCACTATTTACAGTAGCCAAAAGGTGAAAGCAACCAACTACCCACTGATGATGAATGAATGAACAAAATGTGGTCCATCCATGCAGTGGAATATTCTTCAGTCTTAAAATAGCAAGGGAATTCTGACACATGTCACAATACAGATGAATCTTGAGGACGTTATGCTGAGTAAAATAAACCAGACACAAATATTGTATGATTCCACTTACATGAGGTAGAGGCATTAAATCCATAAAGACAGGAAGTAGAATGGTGGTTGCCAGGGGGTAGGAGTTCATGATTAATGGGATAGAGATTCAGTTGGGAAAGATGAAAAAGTTCTGGAGATGGTTGGTGGTAATGGCTGCTCAACAATCTGAATGTACTTAATACCATTGAGTTATGCACTTAAAAGTGATTAAGATAGTAAGTTTGTATGTCATGTATATTTTACCACAATAAAAAATTATAAAAAGATACAAAAATAGAAATGGATGACACAGATTTCTTACTGGAAACAATGCAAGGAGAAGACAGGGAAGCAATGTCTTTAAAAACTGAAAAAAATACTGTCAACCTAGAATTCTATACCCAGTCAAAATATCTTTCAAAAGTACAGATGAAAAATAGTTTGTTCAGACATTCAAAACCTGAAAGAATTCATTACCAGCAGTCCTTCACTACAAAAATATTAAAGGAAGTCTTTCAGGAATAAGGAAAATTATATGAGATAGAATTACAGAATTGCACGAAGGAATGAAGAGCACCTGAAATGGTAACTCTATGAGTAAATATATGTAAATTTTTGCTACTATTTAAATATTTTTATAAAATAAATGACTACTTAAAGAAAAACAGTAACTGATAGGAAGTTGACACCATATGTAAAAATAGATTGTATGGCAATACCACAAAGGCTAGGAGGGAAGAAGTGGAGGTATACTATTATAAAGTTCTTATACGATATGTTAAGTTGTATCATTTCACTTTAAGTTGAAGATGTAAGCTAGATATCCTAGAGGAAGCACTAATTTTTTAAAAAGAATTACAGTAAATAAGTTAATTAAAAATTAATGAAATCATTAACAAATTATTCAATTCCCATCACACACACACACACACACACACACACACACAGAAAAAGAGAGGAAATGGAACAAAGACAGAACAAATGGAAATGACAGGTTTATATAGTCAAGCCTAACCACAACAATAAACACATTAAATGTAAATGATCTAAATACCCAATTAAAATCTCATAGGTTGGATAACAAAATAATACCTAACTCTCTGCTGCCTTCAAGAAACACATTTCAAATACAAATATATAAATATGTTTAACATAAGATGGTGCTATGGTATGCAGCTTCTAAGGAAGCCCCACGTATCTTAGTATTCACACCCGTGTCTGGGACTAAGGGGAAGCAAATAAGGTACTTGCCTCAGTCATGAAGTTCAAAGAAGGACCAGAAAATTCAGTAATCCAGACAAATAATATTTTAATGCAATGTGTTTTAAAATGCAAATTAACTCAAAAAAATGTGAAGACCAAATTATTGGAATTTTAAATTAAGACAGGATGAGTAACAGTACCATACTATGCTGAGTCTCTATTGGAGCCTGAAGCAAAAGGGAAAAGTCAGCCTTTGAGAAGCCTGGATTTGGAGACATCAAGCTAAATGGTGCTTAGCTTCCTGGCCCACAGGAATCTGTGAGGTAAGTATCTGTTGTTTTAAGCCACTAAGTCTGGGGTGTTTGTTAGACAGCAGTAGATAGTATGAAGTTCAGGATTCTGTGTCAGAGCTGATCAAAATAAAGGAGGAGTGGTCATTTTAATAGATTTCAGGATAAACAATATTACCAGGCATTAAGAAGGTCACTCCATAACAATTAAGGGGTCAATCATGAGAGCATCACAATCTCAAATGTTAATGAACAGAGCAAAAGCTGATAGACCTGCAAGGAGAAATAGATTAACCCATAATTATAGTCAGAGTCTTCAACACTCTCTTCTAGATACTTGTACTTGATAGAATAAATAGACAGAACATCAGAAAAAATATAGAAAAGGTAAATAACACTATCAACTTTGTTAACCTAATTGACATTAATAGAAAATCCCACCTGTTAACAGCAAAATACACAATTTTTTTAAGTGCACGTGAAATATTTACTAACATAAACTGACTTATGGGCCATAAAACAAGTCTTGAAAAATGTAAAAGAGAATTCAAGTCATACAAAATATATTATCTGACCATAATGAAGTTAAATTTGACTAATAACAGAGATATATGAAAAATGCCCAATATTTGGAAATAAATAAAATAGATCTAAATAACCCATGGTTTAACAAATAAAAGAGAAATTGGAAACTATTTTAAACCAAGTAAAAATGAAAACACAGCATTTCAAAATGTATGCAATTCAGTACTTAGAAGAAGATTTAGGCAGCTAAACATATATTCTATATTAGAATAGAATAAAGGCTTGAAATCAACAACCACAGCTTCCTTTGAAACTAGAAAAACAAATCCAATGTAAGTGCAAAAATAAGAATCAGAGTAGAATCAGTGAAACTAAAAACAGAAAACAATAGATCTATTAGTGAAACAAAACACCAGTTCATTGAGAGGTCAATAAAATCAATAAAAGCCAGACTGGTCGGGAGGAAAAGGAAAAAGATGTTATTTGCCGATATCATGAATGAGATGTCATCATTACAGATCCTACAGATATTAAAAGTATTATAAAAGAATATTAGGAACAACTTTACATCAATAAATTTATCAACTTAGATGAAATAGACAAAATCTTTGTAAGACACAAGCTAATAACACTTAAGAAGAATTAGATAACCAGAATAGCACCATATTTATTCAGTAAATTAAACATGTAGGTAACATCCAGAAAACTCCAGGCCTATATGACATCACTAGTGAATTCGATCAAATATTTAAGGAAGAAATAAAACCAAATCTACATAAATAAATCCATAAAAATTGAAAAAGATGGAATACTTTTAAATTCGTTCTATAAGACCAGCATGACCCTGATACCAAAGCCAGACAGTCAAAACGCAAGGAGAAACTACAGGCTGATATTCCTCATGAACATAGATGCAAGAATTCTAAAGAAAAGTTTACCTAATCAAACCCAACCATATACAAGTGCTATTCAAGGAATGCAAGGTTGGTTTAACATTCAAAAAAATCAACTCAGTGTATTGACCATATTACATTTAAAAAGAAAAATCATATTATAATATCAATAGACATAGAAAAAGCATGACAAAATCCAATGGCCATTCCTGATTTTTTAAATCTCAGCAAACTAGGAATAGAAGGACATTTTCTCAGCCTGTGAAGGACATCAAAGTTACTGGTACAAGACTGGTTGCTTTCGCCCTAAAACCATAGGCAAGACAAAGGCATCCTCATAATTTGTATTTAACAATGTCCTAGAGGTTTTAGTCAGTAGAACAAAGCAAGAAAAAGGAACAAAAGGTTTCCAATTTGGAAAGAGTAAAACTATCTTCATTCACAGAAAATGATCAGCTGTGAAGAAAACTTGACCAAATCTGCAAAAACACTACACTAATTAAAGTGAGTTTAGCAAGGTTGCAGCATACAAGATCAATCTAGACAATCAATTGTATTTGCATATAATAGCAAAGAACAATTGGAAATTGAACTAAAAATACCATTTGCAAAAACAAAGTATTAAGTATTCAGCTATAAATATGGCAAAATATGTGCAAACCTGTACACAAAAAACTCAAAAAACTCGAAAACATTGCTGAGAGACGTTAAAGAAGGCTTCACTAAATGGAGAGATATGTCGTGTTCGTGGATTGGAAAATTCAGTATTAAGATGTCAATTTTCCTCAAATTAATCTATGAATTCAACACAATTCCAATCAAAATACAGAAGCCTTCTTTGTAGAAATTGGAAAACTGATTTTAAGATCTGTAATTCTTAATTCCTCATACAAATTTATTTTCATTCTTCAATTGACATTTTACTTGTGAAAATCTGAGAGGTATCAGGTTGGCATGGAGCATATCATGATTTTTCACATTAAAAGTGGTGGAAATATTTTTGTTTATTGTTTTTTCTTTCACAGAAGGGCAGTCATGAATGTATGTATATCTGTATATAATACATATACATATATAATACACATAATACATACATATAATATGTTCAGAGACAGAATCTCACTGTGTTGCCCAGGCTGGAGTGCAGTGGTATGATTATAGCTCTCTGTGGCCTCAAACTCCTGGCCTCAAGCTATCCTCCTGCCTCGGCCTCCCAAAGCACTGTCATTACAGGCATGTGAGCCACTGCACCCTGCCTAAATGGACAGTTGTAAGCATGGAATATGTGTATACAGGAGTCTGCCTCCAAACTCTCTACCCTCTGTCTTTGGTCTAACTTTGCTCTTGTGCCAATCCCATGGGATTTTCATATCAGGCTTCATCATATGTCTTAATATCAGACAGAGCAAATTCCTCTCTTTTTGTTCTTTTCAAAGTTGACACATAACAGACGTATGCCAGACGTCACTGTGGAAATGCTATACTCAACTGAGGATCTTGGTAGGTTTATTCAGAGTACACAGGCAGACACTTCATATGGGGATGGCTTAATATTGCAAAGATGTCACACTTCCCTACATGAATTAAGGATCCAGTGCAACCCCAATCCGCATCTTAGCTGGGGTGTGGGGCATGCTCCATGACCTTACTCTGACACCAAGATTGAAGTGTGGAAGTCTGTGAGTAGATCAGTCAGGTCTGAGCCTTTGCAAAATGAGTGTTTCTGTGGCAAATATTCCTAATATTATCTGAGGCTTGGCATGCCTAAGAGTATCTTCATCTCACCGATGCATTTAAACAATAATCATGCCCGTAAAATCCTGTATACAAAGTTATCTCCCATGCCTTTGAAATTTTATTCCTTTGTCTTCTGACATCCAGATCATTCTTGAGACAAATGATGTGATTCTTTCTTGCTCTTTCAGGCAATTCTGCTGATTTTCTATGGGATGATTTAGGACTTTGATATTTTAAAATTTCACTGTAATGCATGTGGGTTCTTTCTTATCTGTCCTCGTTGGCCTGTTGAGAGCCCTTGCGTCTGTTTTTTAATTCTGGGATATTTATTTTCATTATTTCTTTGAATACCTCCCCCCTCTTTTCCTCTGCCTTCTGGGACTCCTCGTAGCCAATCCACTAATTTCTCCTTTTCTCCCCACGTCTTGGCTTCCCTTTTAATGTTTTTATCTCACTATTGCTCCTGAACCTTCTAGAACAATTCTGCCACCTGATATGTCATCTCACTCATTTCTTAGCAGCACGCATGCTATTACTTGCCTCATTCACTGCTGAACTGGTATATTCTTCATACCAAGTATTTTCCCCAGCTCCTTTTATCTGCCTTCTCATCCTGTTTCATAGTGTACCAGCACCGTCCCTTACATTTTTGAGGGTTTTTTTTCAAGGCTGGAGTGCAGTGGCACAATTCAGGGCTCAGCCAGCCTCAACCTGCTGGACTCAAGCAATCCTCCCGCCTCAGCCTCCCAAGTAGCTGGGACAACAGGCACAAACCACCAGGACCGGCCAATGTTTGTACATTTGGAACAGGTGGAATCTTGCCATGTTACCCAGGCTGGTCTTGAACTCCTTGGCTCAAGTGATGCACTCACCTCAGCCTCCCAAAATGCTGGGAGTACAGGCATGAATCGTTGCACCCGGCCATGTTTTTAAGTTTCTACCAGGATTGCTTCAGCCTCACAGTCCGTATTTTCAGCAGTTTTTCTTTGTATGCAATACAGTTATCAGATTGCTGCCTCTCCGTTCTCGCATGTGTGCCCACGAGTTCAAGCTCCTTCTGAGGTGACAGTGACCCCGCCTGGCAGTGCGTCGGGGGAGGACCCAGAGTCTGGCCCCGGCTGGGCCATCCCAGGCCATGGAACATTCCTCTTCCCTTCCCTTCCCCTTTCCTTCAGTACTTAAAACATATTTATCCCTCCCCTCCCCTCCCAACTAATACACATTGAAGGAAGGATGGGATTCCTCAATCGGTGTTAAAACCAGTGAGCAAAAGTCTAAGACGCAACAGGAAGTTACGTAGCATCAAGTTCCTCCCCACAAAATAGAAATTACAAAGCACAGAACATCAAGTTGACATTGTAGAAACCTGCTAGCTACAACTTTAACGGTGCTCCAAGCTCACGTTGCCCTCTCTGGGCCGTGATGGAGCAGTTAGGACCGTATGGGTCCTTCACTGCACACAGCCAGCAACCAGGATGCAGTAATACAGCGTGTGAAGCAAGTTCTCCAACGCTGGGTGACGCCAAGTGGGTAATCTCTGAAGGACGTGAAACCAGCCGGGGGAACCCGGTGATCTTCCGGGTGACCGAGAGTCTCCAGGCTGAGCCCTGGGTCTCACTGAGGTGAAGAGACAGAGGTCAGAGCTCAGGGAAGATGAGGCAACTAGAATTTTCAGGGCAGATCTTTGAAGAGGGGGTGGGGGAAAAAGAAAGAGGAAAAGAGAGACAAAGGCAGAAATATACAGAGAGGGAGAGAGAGAAAGTGGCGGGGGGAAGAGAGGGAGGAAGAGATAGGGAGAAACGGGGGTACAGAGAGGGAGAGAAATAGGGAGAGATAGAGAAAGGGAAGAAGAGAGAGAAAGAGAAAGACAGAGAGACAGAGATATATAGAGAAACAGAGAACTCCAGGGATCTGCAGAGACCCTCAGGTCTATGGCTGAATATGGATTCATGCATGAAGAGAAACCATCTGAGGCTGGAGAAGGAAGCCCCGTAGCTCAGCTCACACAGGTCTGGAGACAGCGTGTGTTCCCACCAAAGTGTGTAATACTTAGGATGTCACGAAGGGTCCTCAGGAGAGCCTCTCTCGAGTGCTGATTCTGAACCAACCCTGGACTCAAGGCAGCTCTGGATTTACCCTACGAAGCTTAGAAGCAAAGCTCCGAAGATCACGTGGGTATCAGGAATTCATGATGCCAGAACAAAATCCAACACCCGTTAAAGGAATACAACCAAATCTGGCACCTGACCATGTGATGTTCGCAAGAAAAATCTGGCCGGGCATTCAGAGGAACAGGAAAATGTGACCCAGAACCAGGAGAAAAACCAGGGGGCGGAGGCAGGTGCAGAAAGTCCAGGGGGCTGCTGTGGACGGACAAGGACCGGAACAGCTGTTTTAGAGGGGCCCCGCATGTAAGAAGGTCGGTTAATAGGAAGCGGGTGGCAAAGCGATGGTGGCAGGGTCCTCGCAGTTGGAGAATAGGCAGAGATATGGGAGTCTTTTGTGCTACTCGCAAAACCTTTCTGTACGTCAGAAATGATATCGGAACAAAAAGCTAACAAATGAAGGAGAGGTGAGGTGACCTGGACGGAGCCCGGGACCTACAGAATTTTGTCGATTCCTCTTACCGTTGCTGCTAGCCAGGCACCTTGTGTGAAATTTGCCATTAACTCCTTGGAAAAAAAAATCGTTTTGGATCGAGGCCACTGCCTGTGTGGCCACCTTCAGCCCTGAGACCAGAGCAGAAGGGTAAAGGAGCAACTGCTTGGAGCCGGCGGGCGGACCTGCACCTGTTTCCATCCGTCCCCCTTCCCCTCTCTGCCCTGCTGTGCTCCCCGCTGTCCAGGCCATTGCTTCTGATTGCGCGGTGAAGGGGCCAGCGATGACTCCCTCAAGGTAACCCGGGAAAAGACAAGCCTGCCTCCACCTGCTGCTCTTGTCACTATCATCTCTAGCTGTCTCCCAACACCAGGCTGCAGCTCCCAACACCACACACACGTGTGCACACATGTGTGCACACACACACACGCATGCATGCACAGACATGAGAGCACACCACTCACGCATACACGTGTACCCACACATGCACACACTGGTGCACACACATGCACAACACATACAACATATACACACGTGCACGTGCACACCAGCTCAGCCACAGCCTGCAGTGTTCTTAGAGATTTACCACGTTGTTGATTTTTCCTCAAGGCTGTTTCTTTCTCCCTCTAGATTCTGAAGCTTCTCAGGCACTGATTTTGGGGACAGAAGCCTGGGCAAGGTACACATTCTGGCAGCCAGTGCCAGCTTTAAGATGGTCACACTGCCTACTGTGTGGACAGATTGGATGGGGTGGGGGTGGGATCTGTGAGTCCAGCAAGGGGGCTATTGTGGGCAGAGAAGCAACAGGTGCCAGCGGCCTGCATGGGCTCCAGGAGAGAGGTGCAGACCTGAGGGCCAATCTGGACACTGGGCTCAGTGAAAGAAGCCGGTCACAAAAGGACAAATCCTGTGTAATTCCACGGATAGAAGGTCCCTAGAGTGGTCGAATCCGTAGAGACAGAAAGTGAATGGCGGGTGCCAGGGCCTGGGGGACCGGATGGGGAGTGAGTGTTTAATGGCAACAGAGTTTCAGTTTGGAAAGACGAGAGAGTTCTGGAGATGAAGGGTGGTGACAGCTGCATGACAGCATGAATGTGCTTAATGCCACTGAACCGTAGTTGAAAATGGTTAAGTTTTGTGTTATGTCAACTGTACCGCACTGTTTCTAAAGAGAAGGGTCCTGGAGAAAGCGTCAGTACTGCTCGTGGGAGTGGGGTGGGGAGTCAGCCCCAGTGGCTGCTGGGCTCTTGTCTGAGATGAGAAGGGAGGCTGGCCCTGGGGGGTAGGGCTGCAGGAACCCGGGGTTCCTGGGTGGATCTGTGGAGTCTGGGGTACCTGGGAATTATCCCCATAGGAATGGAAAGCCACCATTGAAATTCCAGTGCAGGGCTTGAAATAAAAAGTTAACAAATGAAAGAGAGGTGGGGTGAGCCCTAGAGCACAGAGCCGCAGGACCCATAGAATTTTGTTGATTCCTCTCACCCTTGCTGAGGAGCTCACAGGAAGGGCTGGGCTGGAGGGTCCCCTGCAGTCTGTGGCAGCTCAGCCCCTGGGCACTGAGGGACCGTATAAGAAGCGGGAGAGAAAAGAGAAAAGGCAGGAGGAGCCCAGTTTCCTCCACTAGGGGAGTGGGCAGAGTTGGGGAGAGGCTGAGAAAGAGCAACACAGTCAGCAAACGGAAACTGGAGGAAGACATGAGGACCCCCTCGCGTTCCTGCCTGGAGGGGTGGAACGAGGACAGCGGGGGCCTGCTAGACCCAGGAGCATAGAATTCACTGGTGACTCCTGAGAGTCAGAGGACTCTCAGGAATGACACAGAATCCAGGATGCCACTTCCTCCATCCTGGCAACAGGGCAGGCAGCCGGCTGGGGCCCAGACTCTCAGGAGGATGCAGACGCTGCTGCTGCCTGGGCCTATTGCAGTGCACAGCCCAGCAGCAAGGGCCCTGGTGCCTTGAGCAAACTTCCAGGCTTATAAAGAGGGTGTCCACCACATCCCTCACCACCCAAAGCCGGCACAGGCCACGTGGGTCTCACCCTACCGTAACCAGGCAGCTCCGCAAGTCCTGGAAGACACACGTCCCACTCAGCTAGGGCAACACCGTGCCAATCCCGCCCACGGGCTTCCACCTGCACCTCCTGTTTCTTACGCAGCTTTATTGAAATATAATTCACATGCTATAAAATGCACTCTTTTGACTATACGTTCAGGGGCTTTTAGGGTATTCACAGAGACTTGCCACCCTCACCACTGTCTGACCGTAGAATACCCACAGCACCCCCAAACAGCTCCCTACTCACTAACAGGCGCTCCCCTCGCCCCAGCCTCTGGCGAACACTGACCGCTGCCCGTCTCCAGGAGGTGCACGTTCTGCACGTTTCATACACGTGGAGTCCTTCGATTCCCCACCCACAATTTTTAATCCTACTTAACTTCCAAATAAAGACAAAGTGAAATCCCTCTTCCACCTAACAAGATGCGGCCAAGCCTGAACGTGAGAAAAATGTGCTCCCCTCTCCCCTAGAGAAAAGGAGGGCCCTGATCCTGATCCGTCTCTCAGTGTGTTCCTTCTCCTTCCAGCTGAATCCCATTTCCCCTTGGATATCCTAATTTTGTTTTTTGTTTTTTGTTTTTTGGGACAGAGTCTGTCTATGTTGCCCAGGCTGGAGTGCAGTGGCACAAACTCGGCTCGTTGCAACCTCCACCTCCTGGGTTCAAGCGATTCTCCTGCCTCAGCATCCCATGTAGCTGGGATTACAGGCATGTCCCACCATGCTTGGCTAATGTTTGTATTTTTAGTAAAGACTGGGTGTCGCCATGTTGGCCAGGCTGGTCTCGAACTCCTGACCTCAGGTGATCCACCTTTCCGACCTCCGGAAGTGCTAGGATTACAGGCATGAGCCACCGCTCCCGGCCTGATATCCTAAAATTTAAACACTGAGATATTTAAAGTAATTAAATGTCAATACTATGGAATGTACACTTCATACAGTGGTACCACATGAAGTGATAGGGAATGGAAGAGGAGAAGAAACTGGTTAATGTGGTCCTACCCAGCACACTCGGATCAAAATAAGAAATAAATCCCTACAACTACTGTCAGCTTCGTTTCTGCGGCGGCTGTGCAGCGGGAACTAGCGTTTCTGCCACCGTCTCCCGCGTAGCCTTTGCCTCTACAAGCACTCAGCCGATGTGGCTGTTTGCCTGGTGGGATGACCTAAGCCTTCATTCCTGGAGAGCCTGGGCCATGAGTGGCCCTGCTTGGATCGGGGGCGATGGTTTTCCATGATTTTAATCACAGGCCATGGGAACCTGAAGACGCGCTGCAGGGGACCCTGCGCATTCCAGACGTGCTCCTCCTCACCTTCCTGTGCAACCATGGCCAGCCAGCTCCGCACGATAAGATCAGCTCCCTGGCCCGGGGTAACTGCCTTCTTTACCTGAGTTGATTTTCCAGAGTGAGGATCCAAAATGGCCTGGTACAATCTCACCTTCCAGGCTAGTGGAGCCACGGTGGTGCCTCTGCAGGAAACCCTCCTCCCTCGAGCACTTGGACTTCTACACCAGGAGGACCTGGAGTTGTGGGGACGGGAGCAAACGTGTCACCAGTAGAATTTTAAGAGGGTGAAAGAGAAACCATCGCCACTTCCCCTTCTTGACTCCCAGAACTGTGAGGTCTGGGCTGCAGGAGAAGCTGCTCCAGAGCCTGGACCACCTCCTGGAGGACACGGCCGGCTCTGTAAAGCATCCCCACTCGGCGGGTGTCACATGAGTCTCCCGAAGGCCATTCCACGGTCCTGTTCACCAGCTACTTCGGGGGGAGGGGGATCACAGAAGACCTCCAAGGTCACGAGCATGGGGCCTTTGCCCTACTCCACTAACTGTGGCGAGTTCCTTAAGCAGAAGGGTGAGAATGCTGAATGAGGCACTCCAGAGTCCACAGGTGGTTTCGGCAAAAGCACTGTGGGCAAGGAGAGCCAGTCCAGCCCCCTATAGAGCAAGCCTCTATCCCGAGGAGAATGCAGTGTCCCTGCAGGGCAAGCCTCTGTCCCAACGAAAGCGCGGTGGCGCCCGTTCCATGCCGGCGGCTGTGTCATATCATCCACTCTGCCTGGAAGCTGGCAGATACCCCGCGATACTGAGGCCAACGCCTGTCTCTGTCTCTGCTTTTGCAGGCGGGCACTTAGTGAATGGGTCTTAGTGAGTTGAGCCCCTGGGCCAAGCCCATGCGTGACCTCCATCCCTGCTGCCACAGTCCCTGTCCTGCTGGCAATGATGGGGTGGCTGGGGAAGGAGCCTGACTGCGGCTGAAGAAAGGGCCCTCTTGTCTACCTGGTCGCTGAGGTTCTCCTCGGCTGGTTGCTCTTTGTCAGACGTCACGTGGGCTCCAAGGACCTTCACGCTCTGCCCTTCAGAGAGCTCTAACCACACACCACTTCCCACACCTCCTGGTACCATTTTCCCAAATGTGTTCCTTCCAAGTCCCTGACCATCTATCTGGCCAAGCTAGGAGCAAAACTGATCACAAGTGGGTGGAACCGGTAGCTCTGACCTCTCCTTCCAGGCAAAGGGAAAACAGCCAGAGGCCCTGTTCGGAGTTCTGCCTGCTGGAAGCACTTCCCTTCACCATCGGTGCTTAGCGGGGCTGAGCTCTGTGGCCATTCGTGTGTGTCCCGCAGAAGCATCTGTAAGCTGGGACCGGACTTGTTCTTCCGCAATGATCAAGCTGCAGGGAGCTTCTCACGAAGCCACAGGTGCTGGCTGGGAGAAGGATCGCAGAATGGCAGGAGTCGGGACCATGGTTGCTGGAGCCACTTTTTCATGTAACTTGCTTGCACCTTCAGGGCCTGCCTGAGCCCGGGGTTGTATATGCTGCTTCCACTTGACAGAACACAGCACACAGCTGTGCACGCCCAACTCCTTGTTCGCTGGGTCCAGCAACATCCCACTCGTGATGTACAGTTCCGGCCACATGGTGACTTGGTGGCCTGCAGTTATGTGTCCAGTCTCTATGGAGGCCTGTACGCAATCCACAGAGTTGTCCACAGAGGATAGCAGAGCTTGACTCCAAAATCCTAAGGGCCCTGGGCTGGGCTTCACCTGCAGGAGCCTGCCACGGCCCCCACACAGCATCCTTATCTGCCACAGACACCTCCAATGCTGTGGCATCTGCTGGTCGCGTGGCTCCAGTGGCTCAGCAGCTTTCATTTCCACTTGCGGCAGAGCCTTCTCTTGTTCTGTGACTCACAGAAAGCAGACAGCATTTTAGGCCATTCCTACATGGGTCAGGATATCACAACTGAGCTGCCTCCAAGGTCCAAAGACACCCATGAGGCACTGTGCTTCCTCTTAGGTAGAAGGAAGGATGAGAGGTAGATCGTAGCATGCCCCAGACCACTGGACCCCCAGCAGTTTCATCAAAGGGTCAGGCCCCTGATTTTTGTGGGATTCATTCCCCACCTCCCAGCACACACCATGTTATCAAGTTGTCCTTGAGTCAATGCCAGTTCTGCTCACCACATTTGCTCACAAGTTCTGCACCAAGATCAGTTGCCATCATCAGTGTGATGGGCCAGCCGATGGCTGTGGAAGGGAAAGCTGGTCAAGGTCGCTGTGGGCTGGATTATGACATAGAGCTGATATACTCCATCCCAGAACAGGACAGTGCATGTGTATTGCTGCCCTTGCCAGCTGAAAGCAACCAGTTTTGGTGGCCTTTACTCAGAGGTATCAAGGAATCAAAAGCATTCACTGGATCATGGCTGATAAACTGGACTTCATTAACATAAAGGGCTCTGCTTTGCAAAAGACACTGTTAAAAGAATGAAAGGACAAGCCACAGACTGGGAGAAAATCTTTGCAAAACACATATCTAATAAAGGACTTGCCTCCAAAGTAGTCAAAGAACTCTTAAACTCAACAACAAAAACAAACAACTGAATGTAAAAATAGGAAAAGTTATGAACAGACGCCTCACCAAAGAAGGTACACAGATGGCAAATAAGCTCATGGAAAGAGGTTTCATATCACATGCTATTAGAGTATTGCAAATTAAAACAACAATGAGATGCCTATAAGAATGGCCAAAATCCAAAACACTGACATCATCAAATGGTGGCCAGAGCATGGAGCAACAGGAACTCTGTCATAGCTGGTGGAAATGCAACAGGAGACGGCCATTTTGGAAGACAGTTTGATGGCTTCTTACAAAGCCAAATGTAGTCTTACCATACAATCCAGCAATCCAGGAAGCACAGTGCCTCATGGGTGTCTTTGGATCTTGGAGGCAGCTCAGATGTGATATCCTGACCCACGTAGGAATGGCCTAATTAATGGTGGTTTCTTACAAAGGCAAACGTAGTCTTACCATACAATCCAGCAATCCAGGAAGCACGGTGCCTCATGGGTGTCTTTGGATCTTGGAGGCAGCTCAGATGTGATATCCTGACCCACGTAGGAATGACCTAATTAATGGTGGTTTCTTACAAAGGCAAACATAGTCTTACCATACAATCCAGCCTTAGGTGTTTACCCAAATAAGCTAAAAACGTGCGTCCACCCAAGAACCTTCACATTAATGTTTGCACAGCTTTATTTATAATTGTCAAAACTTGGAAGCAACCAGGAAGTTCTTCAATAGGTGAATGGATAATCAAATTCTCATATATGCAAGCAGTGGAATATTATTCAGTGATAAAGAGAAATGAACTATCATGCCGTGAAAAGATATGGAGGAACCGTAAGTGTATGCTGCTAAGTGAGAGTGGCCTATCTGAAGGAGTCTCCCTGCCTTTTCGGATTGTATAACTTCCCACTATGTGACATTTTGGAAAAGGCAGACAGTGAAAAGATCAGTGGTTTCCTGGAGTTAGTGGGGAGGGAGGGAAGAATAAATGGAGCTCAGATGGATTTTAGGGCAGTGAAATAATCCTGCGTGACGCTGTAACAGTGGACACATGCCTTTATGCATTTGCCCAAACCCATAGAATGTACAACACCAGGAGGGAACCCTCATGTAACCTGATCAATGACTGGATCAATATTGGCTCATCAATTGTAAGAGTAAACACTAATTCAAGATATTGATGATGGGCAAACTGTGTGTAGGGAGAGGTGCTTTAAGAGAGCTCTCAAATCTGCTCAATTTCTCTGTAAACCTCAAACTGCTCTAAAAAAATAAAATCTATTTTAAAAATCAAAGCTTCCGCCATATCAGTGATTGTGCACCAGGTGTCTGGGGCTGCTTCGATTCCCCCGGCGATCAGCAGTCACATCTGAAACAGCAGCTGCAGCTGGAGTCCTGGTTAAGTTCACCAGAATTCACTGTCCTTCTTTCTCCAGGACCCCCCTGTCTTCTGCACAAACCACTTAGACAAGTGGAATGGGGCTGTGGTGGGGGTCGCCACCCAGCATCTTCCAAGTCCTCAGTGACAGCGCTGACCTCTGCGGTCCCTCCAGGGCTGTGGATTGCTTCTGACTGACCATTTTCCCACCCCAGTGGCTTCCACTTGGCCTTTCCCACCACAGTAGCCCCCACCCCCCAGGTCAGGGGACAAACGTGGGGACTCTGTTGGCTGCCACATATCTGTTTACTGACCCTTCACAGGCTGGGGAAGTGACCTCTGCACCCACCAAGAGTTGGACCTGAGCTAGAACTCCCTGGGCAACCTGGCCTCCACATGCCCCTCCTCTGACTATTAGATCTAAGGGATGTTTGTGTCCTCAGGAGTGGGTGGCAGGTTCGAGCCAGTGTCCAGTTATCCCTCTGAGTCTGATGATCCCCCTTTCCAAACTGGCCACCCCAGCAAATGGCTGTGGCCTGGGGGGAGACTGAGGGAAACAGGAACAATGTAAGTTTGCAGGAGTCCTCCCCTAGGAAGGACCCAGTCCTCCTCGACTCAGGCACTGGATGAGGGAGGCCACCCATTGCTCCAGTTCCTGTGGCACCATGAGCCACTGGCCAAGGCAACCGGGCTCCGTGGGCCGGCCTGTTCCGATCGCTGCCAGTGCCAGATGCGACCTCAGCCACAGGCCTGGGGCCTCACGGCCAACCCCACTGGGCTGTGCCCTGCCCTCCTTCAAGGTTGTGAGCCCCCAGCTGGGACACCCCAATCAGCTCACTTTTCTTTTGTCTGCGCTGGTCCTGATGGTGGTGTTTGACGTATCAGAACTCACCAGAAACCACCCTAAGCAGAGGCCACCCCCACAGATGCAGGGGTGCAGCCCACATGTGAGGGACCCTCAGGCTGGGCAGCGCTGGATGAGCCCCCACTGCATTTTCCCTCCCATCCTGGGGTCCTTGGCCTCTCCCCAAAGCGGGGGGGATGCTGCTGGCAACTGGTGATCCAGAGAGCATGGGCTGTAGGGATGGCCCTGAGTAGGCCACACAGCCATCCTGAGAGCCATTACCAGGACACAGCGGGCCCTGCAGCCAGGGTGTCAGTGTGGGGACAGCCCAGCAGACTCCAAGCCGCCCCCTGAGGCTTCTTCTCATGTGAGTACCACCAGCGGGCTGTGGGCTCCTGCCTGGGCCCCAGCCTCTAGACTCATCCCACTTTTCACCTGCATGGCCCCCAGCACTGCCCAAACTCACCGCCTTCACTCCCAAGTTCACAGCGGTGTCTCATCCAGACAGGTGAACACTCAGGGTTTGGGAGGCTGGTGAAGTCTGGCATGGGGGGGCACCACCCACCTCTCTTCTTCATCTCACTGCCTTGAAACCCCCCACATCTATCACCCCTGCGCCCCGAGGCTCCCCAGTTTGCCCCATGCCAGCCTCAGCTCAACCGGGCCTGTGCTTCTGGCCAGCCCTGCTGGGGTTCCCAGGGCCTCTGCCCTCTCCACTGCAGTCCGCTGTCACACTGTCTCTAACCATACTCCACACCGGGGGCGGTGTGTGACTCACTGCTTCCCAGAGCCAACCCAGAACCGTGCAGTAGACATGAGGTGAATGAACGAATGAATGAACAAATGGATGGGTGAGTGCGGGGAGCTGTCTCGGTTAGCTCTGGCTGCCGTTAGGAAGCACTTAGGGCTGGGCATGTAAACAGCAGGTGCTTATTTCTTGCAGTTCGGGAAACTGGGAGTCCAATATCAAGGTGCCGCTGGTTGCAGTCTTGGGGAGGGCGCACTTCCTGGCTTGCAGATGGCCGCCTTCTGTGTTTGTGTCCTATGGGACCAGGGACCTTCATGTCCTCATCTGTCCCTGATACCTCCCAGATGTCCACTTCCTAATGCCATATAATTGGGGGGCAGGGCTTCAGCCTATGAATTCTGCAGGAACATGATTCTGTCCATACGGACGCTGACACTGAGCCCGCCTCCTAAAGCCTTCTCTCTCCCTATTCCTCACTCTGCTTAAAGATCCTCTGCAACTTCACACCCCTCCCAAGGGGCCTTGCACCTGTCCCAGAGAGAGGGCAGCCTGGCAATGGGCCTGGGCCTTGACCCTTGAGCCTCGGGGTCTGGCCTGAATGGGGACGGGTGTCCACTTCTAGGTTCCTGAGAGAGGCAACGCCAAAGCTTTAAAGGTGCCAGGAGCTCACTGCAGCCACTTGTCAGGAACTATTCTCTTCGTCAAGGGCTAAATAAAGCATGCTGGCCACCAGGAATAGGGCTGGAAGCTTCTGCCCTGCAGGCTGCCTCGTCTGCACAGGGAGTGTGGGGACCATTAGGAGGAGGGTCCGGTGTGCACTTTTCTGCCAGCAGGCCTTTCCCCCGTCCCCAGCCCTGCCCAGCCCCGGGGGGTCACTCTGAAGACATCCGGCTTTTACCCCAGGCACCTCCTGCCCCTGCCCCACTGCTCTACCCCCACAGGGTGCTGAGGCTCAGCCCGGGCTGGGGTGGCCCAGGCGGGACAGTAGGCTTGGTGGTGCCCGGCCTCACATGCTAGTGGGTGGCTCAGCGTGGATGTGGATGGAGATGCCTCGCCTACAGTCTGTCCCTGGCATCTGTGATGCAGGTATTGGCTGGGAGGCAGCCATGTCTATGCAGGGGCAGCCATCCCTGGGTCTCCTCTGCCTCTACTGAGGGCAGGGCCTAGGCTCCCAGGATGGAGGCAGGGAAAAACAGGGTGCCCATCACTGCCCTCTGGGTTTGGGCAGCGGGGGCAGCAGTCCACAGCACTGAGAGGGAAGGCCCAGGCAACCGTGCCCAGAAACTCCCTGGTTGGGAGCAGAGCAGTACCCAGACCCCAGAGCCCTGTTTGAATATGGGCTTGGCTCTCAGGGGACAGGCCAGGGGGCGTCCAGGGAAAGGGGGCTGCCTGGGCAGTGGGGGTTCAGAAGTCCCTTTGGGCCCACCCAAGCTGACCTAGGCCTAGGGCGATTGGGAAGGGGAGCTGCCCTTCTCCTCCCTGGGCTCAGGAGAGGCTGCAAAGGCAGCTCCCTCGATGCATCTGCGCTGTGGGGACAATTTCAGAATCAGGGGAAAGGACAGAGAGGAGCTGAATTCAGGCGCTCGTGTGGCCCCCACAGGTCTCTTCGGGCTCCAGGCCCCACTCCCTGTGACACAGGTGGGAAGCTCTTGAGTGCCTCCCTGATGGGAGGGGCCGTGCTCACAAACAGCTCAGGGGCCCCCCAGGCTCCAAGCCACAGAGCCAGGCTGCTCACAGATCCCTGTCTCAGGAGGGCAGAGGCTGCCACCTCCTGGCCTTAGGACACAGTTTCCCAGGGAGGGGCCTGCTTCTAATTCCAAGTCCTACCCAGCCAGATAGCCAGGGGCAACTGCACAGGTAAACTGAGGCAGTAGCCACAGGTGAGCCAGTGAAGAGCTGGGTGATCCAGTTTCATGAGCAGTGGCAAGTGCAACTAGGTCCCCATGGGTGGAGGACTGGGCAGCTGCGGGTGGCGTTGTGAAGCCAGGGGCCTTCTGGTGGGTAAGGATGTTGTGGAGCAAGCAGGGACACCTGGGAACCAGGAGTTCACAGGAAGGAGAGAGGAAAAAGGAAGTCTCTGGAAGGTAAACGCTGTAACACACGCCTGCACACATACCCACGCCTGCACACGCATCCACTCCTGCACACACATCACACGCATCCACTCCTGCACACACATCCACTCCACACACATCCACTCCTGCACACGCATCCACTCCTGCACACATATCACACGCATCCACTCCTGCACACACATCCACTCCTGCACACACATCGACTCCTACATACACATCCACTCCTGCACACACCACACACATCCACTCCTGCACACGCATCCACTCCAACACACGCATCCACTCCTGCACACACATCCACTCCACACATATCCACTCCTGCACACACATCACAAACATCCACTCCTGCACACGCATCCACTCCTGCACACGCATCCACTCCACACGCATCCACTCCTGCACATGCATCCACTCCTGCACACACATCCACTCCTGCACACACATCGACTCCTACATACACATCCACTCCTGCACACACCACACACATCCACTCCTGCACACGCATCCACTCCAACACACACATCCACTCCTGCACACACATCCACTCCACACATATCCACTCCTGCACACACATCACAAGCATCCACTCCTGCACACGCATCCACTCCTGCACACACATCCACTCCTACATACACATCCACTCCTGCACACACCACACGCATCCACTCCTGCACACACATCCACTCCTGCACACGCATCCACTCCTGCACACACCACACGCATCCACTCCTGCACACGCATCCACTCCAACACACACATCCACTCCTGCACACACATCACAAGTATCCACTCCTGCACACGCATCCACTCCTGCACACACATCCACTCCACATGCATCCACTCCTGCACACGCATCCACTCCTGCACACACATCCACTCCTGCATACACATCACACGCATCCACTCCTGCACACGCATCCACTCCTGCACACACATCCACTCCTACATACACATCCACTCCTGCACACACCACACGCATCCACTCCTGCACACGCATCCACTCCAACACATGCATCCACTCCTGCACACACATCCACTCCTGCACACACATCCACTCCTACACACACATCCACTCCTGCACACACATCACACGCATCCACTCCTGCACACGCATCCACTCCAACACACGCATCCACTCCTGCACACACATCACACACATCCACCCCTGCACACACATCCACTCCTACACATGCATCCACTCCTGCACACGCATCCACTCCTGCACACACATCACATGCATCCACTCCTACACACGCATCCACCCCCGATCTCTTCCCTGAAAATAAAGCTGGGGACCCCTAGGCGGGTTTGCAGTGCGGCCCGGCCCTTAGGACAGGCTCCTTGGTGGGGTGAGGGGGGCAGCTGTCCTCCTGGGTCGGCCCCTTGGGACTGAACCGGCTGCTCTAGGGGCCTCCCAGGCTCCGAGCGGCAGCACCACGTCTAGAGGAGGTGGCTGGGGGTGTGTGAGGGCCGACAGCAGCCTGCACAGTAGCTGCCCCTCAACAAGCCACTTATTCTTGCAAAGGGGGTGTCAGGGTGGGTGGGTGTGGTCAGCAAAGGGCATGGGGGTTTCACCGGCTCCCTGCCCCCACTGGTGGGGCACAGGGAGGGGGGCTGTGGTCAGACCTGGTCTCTGGAGGGCCGGCCTGGGGATTCTGTCCACCAGATGGGAGGTTTGATGCCACTTTAAGATGACAAGTGAGGCCACCTGGGCACAGTGCTGTTGTGAAAAGGTGCCCACCAGGGTGGGTCAAGAGCCCAGGCCCACCCTGCTCCAAAATTCTTCAGACCTGGCGAAAAGGCACCCCAGGAGGGCGTGGTGTTCCAGGCCCGCCTCACAGGCTCCAGGGCGGCCAAGGATGGAGGACAATTCCAGGGATGAGCAAGACATAGCCAAGAGCATCTTCCTGGGAGAGGCCGAGCTGGCCACTTGCACAGCCCGGGGGCCTCCCGACCCTGGACCTGGTACCTTCACTCTTGCTGCTACCCCTGGATTCATACCTGCACCCCAGCCTTAGCCACACCCAGGCCTCCAGCTAAAGTGATGCTATGGGTGCCAAGCGTCTGAGGTCCACACAAGCCCCCTCAGACTCAGGATGGGAATTCCTGGGGGCCAGAGCTACCAAGGGTGCTGTCTGGGGGTGCCGGGCAAAGCAGGAGGGCAGAGGAGGCCTGAGCAGTTCCTCCAGTGCTCCTGACAGGCGGCAGCCCAACCATCCTCCCACAGCCACTTGGCTTGCCACACCTGCAGGCCTGGCTCCCCCGCCCATGAGGTCCTGACCAAATGCAGGAGAAGCAATTTCAGCACCGGCGGAAGGGGGTGGCAGAGCTGGGGAGGGCTAGCAGAGCCATCTGTCAGCACCGCCTCGGAGCGCCCAGAGTGGTCCCCGCTCGGGGATTCACCCGGAGCATTTTCAGCCTCTCCAGGCCCACCCTCGCCCAGAAGCCACAAAAACCCTGCTGTACTGGGGCCAGCAGCGGGGCCCCCACCCACGTGGAATTACATGGCTTTGCGTAATTACAAATTCGAGGTTGTCAAAGCCTCCCCCTGGAGGCCATGCATGGCTGTGAGAGAGGACCCAGACTACCCTGTGGCCCCAGGAAGGCTCTGCAACAAAATACCCCTTAGGGTAAAACCCAGGACCTTCTCAAAACTTAAGCTGTCATTGGACATTTCAAATGGTGCTTCCTAAGAGCACTTCAATAATGGTGTTCCAACGATCACGCCCCCAAGGCCACTCCACACTTGCACACCCCCAGTTTAGGGAGCTCACCCCTCCTCTCCGGGTGCGTCTCCTCGCATCCCACACTCAGTCCTGCTCGTGACTTTCTGCTCCCAGCGCCGTCCTCAGTGGCCACACCAGGAATGAGGCCGTGTCCTCCTGGCTCAGGTGTCAGCAAATGCCCTGGCGTCTTGGGCCGGGCTGGGGGCAGCAGGGTGAGGTGGGGTGAGGAGGCCGACCTCACTGCCCCTCCCTTTCCTGCCTGCCCTTCTTCCGGGGCACCCAGCAGCTCCGTCCTAGGGCCCTGTTGACAGACAGACAGAGGTGCGGATGCAGCCTACCTCCTGGGCCAGCAGCTGCGGTCTGAGGCCCCTGCCCAGCTGGAAACCACAGGGAGGGGAGGGGAGGAAAGGGGAGGGGAAGGGAGGAGAGGGAGGGGAGGGGAGGGGAAGGGAAGGGAGGAGAGAAGAGGAGGGGAGCCACCATGGGGCCTTGGAGTCGAGTCAGGGTTGCCAAATGCCAGATGCTGGTCACCTGCTTCTTTGTCTTGGTAATAGGGCAGGAGTGGGTGGTGGGTGGGGGTGAGCAGGGGTGAAGCCTGCTTCCCAGGCCTCCAGCACTGGGGCTACCCCTCCCCTCACACACACACCAGCCCTACGGTCCCTGTCCTGCAGACATGTGCCTGGGGCTTCTGGTGGCAGACAGCTGGCAGGCAATGACTGCCGTGGGCAGCCCATCTCTCCTCCTGAGGGGCAGTGCAGGGCCTGGAGGAGGCCTGGGGAGGGCTGAGGCCTGGGTGAGCTGGGCTGGAGGGGCACTGGCTGCCAGGCGCCAGGGATCTTCTCCCCTTCCTGCCCAGAGGGTGTTGGCACGAGGTGGGGCTCACTCCCACTCCAGACAGAATGACTGGAGGTCCTGGGTGCCTGGGGAAGCCGGGCTGTGAGTGTGTGCACGCCTGGCCATGTGTGGGTGCCCTAGAGTGTGCTGGGGCATCTGCAGTGAAGGCCCCTGAGACCATTCCACAGAGATCCCGGGAAACCCTGCAGCTAAGGAGAGAGCCCCAGCCCTGCCTCCCGGGCCGAGGGCCTCCCTTCCGGTGCCACATTCTGACCCTGCCCTGTCCGCAGCTGCTGGGCCTCTCTGTGGCCACCACGGTGGCTCTCACCTACTTTGGGGCCCACTTTGCTGTCATCCGCCAAGCGTCCCTGGAGAAGAACCCGTACCAGGCTGTGCACCGCTGGGGTAAGCCAGATCCAGGCCTGGATGTGTCGGGAGGGGCTTCGGGTGCAAGGGTGGCTGGTGGGGGCCCAGCTGGGTGTGAGGTCTCACAGTCGGAATGGTGCCAGGCCCTGGGCAGGCGCCGGGGGTGGTCAGGGGCTGGGAGGGGCTTCCCTGGAGTTCTCACTCCCCAGGACAGAGCCTGGGGTCTGGGTGACAGCCGGTGTTCCTGCCTGGCTCTTGTGCCCCACAGGAGCATGGGCACAGTGTGGGTATATGTCGGGTAGGGTCAGGACTTGGCTCTGTGCAGTCAGGGCTCAATTCCACGCAGGCGCCACCTGGGACTGGCCTGGGGCTGGGCTCAGCAGATCCATGGAAAGGGCTCCGCGCCAGCTGATGTTCCACTCAGCTCCTGGGATGGGGTGGGGAAGGGGTGGCGGCTGCTCTAGCCAGATGCCTCCCTGCAGAGACTCAGCAGTGACTTATCCAACATCCAGAGAGCAGGAGGGAGGGCCAGGGCCCACTGGGCCACTCAGGGGTGAGGCCGAGGAAGACGCCTTTCATGAGGGGATGCGGGAGCCGAACCTATGGAGGACTCTCAGACAGGAGCTCAGGAGGCCCAGGAGGGCTGCAGCCCAGTGGGCAGATGTGGGGAAACTGAGGCCCAGGAGGTCAGGGCTGCTGCCTCAGAACCCACTGCTTTTCCCCAAGTCCTAGGACCAGGGACTCCCTGGAGGAGGACACCTGGGGGCCTGGTCCAGGTCCGAACTGATAAGATTACAGCTCCACTCCGGCCACTTGTCACTAGGGTATGGCGGGGAGCATGTGTCTTCAAAGATAGCCCCACAGGCAGGGAGGGCAAGGAGGGAAATAGGGAAGGAGGGGCAGTCCCCTAGGCTGAATGAGTCACACCTCCCTCCTCCTTCCTTCAAGGCCCTGTCTGATGAAGAGACCGGGGCCCACTCGGGGCACCCAGAAGTGCAGCACAGCCCCTGACTCCCAAGTCAGATGGGGCCCTAACTGGACTCCAGGGTCCCATGGCAGCCCCTTCCCTCCCTTTCTCTTCCCTCCCCTCCTCCCCCCTCCCCTGCTCTCCTCTCCCCTCCCCTCCCCTCCCCTGCTCTCCTCTCCTCTCCTCTCCCCTCCCCTCCCCTCCTCTCCCCTCCCCTCCTCTCCTCTCCCCTCCCCTCCTCTCCTCCCCTCCTCTCCTCTTCCCTCCCCTACTCTTCTCTCCTCCCCTCTCCTCCCCTGCTCTCCTCTCCTCCCCTCCTTTCCTCTCCCCTTCCCTCCTCTCCTCTTCTCCCCTCCTCTCCTCTCCCCTCCTCTCCTCCCCGTTCTCCTCTCCTCTCCCCTCCTCTCCCCTGCTCTCTTCTCCTCTCCCCTCTCCTCCCCTCCTCTCCTCTCCCCTCCTCTCCTCTCCCTTCCCCTCCTTTCCTCTCCCCTCCCCTCCCCTCCCTTACTCTCCTCTCCCCTCCCCTCCCCTGCCCTGCTCTCCTCTCCCCTCTCCCCCCTTGCTCTCCTCTCCCCTCCCCTCCCCTGCTCTCCTCTCCTATCCTCTCCCCTCCCCTCCTCTCTTCTCCCCTCTCCTCCCCTCCTCTCCCCTCCCCTCCGCTCCCTGTGGTTTCCAGCTGGGCAGGGGCCTCAGACCGCAGCTGCCTGCCTAGGAGATAGGCTGCATCCACCCCTCTGTCTGTTAATGTGGCCCTAGGACCCAGCTGCTGGAAGCAAGTTAGATTTCAGAACCAGGCTGTGTGCCCTCAGGACCTGTCCTGGGCGCCCCTAACCCTCCTCCTCTCTCCTCCCAACCAGCCTTGTCTGTGGGGTCAAGCCTGGTGGGCCTCCTGACTCTGGGAGCCGTGCTGAGTGCTGCAGCCACTGTGAGGGAGGCCCAGGGTCTCATGGCCGGGGTGAGTTCACTGTGTTCCCAGATGCCCCAGGACCCCTTCAAGAGATGGCAGGGCTATGCCTCACCCCCTCACCTGAGTGTCCAGGCAGAAACAGAGGCCCCAGGGATGCTGGCCAGCAAAGATCCCCAACCTGGATCGCCAAGTCCCCTCCACCAGGCCCTACCTCACCCTGTCATCCACATGCCCAACAAGGGTTCCCACAGGAGCCCTGAAAAAGAGAGATGGCCTGGCCGGATGCGGTGGCTCATGCCTGTAATCCCAGCACTTTGGGAGGCCAAGGCGGGTGGGATCCCATGAGGTCAGGAGTTCGAGACCAGCCTGGCTAATATGGTGAAACCCTGTCTCTACTAGAAATACAAAAATTAGCTGGGCATGGTGGCAGGTGCCTGTAATCTCAGCTACTCAGGAGGCTGAGGCAGCAGAATCGCTTGAACCCAGGAAATGGAGGTTGCAGTGAGCCGAGATCGTGCCACTGCACTCTAGTCTGGGCAACAAGAATGAAACTCCATCTCAAAAACAGAGAGAGAGAGAGCCTTCCTCTCACTCTGGGAGCTGTTTCCAAAGTCCCCAGGAGGGTCTGGTTCTATTGCCCAGCAAGCTGTGGGAGGTGCTGGGTGCAACCCATTTCCTGTTTGGAGGAGGCCAGGGAAGGCAAGAGCGATGCCCCTCGTTCCGCTCTCCAGCTGGGTTCTCTTGAGCTGCACGGCCTCCTTTCCAGTTGCCGGAGGAGTCTCCACAGCCCTGAGGTCCCATAGGCCCCTCTACCCCACCCCCACAGCCGTGGCCTCGTCACCCCATTCCTACTCCTCCCCATAGGCTCTGTCCTGGTCCCTGCCAGCCCTCGATGGTCATCCCAGACCCCACCGGCAGCAGCCTCCCCACACCCATCCCGCCCCTGCTAGGCCCACAGCCTTCCTCTCACCCCATCTGGGGCAGCTCCTCCCTGGTACCCTGAGCTGCCCCCTCTCCCTCTAGCCTCCCATCTCCCCATCTCAGCCATGAAGAGTATGCCGTGGGGGCTTTGCTTCCCTGTTTAGCTTGTGAAGCTGGACCACACTGGGGGTCTCTGAGGGCAGAGCCCCCTGGGTCCCCAGGGCTGGCAGGGTTTTCAGCTCAGCCGCCAAGTTCAGCAATGCTTGTTGAATGACCCCTGGTTCATAAACGCCTCCAAGGACAGGAATCGAGTCACCTCCTGCAGCTGCTGCCCTGGCCCACCAGCCCTGGGCAGGCTATGGGGAGCAGAGGAGGAGCCAGCATCTCCAGCGCTAGCCAGGATTCCTGCTCCCGGGTACAGGAGCGTGGGCAGGGACAGCACTGGCCCTGGGCGGGCGCCAAAACCCCAGCCTGTGCTATCTGGCTCCAGGGCCACTTGGGAGACCCCAGTGGGGAGATGACAGGGCAGGTAGACTGTCCCCCAGAGGGTGTATGGTCTGCAAAGGGACAGCTGGATGGAAGGCAAGGCTGGCAACAGGGCCAGACCAAGGGATCCAGGTCAGAGCTGGAGGCCCAGAAAGAACTGGTGCGGGTGGCGGGAGGGGGTGCCACAACACTGTCCACCAGGGGGCGCCATGGTGCTGGGCTTGAGGCCATACCTGCAGAAGCCAGCGCTGGGCTGTGCGGCTCTACCACCTTTCCGACCCCACTTTGCCCCCGTGCACAAACCAGCCTAGCACCCTGATCTGTGGCCGAGACGATCAGGGAGCACCTGGCTCGAGTTCTGTGTCCCCAGCCAGCCTCAAGGCAGGGTGACTTGATATGTGGGTCAGGCTTGTAGAGCAGCCTGGGAGGCCCCAGCTGGACGTTTGCACTGGGCTGGGGTCCTGAGGACACTCCAATACAAGCTGGGTGGGCTCCAGCTCACCCCAAACCCCAGTGCACTCAGCCCTGGCCTGAATGGTGAGCTCAGCATGGCCACAGCAGGGGACTGGGAGACCCCAGCCAAGAGACTTGCCCCGTTGAGCTGCATGCATGTGTGTGCATGAACGTGAGCCCATGTGTATGCGTGTGCATGTATATGTGTATATGCGCAGGTGCCTGTGTTTGCATGTGGGTGTGTGCATAAGTGGGTGCATGAGTGTGCATGTGCCTGTGTGTATGTGTGTGTGCATGAGTGTGTGCAGGTGCGTGTGTGTGCATGCATGAGTGTATATGTGCATGAGTATGTGTGCGTGTGTATGTGTGTGTGTGCATGAGTGTGTGTGCATGTGCAGGTGCCTGTGTGCATGAGTGTGTGCGTATGTGCCTGTGCAGGTGACTGTGCATGTGTGTGTGCATGAGTGTGTGCGCAGGTGCCTGTGTGCATGAGTGTGCATGAGTGTGTGGGTGCAGGTGCCTGTGTGTGTGCATGTGCGTGTGCATTAGTGTGTGCATGTACAGGTGCATCTGTGTGTGTGCATGCACATGAGTGTGTGCATGTGCATGTGCCTCTGTGTGTGCATGTGCATGAGTGTGTGTGTGTGTGCATGAGTGTGCACAGGTGCAAGTGCCTGTGTTGTGTGCATGTGTGCAGGTGCAGGTGCCTGTGTATGTTGTGTGCATGTGTGCATGAGTGTGTGTGCATGTGCAGATGATTGTGTGTGTGCACTTGTGTGCAAGTATCTGTTGCCAGTCTTCGCCTGCCCCTGTTGCCATATGGGTGTGGTGGCTGCGAGTTGCATCTGGCACATCTGTATGTGCGTCTGCATGCATGAGCACAAGTGAAGGAGTTAGGCATGGGGAGCAGGGAGCGGAAAGATTTTTTTCCAACGTTCTGGGCGCCTGGCTTCTGCCCCCAAAGCTCCTTCCTGCCGGCCCCCACCCCTACGGCCTCTCCTCTAGCTGGCCTCTCGCACAGGAAATGAAAGAGCTTGCTGGGCTGAGAGAGCAGAGCTGGCAGCGCGGCCCAAGGAAGCACGTGCGATTCGCTTGTGTGTCTATTTCCATTTAGAATGAGGGGAAAGAAAACGGCCAGGGCAGACCTGACCACGCAGCAGCCTCTGACAGCGAAGGCCTCGGGGAGGTCTGGGTGGGCCCATCCACTGCCCAAGATCCTCTCTGCAGGAGTTGTAGGGGGAGAGAGAGAGAGAGAAAGAGAGAGAGAGAGAGAGGCCGTGGATGCTCTTTCTCCTGAGGAATGAAATGGTTTCTGGAAAATGCTGGTCTCCTGAGCTGGCTCAGGGCCTCAAGCCTGGGAGGCAGCATTGAGTGATAGCTTCCAGATGGGAATGGTGGCCCTCAGCCAGCAAGGAGGAGGATGATGACGATGAGGAAGCAGGAGGGAGGAGAAGAAGGGAGAAAGAGGGAGAAGAAAGAGGAGGAAAAGGAGGGAGAAGGGAGAGGAGGCAGAGGGAGGGGGACAAGGGAGAGGGAGGGGGAGGAGGGAAGAGGAGGGGGGAGGAGGGAAGAGGAGGGGGGAGGAGGGAAGAGGAGGGGGAGAAGGGAAGACGGGGAGGAGGAGGAGGGGGAAGGAGGAGAAAGGAGGGAAAAAGGTGAGGAGGAGGGTGGAGGGAGGAGGAGGAAGAGGAGGAAGGAGGGGAAGAGCAGAGAGGAGGAGGAGGCAGCTCCCAGGCCATCCCTCATCAAGCCTTGCAGCCTCCAGGGCAGGCGGGAGGGTCATGGGGAGCTGCCAGCACCAGCTTGCGTTTGGGGCCAGGAGGACACCCCAGCTCTTCCCACACCCCTCTTGCTCAGCTTTCCCTGGCATGCCCCTCGTCGCTGCCTGCCTGCCAGCATGTGTGGGTCTCTCTCTGTTCCAAGGGTGCCCATGCTCATGCCATCATCCTGAATGGAGCTCCCGGGTTGAAAGGGCCCAGCCCCAACCTGCCCTAGCCCATGGACCACCCAGGAGGGCACCGTGCTGCCTGCGGGACATGCATGCCAGGGTGGAGGGGCTGGTGTCACCACGGCCTCAGGATTCCTGAGGAAGCTGCCTGGACAGCAGCTAGACTCACCATCGGGTCCTCCAGGTCCTCAGGGCACCAGCATGAAGGTGAAGGCGGCCGCGCAGGCTCTGGGTGAGAGGACATCCCCAGGGTTCTTACCCTGGGGTGACCTCTGCGGCCGTCCCCAAAACTGTATGGGGGCACGTGGATGCTGTCGGGTGAGGGGTCTCTCATGTTCCTCAGCTGCTGCAAGGGGGCTCTCAACAGCCTGGAAGCCCTGACCTAGAGAATAACTGGGAGAGCGCGTTTCCGCCAGAGAACGCCTGACTCCACGACTGGGGACAGGGGTGTCAGTGATAGAGAGGGCACAGCGGTTGGCCGGGCCATGGGGACCCAGGCAGAGTATGGAGAGAAAGGGAGGTGAGGAAGGCGGGCTCACCTGCCAGGACGGAGGCCACAGCATCCTGGATGGCCTCCGCCTCTGTCCCAAGCCTCGCCAGTGCTGGGCTTTAGGGGAAGGCTTGCTTCAGAACAGAAGGCAAGACAGAGGAGCCTCAGGCCCAGGGGAGGCTCTGCCTGGCCCTGCCCAGATCCACACCCCTAGGAAGCAGCCCTGGTGGGCAGGGGTCTCCATCTTCCCAGGGGCGCCCTGCTCCTCCTGGCCAGGGGTGCGGTGCTGCCATCAACAGATTTGGCCCCCCCTTGGGGGCCAAAATGGGAGAACAAGGAACGAATTTTGTCAAAAAGCACCTGGAAGAGGGATGGAAAGGTGCTGGGGAACCCATGCGCCCAGCGCCCACGCCCTCCCCAGGCCAGGTCTCCCTTTCAGGCAGTGGGGAGCAGGACTCAGACCCACACCTCAGCCAAGCACCCCGCAGGGGGCGCAGCCTGAGGGCACTGCTCTGCCCAGGCCTGCCAGGCCCCACCAGGTCCCACAGTGAATGGCCAGACCCCCACAGTGACCAGCCCCTGCAGTGACCACCCCCAACAGTGACCCCCCCGTGACCATCCCCCCACAGTGACAAGCCCCTGCAGTGACCAGCACCCCCACAGTGATCACCTCCCAATAGTGACTGGCCCCCCCACAGTGACCAGCCCCCACATAGTGACCACCCCCGACAGTGACCAGCCCTGCTCTGCCCCCAGGGCTTCCTGTGCTTCACCCTGGCGTTCTGCGCACAGGTGCAGGTGGCCTTCTGGAGACTCCACAGCCCCACCCAGGTGAGCGCCAGCTGCCCTCACCCTGCAGTGGAGGGCCCCACAGCAAGCCAGTGGGTCCCTGGGGACTGGGGAGCAATTGTCGGGGGACAGCCCCAGCTTCCATGCTTGTGCTGATGGGTGGGGTGGGGGGACCACAGCCTGGGTTCTCTCTGCCTGAGGCTGCAGGGAGGCCATGGGCTGGAGGTGGGTGAGGTTCAGGACTCCCTGGTGGGAAGAGGCCTATGCTGTGTCCGTGCCTTGCCCCAGCCTCATTTCCTTGAAGACCCCCAGCCCACTCTTTCCTGGGCTGAGGCCCCTGGGGTTTGGGGGAGGGAACGAGGAGGAGGAAGAAGGAAGGGCCCTGGCTTGGCCTTAGGGGCTGACCGGAAGGAGCAGTGATCCAGGGCCCAAGCTCCTTACGGAGACCTGGTGGGGCAGACATGCCACGGGGAAGGGCTTGGAGACCCACAGACTGGGGTGTCGCAGCCTCCACCCCCTCACCACCCTTCCGTTCTGGATGCTGACCTTCCTGGAGGAGGGGCTGACCTAGCTGACCCTGGGCAGGGGCCAAGGGCATCCCTGTGGAAAGGTCAGCAGCTTGGAGAGGAAGGAGGCGTCCCTGGCCCAGCAGAGAAAGAGAGCTCAGTGGCAGAGCCAGCCCTACCTTCCCCTTGAGAGCCCAGACCCGGTGAGAGCTCCTAGGGCAGCCCGGGTAGTGCCAGGACAGCCACAGGCAAGGTCATCGATGGGGGCAGGAGAGCCTGGCAGGTCACAAGAGGTGATGTCTTGGAGACCCTGCTGGAGTCCCAGTGGCCTCGTGTATTCAAGTGTCAGATTGCCCAGGGCCCCCAAACACGGGCTTGGCCATGGGAGCTGCGAGGCTGGTGGCAGGCAGGTCCTCTGGCCAAGCTCTGCAGGGCGTCTGCTGTGCAGGTGCCAGGCTCTGCTGGGCATCCGTTGTGCAGGTGGCGGGCTCTGCAGGGCTTCTGCTGTGCAGGTGGCGGGCTCTGCGGGCATCTGTTGTGCAGGTGGGCTCTGCGGGCGTCTGCTATGCAGGTGTGGGGCTCTGCAAGCGTCTGCTGGGCAGGTGGCGGGCTCTGCGGGGCGTCTGCTGTGCAGGTGGGCTCTGCGGGGCGTCTGTTGTGCAGGTGGCGGGCTCTGCGGGCATCTGTTGTGCAGGTGCGGGGCTCTGCGGGTCGTCTGCTGTGCAGGTGGGCTCTGCGGGCGTCTGCTGTTTAGGTGGGCTCTGCGGGCGTCTGCTGTTTAGGTGGGCTCTGCGGGCGTCTGTTGTGCAGGTGGGCTCTGCGGGCGTCTGCTGTTTAGGTGGGCTCTGCGGGCGTCTGTTGTGCAGGTGGGCTCTGCGGGCGTCTGCTGTTTAGGTGGGCTCTGCGGGCGTCTGTTGTGCAGGTGCTGGAGCTTCACTGGCAGCCTAAGTGTGGTGGTCCCCACGTGGTTTGCAGATGGGGGGACTCGGGCCCTCCAGGGATGGGGGGAGCTCAAGGTTACCCTGGCAGTGCCAGGGCTAGAGAGGGCTACAGGCTTATCACAAAGTATCTTGGCCCGGAACCATGGCCTCTTCCCGCTTCCCTGCCCACGGCTGGCTCCAAAGTGTTCCCCTACTCCCAGCATCATTTTGGACGAGCTCTTTTCTCAGGCCCAGAAGGCTCCCGGAGGGGCTAAGCCCCCAGAAGAGGGCTGTCCCTTGAGGACTGGCCCAGTAGTCTTGTTGGGAAAGCTGGGCCAGGTCCATGTTTTGGCCTCATGTTTCCTGTCCACTGAGAGCGGGTCGGGTTCATTTGAGGTCTGGGTCACAGTGTGGGTGGCCGAGGTCAAGACAGCTGCCAGGGTGCCCAGGCTCATGGGGGCACCTGCAGCCTGTGCCCCGTGCTTCTGTGTTTATGGCTCTGACCCAGGGGCCACAGTGCTGGAGGAAAGCGGGCTATGCAGGGGGCACAGTACAGAACACAGCTGGGGCCTGCTCCCCAGGAAGGGAGGGAAGGGAAGGGGGTGCAAAAAGATAGACGCCCCTGCCGGGCTGGCCTCTGGCCTGTCCCAGCCCCAGGCAGCATCCCCACACACATCGCCTTCGTCTGGCCCGTGGGCCCGGCTGGCCTTCAGGCGCCAGTTCTCAGGGCCTTGCTTGACCCCAGACAGGGGACTGAGGCTTCCTCCTGGGCCTCTGGCCTCTGGGCCTTATCTGCCTCCCCCAGTGGGTTTTGACTTTTGGCATGGTCTGTGTCAGGCCTGGTGGGCATGGGAGTGGCCTCGGTGAAGGAGTTCTGAATTTGAAGTCAGGCTCCTTGGGGCACCCTTGGGCAAGTCACTTAAATCTTCCTGGGCCTCAGTTTCCTTTTCTGTGAAGGGAGTGTCGAGATCCAGAGACTGCAGCCGGGTGTGTGCAAAGACTCTTCCGTCTCCCCTTCGTGCCCCCCGCCATGCCCCATTGCCCAGCCTGGTCTTCCAGGACATGGGACTCACTCTGAGCTGTCCTGGGTGTGGACAGGGTAGCTTTGGTGCCAAGGCCTGGGCCCTGAGCAGGACAAGTGGCTGCACATCCCATCTTCTGCCCTCCACCCTCAGGTCCCACTGGGGCCAAACGGTCTTCAGCCTTGGGCTTCTTGTCCAGCAAGGTCCTGCTGGCAGCCCAGACAGTGGCAAAGGCCAAAGAGCCCAGGCTGTTGGCACCAGCCTTGCCCCTGCACCCCCACCCCTTCCCCCTGTACCCCCCCACCCACGGGGCCCCTGAGGTGTCCTGAACTGAAGGTCCGGATAACTCATGGGGCGGCCCTGCAGATGCGAAGGCAGAGGACAGAGGAGGAAAAGGGTCGGCCACGTGCCCTCGGCGGTGCCCTGTGGCCACAGACCCTGGCCCAGGGCTGAGAGTGGGGTGCCCCTCCCCATCCCATCCCTGCCCCAGGGAGTCCAGGCAGCCACTTTCTGCAACGCTCCCACAGGCAGGAGGCACAGGCTGGGCTGCAGGGATGAACTGGAGCTTGAGGGCTATTAATTACCTTCTCCAGGCCTGGGAGCCACTTCACCGCAACCCTCCCCCTGCCCACAGATGAGTCTGCATCGGGAGAATGGATGGCCCAGCACCCTTTAATAATTCAGGCTCCAATTAAGTACAGCAGTGGGGGCTACAGCCCCATCATCCAGGTCTGGCCCCACCCCGGAGCCACCCCGCTTCCTGGATCCTCCAGCGGCCCAGCGTGCTCAGGCCAGAGCCGGTCCTAGACCTATGTGGCGAGTCCACAGGCCAGTCCTTCCCAACCCGCCACCCAGGGCCTGCCTGTGCCTTCCTGAGCACTTTCAGCAGACACGGGATGGGGTCGTCGAGCCCAGGCAGATACCAGGGACCATCTGGTCATGGGGATAAGCTGCAGTGGGAAACCCCCGACCTCAGGCCTCGGCCTGGGCAGGAGTTAGAGGAACGCATGGCAGGATGGGTGGGCCCAGCAGCCAGGAATTCTGCACTAGTCCTGTGGCTCCCGGTCCTCGTCCCGAAGCACTCTCCCCACCCCGGGCACCGGAAGACCAAGCTGAGTGCATTGGTACCCAACAGGGAGCAGCTGTCCCAGGTGTCCTGAGAAACCCAGGCCCCAGGCCCCTACAGAGCCCCTAGAACCTGGAAGGGAGGCAGACGGTGAAGCATCACCTGGGAGCCCCAGCCCTGTGGGGAGCAGCCGGTCTGGCCTCCAGGGCCCTCCAGGGCCAGGCTGTGGGCTTCGAGGCAGAAGGCCTACCTCGCTGAGCTCTGCCTCCTCCGTGGTGGGGAGGGCCGCGTGGCAGAGCCAGGCCGAGCAGCCCCTCAGCCGCTAACAGGTGTTGTCACTCCCACCCATGCTGCCGTAATCACCACACCTTGCTCAGAGCCTCAGAGGCACCTGTGTCCTCCCTGGGCTGTAGCAGGTGCCTGACAATGGTGACAGTCATTGGAGTTGGGAGGGAAGCAGGAGGGGAGGTCCCAGCGGACCCCAAGCCCGCTCGGCCAGGCCTCCGGTCCTCCCTTCCCAGGACCTCCACCCACGAAGACACAATGGCCCGGCCAGACTCCACCCCTGTTTCACACTCACAAACGCTGAGGCTGAACAAGGCCCCTGCCCAGGCCAACAGTGGTGTGGCCAGCCAGGGCGCTGGGGGGAGGATGAGACTGGCTGAGTTGGGGTGACTCACGGACAGCGATCTAACTTGTATTAGCCATCGATGGCAGGGATTAATTAGGGTCAGGAGTCAAGTTTGGTCTGGAAAGTCCATCTGGCTCCTGCTGGTGCCTCCAGGCTTGGGCAGGGCTGACCAGGAGCCTCCCTCCACTGCCCGCTGCCCGCCTAGTTGGCTGCTGGCAGGGCTGCCACGGAGGCCGGTCCCCAGAGCAATAAGCACCCTTCCTTTCTTGAGGGCAGGTGTGAGTGACCAGAGCAGGCCTGGGGCTTCCATTCCACCACTGCCCTTTGGGGCAGCTGCTGAGCATCCCCTCAGTGTGTCCCTGCTATCAGCATGGCATGTGGGGGACAACTGAGGGCCTCTGAGGCAGGAAGGAGACATCAGGGGGCAGGAACCTCAAAGAGGGCCTTGCCCTGTGCCATGAGACCAGCGACTCCTGGAGCAGTCCCAAAAGCCTTCCTGTAGGAGGCGAGATTCTAGTTTGTCTTTGAAGGAGTAACTTGGCAGGGGAGGGCATCTTGCTTAGAAGGGTGGAGACAGAAGGTCTAGGTGGCGTTGGGGTGTGGAGCACAGGCAGCATTCAGTCAGCACCCACCAAGGCCCTGTCACCTCCACCTTCTCTACACCCTGCCCCACGGTGGCCTCGTCCACCCAGATCTGACGCCAGGACCCAAGGCGTCTCTGGTCCAAAGCCTTACCCAGCGCCCACTTGCCCGGCCCTCTGGAAGGCAGCTGAGTAATTCTGGGGAAAGACCTAGACTCCCCCAGCTTTTCGGGAGCTGAGGTCCTGGCACAGGGCCTCTCCAAGGCTCTCCACCAGGCCAGCCCCGTCACCTGTCTCCAGGTCCACGGTAGCATGGTGGACACTTCCCTGGGCTGACTTGGCAAGACCACAGTGGGGCGGACACAGAGCTAGGCCTCTGCTTTATCCTGCAGGACCTCTGGGGGCAGGAGGGCCACACTGGTGGCCATTGAGTGGAAGCCTCACTACTGAAGTTGGGAAGCACGGTGACCGGCTGCCCAGGGACCCGGGCTCCCCCTTGGGGAGATGCACCTGCTGCGAGGAGGGGCAGAGCTGGGACGTCACTCAGCACCGAGGGCCCAGCAGGCTTTTGGATGTCGTGGGGAGGGGGCTCTGTCTCCAGGTATCCCACCAGGGCCAGGACCTCCCTATGATCTCTTGGTGCAGGTGGAGGAAGCCATGCTGGACACCTACGACCTAGTGTATGAGCAGACAGTGAAAGGCATGTCCCACGTCCGGTGGCAGGAGCTGGTGGCCATCCAGGACACGGTGAGCGTGGGGACGGCTGGGTGGCAGGGCGGTCTGCCTCTGTGTTGACTGCAGTTCAGAGGACAGGCACAGGGTGGCCAGCGAGCGGCCTGGCCAGGCACCAGGGGGTTCCAGGACACAGGCTACAGCTGGGGGCTGGGGACAAAAAGCTCCCATCCTCTGTCTGCCCAGGACAGAGTCACCTACCAGATTCTGGAGACCCAGTGTGAAATGAGAGGGCAGGGCCCCTTACTCAGAAACACTGAAGGATTCCAAGAGTGTTAAAGCGAGTACAGGGCTGAACATAGTGACTCGCGCCTGTAATCCCAGCACTTTGGGAGGAGGTTGAGGCAGGCAAAGCGCTTGAGCCCAGGAGTTCAAGACCAGTGTGAGCAACACAGGGAGACCTTGTCTCTACTTAAAAAACAAAACCAGAAAGGCCGGGCGCGGTGGCTCACGCCTGTAATCCCAGCACTTTGGGAGGCCAGGGCAGGCGGATCACAAGGTCAGGAGTTCGAGACCAGCCTGGCCAATATGGTGAAAATCCCTCTCTACTAAAAATACAAAAAAGTTATCATGGTGGTGCATGCCTATAATCCCAGCTTCTCAGGAGACTGAGGCGGGAGAATCGCTTGAACCCGGGAGGAGGAGATTGCAGTGAGCCGAGGTCACCCCGCTGCACTCTAGCCTGGGCGGCAGAGCGAGACTCCATCTTAAAACAAAACAACAACAAAAACACACACAGTCCCTTGTGAGCAGGGCTGGGAAGCTGGCCTGGCTCCAGCAGCTGTTCCGCCCCCAGCGGGCAGGCAGTGGGGCTTGAGGGCGCTCCCTCACCAGGCCAGGCTGTGCAGTGGCTGGAGACCCCAGCAGAAGCAGCTGTAATACCCCAGCCCTGGGCTGCAGGGACCCCACCTGGGTCATTTGTCCTTGTGATGCCTCAGTTTCCCCATAGATGCTGTCCACCTCCTGGGGCCTCAGGAGCACACCACCACTCCCTCCCATCTGTTCTTATAGTTTCTGTGCTGTGGGAAGAGATCTCCTTTCAGCCGTCTGGGGAACACAGAGGCCGACCTGTGTCAGGGAGAAGAGGCGGCAAGAGAGGTGAGGGGGGGACCTGGATGCTGGCCAGGCAAGACCCTCGGGGGCTGGACACCCTGGGGCCCAACCCCGAGACCCAGGGACATCCTCTCACCCCAGCCCTTGGCCTCCCCAGACACTTGGGACCTGCCCGCCGAAGGGCTCAGGGAAGGTTCTGGTGTGATCGGAGGCCTTGTGAGGGTTCATGGGGCATGAAGCCCGTCGTGTGGCCAGGCTGCGCTCAAGGCATAGACACAGGCTACCCTCCACTCAGCTGGACGCAGGCCCCGTGCGCCGTTCACTCCTTCAAGCCAGTTCCAGCTGGGGGGCTTCCCAAGGCCAGCTGCGTCCACAGAAGCCTCTTGGAGTGCACCCATGAGGGCTCTGTGCCAAGGGCCCGCAGGGCAGGCCTGGTCTGCTCTGTCTAGGGGGAAGGGTGCAGGGATCCTGGGGGGCATCAGGAGGAGTGGAAGGGCACTCAGAGGAGGAGAAGCGAGGCTGGAGGGTCAGCGTAGCCCAGGGTGTGGCGAAGGCTTCTGCAGCAACAGAACCAGAGCGGGCCCTCCCCTCCCTCTCCTGGTGCCCAGCAGCCCTCCCCCAGTCCGCCCTGCCCCCTCCCTGCTTCCCTCCCCTACTGTCCTGGAAACAGACCCACCCTATCTCATGGTGGGAGGCGCCTGGCGACCCTCCAAGAAACAGAGGGGAGGAGAGCAAATGGCTGGAGGCTTGGTGAGGGGTGGAGTCACAGTCCAGGCCGGTGCTGGGGATGGTGCTGGGGAGGCACCAGCAGCAGCAGGGGCAGGACTGACAGTTGGAAACCCTGTGCCACCCAAGGAGAGGCCCCAGGGCCCCTGACTGAAAAACAGGGACTGCCGTGAGCACCCCGGGATGGCAGGAACCATGGGCCCGACTTTGAAGCTTCCTGGGGAGCCAGAAGAGCCAGCACAGGCAGTGGGCACAGAGCCACCCAGATGGGCAGCCATGGGCAGGAGGGAGGCAGAGCTGCCTGCAGGGGCAGGAGGCTGAGCGCTGAGACCCTGCGGAAGCCTCCAAAGCCTGCCCCAGTTGTCACCATCTCCAGGATTCAGAGACACACCTGCCACCTCCCTTTTCTGGAAAGATGCCTCTGGGTGCCATGTCCTGGGGTGGCACTGGAAACCCAGGATGGAGCCAGGACCCTGGGACCATGCAGGGAGCCCCCATATCCCTCTACCCGCTGGCTTCCGGCCCTCCCTGTTAGCCAGCACCCTCTCTGGTCACCAAGGTGCTGGACGCTGGGAACCCAGAGTGAGTCAAAAGCAGCCCAGCCCACGGGAGCCAACGTGTGGTCCAACATGGACGCTCAGGACAGCTGGGAGACGGCACCTGCTGGGCCCAGGGCAGTACCCGGGTGCCCACAGAGGCCAGCCCTGTCCCACTGGGCTTCACCCATTTGTGCTGCCTTTCCCTAGAATTCGCTGGGAATGGGCTGCACCCCACCTCTCTGCTGCCCTGGCATTGGCCTGGGTGGGTGCTGCAGCTCCGTGCCCCAAAGAGTCCACTCGCCCAGGCAGGGAGGGCTGGTCAGGGCGGGTGCCATGCCTGCTGCCCTCTCACAGGACTGCCTGCAGGGCATCCGGAGCTTCCTGAGGACACACCAGCAGGTCGCCTCTAGTCTGACGACCATCGGCCTGGCCCTCACGGTACGCCCGCACCTCCCTCACCGCCCCTTCCCACCTTCTACCCCCTCTGCCTACCTAGCCCCCGACTCAGGTAGAAGGGGAATCCAGGACAGCATCTCTGGTCTTGGGCCTCGCTGGCTGAACGCCCTCAGGGAGGTGGTCGGGTGTGAATGTGCCTGACCTCAGGGAGGCGGTCCAGTGTGACGGTTCCTGACCTCAGGAGACGGTCCCGTGTGACAGTCCCTGACCTCAGAAAGAGGTTCAGTGTGATGGTGCCTGACCTCAGGAGGCGGTCCCGTGTGACGGTGCCTGACCTTGTGTGACGGTGCCTGACCTCAGGGAGGCGGTCCGGTGTGACGGTCCCTGAACTTGGGAGATGGTCCCGTGTGATGGTCCCTGACCTCAGGAGGTGGTCCCGTGTGACGGTGCCTGACCTCAGGAGGTGGTCCCGTGTGATGGTGCCTGACCTCGGGAGGTGGTCCCATGTGACGGTGCCTGACCTCATGTGACGGTGCCTGACCTCGGGAGGCGGTCCCGTGTGACGGTCCCTGAACTTGGGAGATGGTCCCGTGTGATGGTCCCTGACCTCAGGAGGTGGTCCCTTGTGACGGTCCCTGACCTCAGGAGGCGGTCCCGTGTGATGGTCCCTGACCTCAGGAGGCGGTCCCATGTGACAGTGCCTGACCTCATGTGACGGTGTCTGACCTCAGGAGGTGGTCCCGTGTGACGGTGCCTGACCTCGTGTGATGGTCCCTGACCTCAGGAGGCGGTCCCATGTGACGGTGCCTGACCTCGTGTGACAGTCCCTGACCTCAGGAGATGGTCCCGTGTGACGGTCCCTGACCTCGGGAGGTGGTCCCGTGTGACAGTTCCTGACCTCAGAGAACTGGTCTGGTGTGGCGGTCCCTGACCTCAAAAAGAGATTCAGTGTGATGGTTCCTGACCTCAGGAGGTGGTCCGATGTGACAGTGCCTGCCTCCTGCAGCTGGGCTGCTCCCCACACAGCAGAATCCTGATGCTTCCTGGGGAGGGGCGCCCCCACCCTGGAGCAGTGGGGCAGCCATGGCCATCTCCCTCCCAGGTGTACGCCTTACTCCTCAACTCCTTCCTGTGGTTTGCCATCCGCTCTGGCTGCAGCTTGGATCGCAAGGGCAAATACACCCTGGCCCCACGGTAGGGCCCCCTGCCTGCACCCACCCTCTCCAGAAGGGTCCTCCAGCTCTGCCCCAGAGGCTTCTGCTCTGCCAGTAGCTGGGAGGAAGCCCCAGACCAGGCCACAGGCTGATGGGTGGCTGAGTGCCAGGGCGGGTGGGAGGCCTGGAGAGTTGCCAGAGCCAGTGCACTGCATTCCACAGGCTGCATGGAGACCCCCCTTTACTTACCCCAGGCCTCACAAAGACCTGGAGATGGATGCTTCTAGGCCCTCAGATTACAGCCCCAGGCCAAGGTCTCTGTGCTTGAATACCCCAGAGCTCCTCAGGCTTAGGGGGCAGGAAGGGCCCAACCCGCAGCCAGCCAGTTCTTCCTGACCTGACGGAGTCTGGCCTGTCTCCGCCTGCCATGCCTGTTAACACCCCCCACTTGTTCTTCCTGGCCATCCAAGACCCCATCCCTGGCTCCTCTGCATTCTACAACAGCCTCTCAGTCCCCTCTAGAACATTCCGCAACAGCCCCATGGGCCCCCTAGAACATTCCACAGCAGCTCCATAATCCTCTCTAGAACATTCCACAACAGCCCCATGATCCCCTCTAGAACATTCCACAATAGCCTCGTAGTCCCTTCTAGAACACTACGCCACAGCCTTATGATCCCCTTGCTCCTCAGAGCATGTGGCCACCAGCCCCAGGAGTCCAGCCTCTTCAGACGCTCCGAGGATGGACCTGCACGTTATCCCCACTCCGAAGCAGATGCTTTTGGTCTAAGAGGATGCTCGGGCCGTCTTCAGCGGCTCCAGGACAAGGATGCTGCATCTCGGCCCCTGTCCCGTCACCTGCCTGCCCACAGAAGTGAAGACGCCCCTACTGTCAGCCCTCATGGGAGGGTTCAAGCTATGAGCAGGGGAGGGAGTGAAAGCCCAGCCAGAGAGTCAGGCTCCATTGGGAACAGATGGAAGGGTAAGGGGTATTTCACCAAATCCCTCCGTGGGAATGGGCTAGGTGCAAGCACAGAGGAGGCCACGCTGGAGGGAGCAGCCCAGCGCAGACTGCAAGACCCAGTGGTCCACGCCCTGGAGGGCTCCACCCAGACACAAGCCGCGCTGGTTTCCATGCTGCGTAAGAAGCAGCACAGAAGCAGGACTCCAGCAGCTCCCATTTATGAGCTCGCAGTTCTCCAGGGCAGGGGTCCCAGTGGGCTCAGCGGGCACCCTGTGCAGGGTCTCTCAGGCTGACGTCAGGCCTTGGTGGGCTGCACTGTCATCTGGAGGCTCCAGGGAAGCATCTGCCTCCAGGACCATTCAGGCTGTTGACAAGTCAACTCCGCATGGCTGTAGGACTGAGGTGCCCACGTCCTGTCCCTGCTCCTGTGGCCCCTCCACCTTCAAACCAGCAATGGCGCACTGAGTAGACTGCCGTCAAATATACGTCACATAGAATTCGCCATCTGAACCATTTTTTAAGTGTACGGTGTGTGTCATTAAATACATTCACGTTGCTGTGCAACCATCACCACGATCCCTCTCCAGAACTTTCCGTCTTCTCAAGCTGAACGTCTGTCCCCAGTAAACACCAACTCCCATCCTCTGCCCCGGTCCCTGGCACCCACCATCCACTTTCTGTCTCTATGGATTCAGCTGCTCCAGGGGCCTCGTATCGTGGGGTCACACAGGATGTTCCTTTTGTGTCTGGTTTATTTCATTCGCTGTTACATCTGTAGGTTCATCCGTGTTGTAGCCTGTGTAGGAGTTCTTGAAAGAGAAATCTTATCAGCTTTCCCACGTGGTCCAGGGATTAAGGCGGGACACTTCGTGGGTAACAGTTTAGATATTCTGCCTGCCACACCCACTCTCACTGGACTTTCAGACCATGTCTATGATGAATTATCTCTAATAGTCCCTGAATGTTTGCACAATTTGCTCAACATGCTATGTCCTGGGTGGAACACCAAGTTGGCCCAGCCTAGGCCAAGGCCCTAGTGATGCTGACAGAAGAGAAGGACTGTCAGAGCCCTTCTAACTTCCATAGCGGGCATATGGCCCCATCCCCCACCGAGACCAGCCAAGGCGGATTCCCTCCAAATAAGAACAATCCTATGATGAGTGGCCAGAGTGACAAATGCCAGCTACGGTCCAGCCTATCTTTCCAGTGACAACCACACACCCCTCCGGAAATTAGAACACGCCCACGTAACACACAGTGCTCCTTCCACTGAAAACGCACAGGCCTGGTCGCCAAAGGTGGACGCCAAAGGTGTCATGGGTTCCACACCCGGTGACAGCCCAGGGTCTCTGGTGGTGGGCGCTCCCACTGGCTCCATCCTGGTCGCGTCGCTGTTCTGCAGCCTATGGATTTAATGTGAAAGGAAGCACCCACACACCCAATACACAGTCTCGGTGGAAAGAGAAGGGAGGCAGGAGGCCGAGTTCAGTTCTGGTGAAGTTTAGACAGCATGACAAAAACAGAAACTTTGCCAAAGCTCTGGGTGGCTCATCTCTGCAGCTGGTCATGAGGCGGTGATGTGTGCTCACGGCTCACGTTCCTCACACCGCGTTTGCTCGGCCGGCAGCCCAGTTCTTCACTCCCGCAGGGTCTGAGTCCTGAACTTTGTTGCTGTGGTTGTCTACCAATTTCATCTCCAACTACGGGAGAATGGACCCGGGACCACCTGTTAGTAGTCACATCTCTGCTTCCTCTTGTTAGGACCACCTCGCTATTCCCAAGGTCCCCTTTAAGGCTTCTTAATCCACGTGGCACCCACAACTTTCAGCTCCATCATACCGTGATTTATTATCTGACCAAAGCACTCCTCTGTTAGTTACTGAAATCTCCAAACCAGGCCAGGCATGGTGGGCTCACAGCTGGAATCCCAACACTTTGGGAGGCCAAGGCAGGAGGACTGGAGGCAGCAGCCCAGCACAGACAGCAGGACACCCATGGTCCGTGCCTTGGAGGGCTCCACCCAGACACAAGCTGTGCTGTTTTTCTCAGCTGTGTAAGAGCAGCATAGATGTAGGGGCTGCAAGCGGTGTGTGTGTTCATGGCGTGTTCATGCCTCACATCCCAACACTTTGGGAGGCCGAGGCAGGAGGACTGCTTGAAGCCAGGAGTTCGAGACCAGTCTGGGCGACACAGCAGGATCTTGTTTCTACAACGACAGAAAGGAAATATTAGCCAGGCATGTTGGTGAACACCTGTGGTCCCAGCTACTCAGAGGCTGAGGTGGGAGGATCTCTTGAGCCCAGGAGGTAGAGGCTACAGTAAGCTGTGATCACAACCCTGAACTCCAGCCTGGGTGGCAGAGTGAGACCCTGTCTCAAAATATAAACAAATAGGCCAGGTGCGGTGGCTCATGCCTATAATCCTAGCACTTTGGGAGGCTGTGGGAAATAGAAAAGTTCCTTTTTAAAGTTTCCTTTCTTGTTAAAGAATCAGTGTACTAATAACTTTGTGAAGCCCTATCCTATGTAGCTGTTAGACACACCATGCTTACAGGCACGTAGTACATTCTATGTCCTTGTACTTTCAACAAGGTATCTGTGCTAGACATGCTCACAGGTGTGTCCCAGCTCTCCATTGCTTTTACCTGTTTAGAAAAGTTTTAGGTTATTAGCCAATCAGGTTTTAGTTTAGATTGTGAGGTCTGGCTGCAGCCAACTGAGATCAGACACAGCAGAAAGGATGACCCCACATGTGTAAGGAATAAACTTGTGTGTTTCCCTTTGTTCTTTGTACTCTCGTGGCACAGTGCCTACCGGGAGTACCCTTCCTGCAGTCCAGGAAGTAAAAATTGTGTTGCTGAAAGATCCTTTGTCTCAGTGCTGATTTTTCTTTGCAGCACCGAGCATCTATTTCCAACATAGGCCAAGGCGGGCAGATCACTTGAGGTCAGGAGTTAGAAACCAGCCTAGCCAACATGGTGAAACCCCATCTCTACTAAAAAAAAAAAAAATAGCCAGGTGTGATGGTAGGTGCCTATAATCCCAGCTACTCAGCAGGCTGAGGCAGAAGACTCTCTTGAACCCAGGAGGCGGAGGTCGCAGTGAGCCGAGATCATACCATTGCACCTCAGCCTGGGTGACAAGAGCAAAACTCCCTCTCAAAAAAATAAATTTAAAAAAAAAGAATAAATAAATAAAATACAAAAAAATTAGTTGGGTGTAGTGGTGGGCGTCTGTAATCACAGCTACTGCCTACAGGAGGCTGAGGCAGGAGAATTGCTGGAACCCCGGAGACAGGGTGCAGTGAGCTGAGATTGTGCCACTGCCCTCCAGCCTGGGTGACAGAGCGAGACGCGGTCTCAAAATATATATATACATATGTACATGTGTGTATTTATATGTGTATATATAGACATATATACATATATATGCAATGTGTATGTATATGCCTATACACACACACACACACACACACACACACACACACACACATATATATAACTAAATAAAATAAACTAAAATAAATCTCCAAACTAGAAGAGTAAGGACTAACAGGGCCAAGAGGTGAATGTCTAACCGTAGGCGCTGCCCTCACTCTCATCCCTAGGCCCCCGGCCCGTGGATCCTGGTTTGGGGGAGTGGCACCACTCACTGGGAACCAGGACCATATGCTGTAGGTCCTCACTGCAGTCTTACAGTGGCATCTCCCGGCTGAGCTCCTAAATAATCCCGAATGGTCCTGAGAAGCCAGATCACCATCCCGCAGGAGCGGCTTCTCTGGAGGGACAGAGTACGTGGACACCCTAGTGAATCCCATGATGTCTCCCCACTGTCCTTCAGCTGTAAAGACAATGCCGTGGTTAGAAACAGCAGCGGGTGCGGGAGCAGGCGGGTGGGGGAGCAGGCGGGTGCGGGAGCAGATGGGTGGGGGAGCAGGCGGCGGGTGGGAGAGCAGGCGACAGGTTGAGGAGCAGGCGGCGGGTGCGGGAGCAGGCGGAGGGTCGGGGAGCAGGCAGCAGGTGCGGGAGCAGGCGGCAGGCTGGGAAGGATAGCACTGGTGCTGGCGGAAGCAGTGCCAGGGGAGGGGAGGAGGGTCCAGATCAAGAAGGGTCAAGTGCAGTCATCCTCCCCCTCATCTCATAGCCACACGGTCCAGGGATGAAGACGGCAGTGAGCGAGGAGATGGGAACAGGCTGGTTTAGGACCACAGCTGGAAGACGTCCCTGAATGTTTGCACAGTTTGTTCAAGGTTCGAAGTCCCGGTGGAACACCAAGTTGGACTGAGGCCCTAAGTAGCTGACAAGAGAGAAGGAATGTCAAGGTCGTTCTAGCCTCCATAGTGGGGGTGTGCCCCCCCATGAAGTGGAAGTAGCGCCAGTGAGGGGGCATCAAGCATCAGTGCCATATCCTGTGAGAGGTCACTGCAGTCTTGCACTGGCATCTCCCAGCTGTGCTCCTAAATGATCCTGTTCCCCCTCTGCACTAAATGTCCTGCCTTCGTCCCTGAGAAAAGCCAGACCCGCTCCACGAAGGAAGGCACCCAAAGCCAGTCAGTCCATGCCCAGGTGGCTCAGTGGTCTCCCATGAGATGTAGTGCTCTTCTGCAGGGCAGGACATCACACTGCTGACCTTGATCGGGCATCAGCTGCAGGGATGTCTGGAAGAGCTTGGTAAGCTGAGTACCGGTGGCTGGGCCACGGCGGCTCCCCTTCCCTCGATGTCTGCCTCAAGGCAGCACCAGCTCCCTTGGGGCAGAGGCTGCCTGTCTGCCACAGGTTCCAAGAACCTTACGAGAGTCCAGTACCCAATGGGCTTGATGGTAGAGAATGCCCAGCCTGTCCAGCTACAGGACTTAGCAGACAAACAACACCCAGATCAGACTACATCGGATGCCCATGGACGGACTCAGTCTCCACCAGGCCCAGGGGAAGCCAAGCGCTGTATCTCCAAGCGAGAAGAGGTCCCGGCCACAAACGGCAAAGCCTGCTCCCCTCAACGGTCACAGGGGCTTCCACCATGGATTGGCTCAGGCTCCAAGGGCACCTCGGTCAACCAACACCCCAAGAGGACCTTTGGGTCCCTGGGCCACAACAACCAAGCGTCTCAGCCCACACAAGAACAGGACCGCATGGGCATCGTCACTGGCTGTGCCCCTGCAGAAGCAGACCACCCACTGGGGCTCCTGGACACAGGGAAAGCACACACCCACATGTGGGCTGTGTTTACTCCAGAGCGCTGTGCACCGATGACCCCGGGTGCAGGACCGGTCCTTCGGCACCACGAAGTAGGCATGCCCAGCTTTGCTGGACCCCGGGGAGAACTTCAGGAGAAAGCAGGAGTCTCTGTTTTCACAGGGTTTCCTTCTCACCCTGCCAAGCATGGTTTTGGTTAAAGCAACCTACACCTTCCTCCCCTGCAGGTCACATCAGCCCAGTGTCCTGTGGGCTGGGGAGATAATCAAGGCCCACATGGGCTAAACTACAGCTGAGATCTAGGGCATTCGTGTAATCCCGAGGCAGGTTCACGCCGCCGTCCCTCCCAGGTGAGCAAACCAAACCACCCTTACGGTTTTCTACATGTTGGGATAGACTGAGAAACAACAGAAACAGGTGTTCACTGCCCAAATACTCTTTGCCAGGACAAAAACCTGCACCGATTTGCTCCAGTTAGGAAGATTAGCTGGTGCTCGCTTCAGCAGCACATAACTAAAATTGGAACCATACAGAGAAGATTAGCACGGCCCCTGCACAAGGATGACACACAAATTCTTGATGTGTTCCATATTTTTCGAGCATACCTCAAAATTATAAGAGCCATATATGACAAACCCACAACCAATATCGTACTGAATGGTCAAAAGCTGGAAGCACTCCCCTTGAAAACCAGCACAAGACAAGGATGCCCTCTCACCACTCCTATTAACATAGTTTTGGAAGTTCTGGCCAGGGCAATCAAACAGGAAGGGAGGAAGTCAAATTACCTTTGTTTACAGATAACTTGATCCTATATCTAGAAAACCCCGTTGTCTCAGCCCAAAGGCTTCTTAAGCTGATAAGCAATGTCACCAAAGTCTCAGAATACAAAATCAGTGTGTAAAAATCACTAGCATTCCTGTACACCAACAATAGGCAAGCCGAGTGAACTCCCATTCGCGATTGCCACAAAAAGAATAAAATACTTAAGAATACAGGTAACGAGGGACGTGAAGGACCTCTTCAAGGAGAACTACAAACCACTGCTCAAAGAAATCAGAGATGACACAGACAAATGGAGAAACATTCCATGCTCATGGGTGGGAAGAATCAGCATCATGAAAACAGCCTTACTGCCCAAAGCAATTTACGGATTCAATGCTTTTCCCATTAAACTACCATTGACATTCTTCACATAATTAGAAAAAAACTATTTTAAATTTCATATGGAATCAAAAAAGCCTGAACCTCCTAGGCAATCCTAAGCAAAAAGAGCAGAGCTGGAGGCATCACGCTCCCCGACTTCAAACTATACTACAGGGATACAGTAACCAGAACACCGTGGTGCTGGTACAGAAACAGACACATAGACCAATCGAACAGAGTAAAGAACACAGAAATAAAACCGCACACCTACAACCATTTACTCTTTGACAAACCTGACAAAAATAAGCAATGGGGAAAGGATTCCCTATTTAATAAGTGGTGCTGGGAGAACTGGCTAGCCACATGCAGAAAGTTGAAACTGGACCTCTTCCTTATACCATATACAAAAATCAACTCAACAAACACATGGCCAAGCGTAAATAAATAGGTCAGAAAATTCAGCATTCATCTCCAAAAATGGAGGATATTTTCCAATGAAACTACAATCCCATTATCACATCTAGCCAGTTAAACAGTCATTCCCTAATAGCATTGAAAACATAATCCATATTCAATCTTTATCAAGTTCCCCAAAACACATTTGTTGCTGGTTTGTTCAAGCCAGGATGGAAGCAAGCCCCATGCTTTGGGAATGGCTCTGTGGTCCAGTTTCTTCCCCACCCCCTGCACCTAATCTTTTCCCCAAGCCGCTAACTTGCTTTAGGAGCCTGCATCAGCGGCCAGAAGGTCCCAGGCTCTAGGTCCCATTTCACAGAAGTGCCATTCTACCTTCTCCACTGTCCCCTGCAAATTCCTGTAACAAAAGCTCAGAGCTGAGGGCTTTGAGCATTTGGGAGGATCCTCAGGAGATGCCGTTAATCTGTGTGCTCCTTACAGCCCACATCGGAGGTAAATGATGTCTGCTTGTCTCTCATCAGTGAGACAAAGGCCACCAGGGGACAGCCAGATATTTCCATGTGCTTGAATGTTTGTGATCCCTCAAATTCATGTTGGAACTGAATCCCCAGTGCAACAGTATTAGAAGGTGGGGCCTTTGGGAACTGGATTAACACCTCACGAGAGAGGCTTCCCACAGCAGTCTCCCCTTCTCCCCTCTCATCTCTTCTGCCATGTAAGGACACAGTCTTTGTCCCCTCCAGAAGGCGTAGCAACAAGGTGTTATCTTGGAAACAGAGCGAGTAGCTCTCACCAACACTGAGTGCTGGGACCTTGACCTTGGGCTTCCCAGTCTCCAGAACTGTGAGGAAAGAGACTGCTGTTGTTTGTAGATTACCCAGTCTGTGGTGTCTTGTTATAGCAGCACAAACAGACTAAGATGTGGTTGTGAAGTGGTATCTTGTCTTTGCAACTAGCAACCAATCTGTCAGTGTTATGTCATTCAGGTCCCCAGCGAACACCTTCTTTTCCAGCTGGAGCATCTATTGACGGTCCTTGCCCGAATCACCCATCCCACTAGATGTTGCAAAGTGACAAGTTTCTGATCATGCAGCATCTAAAATAGTCCCAGGATCCCTGTCCTGATAGAAATACCCTTGTGCCACCCCTCCTCTAGAGCACGGGCCAGATCTAGTCATTTGCTTCTAACAAATAGATTAAGGTCAAAGTGATGGGAAGTCACTTCCTCCCTTCTTAATTTAGGCTACAAAAAGACTCTGCTATAGTTGGGACATTTGACCCTCCAAACCTCATGTTGAAATGTGATTCCCAGTGTTGAAGGCAGGGCCTCATGGGAGGTGCTTGGGTCATAGGGGTGGATTACTCATAAATGATGTGGTGCTGTCCTCAGAGATGAGTTCTTGCTCTCTTAGTTCACATGAGAGTTGGTTGTTTAAAAGAGCCTGGCAGATGGGCACAGTGACTCACACTTGTAATCCCAACACTTCGAGAGCCTAAGAGAATGGCTTGAGACCGGGAATTCAAGACAAGTCTGGGCAACATAGCAAGACCTCATCTCTACAAAAAAAAAAAAAAAAAAGCCAGGCATGGTGGTGCATGTCTGTAGTCCAGGTATTTGGGAGGCTGAGGTGGGAGGATCACTTGAGCCCTGGAGTTCGAGGCTGCAGTGAGCTTTGATTGTGCCACTGCACTCCAGCCTGGGTGATGGAGTGAAACTCTGTCCCAAATAAATAAATAAATAAATAAACAAACATTTTTAAAGACCTGGTACCTCCCCACCACCTTGCCATGTGTTCCGTGCATAAGCTGGTTCACCTTCCACCATGAGTGGAAGCAGCCTGAGGGCCTCACCAGCAGCAGATGCTGTGGCCACGCTTCTTGTACAGCCTGCAGAAATGTGAGTCAAGAAACCTCTTTTCTTTATGAATCACCCAGCCTCAGGTTTTCCTTTATGGCAACACAAATGAACAAAGACAGACTCCAACTTCCATCTTCTCGTCTTCTCTCACTCTGTCTACTGGAAGCCAGCTGCCATATTGAGAGTGGTCCTATGGAGAGGCCCATGTGGCCAAGAGCCAATGAGGAACCAAAGCCCTTCATCACCAGCCTACAAGCAACTGTACCCTGCTCATAGCCACAAAGTGAGCTTGGAAGTGGATCCTCTCCTAGTTGAGCCTTCAGATGAGACCAAAGCCCCAATCACTAAGGGCAGCCTTGAGAGAGATGCTGAGTCAGAGGACTCAGTGCTGAGTCATGCTCAGATTTCTGCCCTACAGAAACTGTGAAACCATAAATGCTGCTTGGTTTGTTATTATTGTTGTTTGTGTGTTTCAATGAAGTGCTGTTTCTTTCAGGCACTATATACATCACATTTTAAGAAAATTCCCCAAGATAAACATACTTTTAAAAGCTACAGTTTTTACCAACATGACATATCAACTTAAACAAAAAACAATTTTGGGGGCCAGGCGTGGTGGCTCACACCTGTAATCCCAGCATCAGAACACCTGATGTTGGGAGTTTTGAGACCAGCCTGACCAACATGGAGAAACCCCATCTCTAATAAAAATACAAAAAATTAGCCGGACATCATGGCACATGCCTGTAATCCCGGCTACTTGGGAGGCTGAGGCAGGAGAATCGCTTGAACCCAGGAGGCGGAGGTTGCGGTGAGCCAAGATCTCGCCACTGCACTCTAGCCTGGGCAACAAGAGTGAAACTTCGTCTCAAAAAAAAAAAAAATTTTTGGTACTAAACCTTAACTATGATGAGAATGCTATAAAATATCCAAATATAATCACATGCCAAGACTAAAAAATGTTAAAAAAGAGAAATTTGTATTTATTTACAACTTGACCCTCAAAAGCAGTGAAGTGATGAAGACACATCAACAGACAAATGGGTGAAGTACACCTGCGAATTCAGTGAGGAGATGCAGATGACGATGACTGAGAAAACGCAAGTGTAAAATGAACCTGTGGCTGTAACCTTCTAAATTTGAGGCTAATTTGTTACACAGCCAGGAATAACTAATACATTGATTTTTGCCACTTCTGTGTTCGTTAGCTGGTCCTTCTTTGGGAAGACAAGCTCTTTCCTTTGTCAACTGGGACTACTTAGGAGCCATTGAGAAATTCTTAATTTTATTTCTTAAGTCAGTTTTGCCTACTTATATTTTTCTACCAATGTCTTCATTTCATTATGGCCTACACGTTTTTAACACTCTATTTTGAGACAATTATAGACAAGAAGTTGCAAAGAAATGCATTGAGCCGGGTGCGGTGGCTCACGCCTGTAATCCCAGCACTTTAGGAGGCCGAGGCGGGTGGATCACAAGGTCAAGAGATCGAGACCAACCTGGTCAACACGGTGAAACCCTATCTCTACTAAAAATACAAAAAATTAGCTGGGCATGGTGGCGCGTAATCCCAGCTACTCAGGAGGCTGAGGCAGGAGAATTGCCTGAACCCAGGAGGCGGAGGTTGCGGTGAGCTGAGATTGCACCATTGCACTCCAGCCTGGGCAACAAGAGCGAAACTCCAAAAAAAGAAATGCATTGACGGCTCCATGTAGCCTTTGCCTCAACGTTGACAACATGCACAACTCTACCATGATATCAACGCCAGGAACCGACACTAATCCAATCCACAGAGCTGACTCAGATTTCACCATTTTACTCATGAGCATGGCACCAAGGCATCACCCCACACATGATTTGCTAATTACAAAGGGATAAATGTACCTTACAATGGGAAGATAGGGCAGTTAACAACTTGACACACTTAGTATTACTATTTGTGGAACCACCTGTCATTCAGTGTCATATATGCCTCCTAATTTGATAGATGATGAATACACTGTATCACCTATGAATTCTTCCTGCCAAAAAGGCTTCATCTGAATCTAATTCCACCTCTAGACCCAACTTCTATGCGGGAAGTAGAAAAGTCCCTCTTTGAAGTTTCCTTTCTTGTTTAAGGAAAATCCATAACTGTTAGAAATAACAGTTTGTTTTAAACACTTTGTTCAAAAGCCTTCTTGCTTTTTTGCCAGAAGCCCTATCCTACGTAGCTGCTAGATATGCTTACAGAACGTAGTATATTCTATGTCCTTGTACTTTAACCAAGATATCTGTGCTGGATGTGCTCACAGGCATGTCCCAGCTCTCCACTGCTTTGACCTGTTTAGAAAAGCTTTAAGTTGTAGCCAATCTGGTTTTGGTTTAGATTGTGAGGTCTGGCTGCAGCCAATGGAGATCAGACACAGCAGAAAGGACGACCCCAAACGTGTAAGGGGCAAATTTGTGTGTTTTCCTTTGTTCATTGTACTCACGTGGCATGATGGCTAGTGAGCATACCCTTCCTGAACTCCAGGAAGTAAAAATTGTGTTGCTGAAAGATCCTTTGTCCCGGTGCTATTTTTTCTTTGTGGCACCGAGCATCTATTTCCAACATCCAGTGTACAGGAACTACAGGGAATGGAGGAACAAAATAAATGACACCAAAGGAAACAGTCGGACAAAATTCAGGATGTGGAACAAGGTACACAACAAGTAGCCTAAATTAAGAGAGATGAAGGAGACTCTTACTAAACATGTGAACTTTGATTAGATGTTGTTTGAACAAAATTACAAAAAGACATTTTGGGGACACTTTTTTTGTAAATGGAAGTGGCTTCCCCGCCTCCAGTAGTACTGGCCTTTCCACTCCATCTGAGGGTATTAACCTGCTTTGCCACAGAAAACAGTCACAGCCTCCCCTAAGGTAATCACCAAGTGAGATTACCTGATTCCCTGCCCCATCCCTTTGCTTCGAGACCTGTAACTAGACTCATGGCCCAGCAGACCTCTGAAGGTGGGACACACCATGTAACCTAGGAAGAGACGAGCCACACTCCAGAGGAACGACTTGAGTTCTCTAACTTATACAGACAGGCATCTGGGGACACGAGTGGGAGTGGACACTGAGGGTGTGGGACAATGGGGTAAGAACATAAAGATGGAGCAGGCTGAATATATTGACATGGGGCCAGCAAGCAGAGAGTCTGAATTTAGGTCTGCGGCTCGGGGGGTTAGAAAGATTAGAGCTCTTTCTAATGGTGTGTTTGGTCGGTTGGCTGAAACATGAACCAGAAGGTGACCAACAGTGAGTGAACTGGAAATAACAGACCTACCATGGTTTAACCTAGAAGAGGGGATTCAAAAGCTTAGGGAGATGGGAAAGCTACAGTGAATTTGCCATAGAAGACCTCCACACCCACTCGGGGAGGGTCCAGAAGACAGACCTTTCATCAGCACTATGAGAAACAGATTTGTAAGGGGAGCCCTGGCATTCCTGCTCTTCTCTGGAGGTCAGACCTTACAGTGGAAATAACAGCCACTTAATTAGAAAACTTAAATGCATTAGGAAGAATTGATCCTGGAGTGAGAGAGCAAGTGATGGCATTCAGCCATCAAAAGCAAGGTGGCCATAGTTTCTGTAACGGACAGCAGAGGCAAAGCAACAATCAGAAAGGTCTGATCTGTGCAGACCTACGGCACTGGCTAATTAGTCATTGTGTTCCTAAAAGTCATAAAAATAAAATTTTAAACCCCCAAACCAACTGAATGGAGCCCACTCTCAGCCAGGGAGATACCAAAATAAACCTGAAAAATCTAATTCAGGCCATGATGGGAAGGGTGGTCAGGCAAGCCAAGTTATACCTCCTCCCTGTGGAATTCAGGCACAAGAGCAGTGTTAATATTAAAACAAAGACGTTAAGACTGACAACCAGACTTTCTAGCAGTAAGATAGTGAATTCCAGACTGACTCTAGTACAGCGTCACATGACAGATAAAGAAGGCAATCAAAATGTTTTACTCCAAAATATGTTTTTTGCCATATTTTGAGCTGGCCCTGCAACACTGCCTTTTGTGGATGGAAATTTGCATTTTTAAGGAGTCTCTATTAATATAATTAGATACTTCCCCTTTCGGGCTTTCCCAGTTCTGAAGAGTTTAACTGAGACTCTAGCACCTTTCAAAGGTCTGAATAGGAAGCATTCGTCATTTAACGTCTCTAAGGGCAGCCTCCTATGAGACTTCATCTACATAATAAGAACCTTGTTCTCCACAACCCCTTGTCTTAACCCAGACACTCCTTTCTATTGATTCCAGGCTTTTAGATAATAACTTCTTTCAACCGATTGTCAATCAGAAAATCTTTGAATCTACCTATGGCCTGGAAGTCCACACTCCTCACTTTGAGTTGTCCAGCCTTTCCGGACTGAACCTATAGAAACCTCACATGTATTGATCGACGTCTCCCTAAAATGTTGAAAACCCAGGTGCAGCCCAATCATCACCTTGGGCACGTGTTCTCAGGACCTCCTGAGACTGCCTCTGGCTCAGAATAAACCTCTTTAAATATTTTACAGAGTTGGGTGCTTTTTTTGTCAACAAAGTAAAATAGATCAGAAGCCTACTAAATTCTTACTGGATCTAAGCAAGCAGAAAACTTGCAGATTCAATGAACAGAACTCTAGCCTGAATCATAAAAGCAGAGAGTCAACAGTCCTTCAGTCAATTCACAGACTTGAGCCAGCTTACAGACCCAGACTCCTTAAATCAAGATAAGGCTGGGTCTTCTCCAGGAAGGACCTTGGTCCTCCACCCAAACTTGATACTGTTACTCTTTCTCCCAGCCTTCTCATGGTTTCCCAGGATAACTGTGCACGGGGGCGGGGGGCGGGGAATGAAATAATCAGATTTACTGAGGACTACCGGACACTGGCTCTGAAGCGACACTGATTCTAGAAGACTGGAAGTGTCACTGTGGCCCTGCAGTCAGAGCAGGGGCTCGTAGGGGATGAGGGGATGGGCGGAGTTTCAGTCAGGTTGATGTGGATTGCTTATTTTGCAGGTTACAGAGTGCGTAATTGGAATAGACATACTGTCATGTGTCAATGATGGGTACATTCCGAGAAATGCATCTTTAGGAGATTTCGTCATCAGGTGATTTCATCGTTGTGCGAACATCATAGGATGTACTTACACACGCCTAGATGACAGAGACTACTGCCCACCTAGGCTGTGGGGTAGAGCCCATTGATTGTAGGCTAAAAACGTGCAGGCCGCTCTAATACATTGCTAAGTAATTATGTATCTAAACACAGAAAAGGTACAGTAAAAATGCAGTAGAAAGCATAAAAAATGGTGCACCAGCATAGGGCACTTACCATGAGTGGAGGTCGCAGGGCTGGAAACTGCTCTGGAGGAGTCAGAGAGTGAGTGGTGAGTGGCTGTGAAGGCCCAGGACGCTACTGTGCACTGCCGTGGGCTTTATCCAAACTCTATACTTACGCCACACTACGTTTATTCATTTATTTTTTCAATACTAAATTAACCTTAGCTTGCTGTAACTTTTTCACTTCATAAGCTTTTAACTTTTTAAAACTTTTTACTCTTTTGTAATAACGTATAGCTTAAAACAGAAACACATTTTACAGGTGTACAGAAATGTTTTCTTTCTGTAAATTCATGTTCTATAAGCGTTTTTTTATTTTATTTTTTTTACTTTTAAACTTTTTTGTTAAAAACTAAGGCACAATGATAGACTGGATAAAGAAAATGTGGCATATATATACCATGGAATACTATGCAGCCATAAAAAAGGATGAGTTCATGTCCTTCACAGGGACATGGATGAAGCTGGAAACCATCATTCTCAGCAAACTGACACAAGAACAGAAAACCAAACACCACATGTTCTCACTTATAAGTGGGTGTTGAACAATGAGAACGCATGGACACAGGGAGGGGAGCATCACACACTGGCACCTGTCGAGGGGTAGGGGGCTAGGGGAGGGATAGCAGGGGTTGGGGGCTCAGGGGATAACATTAGGAGAAATACCTAATGTGGATGATGGGGGAATGGATGCAGCAAACCACTATGGCACGTGTATATACCTATGTAACAAACCTGCACAATCTGCACATGTACCCCAGAACTTAAAGTACAATTTAAAAAAAGTAAAAAGTTAAAAAAAAAACAAACAAACAAAGACACAAACGCACACATGAGCCTTGGCCTACACAGGGTCAAGGTCATCAGTTTCACTGTCTTGCACTGTCACACCTTGTCCAGTCTTGTGACTGGAAAGTCTTCATGGGCAGTGACATGCATAGAATTGTCATCTCCTGTGATGACAATAACTGGCTGAGGTGGTTTTACATTTAACTTGTTTTATATATAAGCAGAAGGAGTACACTCTAAAACAGCAGTACAAAGTGTAGAAAATCTATAAACCAGCAGCATAGTTGCTATCACTGTCAAACACCGTGTGCTGCACACGAACGTATGTGCTGGACTTTTATATGACTGGTAGCACAGCAGGTTTACTTACACCAGCATCACCACGAAACACATGAGTAATTGACACGGTTGGGCTGTTTCCCAGCCCACATCTCATCGTGGACTGTAGTTTCCACAATCTGCACATGTTGTGAAAGGGACCTGGTGGGAGGTCACTGAATCAGGAGGTGGTTCCCCCCACGCCGCTCTCCTGACAGTGCGTGAGTTCTCGTGAGATCTGATGCTTTTATGAGGAGTCCCTTTTGCTTGGCACTTCTCCATCCTGCCACCATGTGAAGAAGGACCTGTTTGCTCCCACTTCCACCATGATTGTGAGTTTCAGGAGGCCTCTCCAGCCATGCTGAACTGTGAATCCTTTATAAATTACTCAGGCTTGGGTATGTCCTTTGTTAGCAGTGTGAGAAAGGACTAATTCAAAATGCATTGTGCTACAACATCATCAGGCGATAGGAAATTGTCAGCTCCATTATAATCTATGGCACCACCATCATCCACGTACCCATTCTTGACCAAACCATCCTCATGCTGTGCACACCTGTCCTCAGCCGCCGGCCGCATCCCCACACGGGTGTCCTGACATGTGGAGTGAGGGCTACTATGGTGGGCCAAGTGGAAGCCATTAGAGCTGCCTCTACCTCGGAAAATAGAGAGCCAAAAGAGATACAAAAATAGTCAAAAGCTGCATTCCCGGAGGAATTTCAGAGGTTAGCGCCACCATCAAAGGACTGAAAGATGCAGGGGCAGTGATCCGCATCATAGCCCCACTTCACTCACCTATTTGGCTGGTAGGGAAGACAGGCGGGCCCTGGAGAATGACAGGGGATTGACCTAAGCTTGACTCCAGTTGCAGTTGCTGAGCCAGACGTGGTTCCATCGTTTGAGCAAATTAGCACATCTTTTGCTACTCAGACACAGCCAATGATCTAGCAAACGCTTTCTTCTCCACCCCTGTCTACAAGGCCAAGCAGAAGCCAGGCCAACAGTGCACCCTCTCCGTTCCACCTCAGGGGTCTCTCACCTCTCCAGCCTGTGTCACAGGTAATTCTCAGGGGTCTGGGTCACCCTTCCCTTCCCCACCATGTCACACTGGCTCATTACACTGAAAACATTAGGCTAATTGGACATAAGGCACAAGAAGTAGCAATTATTCCAGACTTATTGGTGTCAGAGAGTGGGAAATAAATCCAACTAAGATTCAGAGCTTTCTACCGCAGTGAGATTTCTAGGAGTCCAGTGGTGTGGGGCCTGCTCCAAGGTGATGCATAGGCTGTTACCTCTGAACCCTCTTACAACCTCTGAACCGTCTTACAATCAAAAGAGAACACCACCACATGGGCCTGTTCGATGTGAGGAAGACAGGCTCTTCCTCATTTAGGTGTCAGACTCTGACCCACTTACTGAGTGATTTGAAAAGCTGCTACTGTTGCATGTGGTCCAGCAGCAGGTCCAGCCACAGGTCCAGGCTCTGTGCAAGCTGCTCCGCCACGTGGGCCACATGACCCAGCAGTTCCAGCCTGAGGTGTCAGTGGCAGACAGGGACACTGTGTGCAGTCTCTGCCAAGCCCAGGTAGGTGACTCACAGCTCAGGCCCTTAGGATTTTGGAGAAAGGCCCTGTCATCATCCACAGATAACCACTCTCGTTTTGGGAAACAGGTCTTGGACTGTGTTTTAGTCTGTTTTTTCACAGTGCTACAAAGATACTACCGGAGACTGGGTCATTTACAAAGGAAAGAGGCTTAACTGACTCACAGTTCTGCATGGCTGGGGAGGCCTCAGGAAACTTGCAATCACGGTGGAAGGGAAAGTAGGCATGTTTTACATGGCGGCCAGTGGGAGAAGAACGAGCAAGAGAGGAACTGCCAAACACTTGTAAAACCGTCAGAGTTTGTGCGTGAGAACTCACTCACTATCATGAGAACAGCATGGGGAGAACAGCCCCCGTGAGCCAATCACCTTCCACCAGGTCTCTCCCTTAACACCCGGGAACCACACTTCAGGATGAGATTTGGGTGGGGATGAAAGCCCAGCCGTATCACCCTGCTTCTAGGTCTTCATAGAAACTAAACCCTTGACCAAAGGCCACCAAGCTGCCACATGACCTGAGCGGCCCGTGATGATCTGGAGATTATCTGACCCACGTTGCTATAAAGTTGGGCGTGCACAGCAGCACTCCATTTGAATGAAAGTGATGAATATGTGACCAGGTTCAAGCAGGTCCTGAAGGCACAAGTAAGTTACATGAATAAGTGGCCTAAATGCCTGTGGCCCCACTCCTGCCCAGGTTCCTTGTGTCTTCCCACCTGCATCTCTTGCCGCGTGGGGAGTTCCCTCTCATCAGCTGACACAGGAAGAGAAGGCCATACTTACAGATGTTCTTCCCAATACGCAGGTGCTGCCGGAAAATGGACAGCGGCAGCCCTGCAGCTCCCACGGCACAGGCAAAGGGTGGACAGTTCCATCCCACACACGAGAAAACAGAAGGAAAGCACTAACTGAACACGACCAAATCCAAAACCCAACAGGGCAAAATGAAATCGTAAAAGCTTAAGAATGATTGTCTTTGACTCTTCGTCTTACCTTCTGGACACACTGGGGCAAAGATTGGACCCCAAGGCTCCTGGTGGCCCCACACCTACAGCTTCGTGTGCCTGTGGCTCTCCCAGGCTGCTGGTGCACGCTGCTGGCTCTGCAGGTCTGGAGTCTTGCGGCGTCCTCTGCTCCCTCAGCACAACTAGGCATTGTCCTTTGGGAACTCTCCACGGCCCAACCCCGTGGCAGTTCTCTGCCTGGGCCCCAGGCTTTCCATGACACCCAGTGGAATCCAGGAGGAGGAACCTTTCCTCCACAGCTCGTGCACTCTGCACAGCTGCAGAGCTGGCACCGTGCTGACACCATCGAGGTTTACTGCCTGCACCTTCTGGGCTGCCAGCCCAAGGAACACCTGGGCCCATGTGAGCCTCCGCTGGCTGGGCCAGGAGTGATGCACCAGCTTGCAAGAGGAAAAGAGATTGAGGCAGGGCTGGGCAGCACACCCCAAGGTCTCATGGAGGCCCTGGGCTCTTCCTTTGAAGCCATTCTGTCCTCAAGGCCCTGGCACTCTGAGCCTGTAATGGGCGTGACAGCCAGGAAGATCTCAGAAATGCCTCGGGGGTCATTCTCCCAATGTCTTGAAGAGCAGCTTCCGGCTTCCTTCTACCCACACCAATCTCCTGATCCAAATTTGTTTGGCCACACCCTTGCTGTGCTCTCCTGAACACACTGTTTTATTCTTGACATGGGCCGGCTAAGAGTTTTCCAAGTCTTTACATTCTGTTCCTTTCTGCTATCAACGTCTTTAACGCGTTTCTCTTTTCTCGCCTTTGGCTATAAGCAGTCAACAGAAGCCATGCAGCCCCCAGATTGCTTTGCTTAGAGATTTCTTCCACCAACTATTCTAATCCTGCCTCCCACAGAGCCCCAGGGCTCAGACACAATTCAGCCAAGTTCTTTGCCACTTTGTAAAAAGGACGGCCCTCCCCCAGTCTCCAATAAGAGAGTTCTCACGTCTGTCGAAGACCTCACGAGAATGGCCTTGACCGTGTGGCTCTCCACCAGCATTCTGTTCACGACCACTGAGATCATCGCCGCGAACCCGGAGGCTCTCTCTGCAGCCCCGCCCTCCTCGGCCTGCACTGGAGTCACCTCGGCACCACCTCCATTCACAGCAATGTGCAGTTTGTAGCGTGCACTGCAGAACGGGTCCAGCCTCTCCGTGACCCGGCTCCGGCTCTGCTGCCACACTTCCAGGTGTTTGTTATAGCAGCAGCCCCGCCGCCTGGTACCAACGTCTGTCAGCCTGTGCTGCTCTAACAAACCGCCACAGAATGGGTAATTTATACATCGTAGAAATTGACTGCTCAGTCTCGGAGGCTGGGAATCTGGCCCTGGAGGTGGTGTCTCAGAGGACCTGCCTGCCACATCCTCACATGGCAGAAGGTGAAAGGGCACACAGGCACCAAGCTCATCCCTCACTCTTTTACAGGGCCCTGATCCCACCCGTGAGGGTGAAGCTCCCAGGGTCTCATCGCTTTCCAAAGGCCCCACCTCTTATTACCGTGGCGTTGGGGACTAGGTTTCAACAGGAATTTTGGAGGAACACAAATATTCAGACCACAGTAAGCCATGACTGATGCACACGGAAACTCAAGTTTCAGGATGTATTTGCTCTCATTCCTCTCAGCCAACTCAATGGCAGCTGTCAGAAGGCGCTCAGGCTTGAACGGGCCTTAATCCCATCTTTGTCTCGTGTTGATCAGTCCAACTCAGGCGTTTTATTGGGCCTTTGTCTCACAAAGCTTGTTAAAATCCTAACGCTTGGAGCAATTGGCTTTTCTGCCCTTGCAGTGCTCTGAATTTCTGGGTCCATCTCTCTGTTCGCTTTCAACTCTGCTTGTAAGCTGGGCCTTCTTTCTCAAGCTGGTCTCTGTCTCCTGTTACCTGACCTAACACTCACAGTGCAGTGTCTTCCATTTTGCCCCTTGGGCTCCTGGCTGAGCCTTCTTGTATTGAGCCTGCCAGGTCACCAGGAGTGACTTCAGCAAGCTTGCCGCTCTGGCACCACCAAGTCCCCATGTTATAAGTTGAATTTTCAAAAGTAGCACTCGAATATAGATTCCCTTCGCAAGGCAACTTACTTCTATGGAAGGGTGCGGCTCACAGACGGAACAATGGCGAGCACACACCTGGACAAGGAGGGGAAGGGGTACTTATTCCTGATGGAGGCCGCCCCTACTGCTGTGTGGTTCCCCTATTGGCTAGGGTTAGACCACACAGTCTAGTCTAGTTCCGACCGGCTGTTTTAAAGGGAGCAGGGGTGTGAGCCGGAGTGGCGGGGTGGGTAGTTTGGTGGGAAGGACGGTTATGGGCAGGTCAGAGCAGGTGACAGGATGAGTCTGGGTGGGGCAGGGGACCAGGGAACAGATGTGAACTACTGATTAGAACTGGTGGAAAATGTTGTTTACTGAAAGTGCAAGGAAGTTAAACTTTAAAAGAGAGAATTAAAGAATAAGAGAGTTGAACATACTGACATACTGATTCTTTGAAGAGAAACTTGGGGTTCTCTATACCTAACAACCGTCACTCCAGCCTCCGATGCCCACTCTCTTGCCAGCAGCTGGGTTTGGGGGGTCTGATTGCTACCACAACACAGCCTGGCCTGGCCCGACTAATACAGAAGCCGGCTCTGTGAAGGAGGGCGCGGCCATCATGAGACACACAAACTGACACGCAGCCACACAGTCTCCGTGGCACACAACAGTCACCTTTTCCTGCTCATGTGTCTGGGCTCTGCTGGACTGGTCTTGGCTGGGCGCAGTCCCATGCCAGCAAGTCGTGGCTGGCCTTGGGCCCAGGAAAGGGGGAGAGACCAGGATCACAAAGACAGTCTGTCAGGGGTGGGCAGCGAACTCAATGTTTAAATTCATAGGTTGCTGGGCCAAGAGAAGGCCTGTCCAAACCTGATGTGCTCATCCATCAGAGCTTCTGGGCCTGGAGGCGGCATAGTGACTGGGTGGGCTTTGGCTGGTCAACAGAAGGGTGGATGGTGGAAGAGACGATACCTTATGTTCACCATTTCTCCTTCCGAGGCAAATGGAAGGACCGCCTTTCCAGTCACACCCATGGGTAGTGTGGTCGCATGGGGGTCATGCAGCTGAGCTCTGACCCATGGGATACGAGAGGAAGCAATGTAAGCTACTTCCTAACGGCCCTTCCCTTTTGTTAAAACACACAATCTGAATGAAGAGACCCCCCCAAACAGGCTTTGTGTGAGCAACATGGCTGTTTGTTCACCCGGGTGCGGATAGAGAGAAAGGAACGTGCACTCTGATCACACCTTCGGCTCCAGCCACCTCTCGAAGGGGGAATTGTTAGGCCAGGGAGGAGGAGTGAGCTGTAGGATTAAACTGTAAGCCGGACTAGGTATGAGTTGAGGAGGTGACAGGAGGGGCAGAAGCGGGGGTAGTGGGCAGAGGCAGAGGAGGGAGGCTCGGGGGGGCAGGGGCTGGAGCTGGATGAGGGCCTGGTTCGGACAGGTGGGGAAGAGAAAGGTCGGAAGGGTTGATGGTCAGAAGGGTTGATGGACAAGGAGGATTCTGGGTTCCTGGCGGAGGCAGGAGGGGCAGATGGAAGAGAGAGAAGGAGCGGAGATTAGGGAGGGATCAGAGTGTAAAGAAAATGCCTGGACGTCTGGCACCTTAGACCATTTGCCCATTTATTGACAAAAATTGTTTAGGTCTCCAGAATGGAAACATTGAAAGTGCCGTTTTCTGGCCATTTGGAACCATCGTGTAATTTGTATTGAGGCCAGGCCGTGTTACATTAAAAACATGAGACATTTAGGTTTCAGATTGGGCAACAGTTGAAGAGGTTTTAGGTTTTTTAGGTTGCGGGCTAGAGCCGAAGACGGAGGCACAGAGGGCGGAACATTGCCCACAGCGAAGGAGGTACGTCTCAGGGAAAGGAGTAGAGACGAGAAGGAGTGAGCAGCTACCAGGGCGTCCTTGACCGATTCCCGGGCTGTAACGTGGGTGAGCGATCAAGGCAGGTGTCCCCGAGATCGACCAGACACCAGGGGAAGACTGTCTGTGACCGACATCGGAGTTTTCAGCGCGAGGGAGAGGCCTGTCTCCTCCAGCTCCACACGGACAGTGTCTCTTTGTGTCTACTAGAAGGAGAAGGATTTCAAGGAAAAGAGAGAGAAAGAGGGAGAGACTTGTCTCCTTGGGATTTAAAGGAAAAGGTGAGGGGGAGAGACTTGTCTCCTCTTCTTGGAAGGAAAAGAGAGCGGGGGAGAGATGCGTCTCCGCTTCTCTAAAGGAAAAGAGAGAGAAAGACGGGGAGGCTGCTTACCCGATCTGAAGGTGGCTGGAGAGCTGTTCGGCCGCTAAGCGCGAGCTGCTGGGTCAGTCTGGTCTGATGTGTTGAGGTCTCAGGTGGGTCTCTTCACAGAGGGAGAGTGGGGCTGGTCTCCCCAAAGGAGTACCCCTATCCCGGATTTCTGGCACCAAATGTTAAAATGCACACTCTGAATGAAGAGACCCTGCAAACAGGCTTTGTGTGAGCAACATGGCTGTTTATTCACCCAGGTGCAGGCCGGCTGAGTCTAAAAAGGGAGTCAGCAGAGGGCAGAGGAATAGCAGCTGGTTTTACAGGTTTGGGGGTGGTAAACAGTGCAAAGTTACAGAAGTTACAGTTCAGGGCATTTTTTTTGCAAGCTGGGAGAGGGTCGTAGGGTGTGGAGTCACGAGGTTGACCAAGGTCAGTTACAAAGTCCAACGGCCTTATCAATTGGGGTGGGAATAAGGAAGAATAGAGAAGGTCTCAAAGTTAAGTAGGCACCTCAGGGGTTAATCATTTCTTCATCTTTTCAGATCTTCTGATTCCGGGAGGCTATCCAGAGATGTATGTGCGGGTCATGGGGATCGCCATGGCATCCATGGCACGGAGGGACCTTACACCTTTCCCAGGCAACCTTCCAGGCCACATGTACCCAAAGTCAGCTGAAAGATGGAGAGTCACTCGACCACAGTATGCAAGTGAAAAATAAACCTGAGACCTCAGGGCGTGTTTGTTACTGCAACAAAGCCGATATTCAAAGCGTGGTTCCTGGACCAGCTGCATCACCTCGGAATGCGGTAGAAATGCAGGTTCTCAGGCCCTGCCCAGGCTTCCCAAATCAAGGATGCTGTGGTCTAGCAATCCGTGTCTAACAAGCCCTCCAGGGCAGCGTGAAGGCTGTTCCGGGCTGAGCGTGGTGGTTCACGCCTGTAATCCCAGCACTTTGAGGACCAAGGTGGGCAGACCACAAGGTCAAGAGATCGAGACCATCCTGGCCAACATGGGGAAACCCTATCTCTACTAAAAATACAAAAATGAGCCATGCGTGATGGTGTGCACCTGTAGTCTCAGCTACTCAGGAGGCTGAGGCAGGAGAATCGCTTAAACCAGGGAGGTGGAGGTTGCAGTGAGCCGAGATCACACCACCGCACTCAAACCTGGGCAACAGAGTGAGACTCCATCACAAAATAAATAAATAGCAAATAAATAAGGCTGCTGCAACCAACAGAGGAGTTCAGGACACTGGCAAGGGCATGATTAAAGTGAAGGACCCGGCATTCCCGGCTGTGTAGACAAAGAGGTGCAGCCAGGAAAGCAGGCAATACAGCCGAGCAGAGAGCTCCAGCGACGCAGGTGGGCAAGGCAGACACGGAGGGCCTGGAGGTGTGGAAGGGACGCAAGGTTTGGACTTTAAATCTCAGAGCAGAAGCAATCCAAGATTAAAGAGACCCCGGGGGTCGTGACGGGCACAGTGGGGGAAATGAAGGTTGCTGGACAGGGGAGGTCGGGGGTCTGGGGGCCGTGGTGCAGCATTGCTCATCCCAGCTGGAATGGACACAGGAATTGGGCGGGAGAAGATGTACATGAGGTGGTCTCGTCCCAACTCTGCACATCCAGCTCCAAGCATGTAGATAAATTCCCAGGCCAACATCAGGCTCTGGAACAATTCCAAGGAGGCTGAGTAACAGTTGGGATTCTCCAGAGAAACCGAGCCAGTAGGATGTGTAGGTCTACACAGAGATTATTGTAAGGACTTGGCTAGCACAATTACAGAGGCTGAGAAGTCCCAAGATCTGCAGCTGGGAACCTGGAGTCTGAGGGCACAAGCTCCAGTCTGAAAGCCGGCAGGCTCGAGACCCAACGAGACCCAGTGTTTCAGTTTGAATCTGAAGACAGAAAAAACCAATGTCCCAGCTCAGCCTCTCCCACTCATCCTTTCTGTTCTATGCAGGCCTTCAGTGGGCGGATGAGGCCCACGCACACTGTCCCCAAGCTGCTTCACTCCGTCCACTGACCAAATGCTCATCTCCTCCCCACAGACACACCCAGAATACTGCTTGACCGAATATCTGGACATCCCATGACCCAGTCAGGCTGACAGACCAAATGAACCATCACAAACAGCTTCTGTCCTTGGAACGGGGTGGGATTCCACAGACTCTCTCCCTTCACAATGGAGATGCTCAGTCCGCAAGCTGCCAGAAGTTCAGAGCTGGGGAAGATATAAAGAGGACTGGGCATAGAAACTGCAGGAACTAGGAGCACCTAGGAGTCAGCCCCTGAGCGTGCAGGATCACGGGGAAATGGACAGTTAGAGAAGGAAGAGTGTGTCAATATCGGAGCACTGTCTGGTAGTGCAGGACGTGACCCTCTCACAAGGCTCCTGGGAGACAGCACCAGATCATTACTCCAGCGGTGCTTAGAAGCCTCAGGACCAAAGAGCTGACCCGAAGTGCATTTGTCTGCACCGCAGACAGGGTGGCTCACACAACAGACTCGCTGTCTCACCGTCCTGGAGGCTGGCGTGCAAGATGAAGGTTTTGCCAGGCTGGCTCCTCCCCAGGCCGCTCTTCTTGGCTTGCAGATGACTGCGGCCTTCTGTCTGTGTCCTCACAGGGTCTTCCCTCAGCCCGTGTCCGTGTGCTCATCTCCTCTCATAAAACTCCTGTCCTATGAGATTAGGACCCACTGTCACGAACTCATTTACTATTAATTCCCTTTATTTATTTATTTTGAGACAGGGCCTCACTCTGTCACCCAGGCTGGAGTGCCGTGGTGCACTCATGGCTCACGGCAGCCTCAAACTCCGGGGCTCAAGGGATCCTCCCCACTCAGCTTCCCAAGTAGCTAGGTCTACAGATGCATTTCCCGGAGGATGCTAACAGACGACTGTCAACTTGTGATGGGAAATTTTATGTGTCCACTTCACTGGGCCATGGGGTGCCCAGATAGTTGGCTAGACACTGCTCTGGGTGTGTCTGCAAGGGTGTTTCTGGATGTGCTTGGCATTAGAATCTGTAGACTAAGAAAGGCAGGCGGCTCTCTCCAGTGAAGGTGGGCCTCAACCAGTTGGTTGACAGTCTGACAAAACAAGAGATTAAGAGAAAATTCGCTCTTCCTGCCTGTCTCAGTCTGTTGTGTTGCTATAAAGGAATACTGGAAATGAGGTCATTGACAAAGAGGTTTATTGGGCTCACGGTTCTGCAGGCTGTATAGAAAACATGACGTCTAAATCTGCTGCTAGTGAGGGCCTCAGGCTTCTTCCACTCATGGCCGGAGATGAAGGGGAGCCAGTGTGTGCAGAGATCAAATGGTGAGAAGAAACAAGTGAGCAGGGGGCTGCCAGGCTGTTTTCAACAACCGGCTCTCAGGGGAACTCAGAGTGAGAACTCACGCACTACCATGAGGGTGGCACCAGGCCATCCACAAGGGGGCTGCCCTCACAACCCAGGCACCCCCACTAGACACCACCTCCAACAATGGGGATCAAATTTCAGCATGACTGATATCCCCGCTCGAAGAGCTGCCTGTGTCTGAGCAAGGATATCAGTCTTTTGCCTGCACGCTCAGACTGGAACTTAACACTGTCAGCTCTCCTGGGTCTCCCAGTTGCACGTGGCAGGTGGGGGTTCTTTCTTACCTCCATAATCACAGGAGCCAATTCCTCCAGATAAGCCCCTGTGTATATGTACAGCTAATCCCAAACTCCACCCAGCAGTAGCCCAATGATTGTTGCTGTGCCAGCTGTGCTGTATTTGCTGGAGCCGAGGGATATGCAATGGGGAACGTGTTAAGCAGCCATCAGTGGGTGGATGAGTTCATTCCATCCTTACTTAAAAGGAACCCTGGACACCTTTTGGGGGACATCATTATTCTGCCCATCACCTCAGGACAGGAGGCACATGAATGAACCCACAGGAGTGGCCGTGAGAAGTGAAGAACTCGGTATCACGTGTTCATTCCCAACAGAGAGCGTCCACCAGGGAGCGTCCACAGAGAGCATCCACCACAGAGGATCCACCACAGAGCATCCACAGACAGCATCCACCAGGGAGCCACTAAGCAACCAGTTAGACAGAGCAGCCGCAGCCCTTGCCTTTGGCCAGCCTCTGTCCCTGGCCACCCGAGTGCTTGCCCACTGGGTGCATGTGGTGGTAGAAAGGGGGGCTGACCATGGAACCAGCAGCACAGCTCTCCCCACCAAGGCTGGTCTAGCCACCGCTGCCACAAACACCCAACCTATCTGCAACGTGGGCTGCTGCGGCACCCCCACTGGGCACTATCCATAGAGAAAGCTGACCAGGCAACAGAAGCATCCGTCCCACTGGGGGCAGCAATTCAACTCCACTAGAATTGACACAAACCCCAGGCTGACCCCCATGACTTATTAAGTGCTGATCCACCCACACAGGGCCTGCATAGCAGGGCCTTGGACCAAGGGACCCACTTTACAACACAGGGAGGAGGTGCAGCCACAGCACATGGCACGTGGCCATGGCATCTGCTGGTCCTATCACAGCCCATACCACTTAGAAGCGGTCAGTACCACGGAGCAGGGAGCAGCCTTTTCAGAGCTCCTGTTCAAGGATGGGGTGTCACACTGTGGAATGCAGTAATCACTCTAACTCCACAGCCACCATGGGGTGCTATGTCCCCAACAAGCCTGGGATTCAAGGGCCAGAAGCAGCAGTGGCCCCTGGGCCACCACCGCCAGCAACCCACGGGGGTTTTGTGCCTGTTGTTCCCTCCACTCTGGGCTCCAGTGAGGGGTTGTGGCTTCCACAGAGGACCACTCCGTGAGTGGACAGATAGGAGTCCCACTGAACTATAGGCTACAACTGATGCCTTGTCACTTGGGGTTATTTGTCCACGGAGACCAACAGTCATGACAAGGAGCCCCCAGACTGGGAGGGAGACGGGCCGTGACCGCCGGGAGGCAGTGGAACTGCAACTCCGAGAGGGGGCAGGGAAGGATGAACGTGGTGCCTGGTAATCCAAGTGGTGGAGCATGCAGGGCTTGGTGTTCCCTCACCTGTTTTATTGGAGAGTGGACACGTACAGTAGCCGTGGCCTGAGCAGGGATGGTGACCGGGTCCTCAGACCCCTCACTGAGGAGGGTCCCACTTGGCCCACTGGCTAGGCCACAGAGACCAGCAGAGGTGCCCACTGACAGGGAGGGAACCCAGTGTGAATCAGAAAGGAACGGGGACCGCATCAGCCGTGGCCAAGACCGGCTACGGGGCAGGGGCCGTAGCTGGCTGTTTCTCTAAACTTGTAAACCCAGGTATTAGTCAGCGTTCTCCAGAGAGCCAGAACCACAGGATATATACATGCAGACATGCGAGAGGATTTATGAGGGGAGTCGGCTCACACGATTATTCAGGCCGAGACGTCTCACGACAGGCTGTCTGCAAGCTGAAGACCCATAGAAGCCGGTGGTGGGGCTCAGTCCAAGTCCACAGGCCTCAGAACTAGGGGAGCAGACTGTGTAACCCTTAGTCCGAAGGCCAAAGGCCTGAGAACCGGTGGTGGTGGGGTGGCTCCTGGTGGGAATCCCAGAGGGCAATGGCTGGAGAGCCCGGAGTTCCGACATCCAAGGTCAGAAGGTGGGTTTCCTGGCTCTGGAGAGAGGGCAAATTCGTCATTCCCTGCCTTTTTCTCTCTCTGGGTGCTTGACCTACCGACGGTGCCCACCCAGTTCAGGTCAGGGTGGACCTTCCTTACTCAGTCCACGGATCCAAATGACAATCCTTCCAAATCTACCCTCACAGATATACCCAGAAATGACGCTTTGGGAGATGTGATGTTAATTTTGGGTGTCAACTTGACTAGATTAAGTGATACCCAGATAGCTGGAAAATCACTGTTTCTGGGTGTGTCTGTGATACAGTTCGGATATTTATCCCCCACCCCCCACCCAAATCTCATGCTGGAGGTGGGGCCTGCGGGGAGGTGATTGGATCACGGAGGTGGATTCCTCATGGCTTGATGCTGTCCCGACGGCAGGCAGCAGATCAGGTTGCTTGAAAGTGTGTGGCACCTCCCCCACCCCTCTTGCTCCTGCTTTTGCCATGTGATACGTCTGTTTCCGCTTTGCCTTCCACCATGATCGGAAGTTTCCTGAGGCCTCCCCAGAAGAGATGCCACTATGCTTCCTGTGCATTCTGCAGAACTGTGAGCAATTAAACTTCTTTTCTTATACGTTATCCAGTCTCAGGTCTGTCTGCCTTCCTTCCTTCCTTCCTTCTTCTTTCCTTCTTTCTTTTTTTTTCGAGACAGAGTTTCTCTCTGTCACCAAGGCTGGAGGTGCAGCAGCACAATCTCGGCTCACTGCAACCTCCGCTTCCCAGGTTCAAGCCATTCTCGTGCCTCAGCCTCCCTAGTAGCTGGAATTACAGGCATGCACCACCACGTCCAGCTAATTTTTGTATTTTTAGTAGAGATGGGGTTTCTCCATGTTGGCCAGGCTGGTCTCAAACTCCTGACTTCAGGCGATCCACCTGCCTCAGCCCCTCAAAGTGCTGGGATAACAGGCATGAGCCACCTCGCCCAGTCTCAGGGATTTCTTTACAGCAGTGCAAGAATGGCCTAATACAGAAACTTGGTACCAGGGACAAAGGCATTCTATAAAGATATCTGAAAATGTGGGAGCAATTTCGCAACTGGATTACAGGCAGAGGTTGGAAGATCTTGAAAGGCTCAAAAGAAGAGAGGAAGATGAGGGAAAGTTTGGAACCTCTTAGAGACTGGTTACATGGTTGTGACCAAATTGCTGCTAGTGATATGAACAGTGAAGGACAGGCTGATGAGGTCTCAGATGGAAATGAGAAACTTATTGGGAGTTACAGCCACATGTGTTTCACCTTAGTAAAGAGCTTGGCTGCACTCTGTTCACACCTTAGGGATCTGTGGAGGTTTGAGCTTGAGAGTGATGACTCAAGGTATCTGGTGGAAGAGATTTCTAGGCAGCAAAGCATTCAAGATGCGGCCTGGCTGCTTCTACCAACCTACGCACAGATGCAGGACCAAAGAAATGACTTAAAGATGGAATTTACATTTAAAAGGAAAGCAGAGGGGAAACATTTTTAAAATTTGCAGCCTGACCATGGGGTAGAGAAACGAAGAGCTTTTTCAGCGGAGAAATTCAGGCAGACAGTGGAGCTACCCCTTACTAGAGAAATTTGCATAACTAAAATAGAGCTGCTTGCTAACGTCTAAGGCAATGGGGAAAGGCCTCAAAGGCATTTCAGAGACCTTCAGAGAAGCCCTTCCCACCACAAGCTCAGAGCCCTAGGAGGAAAGAATGGTTTCATGGACCAAGCCCAGGGCCAAATGGCCCTGCACAGTCTTGGGACACTGTTCCCTACATCTCGGCCACTCCGGCAGCCTCAGCTCAAAGGCGTCCAGGTATAACCTGGGCTGCCGTTCCAGAGGGTGCAAATCATAAGGCTTGGCAGCTTCCATGTCGTGTTAAACCCGTAAATGTAAAAGTGAAGGAGGCTTGGGAGCCTCCACCTAGATTTCACAGGATATATGAAAAGGCCGGGGTGTCCAGGCAGAAGCCTGCTACAGGGGCAGTTACCTCACAGAGAACGTCTACTAAGGCAGTGCAGGGGGGAAATGTGGGGTTGGAGGCCCCATGCAGAGTCCCCACTGGAGCACTTCCTAGTGGAGCCGTGGGAAGGGGGCCACTGCCTTCCAGACACCAGGATGGTAGATCCACTGGGAGCTTGCACTTTGCACATAGAAAAGCAGCAGGCACCCAACAACCTGTGAGAGCAGCCCCAGGAGCTGCACCCTGCAAGGACACAGGGGCAGAGCTGCCCAAGGCCTGGGGGGCCCACCTCTTGCACCAGTGAGCCCTGGAAATGGGACATGGGTCAAAGGAGACTACCTGGGAGCTTCAAGATATAATAACTGGACCAGGTATGGTGGCTCACACCTGTAATCCCAGCACTTTGGGAGATCAAGGCAGGTGGATCACAAGGTCAAGAGATCGAGACCATCCTGGCCAACATGGTGAAACCCCATCTCTACTAAAAATAGAAAAATTAGCTGGGCATGGTGGTGCACACCTGTAGTCCCAGCTACTGAGGAGGCTGAGGCAGGACAATCACTTGAACCCAGAAGGCAGAGGTTGCAGTGAGCTGAAATCATGCCATTGCACTCCAGCCTGGTGACAGATCAAGATTCGGTCTAACAACAACAACAAAAAAAGATCTAATGACTGCCCTGCTGGGCTTCAGACTTGCATGCGACCTGTAGTCCCTTCCTTTTGGAACATGAATGTTTACCCAATGCTCACACCCCCGTTCTACCTTGGAAGTAAATAACTTGTTTTTTATTTTACAGGCTTGAAGGTAGAAGGGACTTGCCTTGATCAGTTCAGACTTTGGACTTTTGAGTTAACACTGAAATGAGTGAAGACTTTGGAAGACTATTAAGAAGCTATGATTGCATTTGGCAATGTGAGGAGGATATGAGATTTGGGGGTCCAGGGGCTAAATGATATAGTCTGGATTCCTTTCCAAACCCCATGTTGAATTGTAATCTCCAGTGTTGGAAGTGAGGCCTGGTAGGAGGTGATTGGATCACAGGGCAGATCCCACATGGCCTGGTGGTGTCCTCAAGGTGGTGAGTCACAAAATCTGGTTGTTTAGAAGTGTGTGGCATCTGCCCTCACCTTTCTTACACCTGCTTCTGCCATGTGACATGCCTGCTCCCCCTCTGCCTTTCGCCATGATTGGAAGCTTCCTGAGACCTCCCCAGAAGCAGATGCTGCTATGCTTCCTGTACAGCCGCAGAACCGTGAGCCAATTAAACCTCTTTTCTTATAAATTACCCAGTTGCCAGTTTTTTCCTTAAAGCAGTGCAATAACAGCCTAATACAGTCTGTGAAGGTTGTTCTCAGAAGGTATCGGCCCGAATCAGTGGACTGAGTATCTTAGTCTGTTTGTACGGCTATAAGAAAATACCTGAGACCCAGTAATTTATAAAGAAGAGAAACTTATTTTCTCACAGTTCTGGAGACTTGGAAGTTCAAGATCAAGGTGCTAGCAAGTATGTTGTCTGGTGAGGGACCCTATCTCTGCGTTCAAGATGACGTGTTGCGGCTGCCTCCTCCAGAGGGGATGAATGCTGGGGTCCTCACATGGAGGAGAGTGGAAGAGCAATACAGATGAACTGTCCCTGAAGCCTTCTGGACAGGGGAGTAATTCATTCTTGAGGACAGAGTCTGCATAACTTAATCGCTTCCCCAAAGCCCTACTTCTTAGTACCAACCCAATGGGATGAAGTTTCAACATGAATTTCTAGGGGATATATTCCAATCATAGTGTTCTACTCCCAGTCCCCAAAAGTGTATGATCTTATCACATTAAAAATACATATATTCGGCTGGGCGTGGTGGCTCATGCCTGGAATCCCAGCACTTTGGGAGGCTGAGGCGGGTGAATCACTTGAGGTTGGGAGTTCGAGACCAGCCTGACCAACGTGGAGAAACCCCATCTCCACTAAAAATACAAAGTTAGCCAGGTGTGGTGGCACGTGCCTATAATCTGTAATCCCAGCTACTCAGGAGGCTGAGGCAGAAGAATTGCTGGAACCCGGCAGGCAGAGGTTGCAGTGAGCCAAGATTGTGCCATTGCACTCCAGCCTGGGCAACAAGAGTGAAACTCTGTCCCCGCCCCCACACCCACCCCACCAAAAAAAACCATACATTCCATCCTGGTAACTCCAAAAGTCTTAACTCATTCCAGCATCAACTTTAAAATCTCAGTCCAAAGTCTTATCTAAGCATCATCTACATCAGATATGAGTGAGACTCGAGGTAACGGTCATCTTGAGGCAAATTGCTCTCCAGCTGTGAACCTGTGAAATCAAGCAAGCTACACGCTTCCAAAATGTGGCAGGACAGACATAGGATAGATATTTCCATTCCAAAAGGGAGCGCTAGGAAAGACAAAAGGGATAGTAGATCCCAGGTAAATCAAAATCCAGCAAGCCAAGCAAAATTAAATCTTGAAACTTGAGAACAATCTGCTGACTCCATGTCCCGCCTTCCAGGCTCCCTAGGGTGGGCGTTGGGCCCCAGGTCTCCAAGTGCTCCTGCGCCCGTGGCTTTGCTGGCCGTAGCTCCCAAGCATTGCAGTCCCACACCTTTGGCTATCCCAGGCTGGAGCTGCACAGCGGTGTTTCCACTGGTCTGCGGTTGAGGTGGCCCTAACCCCACGGCTCTACTAGGTGGTGCTTCCACAGCATGTGCTCTGTGTGTGCCTGCCGAGGTCACTCCACTGGGATGCTGCCCAGGCTTACTGCCTCTGGAGGGGCAGCCTGAGCCACACCTGGGCCCATGGGAGCCACAGCTGAGGCAGTGGAGGGGTGCTGCACTGGAATGCAGGGAGCAGAGACTTGAGGCAGAACTGGGCATTGAGGTCCAAGGTCCTACAGGCACCCAGGGACCCTCCAGAGCCTTGAGTTCCTCCCTTGATTCCGTGCTGCCCTCAAGGCCCTAGAACTGTGAGTCTGTGACGGACACGGCAGCCTGGAGATCTTTAAGATGCCTTCAGGGTCCTTCTTCCATTGTCCTGGGGAATAGCACCTGACTTCCCTCTATCCCCACACAGTTATCAAATGGTCACTGGACCCCACCCTTTGTTTTCTCTACTAAACACGTTTTCGGGGGGTAAATCGGGAGTTACCCCCCAGCTGGCTTTCCTGATTCTGAGGCTTCCACACTTAGACTGCACCGCACAGCCGAGTTCCCTGGTGCCCAGCTTGCAGATGGCCTACTGTGGGAATTTTCAGCCTCTGTAACCGTGTGAGCCAGTTCCCGTGATAAATCCCTTCTCACGTTTTCCATGCCTGTACTGATCCTATTTCTATCCTACTGGTTCTGTTTACCTGAAGAACCCTAACATAGGTTTCAGTAGCAGGAGTGATTCTAGAGAAACAGAATTGTAAGAATGAGTTTTCTAAATTTGTGTTGTGCTTTTTTGGAATTGGCTTTGTAAGAAGACTTGAATTAAAAGTGCAAAGAAGTCTACTTCCGATAATACACAGAACATGGATAGTCCATGGTGTGAACAGTTTATGAAAATACGCAAATTTCTGCATTGTAAACTCCTCTTGAACCACTTACAAGAGGCAAGGAGCTTACTGACTCTGTATATGATATTTTCTAACGTTTGTGGGAACCAGGGAATACAGTGATGTAGGCTGGTTATCAGTTGATTGCTGGACAAAGTGATGAAATCAAAGGATGTGCCCAGTGATTCAAATGCCCAGTCCAGCTCTGTATAAATAACCCGTGAGTGGCTGAGTGAACCCTGACAGAGAATCTCCCTTCCTGTACCCCTGAGACTGCTGAAAAGCAAACACAAGTCCTCATCATAAAACTGGATGAATTATGAAGCAAGTTGAACTCTCATTGTCTCAGGGTGTCCACTATTAGAGTGAGAGCGTTGACTGGGAAACAGGAGATCCTGTAAATTGGGATGGAGACATATGAAAGGACCCTGATGAAGCTGGGGACAGTGAGCCCCTAAGTTATGAACGTAAGGCCGATTGCCTCACCAGGAGCTCGGACGCACACCTCCCCACTTTTTTCCGAAAGCTTGGACATGCTCAGGCATGTTCCCTTCTCCCTTTCTCGAACAGACTGGCTTTCCCTTAAAGAACCCAGTTTGCAAGCGGGGTCTTGTGATTCTAGCCAATAGCAGCCAAGGCTTTCTAGCCAATAGCAGCGGAGTCTTTCTAGCCAATAGCAGCCAAATCTTTCTAGCCAATAGCAGCCAAGTAATTCTAACCAATAGCAGCCAAGTCCTGTATGCAAACAAAGGCTTGTAACCTTATCCAATAGTAGTCCTGCTCTCCCACAACCAATTGAGCTCCTTCACTCCCTATAAAACCCCACGTCTGAGAGGAGTCCGTGCGACTTCTCCGGCCCCTCCTGTCGGACTGCAGAACCTCGCCTGGGAGCCTGAATAAACCCTTCACATTGGATCTTCTTGTGTTGGCCTCAGTTTCTTCCTTTTAAACTCAGCAAGAACCCAAAAACAAACCTTACAATAATGAGTGATTTTGTCAGCAGCAGCGGCCTCCCTGCACCCAGTGGCAGTGTTAGACCCACCCCCAGTGCTACACTCAACCCCAGTGCTACACCCAACCCCCAGTGCTACACCCACCCCCAGTGCTACACCCAACCCCAGTGCTACACTCAACACCCAGTGCTACACCCAACCACCAGTGCTACACCCACCACCAGTGCTACACCCAACCCCCAGTGCTATACCCAACCCCAGTGCTACACCCACCCCCAGTGCTACACCCACCCCCAGTGCTACACCCAACCCCCAGTGCTACACCCAACCCCAGTGCTACACTCAATACCCAGTGCTACACCCAACCCCAGTGCTACACCCAACCCCCAATGCTACACGCACCCCAGTGCTACACCCACCCCCAGTGCAACACCCAACCCCCAGTGCTACACCCAACCCCCAGTGCTACACCCACCCCCAGTGCTATACCCAACCCCAGTGCTACACTCAACACCCAGTGCTACACCCAACCCCAGTGCTACACTCAACACCCAGTGCTACACCCAACCCCCAGTGCTACACCCACCTCCAGTGCTACACCCAACCCCAGTGCTACACTCAACACCCAGTGCTACACCCAACCCCAGTGCTACACCCAACCCCCAGTGCTACACCCACCCCCAGTGCTACACCCAACCCCAGTGCTACACCTAACACCCAGTGCTACACCCAACCCCAGTGCTACACCCAACCCCAGTGCTACACCCACCCCCAGCAGTACTGGCCTTTCCACCTCCTCTGAGGCATTAACCCGCATTGCTTGAGGATAGGGTAGGGACCTCCCCTAAGGCGGTTGCCAGGTGAGTCAGTGCTGATTCTCCTCAGGAGCCTCCCAACCCCTCCCTTCGCTTCAAGACCTATAACAAGATTCACAGCCCAGCAGGCCCCTGAAGGTGAGGCCCACAGTGTGACCCAGGAGGAGGAGAGCGACACCCCAGAAGAATCACTTGACCTCTCTGATGCATACAGACAGACACCCGGGGGTATGAGTGGGAATGGACACAGGGCATGAGCACTGGGAGAGGAACATGCAGGTGGAGGGGCCGGTGTGCAGACGCAGCCACCAAGCAGAGGCTGCATTCCAGGCTGCAGCTCGGGGACTTGGAAATGCTCTTCTGGTGGGTTGGTTGAAAAATGGATCAAAGGATGCCTGCTGTAAGTGAGCTGGTGATGCCCAAGCTCCTTTGGCTTAACATAGATGAAGGAATTCAAAGGCTTAGGGAGACTGGAATGTGACAATGAAAACCTCCTCAGCCACCCTGGGAGGGCCCAGAAGGCAAACCTTTCACAACAGGGATCCCCAACCCCCAGGCCATGGACTGGTACTGGTCCACGACCAGTTAGAACCGGGCCACACAGCAGGAGGTGAGCGGCAGGTAAGTGAGCAGAGCTTCACCTGTGTTTACAGCCACTCCACATCACTCACATTACCACCTGAGCTCCGCCTCCTGTCAGATGGGCAGCAGCATTAGATTCTCAGAGGAGCGCAAACCCCATTGTGAACTGCCCATGCTGGAGATCTAGACTGCATGCTCCTTGTGAGAATCTAATGCCTGATGATCTGTCATACTTCCCATCAGTCCCAGACGGAACCAAGTAGACCCCCCTGTCTAGCTGCAGGAAAACAGCTCAGGGTTCCCACTCATTCGACACTAGGGTGACTTGTGTAATTGTCTCCTTGTACATTACAATGTAATATTGATACAGATAAAGTGCACAATAAATGCAACATGCTCGAACCATCCCAAAACCACCCTCCAACTCCGGGTCCATGGAAAAATGTTCTTCCATGAAACTAGCCCCTGGTGCCAGAAAGGTTGGGGACTGCTGTTTCACAACACTGAGACACAGGTTTGTGAGGAGCCCCTTCTCCTTGAAGAGCTCTGCCCTTGTTCTTCTCTGTAGGCCAGACTCACAGTGAAAACTGCAGTCAATCAACTGCAAATCTTACATGCGATGGGAATAATTGGATCCTGGGGTAGCAGGGGCCACGTGGGGGCACTGGAGCACCAAAGGCAAAGTGGGTGTGGTTACCGTGATGGACAGCACAGGGGCCAGGTGGGGGCACTGGAGCACCAAAGGCAAAGTGGGTGTGGTTACCGTGATGGACAGCACAGGGGCCAAGAGGGGGCACTGGAGCACCAAAGGCAAAGTGGGTGTGGTTACCGTGATGGACAGCACAGGGGCCAAGTGGGGGCACTGGAGCACCAAAGGCAAAGTGGGTGTGGTTACCGTGATGGACAGCACACGCAAAGCAGCAATCAGACCCAGGTCTCAGGTCCAACCCACGCAGACCTACGTCACTGGCTGTTTATCCTGTTGCTCCTAGCAGTGAAACAGATGGGAAGCCTGCTCAGTTCCTACTGGATACAAGCAGAAAACTTCCAGATCAAGTAGAGAAAAGTCTAACTCTAATCATAAACACACAGAATCGCAGCCTCAGTCATTCAGAGACTTGAGATTATGAACCCAGACTCCTTACATGAAAGAAAGGCTGGGTACCCTTGAGGAAGGACCCCAGGTCTGCCAAAAATGTATACAGACTGTTAATTCTTCCCCTGGTCTTCTCTAAAGGAGTCTATGGCTTTCTAACTGGGTAACTGTGTATTGCAGAACGGAAAATAATGAGACATTTTGGGACTACTGGACACTGCCTCTGGCCTGACATTGATTCTAGGAGATACTGGAAGGACACTGTGGCCTTCCAGTTAGGGAAGGGCTTAGGGAGCCAGGTGATCAATGGAGTTTTAGCTCAGATCTGACTCTGTGGGTCCAGTGGGTCCCTGGGCCCATTCTGTGGTCATTTCCCCAGCTCCAGATTCATAACAGACACACTCAGCAGCCGGCAGAGTCCCCACATTCGTCCCCTGCCCTGGGGGGTGGGGACTACTATGGTGGGAAAGGCAGGGTGGAAGCCGTTAGAAAGGCCTCTACCTAGAATAGTCACTCAAACCATCCCACATCCCTGGAGCGACTGCAGACGTCAGTGCCACCACCAAGGACTCGAGAGATGCAGGGGCGGTGACCCCCACAGCCTACTCCACTCGCCTATGCGGCCCTCGGGGGAGACAGGCGGGTCCTGCAGAATGACGGGACTGTCCTAAGCTTGCCTCCACCTGCAGCTGCTGGGCCAGACACGGCTCCATCGCTTGAGCCAATTAGCACATCTCTGGCTACCCAGGACACAGCTATTGATCCGGCAAATGCTTTCTTCTCCACTGCTGTCCACAAGGCCCAGCAGAAGCCAGGCCAGCAACGCACGCTCACCGTCCCACGTTAGGGGTCCGTCACCTCTCCAGCCTGTGTCTGAAGGTAGTTCTCAGGGGTCTTGATTGCCTCTTCCTTCCCCAGGATGTCACACTGGCCCATTACACTGATGACATTATGCTGTTGGGACATAAGGCACAAGAAGAAGCCACCATTCTAGACTCGTTGGTGTCAGAGGGTGGAGAATAAATCCAACCAAAATTCAGAGCCCTCTATCTCCGCGAAATTTCCAGTGGTGTGGGGTCTGTTCTAAGGTGAAGGGTAAGTTGCTGCATCTGAACCCTCCTGCAACCAGAAGGGAAGAACAACACTAGAGGGCCTGTTTGATGTGGGGCTGACACGTCTTCCTCTTCAGGTCTCCAACTCTGTCCATTTCCCGAGTGACCTGAAAAGCCGCTAGTTTTAAGCACGGCCCAGAGCAAGAGAAGGCTCTGCAGTAGGTCCAGGCTCCGTCCATGCCTCTCTGCCAGGCAGGCTACATGACCCAGCATGTCCAGTGGTGCCTGGGGTGTCCGTGGCAGACAGAGACCATGTGTGGGACCTTTGCCAGGCCCCTGTAGGTGACTCACAGCTCAGGCCTTTAGGGTTTTGGAGCAAGGTCCTGTCATCCTCTGCAGATAACCCACTCACCTCCTGAGAAACAGCTCTTGGCCTGCTTCTGGGCCTTCGTAGAAGCAAAACACTTGGCAGCCAGGCGTGGTGGCTCATGCCTATAATCCCAGCACTTTGCGAGGCCGAGGTGGGTGGATCACCTGAGGTTGGGAGTTTGAGACCAGCCTGGCCAATATGGTGAAACCGTCTCTACTAAAAATACAGAATTAGCCAGGTGTGGTGGCACATGCCTGTCATGCCAGCTACTCGAGGCTGGAGAATCACTGGAACCCGGGAGACGGAGGTTGCAGTGGGTCAAGATGGTGCCACAAGGAGACTCTGTCTCAGAAAAAACAAAGAAAAAGAAAAAGAAACTAAACACTTGGCCAAGGGCCACCAAGTTACTACGTGACCTGACCCGCTCATCACAGTCTGGGGATTATCTGACCCACATAGCCGTAAAGTCATGTGTGCGCAGCAGTGCCGTATCATCCAGTGGAAGTGGGGGGAGGAGATCAGGTCCTGAAGGCACAAGTGAGTTACGTGAACAAGAGGCCTGAAGCCCGTGGCCCCGCTCCTGCTCCCTGCCTTCTCCCTCCCCGTCTGCTCCTGGAGCTGCATGGGGAGTTCCCATTCATTAGTTGACAGAGGAAAAGGAGACTCAGGCCACACTTACAAATGGTTCTGCTCAATATGCAGGCCCGGCCGTAAGGCGGACAGCTGCAGACCTGTAGCCCCTGGGGACACCCCTCAAGGACAGTGGCGAAGAGGAATCTTCCCCATGAGTAGAACCTCCCATGCACCTGTCGGTGCTCCGCCTGGAAGGAGCAGGTGTGTGATGATATTTGATTTGTGGCTGTTGCAGCGCTTTAGGGGGTGTCCAGGTGCTTGAAAGGAGCATGATTGGGAAACTGGTGACAAAGACATTCGTGGAAGAGATGTATAGAGAGCCCTCTCCGAACAGGCAAAGGACATCAAGAGACCTGCGTCCCGTGTGAATGTTGAAGAGATGTATAGAGAGCCCTCTCCAAACATGCAAAGGACATCAAGAGATCTGTGTCCCGTGTGAATGCTGAAGAGATGTATAGAGAGCCCTATCCGAACAGGCAAAGGACATCAAGAGATCTGTGTCCCGTGTGAATGCTGAGCAAAGGGTGATCTCAGCAGAGGAGGACTTCAGTAATCAGGTGGACGGGATGACCCGCTCTGTGGACACCAGTTAGCCTTTTCCCAGCCGGCCCTCTCATCACCCAGTGCACTCGTGAGCCAAGTGGCTGTGGTGGCAGGGACGGAGGCTGCACATGGGCTCAGCAACATGGACTTCCACTCACCAAGGCCGAGCTCGGTGCCACCACCACCGTGTGCCCCATCTGCCAGCAGCAGAGACCAGCACTCAGCCTGACAAGCTCCATTCCCCAGAGTGACCAGCCCATGCCTGGGGGCCGGTGGATGACACTGGACGGCTCCCATGGTGGGAGAGGCAGTCGTTTGTTCTTACTGGGATGGGCACCTGCCATGGATATGGACTTGCCCTCCCTGCAAGTGGTCATCACTACCCTCTGTGGGCTCAGAATACCTCATCCACGGCCATGCTGTCCACACAGCGTTGCTTTGAACAAGGAACTCACTTCACAGCCAAAGAAGTGTGGCAGGGACTCATGCTCCTGGCATTCATGGGTCTTACTGTGTTCTCCATCGTCCTGAAGCAGTTGGCATGATGGAATGGTGGAATGGGCTTTTGCAGACGCAGCTCCAGCAACCAGCTGGGTGGCGATGCCTTGCGGGCCTGGGGCAAGGCGCTCCAGGAGGATGTCTGGGCTCTGATCAGTGTCCAGTATGTGGAGCTGTTTCTCCCACAGTCAGGATTCCCGGGCCCGGGAACCAAGGGGCGGAATTGGAAGTGGCACCACCGTCCCTCACCCACAGTGACCCACTAGCAGACTTTTCCTTTCCTGTTCCCATGACTTTATGCTCTGCCGGCCTAGGGACCTTGGTTCCAAGGTGAGGAATGCTGCCACCAGGAGACACAGCAATGACTCCACTTAACTGGAAGTTAAGGTGCCAACCGGGCACCCGGGCACCGGGGGCTCCTCAAGCCTCAGAGTCAACAGCCCAAGAAGGGAGTTTGGATGCTGGCTGGGGGATTGATCCGGAGGACTCAGGGGACATTGGACTACACTCCACAACCGAGGTCAGAAGAGCCGGTGTGGAATGCAGGAGGCCCCTTAGCGCTTCTCTGAGTGGAACCAAGCCTCGTGGTTAAGACCCCTGGGAAACTACAGCGAGGCCCAGACCCTTAAGCAATGAAGCCTTGAGTGACCTGGCCAGGTACAGAACCACCACCAGCTGAGGCGCTTGCTAGGGCAAAGGGACCACAGAACAGGAGTGGAAGACCTTGGTTAGAAACACCAGGCGCTCCTGTAGGTTGGCCGGTTACAGAAATGAGGACTGTAACTGTCATGCGTGTTTCCTCTCTATTTTGTTAAGAAAGCGTCTGTGCATATGTGTACACATATTAAGCAAGTATCTGTTTTCTTTCCTCTCTTACTCTTTTATCATGTAACATAAGATCTAGTGACTTTGTCTCAGTGTCAACATATCGTTAACTTCACACCACAGTATTGAAGCCGCAGGTAATCGAGACAGTCAGCATCACTGGAGGACTTCACCTCCTCTTCCAGGGAAGGAGTCAGTGCGTCTGGTTGCATGGGAATAGCTGTAACTTGTTAGTGGGAACCATGGCCTTGCTGTGGTCTGTCAGAGACTAAGTGCGGTTTAAGGAGATGTGTGTGGGTTCCAGGTTGACAGGGAGTGAACGTTGTGATGGTTCAGTTCAGCTGTCAGCTTGAACTGGATGAAGGGGCAGCCAGAGAGCACTGAAGCATCATCTCTGGGTGTGCCTGGGAGGGTGTTTCCAGGAGAGACTGGCGTTTGAATCCGAGGGCTAAGCAAGGAAGATCTGTCCTCCCCCAGTGTGAGAGGGCACCATCCACACCACTGAGGGCCCAGGCAGAACGGAAAGATGAATTGGGCTCTCTTGCTCTCTCTCTCTCTCGCCCCCCAGAGCTGGGACACCCACCTCCTACTACCCTTAGATGCTGGAACTCCTGGGTCTCTGGCCTTTGGACGCTGGGACTTATACCAGTGGTCCTCTGACTGAGAGTTACGCTGCCAGCCTCCCTGGTTCTCAGGTCTTCAGGTTTGAACGGAGCCACACTACCAGCCTCCCTGGGTCTCCAACTTGCACAGGGCAAATCATGGGACTTCTGAGTCTCCATAATCGTGTAAGTCAATTCCCATAATAAACCCCCTTTCATCCATTCATACATCTGCCCATCTAGCTTACCTCCATGTCTACCCATATCTATATCTCTGCCTACATTTCCATATCTGTCTACTCTATCTTTATCTGCCTATCTGTCTGCCTGCCTGCCTACCTGCCAGTCTATCTGTCTGTCTGCCTGTCTGCCTGCCTGTATGTCTGCCGGCCTATCTGTCTGCCTGTCTGACTGCCTGTCTCTCTGCCTGCCTGCCTGTCTGTCTGCCTGTCTATCTGTCTGTCTGTCTGCCTGCCTATATGTCTGCCTGCCTATCTGTCTGCCTGTCTGTCTGTCTGCCTGTCTGTCTGTCTGCCTGCCTGCCTGTCTGCCTGTCTGTCTGCCTGCCTGTCTGTCTGTCTGCCTGCCTGCCTGTCTGTCTGCCTGCCTACCTGCCAGTCTATCTGTCTGTCTGCCTGTCTGCCTGCCTGTATGTCTGCCTGCCTATCTGTCTGCCTGTCTGCCTGTCTGTCTGTTTGCCTGCCTATCTGTCTGTCTGCCTGTCTGTCTGCCTGCCTGCCTGTCTGTCTGCCTGCCTGTCTGTCTGCCTGCCTGCCTGTCTGTCTGTCTGTCTGCCTGCCTGTCTGTCTGTCTGCCTACCTGCCAGTCTATCTGTCTGTCTGCCTGCCTGCCTGTCGGCCTGCCTGTCTGTTTGCCTGCCTATCTGTCTGTCTGCCTGTCTGTCTGTCTGCCTGCCTGCCTGTCTGTCTGCCTGCCTGTATGTCTGCCTGCCTGCCTGTCTGTCTGTCTGTCTGCCTGCCTGTCTGCCTGCCTGTCTGTCTGCCTGCCTGCCTGTCTGCCTGCCTGTCTGTCTGTCTGCCTGCCTATCTGTCTGTCTGTCTACCTGTCTGTCGGCCTGCCTGCCTGCCTGTCTGTCTGCCTGCCTATCTGTCTGTCTGCCTGTCTGCCTGCCTGTCTGTCTGCCTGCCTATCTGTCTGTCTGCCTGTCTGTCCGTCTGCCTGCCTGTCCGTCTGCCTGCCTGTCTGTCTGTCTGCCTGCCTGCCTGTCTGTCTGCCTGCCTATCTGTCTGTCTGCCTGCCTATCTGTCTGTCTGCCTGTCTGTCTGTCTGCCTGCCTGTCTGTCTGCCTGCCTGTCTGTCTGTCTGCCTGTCTATCTGCCTGTCTGCCAGTCTGTCTGCCTGCCTGTCTGTCTGCCTACCTATCTGTCTGTCTGCCTGTCTGTCTGCCTGCCTGCCTGTCTGCCTGTCTGTCTGTCTGCCTGCCTGTCTGTCTGCCTGTCTGCCTGCCTGTCTGTCTGCCTGTCTGCCTGCCTGTCTGTCTGCCTGCCTGTCTGTCTGTCTGTCTGTCTGCCTGCCTGTCTGTCTGCCTGCCTGTCTGTCTGCCTGCCTGTCTGTCTGCCTGCCTGCCTGTCTGTCTGCCTGCCTATCTGTCTGTCTGCCTGCCTGTCTGTCTGCCTGCCTGTCTGTCTGTCTGACTGTCTGCCTGTCTGCCAGTCTGTCTGTCTGTCTGCCTGCCTGCCTGTCTGTCTGCCTGCCTGCCTGCCTGTCTATCTGTCTATCTATCTATCTGTCTGTCTGTCTGCCTGCCTGCCTATCTTTCTATCTATCTATCTGTCTGTCTGTCTGCCTGCCTGCCTGTCTATCTGTCTATCTATCTGTCTGCCTGCCTGCCTGCCTGTCTATCTATCTATCTATCTGTCTGCCTGCCTGCCTGCCTGCCTGTCTTCGTCTCTATGGATCTGTACTCATTTATCTATCTCATTCTGTGTATCTGTCTCTACATCTCTACATCTACGTCATGGAGGACCATGGCAGGCGCTTGCCGCTGTGCACTGCACCACCCCTCCCAGCGGGACCACAGCGTGGGTCCAGCCAGCTGCCCACAGCTCACAGCTTGCCCCTCCCAAGGAAATGCCCTCGGCCAAAGGCAGTTGCCTCACCCAAGGTTTCTCCCTGCCCTGGGAGCCACCCCTACCCCATGAATAGTCGATGGAGGAAGCAACAGCTCAGTCCTATACCTCGATTCATGGCCTCTCTGAAGGACCCCTTCAGCACCAAAAGCACCGAGACCTCATCAGAAACCTTTGTGAGTGGAGCACAGCTCACCTCCCCCACCTGCTCCCGCCCTCTCTCACAGCCTTTGTCCCCAAGAGCCCTCGCCCCTTTACCCTTGACCTGCGTGTCTCTATCTGGCCGTGTCTCCTGGGGAACTCAACATCAGACGGTTTCCAAACAACAAATTCCGAAGGTCGTGCCCGGGCCGAGAGCGCTGCTGACATGGAAGCCATGACCTCCTGGGACCTGAGGGCGTTTCTTGCCCCACTGGCCTGATACGGAGTGGCGCGCACCTGCACACCCGTGTGGTTGTAAAAACACGGAACAGCTTCCATGCCGGTTGAACAGCCCCTACCCTGAGCCTCCAGGTGTCCCCCAGAAGCCACCCCAATCCCTTCCCCCAGGATCTAAGCAGGGAACGACAAAGAGCTTCTGAAACATCACTGGATGCTGTGGCCAGCCCCGTTCTGATGGATCCGCACCATTCGGGGTTGCTCATTGGGTCTGACTAAAGTCACCTGCACTCGTCTGCTAGGACTGTCACAGCAAAGTGCCACAGTCTGGCAGCCTTCACAGCCTGAGGCCCCAAGTCCAAGCTCAAGTTTGGGGCTGCTCCTTCGGGGGCTGTGAGGGGGCCTCTGCCCAGTCCCTCCAACCTCTGGGGCTCCCGGGCAGCCTCGGGTTTCTGGGCTCATGGAGCCTGCCTCCAATCTCCGCCTTCATCTTCACACGGCGTCCTTCCTATGTGTGAGTCGGCATCCAAATTCCCTGTTCCTAAGGTCACCGGTCAGATCCGAGAAGGGTCCACCCTATGGCCATGTCTCAGTTCCATCTGCAGGGACCCTATTTCCAAATAAGGTCCCATACAAGGCGCTGAAGGTCGGGACTGCCACACGCTTGCCCTCCTCTCCTGGAATCAGACCAGCAGGTGCGTCACATTCTACCAGGCGGGGAGTGGGCAGATGCCCCGCGGGCTTGACGTGTGCGGCTCCTGGAAGAACCACAGTGGCAGCGGCTGGGATGGGGGCGGGGATGTTCACAGCCTCCCATGACAGCCCAGGCTGGGGGCTCTGTCCACAGCCCCTGGTGGGGTGGGGCAAGGTCCTTCCTTCTGATCCACATAACTTTGGACCTCTGGGCCACTGCAGAGGGACTCAGGATCTGACCAGCAGCCTTTGACGTGGCCAAGAGTGAAAGTGATGGAGACCCACGAGCCATCGAAGCTCTGTCTCCAGAGTCTGAGCAGGGAGTGTGGGACAAGAAGCAAAGGAATCAGGAGCGCGTCAGGGTGGGCACCAGATTTAAGACCCCCTGGGGAATATGCTCGCAGGTGAGTGGGGCAGAGGCAGCCTCCTGGGCTTCCCTGGGGCCCGGCCCGGCCTGGCGGGCATCCCACCGTCTTCAGTGTGATGTGCTCCCTGCCGGGGCCTGCTTCTCTGACAGGAGGCCTGCTTCTGTAAACCACCAGGCCCTCACAGAACCCGCACCGCGGCCGAAGCGCCTGCAGGAAAAGGCCTCATTCGTGGCCAGGTTCATGGTTGAGGCTCTCGTAGTGAAAGACAATAACAGGAGCAAAGCAGACACGTTTATTCGATGTAAGTTTCATGTAGAACAGGAGCCTTCAGAAATGAGGCCCCAGCACTTTGGGAGGCTGAGGCGGGCAGATCATTTGAAATCAGGAGTTCAAGACAAGCCTGGTCAACATGGTAAAACCCCGTCTCTACTATAAATACAAAAATTAGCTGGGCGTGGTGGCACGCATCTGTAGTCCTAGCTACTGGGGAGGCTGAGGCAGGAGACTCGCTTGAACCCAGGAGGCGGAGGTTGCAGTGAGCCGAGATCACACCATTACATTCCAGCCTGGGTGACAGAGTGAGACTCCATCTCAAAAAAAAAAGAAAAAGAAAAAAAGAAAAAAGAAATGAGGACCCGAAGGAAGAGGGAAACCTGTGTCTTTGTACGTGAAGTTTGGTGGAGAGTGGAGTCATGCAGACGGAGTGGGTGTGTTAGTCTGTTCTTGCACTAGTATAAAGAATACTTGAGACTGGGTAATTTATAAAGAAAAGAGGTTTAATTGGCTTACAGTTCCCCAGGCTGTACAGAAAGCATGGTGCTGGCACCTACTTGGCTTCTGGGGGCGGGCTCAGGAAACTTACAATCATGGCGGAAGGCGAAGGGGGAGCTGGCGCTTCACATGGCCGGGCAGGAGGAGGCCCAGAGGAAGAGAGGGGAGGTGTCACATGCTTTTAAACAAGCAGCTCTCATGAGAACTCACCAGACCAGCACCACGGGGGAGTCCATCCCCATGATCCAATCAGCTCCCAGTAGGCCCCACCTCCAGCACTGGGGATTACAATTCAGCATGAGATTGGGGCAGGTACCCAGATGCAAACCCTATCAGGGTGTGGCCTAATGGTGCTAAACTGGAGGACCTGGCAGGCCCTGTGGTCTGAGTTCATCGTGTGCTGTTGTAACAGAAAAACACAGACTGGGTAATTTATTGGCTGCTGTTCCTAGAGGCTGGGAGGTCCAAGATCGAGGGGCCGCCTCTGGCGAGGCTGCCTCATTCCATGATGGAAGGGCAAAGAGAGGGCGAGAGAGTCAGCCAGAGAAGAGGGCACCAAACTCCTCCTGTCAGAGCCTGCTTGCACGACAATGATGTGAGCTGATCATGGGAACGGTGATGGGGGGCACATTGAGACGGCAGCAGCCCCTCACCCCCGACATGCTGTGCGCACTGAGGGGAGGGCCGCAGGACCCAAGGACACATCAGAGTCTGGAGTTACACACGGATGGAGAAGATCATGAGGCCCACCAGAGCTCTGCCGTCACCCGGCACCGAGGGGCTCATGGGACACAAGATGGGTCTCTCGGTGCTAGAGTGCTGGGCACACGCAGTCCTGGGCTCAGGGTCTGGAAGTTGTTCCTGGGCAGCCCTGGGGAGGGGCTCCCGGCTGAGATCAGCCACGTCCAGGGGAGGAGACAGTGTTCCCAGTCTCGCCTTACCCCTGGAGTCTGACGGGGTTGAATAACCAAGGAGGTGCCAAGGGCCGGGAAGGGGAGTCTGACCGGCCGTGTGGTTGCACCAAGGCACCTGCTTCCTGTCGGCGAGGCCCAGTCCTGTAGGTGGCCAGTTATGCAATGCCACTGTCTTCCTAACCTGCAAGGCGCATGGCTGGACTCAGAGACAGGCCCAGGCTTCCTTCTTGGCTCAGGCGAGGAACACAGCGGGCTTTGGGCTTTGCTTATCCATTTAGCAAATGAACTCCTAGTCTGTGCTGGGCCCCCATTTAAATGGTCCCTGGAATACAGCAGGGTCCAGAATGGGCCCAGACCCTGCCCCCATGGCTGACCCTCTGGAAAACCTGAGGATGGAGGGGAAGCCTCCAGGCATGGAGGATGAGGCAGGCCGGAGGCTTCAGCCACTTTCCCACCACGCACCCGCCCCACCCGAGCCCTTCTGGGTCAGCTGGGCTCCTGGCTCTGCCTGCCTTGGGTGCAAGACGCCAAGTTCCTTCGTGGACAGTGAGAAAACCAGGCCAAAAAGCAATGAAAGGAAGGCAGACGGCGAGATGAGGGCAAGGGTGGGCACCCAGCCAGGGACCGTGGGGACGAGGAGGAAGCACAGAGACCCACTGTCCCCAGACACTGCCAGTGAGGCTGGCCCAGGGCCAGGGGCTCTGTGTCCCTGGCATGCATGTGGCCCCCAGTGCCCCCACAGCCAAAGGGAGGGGGGCGGCCCCCTCGTCTGCCACAACCCCCCCCACCTCCCACTCACTGGTCTCACTTTTAAGTTTTCTTCTTGAAGTTATTCAGGATCGATTTGGAGAGCAGAGTGGCGACTGCAGCAACACAGACGTCTCTTCATTCTCCTTCACCTCAGAACAAAACCAGCACCCGCTCCGGGCCTCTCTCCCCAGCCTGCTCCCCACATGGGCACCTCCTCTTCCATGGTTGTGCTCTTCCCAGAGGGGGCCCCGGCCCGGCCATCCACTCGTTGTTGGAGTCCTCAGAGACTGTCCGCTCTGCAGTGGGGAGCAGCCGCTGTCAAAGACTCTGGAACCTCCTCCCTGCCACATCCAGCAACCCCCACTGCTCACTGGGCTTTCCCAACCTGAAACAACCTTGCTCCCTGCAAAAGTCTCACCTTTGACCCAACTTCCCACTCCCAGGATACCCAGCCTGGCCTCCTGTCTGGATATCCCTGTGGGCTCCCCTCTCCAGCTGGGGCTCCCCTCCACTGATAGGGTTCCCTTTTCATCTGGGGCTCCCCTCCACTGATGGGCCCCCTTTCCATCTGGGGCTCCCCTCTGCTAACGGGGTCCTCTCTCTACCTGGGGCTCCCCTCCACTAATGGGATCACCTCTCCAGGTGGGGCTCCCCTCCACTGATGGGGTCCCCTCTCTGGGGTGGCTCCCCTCTGATGACAGAGTCCTCTGATGAGGTCCCTTCTCCAGGGGGGCTCCCCTCCACAGGTGGGCTCCCCTCCCTGGGCCGAGTCTGCAGGTTGGGGCCAGGTGGGGCTGGCCAGCGTCTGACAACCTCCCTTTTCTTTTCTTGGGCACTGCCCACTTGTTGAGGTCTCAGCCAGGCAGCCCCTCCAGTGGGAAATTCAGGGTCCCCTTCAGCTTCACAGCTTCCCCTCTGTGGCCCAGCTCATGCTGAAGTAAACAAGGCAATGTCATTAACAGCTGGTATCGGCTTGTTCAGGGAACCGATGGCCCCGGGAGCCTCTGGGGAGGCACAGACTGTGAGGACCACGGGCAAGAAGAGCCCCTGGAGCTGGGGGAAGAGCCCTCTCGGGTCCCTCCACACAGGGGATGGTGACAACACAGGGTGGGGACAGAGCCGGGTCCAGGGCAAGGTGAACCTGGCCAGAAAAGGCCGGGCCTGGTGGGCACCGGCACGGAGGGAACGGAGCCCACGTGGAAAGCAGGCTGGGTCCTCTTCCGCGCTCCCAGGCCCTCTAAGCCCCACGCAGGCTGTAGGAAGGGGATCAGTGGCCCCTGGGCTTCCCACGGCTATGCTGCGCTTGGGGACATTAAGCACAGGTTGCTCAACCACTCTGGTCATGGCCAACAGACCCCCCACACCGGCCTCACCCCCCACAGGGAACAGGGTCCTAACTGCTTCCCCATCCCAACGTTGAACAAAAACTCATGGGCTTAGACAAGACTGAAGGTGAGCCCCCACCACCCATCCCACCCCCAGCAGGCAGACACCCCCAAATTTATTGATTTATTTATTAATAAATTAGTGTCAGGTGCCAGTCAGCCCCACCTGTTCCCAACCTGCAGACACAGACAGGGTGGAGGGGTCACTCTGTCCAGGAAGAGGAGCCCATCAGCAGAGGGGAACCCTCCGGAGAGGGGGCCCCATCAGCAGAGGGGAGCCACAGTTGGAGACAGTAAATAGGCAGACTATTCACTGTCTTCCCCCTCAAGCCAGGCCCACAGAGGCATGGATCCAGTCACCAGCCCTCTGGGCCCACCCAGGAGGCCCCACTCCCACCCCGGCCAGCAGGCCCATCTAGGCCATCTCCCCTGGACAGGGCCTCCCCCTGCTCAGCTCAGCCTGGATTTCTGAATTCCCCTGCCTACCAGGGATCCTGAGAGGAGATGGTATCGGAGTCTCACCAGCCTTCTCATGCCCAGGAGTCCTTGTGAGGATAAGTGTGTGTGCCAGGTTGTGCAGGTGCTAGCCGGGATCCTCTGAGGGGACAAGGTCTCCATGGTAGGGGACCACTCTGATGTCCATCCTGGGCTTCGGTGGCCCTGCCTGGCCACTGTCCGCTGCTCTTGGTCAAGGTCATGGGCCTTCAGAGGCCAGCCAGGCCTCAGTTGGTGCCTACAGCGTCCTCTCTACCTTCCCTCCTCCTGTCTCCCACCCAGAGCAAGAACAAAGGGGAGGCCCCCAGAGCCCTGCAGCTCCTGGAGAGACTCCCATCCCCACCCTGCACACCATCACCACGAACTGCCAGAGTTTAGCAGATCCTACCACTTGGGGTCTCCAAAGAGACCCCCAGGGACAGCTCATCAAGCCCCCACTGGACACTGCATGCTCAGGCTCCCCGCCTGGCCCGCCCCATGGGGTGTGCCCAGTCCTGCATCTCACCCCAAATCCCTGCATGCATGAACCTGAAAGCACCCACATCCTCTGGTGCTCAGTCCTCCCTCCCTGGGGTCCCCACTCCTTCCTGCCCCCCAAGCCTTGCACCCCCCTGCAAACCTCACAAGGGGAGCTGTTTACTGTCCTGAAAGCAGGGAGGGCCCCTTGCTTGGGACGTTATGGCCATCTCTGCCTCTAGTCCCAGCTGCCATCAGCTCCGGTCTGGCCCCTGCAGGAAGCGATCATTGGTCTCCCTGCTTCCCTCTGTAGCAATCATCCCAGAGGCTCAGACCGTGGCTAACGGCTGCCGGGTTCCCTATTTTTGCCCCCAACTCAGTACCAACCGGAGGAAACCAAGTATGTCCCTAGCCAAGCTACAGGAGGCCCTGCTCCAGGTGGCCACCTCAGCCTCCCCGGCCCACAGCCCGCAGCAGCATGCATCGGAAGCCTTCTCCGTTGGTTGCTTTTGTTGGTATTTGGGGAGATTTTTTACACCTTTATTGAGATATAATTCACATAGCACAAAGCTTAGCAATTTAAAGTCTAACTGTAGACTTAGTGTGGTGTGACTTCGGTGTAGTCATAGAATTGTGCAACTATCACCACTGCTTAATTTTAGAACAGTTTCAACATCCCAAGGACAGACCCCCATATGCACCCATTACCAGCCACTCCCCATCCTGTCCCGCAAAGCCCCAGGCAGCCACTAATCAATCTACTTCCCATCTCCGTTCATTTCCCCATTCTGAACACTTGAGATAAACGAATCACAACACGTGGCCTTTTGGGTTTGGCGTCTTTCCCTCAGCGTCGTATCCTCAAAGTTCATCCACGCTGTAGCTTGGATCAATACTTCGTTCCTTTTTATGGATGAACAATATTCCACTGTATGGATAGACCAACATGTTTATGAATTCGTTGATGAACATTTGAATTGTTCCCACTTTTTAGCTATTAAAACTAGTGCTGGCTGGGTGCAGTGGCTCACGCCTGTAATCCCAGCACTTTGGGAGGCTGAGGTGGGTGGATCACTTGAGGCCAAGAGTTTGAGACCATCCTGGCCAACACGGTGAAACCCTGTCTCTACTAAAAACACAAAAATTAGCCGGGTGTGGTGGTGTGTGCCTGTAATCTCAGCTACTCTGGGGGCTGAGGCAGGAGAATCACTTGAGCCCAGGGGGCGGAGGTTGTAGTGAGCCAAGATTGCAAGACTGCACTCCAGCCTGGGTGACAAAGCGAGGCTCTGTCTCAAAAAAAAAAAAAAAAATACAAAACCAACCAACCAACCAACAAATAAAAAAACCAGTGCTGTTGTGAACATGCACGTGCATATTGTTATACAGACATATGTTTTCATTTCTCTTGGAGATATTTCTCTTCATTTCTCTTGGAGTGAAATTGCTGGCTCTTATGGCAACTCTATACTTAGCATTTTGAGAAACAGCCAGTCTGTTTTCCAAAGTGGCTGCACTATTTTGCATTCCCACCAGCAATGAATGAGGGTTCCTGTTTCTCCACACTGCCACCAACACTTGTTAATGTCTGTCTCTTTCATTTACAGCCATCTTAGCAGGTGCATCCTGGCATCTCATTGTGTTTAGATTTGCATTTCCCTGATGACTAATGATGGGAACATCTCGTCATGGGCTATTGATCATGAGTACATCCTCTTTGAAGCAAAGTCTGTTCAAATCCTTGGCCCATTGTTAAAGGCAAGTGATTTGTCTTTTTGTTGATAAGTTATAAGAGTTCTTGGCCAGGGGCAGTGGCTCACACCTGTAATTCCAGCACTTTGGGAGGCCTAGGCGGTGGATCATGATGTCAGGTGTTCGAGACCAGCCTGGCCAACATAGTGAACCCCCATCTCAACTAAAAATACAAAAAATTAGCAGGGCATGGTGGCAGATGCCTGTAATCCCAGCTACTTGGGAGGCTGAGGCAGGAGAATCTCTTGAACTGAGGTGGAGGTTGCAGTGATCTGAGATCACACCACTGCACTCCAGCCCGGGCGAAAGTGCAAGACTCCATCTCAAAAACAAAAACAAAAAAAGAGTTCTTTACATGTTTAGATACTAGTCCCTTATCAGATTATCAGATAGATGATTCATAGATGTTTTCTCCCATTTCATGGGTGGCCTTTCCACTTCCTTGATAGTGTATATTAAAAACCATCGTTTAACACAAGCTTGCCAAGATTTATTCCTATGTTCTTTCCTAAGGATTTTATTTTTTATTTTCTTATTTTTTTTTTTTGAGACAAAGTCTCTCTCTGTTACCCAAGCTGGACCGCAGTGGCGCGAGCTTGGCTCACTGCAACCTCTGCCTCCTGAGTTCCAGCAATTCTTCTGTCTCAGCCTCTGGAGTAGCTGGGACTACAGGCACGTGCCACCACACCCAGCTCATTTTTGTGTTTTTAGTAGAGATGGGGTTTCACCATGTTGGCCAGGCTGGTCTCAAACTCCTAATCTCAGGTGATTCACTCGCCTCGGCTCCCAAAGTGCTGAGATTACAGGTGTGAGCCACCGCGCCCGGCCTTCCTAAGGATTTTATAATTTTAGTGCTTACATTTAGGTCTATGATCCATTTTGAGTTAATTTTTGTGCATAGCATGAGGTAGGAGTCCAACTTCATTCTTTTGCACTTGGATATCCAGTTGTCCCAGCACTGTTTTCTGAAAAGACTATTCCTTCTCCCACTGAATTGTCTTGGCACTTGTGTCAAAAATCAACTGTTGGCTGGTCTGAAGGTGGTGAGTTACCTCAATTGATTGTTCAGTCAGTTACAGGTGGAACACCTTGTTCTACTCTTTCCCCGCTTCTCGCCACTGCACTTGAATCATCTTTAAAAAAAAATCAATTGACCATAAACGCAAGGATTTGTGTCTGGAATCTCAATTTACTCCGTTGATCTGTATGTCTCTCCTTATGCCAGTACCACACTGTCTTAATTACTGTAGCTTTGCAGTAAGTTTGAATCAGGAAATGTGAGCCCTCCAATTTCGCTCTTCTCTTTCTAGATTGTTTTGGCTATTCTGAATCCCTTGTATTTCCCGACGAATGTGAGGACCAGCTTGTAAAAAGCCAGGTGGGAGTTTGATAGAGATTGCCTTGAAGCTGTAGCTGAATTTGGGAGTGTTGCCATCTTAACAATATTACATCTCCTGATCCATGACTTCGGGATAGCTTTCCATTTAATTAGATATTATTTGATTCCTTTCAAAAATATTTTGCATTTTTCAGTACACAAGTCATGCTTCTTTTGCTAAATTTATTTCTAGGCATGTTCTTTTTGCTGATAGTATAAATGAGATTGTCTTCCTCATTTTTGGATTGTTCATTGCTACTGTATAGAAATAAAATTGATTTTTGTATATTGATCTTATATCCTGCCACATTGCTATGCATGTTTACTAGTTTTAATAGGTTTTTGGTGGATTTTCTACATATAATGTCATATAATCCGCAAACAGAGAGTTTTGTGTCTCAGTCCCTTTGAGCTGCCACAACAGAGTACCATAAATCAAGTGGCTTATAAACAATATAATATATTTCCCACAGTTCTGGAGCCTGGGAAGTCCAAGGTCAAGGCACAGTAGACTTGGTGTCTGGTGGGGGCCTGCTTCTGGTTTCATAGATGGCTGTCTTTTCACTGTGTCCCCCCATAGTGAAAGGAAGGGGCCCGGGGGTCTTCCTAAGGCTTCTTTTATACAGACACTAATCCAATTTGTGAAGGCTCTGCCCTCATAACCTAATCTCTCAAAAGTCTCACTTCCAAATTCCATCACCTGGGGAGTAAAGATTTCAACACTGGGGGGCCGTGGATATTCAGACATAGCATTTTACTTCTTCCTTTCCACTATGGGTACCCTTGACATCTTTTTCTTACCTAATTGCCCTGCCAGAGACTTCCAGACAGTGTTGAATGGAAGTGGGGAGTGCTCACCCCACCTTCCTCCTGATCGTAGGGGAAGAGCTATCTGGCTTTCACCACTGAGCACCCCCTTAGCTGGGGGGTTTTTGTCAGTGGTCTTTACCAGGTGGAGGCAGCTCTCTTCTATCTCTAGTGAGTTCAGCACTTTTTTATCAGGGAAGAGTGTGAACTTTTGTTCGGGAGCTTATCCTGCGTCTGTTGAGATGATCATATGGTTTCTGTTCCTTATTCTATGGATATGGCATATTTATCACTTTGGTTGCTTTTGGGATGTTGATCACATCCAAACTCTCCCGCCACGCCTTTCAGTAGAAAGCTGTCCCACTCCGCAACCTGACTGTGCGTGTCTGCCCAACGTGAGTGCCAGTGGCCGACTCCCTGCTACAGTGAGCTCTGTACAAACAGCCTCTGTTTGTCCTCATATGAGCGATCTTCACATATTCCCTGGGAAATCAAGGCACAGGGGTCTCATTAATGGCCCCGCCAACTCAAGGTATGCTCCATCGGGCTGTGAGTCACCTCACACCAGGCAGAAAGGCCTCTCTGTCAAACATGGCTTCAAGGAGTCAGGGACCTGGTGCCTCCCACAGGCCAGGCCCTGCCCCGCAAGTGCAATGAGAATATATGTGCATGTCACCTGTCCTTCTGCAGATGGGGAAAGTGAGGGACCAGCCCGCAGTCATAGGGAGGAGAAGACTCCTATGCAAACCCAGCCAGGCTGCAAACACCTGCCCTTCCTCACCGTGCCACCGGCTGTGCCCACATGGCTCCAGCACCTTCACCTTCCCCAGGCATAAGCCTTTTCAGGCAGCCGGCCCAATCAAGGGATGCCCAGGGAGGGGGCGCTCCCATCCCAGCCCAGGTGCTGGCCTAGCCCCTCCTGTTTCTCCCCCTCATCCTCTGACACAGTCCACCTGGATATTTGTCCTGGAGCCAGGACAGAGCTCCATCAGGCCCAGCCAACAACAGGAGCCCTTTCAGACACACTCCTGGGTGCCTCCTGTCTGTCCCAGTATCACACAGACACAAATCATGTCCTTGTCAGCCATGGAACCCTGAGGTCCCCATGAGGTCACACCATTGGGCTGCTGGGAAGGGCACTTCAGAGGTGGAGCTCCCATGGGCCAGGCCCTGCGAACTGGCCCTCCTCCTCCTCCTCGCCAGTCCTCCCTGCAAGCCTCCCAGTGCCTGTGAACGCCAGTTCCACTCTGGAGCTGAAATGGCCTGCTGTCCTCGAAATCCAGAAGTCAGGCCCGTGAAGCCCTCCATCACCCCACTACAGTCAGAATGAAATGCAGCCTCCCTCTGGCCTCCAGGTCCCAAAGCCGGTTCCCTGCCTCCTGGGCTCGCACCTGCCCCTGACCTGTGTCCAGCCCCTTTGTACCAGTTCTGTCTACTTTGGGGCCCCCGCTTCCCTTGTGCTCCTCCAACCTCACCCATCTGCCTGGAGTGCTCCATCCCAGCTCTGCCTGGCTGACTCCTTTGCAGGCATCAGAGCCTGGATCCATTGTGCTCCTCCAAGCCTCTGCCCTGGAGGAGTGCCCCAACCCCGTGACCCTCTAGCAAGCATCCTAGGAATTCCCTCCCTCCCCAGCACTGATATGACCATCGTGCTGTGACACCTGTCATCTCTGCCAGAGCTGCAGATCCTCAAGGGGAGGGGTCTGCTGCCTGACCGCCATAGCCAGGGCCTGGAACAGTGCCTGGTACACAGCAGGCACCCACTAAATATTTGATGCATGGCTGAAGAGGACAGACAGGCTGGCTGCTGGCCGGGCATGGCCTGCTTCTGAGGCTGGTGGTCAAGAACACAGTGTGCATGGATCTGCCCTCTCCTCCAGCTTCCTGAGAGTGGGGTCAGTGTCTCCCTCCACCCACCCTCCCCTGCTGAGGACACAGCCCATGCCTTTAATGGGAAGTGTCCCTATCACTGGGGACAGCAGTGAGCTGATGGGAGAGCAGGTGTCCAGGAAATCCAAAGAAATGTTTCCTCACACTGGAACTCTTCCTGTCCCCTTCGAAATAAAAAGAATCCTCGAAGACTCTCAAGTGACCATTTAAGAATCTTTTCTTATAATGTCACTTCGACAGGCACAAAACGTAAAACTAGGCATAAAGTAGTGCTTGTAGTTCTTATGCAGGCATGAAGCCAAAACCAGTTTAAAAAGTAACCACCAAAAAACTAGCAGAGCACAGACGATTCCAATAGAACCGTTCTGCCCACTGTGAGCGCTACTGGCCACCCAGGGCCACGTGAATGTAAATTACAATGAAACACAATGAAAAATTCAGTTCCTTGTGGACACATTTCCAGTACCCAGCAGTCACTCACGCCAGGGGTTATCCAGGTACAGAACATCCCCATGGTTGCAGAAGGTTCTATCCGACATCCCTGGGTTGAACGACATTTGCTAAGACGGGCTGGCTAGAGGACTGGTTCTCCGGACCTTGTCCCACGTGGTTCCCAGGTAAGCTCCCCTCCATGACGCATCTGCGTTGTGGGAAGCCGTCGGTGAGTCATCTGCTGCAAAAGCCTTCGCTCCTTCATCTGGGGAGAAAGCACCCCTCACTCTGAATCATTAGCCCAAAGCAGTGAGTGCAGCGTGCCTGGCCCCACACCTTCAGGAAAGCTGGCATTCCTGGGGCGCGACACACCAGGGTATAGATGAAATAGATGCAGTATTTGGAGGTTCTCCTGCAGGTGGCTCTGGCCTCCCAGACACTTCACCCTGGTCTTCGAGCTGCCTTCTCAGGCCCCAGTGACCTTTTCAGATGCAGACTCCCGCAGCATGGGTCAGCAACTCCCCGCTTCCATGGGACAGGGATTGGTTGCCTGTACTAGGACCTTCAGGCCAACACCCACTAGCTAGGGGGCCTCATGCCTGCCCAGGTTCCAGCCCTCGAGAGCAATGTGAGCAAAGCTTGCTGTCTTTGCAAAGCCAACCGCTGCAGCATCACCTCCTTCGGGGAGCTCGCCGGGATTGTCCAAGGTGCTTGAGGGAGGGAGGAATAGGTTGTTCTCCAAGCACCCGGGCTGCACTCCTGGGCAGAGGCTTCATGCCTGTCCCCAGGCGCGGCCCTGCTGCCACCCCCTCGGGGGCTCCGAGCGCTACAGCAGCTCGGGGACGCCTCCCGCGCCGAGCGCGGTGCACCCGGGGCCCTGAGGTCCCGGCCGAAATGCGCCGAGTCGGGGGGAGGTGCAGCGCCCCACACACCCCCCGGTGGCGCGCCCCGGCGGCAGGAGGCGGGGCAGGGGCGGGGCTGGAACCGGCCGGGGCGGGGCCTACGGGGGGAGGGGCCGCGGCGCCTTTAAGTGGTGCGGAGCGGGGCGCGCGCCCGGCCAGAGAGCGAGCGCGCAGCTGCGGCGACAGCGGCGACCCCACCGCGCATCCGGCGAGGCGACCCCACCGCGCATCCTCCCGCGCCCCCCGCGCCCCCGCGCCGCGTTCTTCGCGCCCCAGCCTCCCGGCCCGCCAGGCCCCGCTGCCGGCCGCCCGCCAGGCCACGCGCCGGCCCGCCCGCCGCCCAGGACCGGCCCGCGCCCCGCAGGCCGCCCGCCCCCCGCGCCGCCATGGGAGTGGAGGGCTGCACCAAGTGCATCAAGTACCTGCTCTTCGTCTTCAACTTCGTCTTCTGGGTAAGGGCCAGGCCGGGGTCCGCGGCGGGAGGGGGCGGGCACGCACCCCACCTCGGTTTCCGGCAGGTCCCGCAGCCGGGCGCTAGGCCCCGAGGGCGCAGCGCGGGCCGCGAAGTTATGGGGCCACCTGTGGGCTCCGGGAGCGAAGTGGGGGTTCGCTCGGGGCCGCCGCGCCTCCCGACATGGGGCAGGGGGCTGCGAGCCGAGTTTCGGGGCCTCTGTGCGCGAGGGCCCAGCCTGGCGGCCCGGCGGGGGTTCTGGGGGCCGCCGGGCAGTTCCTGCTAAGTGGTGGTGATGGGTGCGGTGGGCGCGGGCCTGGATCTGAGTACCCGGTCGCCCCTCAGCTGAGGAGGGGCACGCGGGGTCCGCTGGCCGCGGATTCGGGACCGTTGCCTTGCGGAGACGAAGGGGGGGGCTCGCGGGCGGGACTCCTGGTGCCCCGCCCCCATGAGCTCATCAGGGCCGCCGCCCCTTGATGGTGGGGCGGGGGCGCACACTTTGCCGGAGACTTGGGGGCGATGCGCCTCACCCACTCCGCGGCCCAGCTTACTCTACAGTCTGCTGTCAGCACCTGGGACCTTCCTGGGGGTCGCGCTTAGGGAAGGAGCGCAGACACCCTCCGGGATGGCCCAAAAGCTGGGGTGCACGCACCCTGGCGGTCCCTACCTGGGGGCCGGTCTCCCGCTCCTCACCCAGACACGTTCCAGCCTAGGCCTCTCCCCAGAAGGGCTCTGGAGGCCTTGTGGGAGTGGGGTCCCGCGGCCCTTAGTTGGCACAAGGAATAAAGTGGTGCCAAGGGCTTTCAGTGGGTGCCAGGGTCTGGGCGTGGGCCCGCTGCTTTAGCAAGGGGCCCCCGCACTGGGCATCTTTGGGTGCCAGCTTGGGTGAAGGAGGGTCTCCGCTGAGGGCGGCTTTCTCTGCCCGCGGGTTTGGCTGTTGGGAAGTGACTGATGGCCTTCGCCTTTTGTCTCCATTTCCGCCAGTGCTGGAATTGAGGAGGGGGTGGAAATCCCTTCTTGGCCTGGAAGGACTGGAGTGGGTGTCCATGGCCGCGGCTTCCCTGTGGCCACGCCCCTGGGCAGAGACTGCAAGCCCCTCCCCGTGCCTCCCCCCAGGCTGTCACCCTCTTCTCGTGGAAGACTCGGCTGATGTCCCAGTAGACTGAGTGTTTCTCAAGTTGAGGCAGGGAGGGCAAACTTTTAAAATGGCCCCTGGAGCCAGTGTGTGGGACCAGGGACATCTGTTTTCCATCTGGAGGGCTAAGAATCTGGGGCAGGGAGATTATTTGGAGGAGGAAGGACAGAGGCTGGACTGAACTCTTGGCTGGGAGAGGAGTGGGGCAGTCACATCCCACCTTCCCCAAGGCTGTTCTGCACAGCCTGCCTGGGACACTGGTGGGAGTCACCCCGTCCATTGGCTCTGCCCGGGCAGTGGGGACAGCGAGGCTGCCTGGGAAAGGGTTACCCTCCCCAGGCATGGCCCTGGGACCTTGGCAGGTCCTTAATGGTGGCCTGCTTCTGGCCAGGCAGGTGGGAGAGGCCCAGGACCCAAGGACATCCCTCTGCTAGCCCTGGAGCCCCATCCCCAGCTGAGGAGAGCTTGGACATGGGGCAGGGGCTGAAGGGGAGTCGGGGAAGGGGACTTCTCCAGAGGCGGACTTTTGCTCTCTGGACAGTGCGTCAGCGCTGGGTGAGTCCCTCCTGCCTGCCCAGGCTGAGAGGTCTCCCTGCCAGCCCTCTGGGAGCGTCACCAGGGCGGGCCTGGAAGTTTCCCAGGCAGCTGGGGCGGAGGCCTGACGCATCCCAGGGGTGCTCATTATTAAGCCTCAAGGAAATGGTTAGGAGGCCTCGCCTCTGCACTCCCAAGGGCCTGCTCCCGCAAAGCATTGAGAACTGGTTCCATCCACAGTCACTGTGACCCATCCATCCACTGGGGCTCTGTGGCAGCCAGAAATGCCAGGCTGGGTGAGGGGGGGCTGGTGAGCACCACCCTGCGGGAGCCCCCTCCACCCTGGCATCACAGGGCGTGTGGCTGAGAGCACAGTGCTGTGGGCTTGGGCCTCCCCGTCTGCATTGCGGGTTCTCAGTGAGCCTGCCTCCTGGGGTTGCTGGTGGGTTTGCTGACATGCCTGAGTGCTGGTACGGGCCTTGGTGCAGGAAGGGCTCAGGGCATAGGTCTTGGGCAGGGCTCCAAAGGGACCCCTGCCTCAGAGCACCCAGCCTGGCCGAGCAGGATGTGCCGTGAGGAGGGGCTGCGGGACCCCTGCAGGGCCCAGAGGGACACAGTGTTGTCCTGTGGGCTCAGGGGAGGCTGGTGGGGAGGAGGCTGACAATGGAGATCTGGATGGGCACTTGTTAAAAGTTCCATTTTAGAGAGGACCTCTTCCCCAGGAAGGAGCCCACGCACACACGCACATGCACGCTCCCACCTGCACACACGCTCACACTTGCTGTCCCCCTCCCCAAGCCAAGGTGCAGGGGGTGGGGGGGCCAGGCATCGAGCAGGTGTGCCCTGCCTGCTTGGGGCCAGCGAGAACTGGGCTCCCTGGGTGCGGGGCCAGCCGGCCCAAGTAGGGAAGTCGGTGCGAACACCCTGGCCAAGCATCGTGGAAATCCCGTCCCTTGGGTGGGTCCGGGAGCCTCCATCAGAGGCGGCTGGCACCAGAGACCCGCTGCTGTCAGGAGCAGGGCAGGAGAGCCTGTGTCCGGGAGCAAGGGACTGACCTATGGGAGCCTCACCTTCCTCATCTGTGAAATGGACATAAGAGTCTTCTCAGGGGCTGGCCAGGGAGCCTAGGAGAGGTATTGCTAGTCTCCACAGGGAGAAGAGTGGTGTCCCCTGCCTGGGACTGGCTGCTTCTCCAACCTAATGCAGCTGGTGGCCATCTCCCTGTGGCAGGGCTGCCAAACCTGGCCGGGAAAGAGACTGATTAGAAGCCTTGCTAATAGGTATTTAATTCTCACTTCCAGACAGCACATGACTGTTTGTCACTTGGCAGATCTGTCGCTGTCCTTCCGGGAAAGGGGCTGCAACCCTGGCGGGTGGGAGGGGCTAGGACATCCTGTGCCTGATTTCGCCGAGCGGGTGTGTGGACTTTCCCTAGCTCCCCCAGGCTGTCTGGCTGCACAGCTTTGGGGAAACTGTCACTGGGCCAAGCGGGCCGAGAAGAGGAAGTCTATGGTTTGTCCCTGCCATGGATTGGCCACTGTCAGGCTGTCAAGCAGGTGGGGCTGCTTCCCTGGTCGCCCCTCTGGCTGAGTGTGGCCCTGGCAGGTGCTGACAAGCCACCCACCCTCCCTGCCTTGCCAGGCTGCATGCCTGAAAGCCCTCCATTCATCCCTGGGTTTGAGGGTACTTCTCCTGTGCCCACTCCAGCACCCAGTTCAGCTCAACTTTCAGAAATCTGCTTCACCCCCAATTCCTGTCTCATAACTGCTTCCAAGCCCAGACAGGGAGACAGACTCCAGACCATACCCTACCCCTGTTTCCGCACCTGAAATCCCATCACGGGAAGAGCTTTGCTCGAACAGTCCATAAGGCGTAGAGTCCAGGCGCTCCTGCGAGGGAGCAGGTTGTCACCCTTGTACCGCCACGGTTTTGGAAAGGACGCTGGGGCTGGGGAGGAGCCAGGTGCTCTGCCCCTTGCTCGGGCCCCTCCTCCTTGTGACCCAGGCTGGGTGCCCTGTGGGTGCTGGGTGATCTTCCAGCCCTGCAGGTGTCCGTCTTGTTCCCGGGACCTCTCGGGGCAAGAAGAACTAGGCTCACCCAGAAATGGGCCTCAGCGGCCTCCACCTCCGAGTTGCCCCACCTGCCTGGTAGGACACAGTGGCACCAGACAGCCTTCCAGGGACTTCTGGATTTACTCAGTGTCCCCCGGCCCCACACGCACATTCTTTGTGTTTCTGGGCCCAACCTCGTGGGTTGCAGAGCAGGTGCTGAGTCATGAGAGACCCTTGGGGATCCTCCAGGTAGGTGCCCAGTGCTGGAGGAGTCCCTTCAGGCAGGGGCCAGGCCCAAGGGCATGGAGGGTCAGCTGGCAGCTGGATCTTACTTTTGGGGCCATAGGTGTCTCTCGCTGGCCACCAGTGCCATGGCCGTGGGGTGGCCAGGATAAGGCAGCTGCCCCCCACTCCCCGCACAGGGTCTTTAAGGGCTGCTCGCTCAAGGAGGTGTGGTAGGGCTGGGGAGCCAGGGTCGCAGAGCCAGCACGCACCTCTCTCCGGGATGTCGGTGCCCCAGCAGGGGAGCTTCGAAAGTCCAGGTGTGGGGTTCCAAATGCCAGGGGCCGGGAGGAGGCAGTGGCTGGCCTGGCCAGAGCTTGTGGCTCCCGCCCCCACCCCACCCTGCCCCTCCCTCTGGAGGCGTGCCCTCCCACTACATTTGGAAGGTTACTGCTTCCCTCTTCCTCAGTCCCTCTGGGTCCTAGATATGGAAGTGAAGTGATTCAGAGAAGGTAAAGGATGGGAGGGAGAGGGCTGAGTGATGGGGGACCCTGCTTGGCACCCTGCCCTGTGCTACCTGGAGCTCCAGGATCAGGGCAGGCAGGCAGCCTGGCGTCCTCACTTCTATCCCCTCACAGCCCTGCCAGGAGCATGATACCCCCTACAGTGCAGAACCTACCTCAAAGCTCAGCCCCAGGTGATAGCACAGGTAAAACAGAAGACGCAGCAGTGAGACTCACCCTGGGACAGGCGAAGGGACCCCGCTGATGGGGGCCCAGAGCAGTCCTGATCCTTGAGCTCCTTCCTGAGTGGGACCCCAGGAGTTTCTGAGGGCCACGGTTTGGAAGCACAGACTCCAGCCCCCACCCTGGGCCCCCAGGGAGCTCACCCTCTCACACAGCCACAGGCCACTCCCCCACCCCCAGGGGCTCAGCTTGACCGTGGGGCTGCATGGAACAGTCTTTCCTTCTGTCCCCAAGAAGATGAAAGTAGCTTAAAGGAAGTAGCCCCGACTGCACCCGGCAGACTCCGAGCCCGGAACTGCCCACACCACCCCAGGCTTGCTGGGCGATTATCAGGCCCACCGGGCAATCAGGAAGCCAGGGTTCCCAAGTGATGGCTTTCGAGGCTGGAAACCAGAGCCACAGCCGAGTGGGGGCCACATCCAGGTGGGGGCAGGTACTGGCTCTTGGCCAGGCTGTGTCGGATGGCCTCTCGGGTGCTGCTCTGTCTGGAGACTCCCTGAGCTGCCCTGGGCCCCTCTACCCTCTCTCTGGTCCTCTGCCCGAGGCCACCCATCTTCCACCTCCCATCGACTTCCCTGGGGGCACTGGCCCACCCAGACCTTTTTCTTTGAAGCGCAGCCCCTCGTCTGGCCTTTCCCCCATGGGTCACTGGGACTGTCTGTGTTGACACACCCTTCCTACAGGGGCCAACGGGGTGGAGGAGCTTCCCAGAGGAGGGGTAAGCTTAAGGTGGGGCAAGGGACTTCCTGGCTTCCTTGCCTGGGGAGGAGCTGGCCCTGGAAGGGGCTTGGTTCTTGGGGCACCAGTGCCTCCCACCCCTGATGCCTGGGATACACCAGGATCCTCTGAGTGGGGTGATACAGGCCCTCTCAGGCCCTCCTAGGTGGTAGGCAGCTGCCCCTCGGACCCCGTTGTGACCTCCAGGGGCAGGAAGGCAGCATGGGAGGAAGAGGGGCAGGAATTCTCCTCTAGGCCAGGAAGCGGAAGCTCCACTCACAGGGCCCCTGGCCCCTGGCCCTGAGGAAGCTGCCTGTCTCAGTATCTAAAAATAGGTGTCAGACGAGGATGCTAGCCCTCTGGCCCTGCCAGCTGGGGTATGTGAGGAGCCACTTCCCTTGGTACCAGGAGGATGGGCAAGGCCCTGTCCCCAGACTCCACACTCAGGCCTGGCACTGTCCCTTTTTGGTGGGCAGAGAGCGAGGGTTTGGCCTGTGGGACCCAGGCTGGAGGGGCCATTCCCTTCCCACCCCCAGTGTCCCTTCCTGGGAGCACCTTGCCGAGCCTCTCCCTCTACCTTCACCCAGTACCTCCAGGGGACTTCCTCTCTTCCTTCCTGCCTCAGGGCCTCATTGTCCTCCCCGGGAGGGGCTCTCAGGCTTAGCTCAGTGGGCACTTCCTGGTGTGTTTCCCACATGCACAGCCCACCATGTGCAGCCCCAGGTGTCAGTGAGCAGACACAGACCCCGCAGTGTGGCCCTGCCTGGTGGCCCCACTCCCCAAGAGCATCAAGGGGGGCCTGGGCTAGACACGCACGAATGCCAGCCTCTGCGTAACGGCGGGATGAGCTGATGCATCGCGGTCCTCGTCCCCCAGTGGGGCGCCTGGGCAGGACTTGGGGTGACCACCCTTCTGGGTGGGGGTAAGCTATGTGTAGGGCGACCAGATCCCTGCCCCTTCCTGCAGCTGTGGGGGCGTGTATGCTGGCGTGGAGAGCTCTCACCCAAAGCCCGGCTCCTGGCTGTCCGGGACCTGCGGGGGCAGCAGGCAGCTGGCATGGAAGGGGAACTGCCCTAGGCCTGCCCGGGCAGCGCCTGCTGCCTTTTGCTCCCTTTCAGCTGCTTCTTGGAAACGGCGGACAGGCTGGACAGGGACCCAGTGTGCTTGGCAGCCCCCCTCTTAAAGTCGCCTCTGTTATTTATTAATTCCCAGGAAGGAGAAAGAATGAACCAAAATCCTTCATAGAGTTACACTTTCAGTCACCTTGCAGGGAGCCCTCCAGGAACCCCACAGGTCACCTGGGCTCCATCCTGAGAGCCACCCTCCATCCCCAATCCCCTCAGATCCTCTCGGGGGTGGGGCGTCTGGGGAGGCGGGGCGTCCGTGGGGCGGGGCACTTGGGAGGTGGGGCATCCAGGGGGCGGGGCGTTTCCGGAGGCTGGAGTATCTTGGGAGGTGGGAGCACGTGTCGGAGAGGCTTCCCACAGGCGAGCTTTGAGCAGGGAGGTCCCTGTGTGGATGGTTCTGTGGCGAGAGGGATGTCTGAGGAGTTCCACATGCCAGCACTTATGAAACCTAATGTTAATGGGGAGCTGGGCGCTGCGGCGCAGGCTAAGTTGTGTGGATGTCAGTTTCTGCATCTCTATTTTCTCATTTGTAGACAAGGCACAGGGAGGCTGAGATGGGCCTGAGGTCGCGCAGGTAAAAGGCACTCAGCAGCCGGGGCCTCCGGCTGCCCCCTACCTCATCTCTCTGTGTTTTCCATGAAAGCGGGACTCTCTTTTAACTGACGTTCAGGCTCCATACTTACATCCAGTTCCTAACTTAGATTTATCCTAAAACTACGCTTCTATGGACTAACTTTGGTGTTTCCCACGCTGCTGCTCGCCCCTGGGAAGCGTTGGCTCCGCCTTGGGAGAAGTCAGTACCAAGATGGCCGCCTGGGGCCTTTGGGGCCCAGAAGAAACGCTGGCCCTCAGGATTTCAGTCATCAGGGACTTGGGGCGTGGGGGCTTTTCACATAGCTTTATTTAGACATGATTGACACACCGTAAATGCAGATATTTAAAGGGTACAACTGGGTAAGTTTTGACAGGTTTGTACCGCCTTGAAACCATCACCAACTCCCCAAGCATCCCTGGGGCCCTTGGGATCTCTTCCTCCTGCCCCTCCTCCCCATCCCAGGCAACCACGGACCATCTCTGTGGATGCAGGCAGCATGTATTTCTTCGACCCCACTGCAGGTGGACTCAGAAGGCTCTTGTGAGTTCTGCCTCTTTGCCTCTTTGGTTCAGCATAATTACCCAGAAGTGCACCCATGTCGTGGCGTGCCTGTCACCCGTTCCTTGTTACCGCTGTGCAGGGAGGCACCCATGTGCGCAAGCCTGTGCGAGGGACCCAGGGTTCTCCCACTCACCGGTCCTCGGGCATCGGGGTTGTTTCAGTTTGGGACATTTACAAGAAACGTTGCTAGAACATTTGTGTACAAGACTTGTGTGAACTTCAGTTCATTTCTCTTGGGTAAATACCTGGGGGTGGGGCAGCTGGGTCATGTGGTGAGTGTGGGTTTCGCTACTTAAGCAGCAGTTTTACATAACTGCCAAACTGTGTTTCAAGGTGTCTGGACCGTTTTGCAGCCCCTGTTGAGTGCCTCCCCCATCGGCACTTGCTGTGGGTGGCCTTTTCCGTTGTAGCCAATCCAGTGGGTGCGCCCGGGATGTCGCTTCCGCTTTCCCTGGTTTCCTGATCACTGGCGATGGGGAGCATCTACTGTGGGGAAGGGTCTGTTCCTGCCTTTTGCCCATCTTTTAAAGATTGGGCAGTCGTTTTTCTTACTGTTGCATTTGGAAAGTCCTGCATACGTTCAGGGCACAGGTCCTGTCCCAGGCCCTTCCTCGCCCCAGTCCACACGTCTCCAGGCTCTGTCTTGTGTCTTTGGAGGAGCAGGTGTCCTTTGTGTTCCTGACTCTGGGGACACTCCAGCCCTGCCACAGGCGGTGCAGGGGCACCTCTGCCTTTCCCACCACGGCCCGTGGGGATTTGGTGCTGCCATTGCCCTCCCTCATAGGTGGCCTTAGGGGAGCCCCCCAACGCCTCCATTTCCTCATCCAGAAACCGGGGGTGACCATCACCACCATTAGGGTCACCTAGCCCCAGCTCAAGGTTTCTGCTGGAGGCCTCTCTGGCTCAGCGTGGCCCCCTGTGGGTCCATGCTAGGACTGGGAAGACCAAGGCCCAGATGAGGCCTCTACCCAGTGCCTGGCACTCCTTCCTGCCCCATTTTTCCACCCAGAGTGGCTCCTGACTGTTTCTGGTAGCCTCGGGGACAATTGAGGTGGGCAGACTGGTGTCACCCCCATTTCCCGCTGCCCTTCCCATCCGCTCCTGACCCAGCTATTCTTCCCTGTTGAAAGTCACATGGGCCCTCGGGTCCTTCCTGGTATCAGCCTAGGCTCTTCCAGGCCCCACAGGCCAGGATCAGCCTTTCCTGAAACCCTCAGCAGGGGCCTGGGGCCAGGGCTGGTCTGGGGGCAACATCCCCACACAGCCCTGGAGGCTGAACAGAAGCCCCTTCCCAGAGCACAGCAAGAAGCCGCCATGTGGCCTGAAATCCCACCATTGGCAGGTTTGGGGTTTAGGGTGAGCTTTCTGTGAGGATGGTGTGCCCATAAGATGGCTCAGCACCCAGGCTAAAGGAAGGGTGGTCCCCGCTCAGCCAGGGAGGGCGTAGGGCGGATCGGCCCCTGCGGAGCAGCTTCCGAGCCAAGCATGGTTCCATGATCAGCTCTGTTTTACAGAGGGGGACACTGAGGCACGGGGAGCCTGGGGTGCGGCCAGCAGCCCTGCAGCTCCTGTGGTTGAATCAGGGATTGTAACCAGGTCTCTGTGGGGATGGGGTTCCCCCATCGACCTGCCCTGCTCTGGCCCGGAACAGCTCTCAAAACAGTATCTGGACCACAGTTTCAAAACAAAATAAGCAATGTTTTCAAAGGCCCTGGAGGAAGCCAGAGTTACCACGGCAACTCGGCCTGGCCACCTCCTCCCGCCAGGCTGCAGATGGAGCCAGCTCAGGAGGGCAGTGGGGTGAGGACAGCCAGGCTCTCTGGGGCCACCCGCCGGCCCCCACCCTTCCCACCTCTCCTGAACTATCCATATCCTCCCTGTGCTGCCACGGGTGTGACAGGCACAGAAGAACCAGGAGCTCTCAGCTCCTGGAGGATTCTGGAAGCAGGGGGCCCCTGGCCTCCCTGGGGCCTTGTCACGTGAGGGGCACACTTAGGGTCCCAGCTGCCAGATGGCTTCCAGCGCTGCCTGCAGGTACACATCAGGCCCTCCATGGTTCTAATGAACCTTCCACTTGGCACGGAAGAGCTTCGGTCTGGGGCCTCAGCAGGGAGGTAGGCCCCCATCCTCTCTAAACCGAAGTGTGAAAATGCAGTTGAAACTTCCATAGGAGAACAGGAGGCCCAGCTCCTAAGAAGAAAGTCTGAGAACCCCCAGCCCAGGCTGTTGTGTCAGGTGTGTGGAGAGGGTGCCCTGGCAGCCTCAATGACCCCTTTGGGGTGACAGCCCCGTGACGGCTGGCACCAGCAGTCCCTACGGAGCTTATCTGATTTTTGAGGCAGGGTCTTGCTGTCCCCCAGGCTGGAGGGCAGCAGCATGATCACAGCTCACTGCAACCTGCAACATCTGGCCCAAACGGTCTGCCAACCTCAGCCTCCCAGGTGTTGGGACCACAGGCATGTGCCACTAATGTGCCCAGCTGATTATTTTTATTTTTTGTAGAGATGGGCTCTCACTGTGTTGCCCAGGCTGATCTTAGACTCCTGACCTCAAGCAGTCCCCCTATCTTGACCTCCCAAAGTGCTGGGATCACAGGCGTGAGCTACCACGCCTGGCTAATTTTCTTCTCAGAGACACAGCCTCGCTTTGAGACCCAGGCTGGAGTGCAGTGGCACAATCATAGCTCACTGCAGCCTCAGCCTCCTGAGCTCAAGCGATCCTCCCGCCTCAGCCTCCAAAGGTGCTGGAATTACCGGTGTTCGACACCGCCCCCAGTCCCCTCTGGCCTTACTGTTTGCCAGGCCCAGCTCAGGTCCCGGGAGAGGGGAGGCAGGGGTGTGAGGGAAAGGGCGAGGAGAGCCCCCAGCTCCTCCACCCCCAGAACCCTTATCGGAGCCCTCAACCAGCCTGCCTGGGGCGTCCTCAGGGCTTTCCTTGGGCGAGGGCTATGGTGCTGGGGTCTGAGGCTCACACTGTGCCTGGCACAGCCCCCTGCGCAGCCCCACCGTGGGGCCATGCTTCCCGGCAGGGCCATCGGAGCAGGAGTGGGGCCGTCCAGGTGGTGGTCTTGGGTCCAGCTTTCAGTTTCTCTTCTGCAGTTGACGGGCAGCCCTGCACCTGTTCTGGGGTCAGCGTCGGGCACCTGGTACTGGTGAGGCAAGGCCTCAGCTGCTGGGGCGGGACCTGCCTGGCACCCAGCTGCTGGCAGCGCCAAGCATTCTGACCCAGCTCTGGGAGCAGCTGCCATCTGGGCCGGCGTTCTCTGCGGTGGAGGTGTGCCCCTCGCCACCCCAAGTGCCTTCTCAACTGGCTGATTCATCTCATATCCCCATGCCTCCTCCTCCAGGAAGCCCCCAGAGCCTGGCCCTCAGGGAGAGTGGCATGGAGGAGGAAGGCAGACTTGCCCAGGCCTATGGGAGCCAGATGGTGGCCACACTTGTGGGCCCTGACCCCGTAGGTATCTTCAGCACCCCCTGGCCTGGGTGGTCCCTGCCTGAGTGCTGTGCATGGCTCACCTGCCAGACCACGTTTTAAGGGACTCTCGTGCTGTCCTGGGGCAACGGGGGTAAAGGCTGACTTAACCAGGCTGTCCAGCAATGAGCGCCTCCTGCTGTGGGCCAGGGACCCTGGAACTGACCGATGGTGTCCTAGAGACGCAGTGTCCCCAGGCTGCTGGAGGGCTGTGGGGCAGTGCTTCATGCCTGGGGCAGGAAGAAACCCCCAGAGGGCTCTGAAGGGGACCCAGCCCCCACCCCATCTCGCAGGGAGGAGCGTCTGCAAGAGGCGTCCTGGAGTGGAGGAGGGCAGGGCAACGGGACTCAGGGTCACTGGTTATTTATGGGGATCACATGTCTGCAGTGTGCCCTGCATGGTGCTAGGCACCAGGGACAGCAGAGGACAAGCTCGTATCCCCTCCCACCAGCAGAAGGCTGTGCACTGCCCCTAGGGAGAGGGGACTTGGTGCTTCCGGAGGGCGGCCTGGGGCACATGCCTGGCCTGGTCAGATGCTCAGAATGGCCTGGGCTGGCCCAGTCTCAAGGGCAGACCCCATCTGGCTAGCGTTGGTGTGCACACAGGACGACCAGGCGTTGGGGGTCTGTCCCCTCTGTGAGCCCCGTCCCCGCCCACCGGACGCCAAGCACAGCCCCCTTCCTGCCCCAGCCGCTGAGCAGCAGCCCCAGGCCGGCTTCTGTGTCTCTTCCTCCAGCACATGTTGGAGACCAGCAGCTTCCTTCCTCCCAAGTTTCCCTTCCCAGGGCTGACGGCCACAGGGACGTACCCACAAACCCCGCAGGCCCTGGCGCCTAAGGCTCGGCCTGGTAACATCAAATCCTACCCCCTCCTCCCTGCAGCAAACATGGGGCACCCCTACTCCAGAGTTCTCAGCACGCCCAGACAGAGGCAGTGCCTGCCGAGCTCAGACTCCTGGGGCAGTGCCACACCCATGCAGGAGGGTCCAGTGTTCCTGGGATACTCGGGTCCTGGTACTGCCTCTGGCCAGATACAGAAGGTGAAACTACAGGGTGTTCAGTGAACCCTGAACTCAGATAAGCACCACGTTATGTTTTTGTATGTCCCGTGCAGTATTTGGGACACACTTATCGTAAAGAAGGATTCCGTTTTCATCTGAGAGGCAGATTTCACCGGCGTCAAGTGTCTTCCTGGCTGTCCCGTCCTGGAGTGGCACTCCACAGGTGCAGGGCAAGGCCAGGCTCCAGGTAGATGGCGGCCAAAGCACCTGCCCCATGGTTCCTGACTCCCGGGGCCCCTCGGGGCAGGGCAGCAGAGCTGACAGCTGCTCCCTGCGTGGGGGCCGCGGGTGGCTCAGCCCGGCGGGAGGCTGCTGGGGCCGTGGGGGCGGGGGCGTACTGTGCTGCAGTGCTCTTGCTGTGTGTGACACATTCCCGCTCTTTCCCAGCTGGCTGGAGGCGTGATCCTGGGTGTGGCCCTGTGGCTCCGCCATGACCCGCAGACCACCAACCTCCTGTATCTGGAGCTGGGAGACAAGCCTGCGCCCAACACATTCTATGTAGGTGAGTGCACATGTGGCGATCTCACACGCATTCAGGGAGGGCTTCCAGGAGGCGGCGGGGCGTAGCCTTTCAGGTGGGAACATGGAGGGTGAAAGGCAGTCAGGCATGTTGTGTCTGGGAAGGGAGGTGGTCCTGGAAAGGGCTCTGGGCTCTAGGGTTGAGACAGAGGTGGGCCTGTGGCCTGCTGGGACCCCAGCACATCTCTGGGCTCAGCCGGGGCAGGAGGTGGAAGCTGGGCATGGGAGGGGACTGTGTCGAGACCTTGCTTATTTTAAGCATGGGTTATTTCTGGGGAGGCTCCCTGGGAAGGGCGGGGCTGGATGCCTGGGCCTCACTGAGCAGTTCAGGCCGCCCTGGAGGGAGGGAGGGAAGGATAGAGCTCGAGGGTTGGAACCCGGAGAGGGGTGGAGAAGGGGTAGGGGACTGGGCAGTTGAGGGGTGGAGACAGGAGAGGGGAGGGGTGGAGATAGGGCATGGGATGGGTGGAGAGGGGTAGAGATGAGGCAGGGGAGGGGTAGAGAGGGGTGGAGATGCCCCCAGAGGGTGGCATGACTCAGCTGCCCTCCCCACCCCCAGCAGCCCAGGGAAGGGAGGAGGAGGGCCAGCTCACTGTGCAGAGCAGTGCCCTTCCTCCCGGTGCCCCTGGCAGGGCTGGCGCTGGTGGGGCTCTGGGAGCATTTGTTGAGATGCTTCTGTCCTTTAAAGGAGGCCCCTGGGAAGGTCCTGCTGCTCTCGAAGGCTGAGGGGTGGGAGGGGTGGGCAGCTTGTGTGTCCCCAGGCTTCAGGGCTCCCCTCAGCCGGCAGTGGCCCCCAGGCCGGGCCCCCCACCAGTTACAGAGGCCGCTTGGCTTGGTTGCTGAACCAGGGCCCCAGGAGGCCCAAATGGTTCCACTCACGCCCCGCCCTGCCTCCTTGTCCAGTCCCCCCAGGGCCAGCTGAGGGCCCTGGTCACATGTTCCTTCTTCCCTTTGCCCATCTCATGGGTCAGATGGCCAGTGCTGACAGGGACGGCCCCTGTCCTCCCCAGAGACAGGAGTCTGCGGCCCACAGAGGGCTTCTGGGCCCAGCCGATCCTGGAGAGGGTCCCATGGCCCTCCCATAGGTTCCTGGCCTCTCTCGGGCCGTGGGGCCCTCACGGGTGTGAGTGTCAGGAGGAGAAGGGGAAAGGCTGCTGTCCCAGGGCTCGTGTGGAGACCGCCCTCTACAGGCAGCTGGGGCGCTCCTGCCGGCATCCTCGGAACACTTTGCCCATGTGCCTGGGCTGTGGGCAGCAGAGCCTGGCCAGCACCCTCCCATCCCTGAGGATGCGTCTCTACTGGGAGGTCCCTCCCGGGCCTCTTGTTTCCCGCTCCCCAGATCATCAGGGATGTAAGGGGCCCAGAAGGGCCTCCCAGCAATCCTGGGCCTTGCCCTCCAGGGCCACAGTCCAGCCAGTAACAACTGCAGCATCCCGGGCCTGGAACAAGGCTGCCCGACACGTTCCTCATACTCCTGTCCAGGGGCAGAAGGGGCGGCCCCTGCCTCCATGTCCCCTTCTCCAGGACCTGGGGCGTGTGGGTGTGAGGCAGCCTGGGGCAGGTGTTCTTGAAGGGGTCACCCTCCACGCACCCAGCGGCCAAGCCTCATGGATGGAGCAGCTCCCGCTGTTGGGTCAGCATCTGGCCGTGTGTGGCCCCAGAGGAGCTGAAGGGTCACCTATCTTCAGGCCGGGGCAAGGACAGGGGACGGAACACCCCAGAAAGGTGGGCCAGGCCTCCTTCCTGTGCCCCACCGTCCGTAGAAGCAGAGGTCACAGGCTGTGCTGAGCCCCCGTGGGGCAGTGGTGCTGACTCCCACAGTGCCAGGGCAAGGCTGGCGTTAGAAGCAGGTGTCTGACCCGCACGGTGTCACCGCGGCCACATCAGAGCTCCAGCCCCAGAGCCCCCCACCCTCTGTCCTTGGCTTGGTTTCCCTGGCCATTGTGTTGGCCACACGGCTGCAGGACCTGCCACCCGTGACATGGGCTCTGCCACCCCGTGGGGACCCCTTGGAGCCCCGCTGGCCACCAGGTCCTTCCCCATCCCAGAATCGGCCTTCTGGAGCCTCTTGCTGTCCCGAGTTCGGGCCAGGCCCTGCCAAGGCTCTTTGTCCAGCGCCGGGCCCACTCTGCAGGTCCCTCAGAGACGCTGTGTGTGCGGTGGGTGAGGCCCGCGGGCTTTAGAGAGGAGCCTAGGGTGGGGCTGGGGCCTGGCAGGGGCTCTGGCAGCCCTGGGCCTGGGCCTCCCACCTCCTGTCAGACCCTCCAGGACCAAAAAAGGCAAGGCGCCCCTCCTGACCTGCACCCCTCAGTGAACCCAGTCCTGCAACCCAGGAGTCCCAGGGTCTGAGGGGAGGGAGAGCTGGCTCCTGGGCGCCATGCCCGTGAGCAGGTGCTGCCTGCAAGGCATCCCTGGCAGAGGCTTCATCTGGCCAGGAGGAGGCCGGGCGGTGGAGCCCAGATCTGGGCGTGTTCTCTGCCTGGCATGGGTCCTGCCCCAGGCGCCTTCTCCCCTGGGCTGGCTGCTGCATTGCCACAGCAACTGGGAACGGGGCGCCTGCTGAAGGATCGGGGGCAGGCGGGCCCTGAGAGACACAGACAGCTGTCCCAAGGGCACAGGGCCCTGGGTGGCTGGGCCCACAGGTCGTTTCCCACCCTTGTGCGGCCCCTTCTCCCTCCCCAGGAGCGTGCTGCCCAGCCAGGGGCTGTCGGTGAGTTGGGGAGGGCCAGCCTTCCCGCCCTGGTGGAGCGGGCCCAGGTCGGGTGCTGGCCTTCAGCCCTCAGGCCCAGGGCCTAGGAAGCCAACTTGATTCCCGCACGCAGCAGCCAGGTTCAAATGCGGGTCCCCTAACGGAAGTACCGCTGTGCTGCCAAGCTGGGGGGCAGAGCCGCAGGGCCCCACCCACTTCACGCACCGCACTGGGGAGGCAGCACTGGTTCCGGACCCTGGGTTGACCCTCGACCCCAGCCTGACCCTTGACCCGGGCCTGCGCTTTCAGCTGCCACTCCCACCTAAGATGGGGGGTCCTTCTCAGACCCCATGCCAAGTCCCAGAGGCATTGGGAGCAGGTTTAGACAGTGGGTGGCAGGTGGTGGGTAGCAGGCCATGGGTGGCGGGCCGTGGGTGGCAGGTGTGGTGGGTAGTGGGCTGTGGGTGGCAGGTGTGGTGGGTAGCGGGCCGTGGGTGGCAGGTGTGGTGGGTAGTGGGCTGTGGGTGGCAGGTGTGGTGGGTAGCGGGCCGTGGGTGGCAGGTGTGGTGGGTAGCGGGCTGTGGGTGGCAGGTATGGTGCTTGGCGGGCCGTGGGTGGTGGGTGGGGGACCGTGGCTAGCAGGTGTGGTGGGTGGCAGGCCGTGGGCCACACTGCAGACCTTGTCCCTGCGAAGCACCCATCTCCAGCACTCAGAGCACTCATGAGGCACACAGTCCCCACCTGGATGTCTCAGTCTCCCTTCTGTGTCACGGGAGAGGAAACTGAGGCACAGAGAGTTCGCAGGGCCGAGCTGGGATGCGGGCCCTCGCTGCTCATCCCTGGCAGTCGGCATCCCCAGGTCTTCCCAGCTGGGCAGCCCATGGTGGGGTCGGCACCCGGGACCCTCCGGGGTCTTGGTCTGTGACGAGTTTGCAGGTGCCCACCCAGTGTCACTCTCCCACAAGGCATCTACATCCTCATTGCTGTGGGCGCCGTGATGATGTTCGTTGGCTTCCTGGGCTGCTACGGCGCCATCCAGGAGTCCCAGTGCCTGTTGGGGACGGTAAGGCAGGGAGGTGGGCCTGCACCTGGGCTGGGCCCGGCCCGGGGAGGGGCTGGGGGCTGTGTCTGGCCCTGGTGCTCAAGGCGGAGCCTGGACTTCTGGGGGAGGCAGCGGTGGCGGGGGCTCCCGTGCCCCAGTTTTCCCATTTGGTTTTAAATTAAATCCCACTGTGCTTGATCTCCATCGTGGCCAGTTCCTAAGTGACCTCTTTTCTTCGTCAGTAAATAGCCACAAACATAACAGGTTTTAGCCCTCAGGCCAGCCTTGGGCGTCCCTGGGCACACTGCCCCCAATGGGAAGCCCAAGCCTGGCTGTGCTACCCAGGGCCTGGCCGGTCCAGGAAGGGGGAGCCTGTGCCAGTGTTTCCAGTGGGGGAAACTGAGGCACATCCCATGGGGAGCAGGAGCAAGGGGGTGGGGAAAACCAGGTCTGAATCAGGGGTCAAGCTGCTGCACACGCCTCCCGGGGTTGCAGACATCTTGAACTCACCGGCTTTGACCCCAAACCTCAGGCCCCGCCCCATCCACCCCGGGGTGCTGGTGCTGGCGGGGAAGCCGTGGGCTTTGACGTCTGCTTCCTGGGGCTGAGCGTTATGCTCTGTGCTCTAGGGCTCACACACGGCACTCATTCCTGGTCAGGTGGTGGGCTGGTGGCTCTCACTAGCCCCTCACACACAGCCTGCTGGGTGCCTGGGTGTCTGCCCTGGGCCCCGCCCACAGCCTGCTGGGTGCCTGGGTGTCTGCGCTGAGGCCCCACACACAGCCTGCTGGGTGCCTGGGTAGCTGCGCTGAGGCCCCACACACAGCCTGCCCTCTTTCCTCCCTCTGGCCGCTGCATGGTTCCAGTTCTTCACCTGTCTGGTCATCCTGTTTGCCTGTGAGGTGGCCGCTGGCATCTGGGGCTTTGTCAACAAAGACCAGGTGAGCCTGGGCAGGGTGTGCGGGGGCAGAGTGGGGTGGGTGGGAGGGGCACCCTCCTCTCCTGTCTCGAGTAGTGGGGACCCACTTGGTAGGAGAGTCTCCAGGGGCTCTATGGAGGAGGCAGCGCTGGGGCTGAGCAGAAGGCCAGCCTCCCTTGTGTGTCCCAGCACCCCCGGGGCAGCTGAGAGTGTAGAGGTCTGGCCTGGAAGCCACCCTGCCCTGGGAGAGTCTGGGAAAGGTGCATGGGGCCGGGGCAAGGCGGGGGAGGTCCCAACTGTGCGAGTGACCGCAGCCCTCCCCCAGATCGCCAAGGATGTGAAGCAGTTCTACGACCAGGCCCTGCAACAGGCCATGGTGGACGACGATGCCAACAATGCCAAGGCCGTGGTGAAGACCTTCCACGAGACGGTGAGGCCCGGGCGGGGCGGGGCAGGAAGCGGGGGCAGGAACCCGGGCGGGCTGTGTCTCATCCTGGACCACCCCTGCGTCGGCCCAGACCTCAGGAGCAGGAGGCGCCCTGGGACCTCTAGGACCCTTGGGCTCAGCTGGTCCTCGGGTGGGAACCTATTGGGCCAGTCTGGCCCAGGGCACAGGGATCTCTGAGCAGCGCAGCTCAGCGGGAAGAAGGCTGGCCCTGGATGCATCCACAGTGGGGGCCACACGTACCCCCGGCTGCCTCCCTGCGGGTCTCCTAGAGCTGCCGTCCCCCGGGCCTGCCCAGGGCTGACCTCATACCCCACTCTCTGCAGCTCAACTGCTGCGGCTCCAGCTCGCTGTCCGCCCTGACCACCTCGATGCTCAAGAACAACCTCTGTCCCTCGGGCAGCAGTATGATTGCCAACCTCTTCAAGGTGTGCAAGGCGGGGGGGCCTCTGGGGGCCGGCAGGGGCGGGCCTGATCCCCCGAATCTCCTAGCCCCTGGGTGCGGTCTTGGGGGTGGGCAGGCCACACGGCCACCCCACCAGCCCTAGCAGGGGAGCAACCACACCGGGTGGCGTGGCCCCCTCAGGGCCGCTCTGCCAGGAGGGTCGGGGTGGGGCCACCTCTGGCCCGCAAGGAAAGCAGGCTCCCGGGCTTCACATGCCAGATGAAGGAGGTGGAGGCTCTTGGGGGTGGGAGCTCAGCTGTACCCACAGCCCCACGTGTGTACTCGCGGGTGTGGATGCCCCTGACAGCCCGTCCCTGGGGTAGTGAGTGCCCTGTGGAAGTTTCCTGCCGAGGCCCCAGTGGAAGCTGTCAGTGGGTGCACGTCAGTGACACTTTAGGGCACTAGTGGAACCGATGACTGTGACGGCAGTGGAAAACGGCACAGTGTGTCCCGGGCATTTCACATTTATGTTAAAACGGGTGGAAGATAAAAAGCTGGCAGAGGCTGGGCCGCTGCACTTGCCCGTTCTGAGGTGGATGGGAGTGGGGGGGCTGTTCCTGGGATTCCCGTCCACACTTTCTGTGATGACCACGGACTGCTGTGTGACAAGGGGGAGCTGAGGCCGGGTCCCTGACTGCTCGCGCTCGACCACCCCTGCAGGAGGACTGCCACCAGAAGATCGATGAGCTCTTCTCCGGGAAGCTGTACCTCATCGGCATCGCGGCCATTGTGGTCGCCGTGATCATGGTGAGCGGGCGGGGCGGGAGGGCCTGTTCTCCGGGCTGCCCCTCCATCGGGCCCGTGCTGACCGCGCCGCCGCCGCCCTCCCGCAGATCTTCGAGATGATCCTGAGCATGGTGCTGTGCTGTGGCATCCGGAACAGCTCCGTGTACTGAGGCCCCACCGCTCCGGCCGCAGGGACCCGTGCCTGCCCCCCACCCCCATGAGCGACCCGGACGCTTCAAGGGGGCCGTCACCGCCTGTGTATATAACGTTTCCGGTATTACTCTGCTACACGTAGCCTTTTTATTTTCAAGGTTTTTTGTTCTGAACTCTCCTGTTACCTTTTCAGGGCTGACGTCACGTGTAGGTGGCGTGTGTGAGTGGAGACGGGCCTGGGCCTTTGGGACTGCAGGGCAGGGGTCCTTCTGCCCCTGGGGTCCCAGGAAGCTCTGCCTGCTCAGCCGGGCCTCTCCTGGGAGCCACTTGCGCAGAGACTCAGCTTGGCCCATTTGGGGGGCTGTGTCTGCCCAGCCCGCCCGTCCTGTGGGCTGCACAGCTCAAGCCTTTTTAATCCTTGATCCCTCTGCCCTGGTCGAGAGCCGAGTCTGTGGGCACTCTCTCTGCCTTCATGCACCTGCCCTTTCTAACACGTCACCTTCAACTGTAATCACGACATCCTGAATCCATCATTTAATAAAGAAGGAACATCAGGCATGCTACCAGGCTGTCCAGTCCTTCAGTGCCAGTGGCGTCTGAGACCTACGGGGTGGCTAGAGGGCAAGGGAGTCCAGCGAGGGTGGGCTTCGGCTCTGTGGACTGTTGGGTCCAGGGCGAGGGGGGTGGGTTGGGATCCCTGGTGTCCACAAAAGAGAAGTCACTCTGTAAAATTTGGGAAATTTATTCTGAGCCAAGTATGAACACCAAAGGCCTGTGACACTGCCCCAGGAGGTCCTGAGAACCTGGCCCAAGGTGGTCAGGCCACACCTTGATTGTACCCATTTTAGGGATATAAGACATCCATCTGTACATCTAAGATGTACATTGGTTTAGCCAGAAAGGTGGGATAACTTGAAGGAGAGGGACCTTCAGGTCACAGGTGGATTAAAAGATGTTCTAGTTGATTGGCAATTGGCTGAGTCTATCTAAGGTCCTGGAATCAACAGAGTGGACTCTTGATTAGTCCATTATCTAATGGGTTAGAGGAGAAGTTGTGAAGACCGAGATTCTTATTACGCAGATGAAGCCTCCAGATTGTAAATGTTTCATATCAGACTTAAAAAGGTGCCAGAATCTTAGTTAATTCTCTCCTGGGTCAGCAAATAGACCTGGAGAGGGAGGGGGATTCTGTATAGATATTTTCCCCACAAGAGACAGCTTTGCGGGACCATTTCAAAACACGTCAAAGAAACTCGATTTCTTTTAGGGTATGCTGTCATGTTGGCATCTTATTGCTACAGAGTCTTTTTTGTGAGTCTTAAGTTCTCTGTTTTATTTTTATTTTAGAGGGAGTTTTGCTCTTGTTGCCCAGGCTAGAGTGCAATGGCATAATCTTGGCTCACTGCAACCTCCACCTCCCGAGTTCAAGCGATTCTCCTGCCTCAGCCTCCCAAGCAGCTGGGACCACAGGCTTGCAGCACCATACCCAGCGAATTTTGTATTTTTAGTAGAGACAGGGTTTTGCCATGTTAGCCAGGCTAGTCTCAAACTCCTGACCTCAGGTGATCCACCCACCTGGGCTTCCCAAAGTGCTGGGATTATAGGCGTGAGCTATGGCACCTGGCTTAAGCTCTCCGTGTTTTAATGTGAATGCTGGTCAGCTGTGCCGAAACTCTCACAGGAAGAGGGTATAATGAGGCACCAATGGTCATCATGGCCTAAACTAGCTTTTCAGGGTTACTTTAGAATTCTTTTGGCTAAGAGGTGCCCATCCCATTGGCTGGGGTTGCTTAGAACTTTGCTTTTGAGTTTAAACCAAGGAGCAACTTCAGGTAGCAAGGGCCCTTCTGGGGGCTCTGTGTTGCCTGCAGCCACTTCCACTCTGCCCCTTGGACACACCAAGGGGCAGTGCCAGCGGGTGGGCAGGAGGGGTCGGGCAGCCAGAGAATGCAGTAGGAGATGGGCTCGGGGCAGGGGCTGGGTAGGCTGCAGGACTCCTCTTCCTCCTGAGGGATGGTAAAGGATGAACACACGGCCCCCTCCCGAGCATTTAAGGGTCTCTGCTCTGCCCATCTAGTGCCTGTAAGTGTTCCTTTGAGGAGCTGGTGGTTCAGGGCCTGAGCCACATCTCAGAGGTGCTGGAGGGGAAGAAAGACCTGAGCCTCCTCGGGAGCCCACCCAGCCCACCAGTGAGCAGTGGGTGGGTGGACAGGCTCTGGGGCTAAGCATCCCCTGCACTCCCCCCACCCTTTCCCTGTCTGAGCTCCTCCAGCCAATGTCCTTGGTCTCGGCTCTCCCATCTCCCATCTTCCCTCACACTAGGGGGTGGTGCTTGCTGTGGGTCCGGCTGCTTTTCCCTAGTTGTGGGGAGGAAGGTGCTGGAACATTTAATTGACCCCTGGAGGAAAGGAGAGACTGGGAATTTATGTCTAGGGCTCCCAGCAGCCCCTCTGCAGGCCAATTTGGAAACTGTCCCCAGCCCTGCATTTTGGGGGGGTTGCAGAGTCTCTCAGCAGGCCCTCTCCTGCTGCTCCCAACTTCCAAGCCTGCACTGGTTGGGAGAGCAGGATGGTCCAAGGAGCCCCCTCTCCACTTCCCGCTGTGTTCTCTGTGGGGAGGGAAGAGCAGTTTAAGGAATATTGTATCCCAAAGGCGCACAGCAGACCGGGGGCCGAGGGGTGGGCCCTGCTTCCCCTCCTTTTCTCTCTAGGCCGGGCCACAGCAGGTCCTTGAATCCTGTTTCCCAGAGGATGCCAGGATAGCAGGCTCTGGGAAGGGAGTTCTCTCTCGAGCCTTTCAGACGGACCAGCGGTCTAGCCGCCAAGGGGAACTCAGATTCCCGGAGTGTGCGGGGCATGAACGCTCCCAGCAGAGAAGGGGCACAAGGTGCCAACCAACTAGGGCCCGGTGGCCAAGGGAGACGCGGCTTGTCAAGAGGAGAAGCTGGGCCCTCGTTCTCCCTTTCAGGGCGGGCACCGTGGACAGGCGAGGCCAGGCTGCCGGCTCCCAAGCATGGCGGAGCCCAGACCTTTCTGGCTGCCGCCGACCCAGCCACGCTGACTTGGAAGCTTGAGGAGCGTTCAGCGGCCTCCACCCTGCCCGGGAGGACGGGGGACCGGGGACCTGGAAGGGCCTGGCCCTGGCTTCCCTGCAGCGCCCTCGGGGGCCGCCTCAGGCCCTCCCGGAGCCCGGACCAATGCGCCAGAGCTGAGGGCCCAGGGCTGCGCGGGTGGCCCGGCAGCGTCCCCAAGGGCGACGCCCCACAAGTTTGCGGCCAGGGCCCAGCCAACCCCTAGGGGTGGGAAAGCGTCGGCCCAGCCAGCGGATCCAGCAGGGCCGCCCCCTTCACCCGTTGCCCAGAGGTCAAGACTCCGCGTCCTCATCTCGGGCTGGGACCGTCTTTGCGTCTACCCTGAGCGTGACCGTGGGATCCTGGGGAGCCCCGCCTCGGTGCCCCGAAGCCCCGGAAGAGCTACCGTTGTCGCTTCCGATCACGACCGGAAGTGTCCGGAACGGCATTCGCCCGCCCTACGAGATGACGCACTTCCTGCCTGAGGCGGCCGCTGTTCTCGCGGTTTCCAGCAGGTGGCGCTGGGACCACGGGAAGCCGGCCCGGCTGTCGGTTAGCCCTCGAGCATTCTGGGAATTGCAGGCCTGGCCCCTCCTCTTCCTGTTCTCCTTGGTCAATTCCGGCCTTGTTTCTCCAACAAATGCCGCGGTTCCGGGCTGTTTCCGAGCCGGACGCCAGGACCGCGGTGTCGAGGAGTAGAGAGGCGGACGCATGCGCACAAGACTACACGTCCCGAAAGGCGTCGGGAGCGGCGGCCCAGTGCCTTGTGGGAGGTGTAGTTTTGCGGGCGTGGAAGCCGCGGCGCTCGGCCAGTTGAACACTCGGTTTCCCAGAGGGCCGAGCGCGCCGCGTGGGCGGGCGGCGCCGACCAAGATGGAGACGGCCGTGCCGCCTTTGAGCTGGTAGGTTTGTGTTGAAGAAGTACGGGCCGCGTGGGCCGGGTGAGCCTCCGGGAGGTCACCGAGCGCAACTGAGGCCCCGCTGTGCTCACCGACCCCGGTACCTCGCGGCCGAGCCCTTGGGACCCACAGCATCCTCGTGAGTGTCCAGCCCTACTTAGCACCGAGAGCCGACTTGGCACAGAGAGTTTATTCCCTGGCGGGGAGGTCTTGCTGGCACATAGAGAGGAGAAAGGCCAGGCCCTGCGTTCATGTGGAGAAAGAGACGGTTTCCTTCAGCCTCCGGGCATGAAGGACTCTGCTCTGCCTTCCACACATTGCCAGATTTCGCCAAGAACTCCGAGAAACGGATTCCCAGAGTCCCTATCTTGCAGCCCGATCCCCGGCTCCCCCTCGGAGTGCCCCGTTGTCCAGGCTGCTTCTGGCCGCGGCAGCGTCCCGCTGCAGAGGACAGGAGTGCGAATCTGGGAAGCAGGGGTCTGGTTGTAGCTCCAGCTTCATCTGCAACATGCCATGTGACTTGGGCAAATTATTTCCCCACCCCGTCCCTGCCAGCTCTAAAACGGACATCAGTGGGGGGTTCTGGGTAGCCCCTTTCATTTATGGGGTGACTTCTTCACTGAAGAGAGTCACGCCTCAGAGGAATTAAAGTGCTGCCTCTGTTTGACCTGGTGGAGGGCACTAAGAGCCCCTTCTGGTACCCCTGACCCCATCCTTGTTGGGTGCACAAGACACAGGTCACCGTGGCGGGCAAGGAATGTTGGTAGCAGAAGAGTCAGTGGATGGATGGCTGAGGGTAGTGCAGAAGGGTGAGACTGGGCCGTCCTCTTGGCCTGGAAATGCCAGCTCCGAGGCACCCAGTCACTCCTCCACTAAATGGGTGCAGGAGGCAGCACTTGTCTGCCCAGCTGGAAAGGCAATGTATGTGTTGAGTGTTACACGATGAGGGCCACTAGAGGTCGCTCCAGAAGCTGCGGGGATTTGCCTCTGCCTATGAGGGCTGCTCAAGGTGATGGTTGACACCCCACTTTCCTGAGATGCCAGGGCCTTGGCTGCAGATGTCTTCGAAGCTCCCGGGGCTCTCCCAGCAAATAGGAGCAAACGTTTTCCCCGATGACCAGGAAGGTGCCTGCTCTTTGTGGAGTACCGACTGCTCATCCCCCACAGCAAGCAGCTTATAAGTAGCTCTCCTGCCTGATCTCGGCCCTGGGTTCAAGCCCTGGGCAGCTGCTTACTACCAAAATCGCTTAGTAGTTCCAAGCCTGCCTGCAGAGGGTTGGCATGATTAAATTAAGTCACGAGTCAAAAGTCCCTACCCTGGGTTCTGGCCTGTCAGCGGCTCCAAAACCCAGGCTCTGGTTGGTCCTGCCTGGCACCTCTTTCGCACATTTTCGCTCCGGTCTGAGGATGGTCCTCTCCCCCACCCCTCCCACCTGCAGTTGAGCAGCTGAACAGAGCCATGCCAGGGGCACTCCGAGGCCTGAGACCACCATACCTGTGCCACTGAGGACCTTCATCAAGGTTCCGCCCACCTGGCTGTCCAATCACACTCCAGTGTCAACCACTATACCCAGGAGCCAAGGGAGGTGAGAGGAGGGCTGGGAGGGGGAGACGGGACTCCACCCTGTGTGGGACAGGCCTGTCGGCTGACCCTCCTTATCCAGGGGCAATCGATCTGCAGGAGACTCATTCTTAATACTGTTCCTCAGAAACAAACTTCCTGGGCTATTTTGGTCTAGGTGTGACGTGGTCCTGGGAACACATGGCTGAGGCAGGGACAGAGGAGCCGTCCTCCAGCGTGGAGGGGGAGCAAGAGACGGAGTATGACACGCTGCCTTCCGACACAGTCTCCCTCAGTGACTCAGACTCTGACCTCAGCTTGCCTGGTGGTGCTGAAGTAGAAGCGCTGTCCCCGATGGGGCTGCCTGGGGAGGAGGATTCAGGCCCCGATGAGCCGCCCTCACCCCCCTCAGGCCTCCTCCCATCCGTGGTGCAGCCGTTCCATCTGAGAGGCATGAGTTCCACCTTCACCCAGCGCAGCCATGACATCTTTGACTTCCTGGAGGGGGCAGCCAGGCGGGCTCCACCGTCTGTGGCCCACACCAGCATGAGTGACAGTGGAGGCTTCAAGCGGCCCCTGGCGCCCTCAGGCCGGCCTCCAGTGGAAGGCCTGGGCAGGGCCCATTGGAGCCCAGCCTCCCCCAGGGTACCTCCAGTCCCCGACTATGTGGCACACCCCGAGCGCTGGACCAAGTACAGCCTGGAAGATGTGACTGAGGTCAGCGAACAGAGCAATCGGGCCGCCGCCCTGGCCTTCCTGGGCTCTCAGAGTGTGGCTGCCCCTACTGACTGCATGCCCTCCTTCAACCAGGACTCCTCCAGCTGTGGGGAAGGGAGGGTTGTCTTCACCAAACCAGCCCGAGGGGTTGAGGCCAGACACGAGAGGAAGAGGGTCCTGGGTAAAGTGGGAGAGCCAGGCAGGGGCAGCCTTAGGAACCGTGCCCCAGACGGGGGCGAGGGCCCGGTGGAGCTGGCCCATCTGGCCAGGCCCGGGAGCCCAGAGGCTGAGGAGTGGGGCAGCCCCCATGGGGGCCTGCAGGAGGTAGAGGCACCGTCAGGGCCTGTTCACGGCGGGCCTGCGCCAGGCCTCCCACCGGTGGAGACAGTTGGTTTCCACGGCAGCAGGAAGCGGAGTCGAGACCACTTCCGGAACAAGGGCAGCAGCTCCGAGGGCCCAGGCGCTGAGGTCTCAGAGGGAGACGGTGCCGTCTGACCACACTGGCCACTGCCCAGCTAGAGTGGGAGGAAGCCTGCAGGCTACCTGTAGGTGGCACTGGTGGCCCTGGCTGTGGCCCTGGGCGTCATCCTCCCAACAGAGACCTGACTGAGGCTCCTGGGGTGTGGGGTGTGGGCGGGAAGCATTGGCTACCTGGTGGGGACAATAAAGCTTTTGGGACTTACTCAGGTTTCATGTATATCTGGGCCCTGCTCACCCCTGTCGGCAATGAGGGGTCCCGCTTGGCTTCTTCCAGCCTCACTTAGTCGCAGTGTCCCCATACCTGACCCTCTGTGCCGGGCCACTCGAGGGTGGCTGGCACCTGCATCCCTCTCCAGCAGATCACCCAGGTGGCAGCAAGAAGTGGAAACCCCAGGTCTCCTCCAGGGCTTGTGGCTCAGTGGCAGGTGTCCGGCGAGTGCCCTCAATGGGCCCGGGTGGGTACAGAATCTGCTCTCCCCCAACCAAAGCCCACACGATAACATCAGCCCCAGGCCTGGTGCAGATTCCAGCATGGGAGGCGAGAGGAAGGTGACAAATTGGGTCTGGACAGAGTCTGGGGTGAGTAGACAGCCAGGGCGCCGGGACAGGTGGGTGTTTGACTGCGCCTGGGGTCCAGTTTTATCTGGTCAGGGTGGTGCAGTGTTCTCCAGGTTCCACTGGAAGGAAAGCAGCCAGTGACGCCAGCACGGGTGAGTCCCGGGGCCACAAACACCAGTGTGTCCCATATTGGCCACAGGGTGTCGGGGACATCTGGCAGACGCAGTGGACGCCCAGTCCTGTCCTCCAGGAACCAGCCTCCTGAGTCCCAAAGGATCTTTTGGGTCTTAAGTGGCAGAAATTCTAACCACTGGTGTTTCAAACAAAGATGAGTCTCTTAGCAGGCAACACAAGTGAGGGCAGGGGTGGGTGCAGGCCCAAGAGCAGCTGGCCATCTGGAAGGGGCTGCACCCTGTCATGCTGCAGGGCTGGCTTTTCCCTGGTGCAGGCTGGTCAGTTTCCAGGTAGCGACATGGCAGGGCACATGTTTTCTGCCCGGGGAGTTCTGCCTGTCAGAGGAGGCGGCCCCATGACACTGCTGTGCCTCTGGGGAGAACAGGAGGGCCAAGGAGTGGTTCCTGTGCGTGAGGGTCTGTGGTGAGGCACTGGGGTGGGGGTGGAGGCATTGCCTGCTGGGGGGCTGCTGCTCCCTGGGGTTTCCACTGGAGGTGGGCAAAGGTCAGTGCACAAGGCCCAGGGTGGCCAGCTGACGACAGGTGGCCCCTCAGGTGGCAGGCCAGGTAACTCAAGTGTCTGAAGGAGGCTGGCCAGCCCTGGGGTGATCCCGGTCAGCAGCCACCAGCCGGCCTCCCCCACCATAGTGCCGAGAGCCTGTTGGAAAGGAAGGCCCCCCTGAGCAGTGGGAGCCAGCAGGGCAGCCCCAGGAAGGGGAGAGGTGGCTGGCTGGGAGGCAAGGGCCAGGACGCCGGGGCCCTCGGAATGAGTCCCGACAGGCCAGCCCGGGAAAGGTGGGCAGCCTAGGGCCAACCAGGCCTCTGCCTGCACTCTTAGAACTGGGGAAGCAGCCCCCGTGGGGCCGAGGGGCCTCACCTGCTGGGCGGAACAGCCCAGAAGGGCACATGCCAGGCAGAGCCTCAGGAGTCTGAGCCACATTCTGCCCTGGAGCTCCCCAGGGAGCTCCATCAGAGGGCGCTGCCCTGAAGTACCGTGTCCAGCCAAGGCCATTGGAGACTCTCAGGCCAGGCAGGGAAGGAAGGGCACACAGCACAGCCCACAGCACAGCCCACAGTCCCCCACCTGCTGCCACCAGCCCCTGCAGGGTGGGTGCCATGCCCACCCTCATCCCATGCTCCCCACACAGGCTTACTCCAGGAGGCGCTGCCTTGGGCCAGCGTGTCTGCCACGGAGGACAGGAGCACTGAGCAGTAGTTGATCTGGAGGAGGGAGATGTGTTGGGAAGCTCCAGGGCTCTCAGGACAGCAGGGGACAGGCAGCCTCCCCCTGCTCCTGCCAGGGCCTCCGTTGCCCCATGACTCCTCCCTCCAGGAGCTGCCGCTCAAAGGCAGGGGTTGGTGAGGCTCCCAAGAGGAGTGTAGAGTGAAAGGTCAGGGGTCTTAAAGTGAGACCCCTCGTTTAAGGCTGTGGCCTCTCAAGTGTCGGGGTGGGAGCCGGCTCAGGTGGGAACGGACCATCTCCCCCAGGACCCTCCCTGCCCACGGTGGTGCTCCTGTCCTGGCTCCGGGCTGCTCGTCTCTGTGAATGGCCAGGGCTGTGGACAGGTCCCGGTAGCCCCACACAGCCACCCGCCTCCCCTCGGAGAGGAGCTCCTGGGCTTGCTTGCCTGTGACTCCAGACGCTTGATGCGCCTTTCTTGCTCTCTCAGCCCCCCGAGGTACTTGGCGACGAAGTCCACTCTGCAGCAGGAGCAGGCGGGCAGGCTGTGGATGACTTCGCCGCTCGGTGGGGGGCTCCCCATCCCCCAGGCCTCCCTGTGTGCCCGGGTCCAGGGTGCCCTGGCCCTTCCCTTCCCCCTTCATGCCCAGATCTGGTGAGTGTTCCCGGCGCAGGTGCGGAGCGCCCTGTGCCTTCCCGGTAGGGCTGGGGTGCCATCCCTGCCTGGGCACACCACCCAGCTAAACGGGGCAGGGCAGGTGGTCGGGAACAGGCCCCTGGAGCCACGGCTGGAGGGAAGCCAGGGGTGGGCAGTTCCACTCCTGAGACCACAGCAGGGCAGCCGTCACGCTCACTGTGCACGCTCCCTTTCAGCCTGGCCGGTTCCTAGCAGGGCCCTCCACGGGTCAGGCTGGGGAGCTAGGCCAAGGCCCTGCCCCTCCCGCTTCAGCCTCAGTTCCCCAGCTTAGATCCTCCATCACTGACACCAACGGCACATCCCTGATTAAAGGCCGACACCCACCAGTGATCAGGACAGGACCCGCACCTGTGGGCAGTTTTCCGCAGCACCTCCGCCTCGCTGTCCCTCCTCCGCTTCTCCATTTTGCTCAGAAAGTTCTCCTTCTGGACGGTCTCCCAGGTGACCACCTTCTGGTCCATGGGGTCTGGCAGGTCTCTCTCTGGGAAAGCCAGGGCAGCAGCCGGCATTACCAGAGCACGTGGGCCCCCGTGGCAGAGCCCGGGCCTGTCCCCAGGCGAGGTAGGCCAGGCGGAAGGAGTGGGACCCAGCCAGGGGATGGAGGGCAAGGACGGCCCCGTGCAGGGACAGCCAAGCTGCCGGGGGAGGGGCTCGACTGTGCCAGCCTACACAGAGCCCAGCCGAGGGCCCACGGGGCTGAGGAGGCACCCGGTCTCTCCCGACCTGCCTCGGGGCATGGCCCGCCCCGGGACCCGCGCCTCGGCCTCACCCAGGTGCTCCCGCTTGTGCTCGGCCTCCTTCTTGAAGACCCTGCGCAGTGCCAGGCTCAGGTGGCTGAGCAGGATGAAGGGCGGAGCCAGGGCGGGGCGCTCGTGGTACTCCACGATCAGGTTGTAGCGCTGGAACTTCCAGAACATGTCCGCGTTGCCCTGCACCACCTGGAACGTGTAGCTGCGGGGACACGGCCAGACCCTCACCTGCCGGCTCCTCACGCCCACCCGGAGGCGTGTCCCCCCACACCCGGAAGCCCTTTTTGAAACCGAGGCCCAGCACTGCTTCTGCGTTGCCTCTGGGGTGTGTCTGAAGGGCTCCACTCTTCTGGGGTCTTCCCTGCCCACTCTGCTCTCCCGGACAAGCCCAGAGCTCTCAACACGGCACCGGTTCCCCAAAGACCCAGGCCCTGCTTCCTGGGACCAGGAGGGCGTCCCACAGAGTTCATGGCCTTGGGCAGGAAAGGCCCCGAAGTCCAGGCTGTGCCGCCTCCTATCTGCCCTGGGGCACCAAGCCCCAGTCTCTGTGGAGCACCAGGCGGGCTGCAAAGGAGCGAGTGTCGGGGAATGACCCTCTGCTCCCTCCACCTCAGGGTCCTATCTTCCAGGGGCTGGGGCAGAGTCACCTGAACATGGCAATGAGCAGGTTCATGAGCAGCACATTGGTGACCAGCAGGAAGGTGACCAGCAGGAGGATGACCAGCCAGTTGGCATAGAGGCTGGGGCAGGAGGGCGAGTCTTCTAGCAGCAGAGGGTGTGTAGAGCAGTTCACACGGGCTTCTGGAAGGCAAGGGTGCCATGGAGACCAGGCCAGGAGCAGCCACCCGGGCAGCCTCAGGCAAACGCCCTGAGACAGAGCTTGGTCCTGGGGATGAAGCCCAGGGGACGGGGTGCCGGGTAGTGACCCACTGTCCCAGTTCACCCAGGACAGGGTTTTCGCACCAAAAGCCCCATCTCAGCAAACCAGAGGCAGACGGGTGGTGAGCCCCGCCCTGGGCCACCTCTGCCATGTCTGCTGGGCTTCCATTGGGGGCTGGAGTCAGCCAGGGCCACAGGCCCCAGAGGCAGAGCCAAGAGCCCTGGAGGGATGGAAGGCGGGGTCAGAGGGGCCCCAGGACACAGGTTTCTGCTGGTGGTTGCATGTGTTAAGACCTCCGTCCCTTCCCCTAAAAAAGCCTCTGCTGTTGAAAGTTTGGGGAGAGCTTCAGAGGAAGGGAGATTGCATCCTCACTACAGGACTCCTCAGAGCCTTCACGGCACTGACATCTGTCCTTCCTCCAGGCTGGGGACTGATTCCACCACCTTTCCAAAATGGGGTGAGCCCAGAGCGCCTAGGTCCCACACTGGGCCACTTAAGTCTGAAGAACATTCTTCAGGCAGTGAGTCTGGGAGCTTGCAGGCTGAGCTCCCTTGCCCTGGGCAGGAACACCCTGGAGGGGGCAGATCTTGCTCCAGTCCCTTTAAGCCAGACCCTCACCCCTGCTTCTCCCCTACAGGGCTCAGCCCTGGACCCCCACCCCACCCCAGCCTGCAGGGCAGGAGGAAGGAGGAAGGAGCAGCAGTGGGCGTTGGGGTGCTCAGGGTCCCAGCCAGAGGCCAAAGCAGACCCCAGGCTGGATGTCCGGGGCCACATTTCCCCTCTGTATACTACAGGGAGCTCCGCTTTCCCCTCCCTCCCTGCCTGCACGCTGGCGTGTGTCTGCGTGAGCCTGTGCCTGTGTTTGGATGTGCCTGGCACACATGCTCGTGTGTGAGTCTGCCTGTGAGCACACTGGCCACACACACGTGCACATTCAAGTGTGTCTTGGTGCCTGCCAGCTCCAGGTTGCCCTGTGGTGGGTCCTGGGGGTCTCCCTGTTCCCAGATTCCTGCCTCTGTGCCTGGGTCCCCAGCTCCAGAGATCCGTCCTCCCTCCCAGGGTGAATTCCTGCCTTGTTTCTCCCAAGTGAGTTATTGTGACGCGTCGACCCGCATGTGAGTTATTGAGTGTTTGTGTGTGCGCTGGCAGTCAGTGAGCGCCAGCCCTCCCCACGCCCTCACCCCAGGCCCGCCCCTCCTCTGCCGGCCCTGGCCACCTCCAGCCCATGAATCTGCTCCTGGGTGGACTCATGACCCCTCTCCTCCCTGCACCCTGGAGGGGCGGGCCAGGGTGAGCCTGGAGAGCCTGTTTGTGAAGCCGTAAATCTGTCTGATAAAAGCAGCTCTGAGGAATGAGACCCCTGCACCCTCCCCCAAACCGTGATTTGGGAAGGCGCCACCAGGCCTGGCTGGAAATTAAATTGTCCCTGGGGCCTGGGGCCCCAGAGAACAAGCTCATCACCACAGCTCAGCCCCAGCTCTGGCTTGGCATGTGTGCTGAGTGAGGCAGGGGGTTGTCCTGGGCTCTGAGGGGACCCACAGGCTGTGGGGGAACCGTCTGGGCCTCAGTTTCCCTCTCTGCCCAGCATGTGTTAGTGAGTAACTCTGCCCAGCAACAAAGGGAGCTCCGCTCTCCCCTCCCTCCCCGGCCTGCACGCTGGCGTGTGTCTGCGTGAGCCTGTGCAGCCAGGCCAGGCTCTGTTGCAGGCTTTGCACCACCCTCCACATTCTTAAGGGAGAATATAGGGGCCCGGAGATCCCAGCAGTTCCACACACCTCCCTGAGGCAGCACTCTGGGCAGAGGTCCTCGGGAGTCTCAGTGTCCCCACCTTCTCCCATCGAAAAGGAAGCTATGGCCGGGCCTATCCCCTCATACGAGTGGCTGGGACTGACCCTCCAGAGATGCAGCCGCTCAAGAAAGGGGGCCCCAGCCCTGCCCTGAAGTCACTCAAGAAAGGGGGGCCCAACCCTGCCCTGATGTCACTCAAGAAAGGGGGGCCCCAACCCTGCCCTGAAGTCACTCAAGAAAGGGGGGCCCAGCCCTGCCCTGAAGTCACTCAAGAAAGGGGGGCCCAACCCTGCCCTGACGCAGCCACTCAAGAAAGGGGGGCCCCAGCCCTGCCCTGAAGTCACTCAAGAAAGGGGGGCCCCCAGCCCTGCCCTGAAGTCACTCAAGAAAGGGGACCCCAAACCTGCCCTGACACAGCCACTCAAGAAAGGGGGGCCCAGCCCTGCCCTGAAGTCACTCAAGAAAGGGGGGCCCAGCCCTGCCCTGAAATCACTCAAGAAAGGGGGGCCCCAACCCTGCCCTGATGCAGCCACTCAAGAAACGGGGGCCCCCAGCCCTGCCCTGAAGTCACTCAAGAAATGGGGACCCCAGCCCTGCCCTGACGCAGCCACTCAAGAAAGGGGGCCCCAGCCCTGCCCTGAAGTCACTCAAGAAAGGGGACCCCAACCCTGCCCTGACGCAGCCACTCAAGAAAGGGGGGCCCCCAACCCTGCCCCAGCTGGAGGCGCCGTCTAGATCCCCTCCTGCCCCAAGGGGCCCCACGGCGGGGCAGCGATGGAGGACATATGTTGAGGGCGACGTGGGGTCGCAGGCAGGCAAGGGCTGCTTAAACTAATGGCCTGGAAAACGAATGCCTGTGCTGAGCAAACACCAACATGTCAGGAGGGGCTGCGGGGCTAAGAAAACAGCCCACGGAAATGAGCCGCGCTGGGAGTCACGGTTTCCATCACGGCGTCGCCCCGCCTGTCCCCGGAGGCCTGTGTTTGCTCCGGTCTGGCCATGATCCCGTCAACAAATATTTATCGAGGGTCCAACAAATATTCGCTCCACAGAGTCGGGGTCAGGCCTGGGCAGCCCCAGCCCTTGGACACCGCCCGAGAGATGGGCTCCCTGCACCTTCTCTGCCTGATCTCCAGCCTGCGGCACCCCTGGAGGGCCCCAGGGACTGGCTGACTGCTGGGCCACCTTCCCAGAGGGGTGCGTCACCTCCCAGGTTGGGGCTCCTCACTGAGTCCCAGCCACCTCTGAGGCCTGCAGAGGTCTCCGCCCCATCCCAGAGCTCCCCACAACCCATCACCACTGAGGCCCTCATGGCCAAGCAGCTCTGACCCACTGCGCTGGCTTATGGAAAAGTTTCTGGAGCCTCCACCAGCCCCAGCCAGCTACAGGGGTCAGCCTGGGGACACCCACAGCCACGGACAGGCCACGCACACACAGAGTGGGTCCCCAGGAGCAACCGGGGTGCCTTTAGGAGCGGCCTCATGGTGGAGGGGTCTTACCAGCAGGAAGGCGTGGGGGCTTTGGTGGGTGAGTGGTTGACAGGGCACTTAGGCCAAACAGGGCCCTGTGGGAGGGCAGAGGCCAGGGGCCATGGGGAGAGCCGGAGGGCCCAGACCCCAGAAGATGGCTGGGGCAGCCTTGGGGCCCACGCTGCCCTTCGTGCCTGCCCCCAACAGACCAGCCCCAGGGCAAGCCTTGCCGCTCAGCCTCCCCAGGCAGGAGGCCGCCAGCCCTGGCTGCCTCGGGGTCTCCTTGTGTCTGCTTCCTATCCCAACACCCCAGGCTGGGGCTCTGTGACTGGAGCTGCCTCTGCCTGGGGAACCAGACACTTTTCCCATATCTGCTCCAGGCTGGGGTCTCCATGACCCCAACAGACCCCACTGGAGAGCCTCATGCCCAGGGCTTGTGAACACAGGGCTGCACTAGGTCCCTGCCCCTGCCTCCCCTCAGCACCCCCTCAGCCCCAGCTGTGTGCAAACCATCAATCTCGTCCAGTGGGATCTGCCCGAATATCTGCAGGTAGGGCCGGTAGAGCACCCGGCGGAAGATCCACTCCAGGCGGCCGTCGTGAGGGTGCAGCAGCGCCTGTGTGGTCACGCCGTAGGCCACGAGCCACACGCTCAGAAAGAAGAGGAAGAAGAAGACGTCCTTCATCTCCACGGGGCAGGGGCAGAGAGAGGAGTGTCAGCAGCCGGTCGGGTGGGGCTCAGGCAGGGAGCTGGCAGTCCGCTCAGGGCCAGGGTCCCCCGGGGGGCTCACCATGCGCTCCACCACAATGATCTTGGGGCCCAGCTGCTTGTGTATGGCAAAGATGTGGATCAGCCGCAGCGTGAACACCATGAAGTCCATGGCAAGGACCGTGCGGCCAGCCTCAAACGCTGAGGGCAGCATCCTGGAGGACAGGAGGCTGACGCAGCTGCGAGGCCCAGAGAGGGGCAGAGGCTTCCCCAGGGACACACAGCACACCGGCTACAGGCAGGGCCAGGGCCAGGCCAGGACTCCTGAGTGGCTCTGAGTGGCTTTATCTTTTGTTTATTTATTTTTAAGAGACAGGGTCTGGCTCTGTCACCCAGGCCAGAGTGCAGTGGTGTGATCATGGCTCGCTGCAGCCTCAACTTCCCTAGTCCAAGTGACCCTCCCACTTCAGCCTCCTGAGTAGCTGGGACCACAGGTGCAAACGCCACGCCTAGCCTGAGTGGCTTCATCTGGAAGCCTGCCCACAAGCCCTGCTGAGGCCACACGGCCTTTGGGCCCCACAGACCTGCAGGTGACTCCCACGACAAACAGGAAGATGGCCACCATGTCACACTTGTTCCAGTTGTCCCCCACGTACAGGGTGAACTTCTTCACCAGGTGCGTGTCCTCATCTGTGAAGAAGCCCTGGGAGGGAGGCAGGCAGTCCACTGAGAGCTGTCCGGGCCCCCTTGCTGGGGTCAGCCCCACCCAGACAAGCTCTGATCTGTAAGGAGCAGGGCTCAGTCAGCCAGGGGGATCGGAGTTCCATCTATGACCAGGGCCCAAGCTACCAGTGGGACTGGGAGTCAATTGAAGCTATTCCAGGGCTAACTCTGGGAACAGAAGCTGAGGTCAATTTCTACTTGGGGCCAGGGCTCTTTGTGCCCAGGGTCTGGGGTCAGTTTATTCGGTGTCTGGACTCAATCTGTGATACAGCTCAGGATTCGGACTCTGATGAGGGAGAGCAGGGTCATGCTCAGTCTGGAGCAGGGCTCAGGGCTCAGTCTGCAGCAGGGATCAGGGCTCAGTCTGGAGCAGGGATCAGGGCAGGCCCCCATGCTGTTCTTGTTCTACAGATGGGGAGCCCCACTCCGAGAGGGCAGAACCCAGCTTAGGTTGCCCACCCGGAAGCTGCTGAGTGGAGGGGACCAGACTAGTGTGGCCACCGACCTGCCGGATTTCCTCCAGCACCAGTGTGAAGACCCAGAAGTAGAGGGTGACCTCGGGCCCTGAGGGGCCCTGGGGGGGCGGCCTGAAGTCCACCAGCAGGACGTAGGTGAACAGGAAGAGAAAGGCGAAGTACATGACCACGTTCCCCAGAAACACAGTCACGGGAGCACCCCAGAACTTCCGCCATCGTGTGAGCAGGAAGGCGGCACGTGGGCCTCGGTCACCCTGAGCCCTCGGCGCCTCCACCAGCTCCTCCACCCTGTGCCACAGAGAAGGCCGCAGTGGTGAGGCTGGCGCCCAGCCGGGGGCCCCACCAGAGTCCAGCCTCCCAGCCACCCCGCCGGCCCCCGCCTCGCACCGGCTGCGCAGGCCGTATAGCAGGCTCTTCTCCGTGTCCAAGCTGTCCAGCTCCTGAAGGTCCTCCTGGCCAGTCCTCAGGGGAGCGTCCTCACTGTGAGCACAGGAGAGCTCAGGGCCCGCAGAAGGGGCTCCCAGAGGCACCTGCTCGGCTCCAGGCACTCGGCCGTCAAAGTGCCTACTGGGATGCAGGGGCTGCAGGGAGCGGGACCCGCAGGGAGGCTTGACTTGGGGGCAAGAATCAGGCTGCCACCAGCACTGGCAAAGCCCAGGCCCTCCCCACAGCTCTGGCACACGTGCTGCAGCCTGCCCTGGCCAGGTGGGCATCCCGCAGACCTGACCCACCTGAAGGTGATGAGGTTGGTATAGATGAGGGCGGGGCAGAGGAAGGCTCCCAGCAACCGCAGGATGGGCGTGCCCGCAGCCATGTCTCCCCACCAGATCCTGGTCAGGAAGGCCTGAGGGGAAGGCAAAACTGTTGGCTCCACCTCTGCACCTTTGCCCAGACTGCGCCCTGCTCCAGAAATGGCCTTGCCCCAGGTCCTGGGCCCCGTGAGCTGAAGGGGCACCCAGCCCAGCCCTCCCTCCTGGAGCCCCCATCCTGGTAGGGGACACAGTCCTTGGGTGCTCCTCCCAGGGGTGTGGGTTGAGCTGCTGTGCCCTTCACTAGGGAAAAGATTGGGCTTGGGGGTTGGGAAGGACCAAGGGGAGGAAGTGGTGCTTCTACTGAGCCCAGAAGCGGGGGAGTGTACCTGGTGGAGGAAGCCAGGTGGGCACCTTCCAGTGACAGAAGCCCTACCACCCCTCCGTTTTGGGGACGGGAGTGACAGGGCAGCTGCAGCCTGGGAAGTCAACTCAAGCTGGGCCCAGCTCACCTGCCCGCCCCACCCCCAGGCAGCCCTCCCAAGGCCAACTGGCACTCACCTGCACACCGTCGTGGGCAAAGAAGGCCTTGGCATCCGCCTCGGTGGCCAGGTGCAGGCAGGTGGTCTTGCTCCAGCAGCGGTTCCGGCGCACCAGCAGGGCGAAGGCGCGGTCCTCGCTGTTACTGTAGCACTCAGAGAAGAGGTCTGCCCGCAGGCCCTGGTGCTAGGACGAGACACCAATGCCCGGCCCCCGGCCCCATCCTCCGTCCCCTGCCCAGAGCGGAGCTCTGCAGCTGCACCCTGCGTCCACCTCCCGGAGCCCAGCCAGGTCTTCTGCCCTGACCTGGCCTGCTCGGGGCCCTTCCTGATCCTCTGCCCTTCTCCAGCTTTTTCCCTCCCCCAGGGAAATGAGGGGAGCCTCCACCATGCTGAATGTCCCTCAGCCCAAGGCAGGTCCAGTGTATGCCCGGGGCGAGAGGCTGTGTCTTCCTCACCCGTGCCCAGAGGTCCCACACTCAGGGTCTGGGGCCGCCTCCATCCCAGGCAAAGCCATCTGTCCTCTCCTACAGAGGAGGCCACTGAGGGCGCCTGGAGCCCCAAAGCGGTCACAGGCGGCCCTGGTGAGGCCCAGGCCCCTCCGTCTGACCCCTCTATCACATCCTCCGCCGCTGCGCTGGCCTGACCCCAGCTGGTCACTCACCGAGGGCCAGCTGCTCATATTTCGCCTCGCGCATGGCTCGGGCCACCTCGGCCTCCGTCTCCAGGTGTGACATCTCTTTGAGGATTTTACAGGCGGCCAGAGCGGCGGCCACACCCTCCTGGCCCTAGGAGACCCTGTCTCAGGAGGCCGCCCCTCCCCTGCACCTGCACCCACGCGGGACCCACGGCCTCGGCTCACCATGGCCCAGAAGTAGGTGGCCATCTCATGGCGGTTCTGCAGCACGGCCCACAGGAACAGGTCCCGCCAGGGGTTCTCGCTCCTCTGGTTCAGGTCCAGAGGCCACTTCTGGCCCGTGGGCCGCTTGGCGGGGCCCTTCTCCTGGAGGACACAAGTGTCGGCCTCCCGCTGCGGCCCCGGCCTCAGCCCCCATCCCCACGGAGCCCCACTCACCGCCTTCCTGCGGTCCCCTGGCCGGCTGTCCTGGTAGAGGCCCCGGCAGGCATCCTGCAGGAAGTCCTTGAGTACCCGGGAGACCTCGTGGAGGGAGAAGGCGGGCAGCCCCGCAGGTGGCTCCCGGGCCTGCTGGGCACCGAGGCCGGCCAGGGTCAGCCGGGCCTCCTCCTGCTTCCGCTGCAGCAGGTCGAACAGCAAGCTCTTGGGGGACACGGAGCGGTAGAGCTGCTGCAGCCGCCCATACGTCAGGAAGTCGGCCACGTCCGCGCCGTTGTCCACAAAAAGGCGCACGAACTCAGGCTTGTTGCTGACCAGGGCATCCACCATCACCTCCTCCAGGTCACGGGACTTGACACCCCAGGGAAGGGGGACAGGAGAGTGAGCCAGAGACAGGACGAGCGGGCCCAAGGAAGGAGAGCGCAGGGAGCACGGGGACCCACGCCAGAGGCCAGGTCACCCAGACCCTCACGCTCTCCCGCACCCCAGCCTGCCCCCTGAGTTGGGGCAGGCACAGAGGAGCCGGTTGCAAGCAAATGCTGGGAGTGTTGCGGCCCCCTCGGGCTTCAGGGACAGCCGGCACCCAGCCAGCTCTGCCTGGGCCAGTGAACGAGGCCGAAGCCCGGGCGGTGCCGTGGCCTGGTCTCTCCCTGGACCTTGGGACAGCTGGGCAGAATGGGCTTGGCCAAGCAGCCCTCAGGGTGCAGGAGCAGGCAGTGTGGGCAGCTCAGGCTGAGCCAGGAGCATGAGGTGGGTGGGCAGGGCGGGAGGTGGACAGGCAGGGCGTGAGGCGGGCGGGCAGGCAGGTGTGAGGAGGGAGGGCAGGGTGTGAGGCGGGAGGGCAGGTGTGAGGTGGGCAGGCAGGTGTGAGGCGGGCGGGCAGGTGTGAGGCGGGAGGGCAGGTGTGAGGCGGGCGGGCAGGTGTGAGGCGGGCGGGCAGGTGTGAGGCGGGAGGGCAGATGTGAGGCGGGCGGGCAGGTGTGAGGCGGGAGGGCAGGGTGTGAGGCGGGAGGGCAGGACGTGAGGCGGGAGGGCAGGGCGTGAGGTGGGCGGGCAGGGCGTGAGGCGGGAGGGCAGGGCGTAAGGCGGGCGGGCAGGCAGGCGTGAGGCGGGCGGGCAGGGCGTGAGGCGGGCGGGCAGGCAGGCGTGAGGCGGGTGGGCAGGGTGTGAGGCGGGCGGGCAGGTGTGAGGCGGGAGGGCAGGGCGTGAGGCGGGAGGGCAGGGCCTGAGGCGGGCGGGTAGGCGTGAGACGGGCGGGCGGGCAGGGCGTGAGACGGGCGGGAGGGCAGGCGTGAGATGGGTGGGCGGGCAGGTGTGAGACAGGCGGGCAGGGCGTGAGGCGGGCGGGCAGGTGTGAGGCGGGCGGGCAGGTGTGAGGCGGGCGGGCAGGGCATGAGGCGGGCAGGCAGGTGTGAGGCAGGTGGGCAGGGCATGAGGTGGGCAGGCAGGCATGAGACAGGCGTGCAGGCAGGTGTGAGGTGGGTAGGCAGGGTGTGAGGCGGGCGGGCAAGGCGTGAGGCGGGCGGGCAGGGCGTGAGGCAGGCGGGCAGGGCGTGAGGCGGGCGGGCAGGTGTGAGGCAGGAGGGCAGGGCGTGAGGCGGGAGGGCAGGGCGTGAGGCGAGTGGGCAGGGCCTGAGGCGGGTGGGCAGGCCGTGAGACGGGCGGGCGGGCCGGCATGAGACGGGCGGGCGGGCAGGTGTGAGACGGGCGGGCAGGGCGTGAGGCGGGCGGGCAGGGCATGAGACAGGTGGGCAGGCGTGAGGTGGGTGGGCAGGTGTGAGGCGGGCTGGCAGGCGTGAGACGGGTGTGCAGGCAGGTGTGAGGCAGGTGGGCAGGCAGGTGTGAGGCAGGCGGGCAGGGCGTGAGGCGGGCGGGCAGGCAGGCGTGAGGCGGGTGGGCAGGGTGTGAGGCGGGCGGGCAGGTGTGAGGCGGGAGGGCAGGGCGTGAGGCGGGAGGGCAGGGCCTGAGGCAGGCGGGTAGGCGTGAGACGGGCGGGCGGGCAGGGCGTGAGACGGGCGGGAGGGCAGGCGTGAGATGGGTGGGCGGGCAGGTGTGAGACGGGCGGGCGGGCAGGTGTGAGACGGGCTGGCAGGGCGTGAGGCGGGCGGGCAGGGCATGAGACAGGCGGGCAGGCGTGAGGTGGGTGGGCAGGTGTGAGGCGGGCTGGCAGGCGTGAGACGGGTGTGCAGGCAGGTGTGAGGCAGGTGGGCAGGCAGGTGTGAGGCAGGCGGGCAGGGCATGATGTGTGCAGGCAGGCGTGAGACAGGCGTGCAGGCAGGTGTGAGGTGGGCGGGCAGGGTGTGAGGCGGGTGGGCAGGGCCTGAGGCGGGCGGGTGGGCAGGGCGTGAGATGGGCGGGCGGGCAGGTGTGAGACGGGTGGGCGGGCAGGTGTGAGACAGGCGGGCAGGGCATGAGGCGGGCAGGCAGGTGTGAGGCGGGCAGGCAGGTGTGAGGCGGGCGGCCAGGGCATGAGGCGGGTGGGCAGGTGTGAGGCAGGCGGGCAGGCGTGAGGCGGGCGGGCAGGTGTGAGGCGGGCTGGCAGGCATGAGACGGGCGTGCAGGCAGGTGTGAGGCATGTGGGCATGCAGGTGTGAGGCGGGCTGGCAGGGCATGAGGTGGGCGGGCAGGCGTGAGACGGGCGTTCAGGCAGGTGTGAGGTGGGCGGGCAGGCAGGTGTGAGGCGGGTGGGCAGGTGTGAGGCGGGCGGGCAGGCAGGTGTGAGGCGGGAGGGCAGGTGTGAGGCGGGCGGGCAGGCAGGTGTGAGGCGGGAGGGCAGGTGTGAGGCGGGCGGGCAGGGCGGGAGGCCGGTGGGCAGGTAGGAGGCACCTTCCACTCCACGTCCCCATTGAAGATCTCACTCTTGGCGATATCCACGCGGTCCCACGCCACTGCCAGCTTGAGCTCATCCAGGTAGTCCTGCGGCTCCTGGCTGTGGCTCTTGCAGGCTGCGGGCAGAGCAGGCAGGAGCTAGTGAGGGTGGAGCTGAGGGCCTGACAGAGCCAGGGCACGGGGCCCCGAAGGTGGGCTTCCTAGAGACGCAGAAATGGGAACTTCACACTGGTACTGGAGGGGGCACACGTGCCAGCTCTGGGCACCAGCAGGGGGCAAGAGACTTTGTTGCCAACCCTAGGAGCCATGGAGTGCCGCCCTGGTCTGCATCCCCATTGTGAGGGGGGATCCTTAGCTAACAGGATCCCCTGGGCCTGGAGGCCACTTCCAAGCGCTGAAGGCCCAGGACCTTCCCATGGATATTGTTGGGGAGCACACTGGGTCACGTTTCCTCCATGGGCAAAGGGCATTTGGCCATGACTTGGTGAGGTCACCTGGGCCACTGGAGGGAGGCCTGCAGCACCTGGGCACCCCTGCTGGAGACCACTGTCCTCACCGGCCTCAGCCTCCACAACCACGGACCCTGTGAGACTGCAGTGCCCCTCTCAGGCCACAGGTACCAAACTGAGACTTCGTGAGAAGGGCCAGGGGGTTCCTGAAGTGATGGGGGAGGCTCATTTGACCTCCTTGTCCTGGTGAGGTTGCTAAACCCAGAGCCACCCGAAGTCCAGACACCCTTCCCGGAATGGCCCCTCACTCCAGGGGTCCCCAGTCCCCGCTCAGCAGCGCCCCTCCCTGCCAGGGCTGTGTCTGCCTGGCGGCAGCCGGCCCTTCAACACAAGTCTGTCTACAATAAAAAGCACATCCGATGCTAATCAAAAGTTTCCATCAGTGGATGAACGGGTGCAGACAGCACTGTCTGGCCACAGGCTGGAACCTGACTCTGCCTTACAAAAGGAGTGAAGCACGGCGTGGCATTGGCCGCAACACGGATGAACCGTGAAACCCTCTCGCCGCCTGCCGGGAGTCATGGACACAAAGCGCCCGTCGGCAAATCTATAGAGACAGGAAGCAGACGGGTGGCTGCCAGGGGCTGGGGAAAAACGAGGAGTGAGAGCCAAGGGGAATGGGCTCTTCCTGGGGCGACGAAGGCTTCCAGAATTAGATACCAGTGATACTTGCCCTACCTTGCGAATAGACTAAAAACCACGGAGTTGAGAGCTTTAGGTATAGTTTTAAATTGTGGTTAAAAAAAATGTCGTAAAACTTGCCAAATACAGAGCGCTTCACGAGTCACACGCCGCCTTCCCTGGGAAGGGGCAGGTAGGTGGTGCCATAAACGTTGGCCAGTCTGCCAAACCCCAAGCGGCTCCGCGCATGAAGCCTCCCGATGGCACCCACCGAGGCCGCCTTGCCCGCCCTCACCTTTCACCAGCGCCTTCAGGATGACCGTGTCCAGCTCCTCGGAGCCTTCCTGCTCAAAGTCATACACGGTGAACAGGTGCGGGTGTGAGGCGATATTCTGCAGCTGGGTGCCAGAACAGAGTCCCAATCAGGCAGGGGCAGGCCATGGTTGACATCAGTGGAGGAACAGGCAGTGTCCACAGGTGAGCGAGTGCCAGCCTGCAGCCTGTGTGCCCACCGCCCACCAGGCCCAGCCTGGGACCACCCGCAGACCAGGGGGCTGCCTGGGTCCTTCTGCTCCCTGTGGGTCTGAAGCAAGAGTGGGTGGGGGTCCCAGCAGCATGAGGTGGGAGGGGTGGCTGGAGGCTGCATAGGCAGCTCTCCCAGAGGACCAGCCTCACCCCCGGAGGAGGGGTCGGGAGGACAGGGGAGGGGGCAGCACATACCAGCTTGGTCCAGCGCACGATGTCCTCCCAAGAGAAATGCTCGCTGGGGAACTTCTCCTTAAACTGCTTCTCAGCCACCTTGGGCACCAGGAGGTGGGGCTGGTTGACCAGGGCAGCGATCACGTCAGCGATGCCCCCTGAGCCCGCCAGGATCAGCCATGGGGCAGCCTGCTCCACGGCCCTGGAGATCCTCTGAGGCGGGGAGGGAGGGGAGCGCAGACCCCAGATCAGCCCGGCGCCATCTGGATGAGGTATCAGAGGTGCTCCCATCTCTTCCAGCCCTGTCCCAGGGGTGCCGGGAACCCACCATACCCCTCCAGGGGGCTCCAGCCAGCCAGGGGTCCCCAGCCAGGGCCCTACCTCCAAGGTGCTGGGGTCGCCATTGACCAGCAAGCAGAGGACCGGGATTTCGATGCTGCCAGTGCCTGTGGACAGGGCGCCTGTGAAGCCCAAGGACCCTCTGCCTGGGGTGACCACCCAGATCTCAGGCTCTCAGGCCGCCACATTTTCTGGCCAAAAGCTGGCCCTTCTGAATAAAGTGTGGGCTCTGTCTGGGCCACGTGGCACAGGTTGCTCATTACAGCCCCTGCCATATGGGGGCCGAGGCCTCCAACTCTAACCCGCAGTGCCCAGCACGCACACCCTGTGGCTAGAGCCAGCCTGCGGCTGTTAAAATACAAAGTGACGCGGAGGAAACAGAGCACCCAACCCCGCAGCCACACCGCCGCACGGCACGCGCCCATGCTGGGCATGGCAGAGCCAGCATCTGGACCATGGAGGGAGCTCTGCTGGGCAGGCTGCTCCTGACCACCCAGCGAACTGAAGAGGCACAGGAGGGAGTCCTCAGGTTTCTCACCTAGACAGAAGCTGGAAATGAGACTTCCGTATGTGAAGCCCCCAGAGAGCCCTGGACCCGCCCCCGTCTTCTGTGAGGAAGCAAACTGGCTGGAGGCGCCTCCGAATCACCCACAGGGAACCAGGCTCCCAGGCAGGCCCCTAACTTTGAAAGGTGCCTCCTGATTGAATCTGGAGGATAAACCAGGCCTGGCCAAACAGTGCCTGGGCCAGCAGGGCTTCCGCAGAGCAGAGCTGGACCCTCTGCCTATGTCCGCAAAGTTTGGTGAGACTTTGTTTTCATATCTAAACAGTGCTCAGTTGAGTGGGCACAATGGCTGATGCCTGTAATCACAGCACTTTGGGAGGCATGAGGTGGGAAGATGGGCTGGAGACTGCATTGGCAGGAGCTCACCTGAGGTCAGGAGTTCAAGACCAGCCTGGCCAACATGGTGAAACCATGTCTTTACTAAAAGTACAAAAAAAAAGGCAGGCGTGGTGGCACATGCCTGTAATCTCAGCTACCCGGGAGGCTGAGGCAGGAGAATCGCTGGAACCTGGGAGGTGGAGGCTGCAGTGAGCCGAGATCACACCACGGCACTCCAGCCTGGGCAACAGTGAGACTCTGCCTCAAAAAAAAAAAAGACTGCTCAGTTGGCCCGCCCAAGGAATTATTTTTTTGTTTCTAAATATTGTATATTGTTCATAGATGTCATAATAATTACATACTTTGTTTATGAACATTATTTACACAGCAGCATTTTCTCAGTCCAGCTTTTGAATGTGGACTGGCCACAGTGGTGTCCATTTCTCGGGTGACGCTGCCCCCTGGCGGCTGCACGCCTCATGGCTGGCAGTGGGAAGCAGCCCTCTTTCAACTCACAGATCTCATTTTGCTCTCAGACCTGCAGGGTCTCTGGCCAAGGCCAGGCCCAGTGAAAACAGAACTGCCACGACTGGTGGGAATGTCACTGCCCCAGCAGGGCTACTCTGTCCAGCTGTGCCCCTCCACCGCACTGACCAGACAGCATCTCCTCCCAGGCCCCTAGGGCCCAGGTCTCGGTACTCAGGCATGCTGGGTGCGTTCTGCCTAGAAACACCCCCGACTCTCCCTGGCGGTCACCCCACCCGCCCACAGGCTGATCCCTGGATCCCCACTGGGTCCCAAGGCTGTTGGCCACTGGCAGTTTCCTTAGGTGGCTGGGGCGAGCCTCACCCCCATAGCCCGTCCTCTGCTCCGAGATGTGCTTCTCCAGCCTCAGCCGCAGCTCCGTCAGCCCATCGCCCTTCCCTGGAGGTGCTGGCTCCACCAGGATGAAGTGGGAGAGGTTGCTGTCCAGCGAACAGAGCGGGCCCTGGATTCCACCGTCATCCTCGGGGTAGTGGACAGGAATATCCTCCTGTGCCCATTCAGGGAGACGAGGCTGAGCCCTCGGGAGGCAGCTTGACCTGGGTCCCGCTGCGGGACCCTCCCTGCCAGGCCGTGCACACCACGCCATGGGGCCCTGGCTTCCCCAGCCCTCAGACAGAAGGAGGGATGGACAGCGGGGGCCTGATTGAATCTGGGGGATAAACCAGGCCTGGCCACACAGCGCCTGGGCCAGCGGGGCGTCTGCAGAGCACAGCCAGATCCTCTGCCTGTGTCCCCAGAGTTTGACGAGAAAAATCTCTGTAAGTTTTTCCTGCAGGTTTATCATCCAGATTCAGTCAGTAAAAACTCTGTCGCCCCTCCTTCGACACTCGGGCAGGGGCAGTGGGGAGCGGGTTCTTTTAGACAGAACCCTGGAGACAGCCGGGCTGCCGGAAGCTCCTCCTTGTCTACTCTAGGGCTGACGTCCGGACATCCACCAGGGGCTGCCTGGGCCTCCCTCAGCTGTGCCTTAGACAGACCCCAGCGTGGGGGACGAAGCTGCTTGCCCAGGCTTGGACAGGGCTGCTACAGGAAGAGGCCGGGGCCAGCTCCATGGTCTACACTGGCCGGTCCCTGTGCGGTGCTGCCACCTGCCGGCCACATGCTGGCTCTGCCCTCTCCTGGCTCTTCCTCCAGCCCGAGTCTTGTCCTCCCAGAGCTCTGACTGCTGCCCATGCCCTTCCGAGCCCCTGCCTCCAGGCCCAGAGGCCATGGTGCTGGGAGCTGGATGCGCACCTGGGCCTCCTCCAGAATGCGGCGGTGCAGGACGCGGCCCAGCGAGGCCATGCCGATGGCAACCACGCGTACCTTGGTGGACGTGCTGGCCAGCGAGTGGTCCCGCACGGCCTGCCCGATGTGCCGGGCCAGGCCCACGCGGAGGCCGCTGGTCAGGATCCAGGCTCCTGTGGGGATGGAGGACAGGCTTACTGTGCCACAAGGCCTAGGGCTTCCCCAGCTGGCCCCACACCCTGACCCCTAGGCCCCATCAGCAGCCAGTGACCTGGGAGCCAGGGGTGGGTGCTGGGGAATGCCTCAAGGTGGGATGGGGAAGCTGAGGCCCAGAGAGGGCAAGGCACCCACCCAAGGCTGCTCAGCAGCGGGACTGGCTGGGCCTAGAACCTGTGAAGCAGCACCCTCAGCCTGCCTGGAGCTCATGTCCCCCCACTGGGCTCCCTCCGGGACAAAGCCCACACAGCTCTGTCCAGCTGCCTCTGCTGGGCCAGAATCCCAGGATGTTTTCCCAAATTACAAAGCCTCAGGCCAGGTCTGGCTGGAAGATCTGTTTGCGTTTGCCAATCATTTCTTTAGTGAGGGACCCTGAAACCTCAGGGCCTTCTCCTGGGTGTTCTAGAGTACAGGCTGCCTCCAAATAAAGCCCGGTCATTGGACTCTGCCCCACAGCCGGCTGGCCCGACTGCTTCCCCAGGGGTCCCACCCTGTGTGCTCTGGGGTTTACTGGTCCTGGGGGAGCGGGAGAGGGACATCCCACAGGTGCCCACAGGCCTTGCTAGGGGAGGGGGCAGCTCTAAGGAGAGGTCCTGGTCCCGTAGGTAGGCACCGCTGCCCCTGTGGGGACTACACAGGATGGGCTGAGTCATTTCCGGAAACGTTTTCTCGATGGCTGAAGTGCCAGGGCGCCGGGCTGCTGTGCGGGGTGGGAGCGCTGTCAAATGGGTTGGGGCTCACCTGTGCTCTGAGCCGCTTTCACCAGCCCATTGCGCAGCACGTCCCGCAGCCAGGACTTCATGGCAAAAGACTGCTCCTCGCCCACCAAGGACACCACCAGGTTGGGAGCCGGCAGGTGCCACTCAGCGAGCAGCAGGTCAAAGAGCACAGACGGGGCCGCTCCGCTCGGCACCCTCACGAACTGCAAGGCAGGGGCTGCGGCTCAGGGACTTTGGGGCGTGGGGCACAGGAGCTGCCGGGCAAGGTGGGGGCTGGACACGGGGAGCTGCTGGGCATTGGTGGTGCTGCACACAGTGGGGTATGGGGGAGCTGCTGGGCAGTGGAGGGCTGGACAGGGGGCACTGGGCACTGGGGAGGTGCTGGGCATTGGGGGGCTGGGCACAGGGGGCATGGGGCACTGGGGAGGTGCTGGGCAGTGGGGGGCTGGGCACGGGGGCACTAGGCACTGGGGAGCTGCTAGGCAGTGGAGGGCTGGACACAGGGGGCACTGGGCACTGGGGAGGTGCCGGGCATTGGGGGACTGGGCACAGGGGGCATGGGGCACTGGGGAGGTGCTGGGCAGTAGGGGGCTGGGCACGGGGGGCACTAGGCACTGGGGAGCTGCTGGGCAGTGGAGGGCTGGACACAGGGGGCACTGGGCACTGGGGAGCTGCTGGGCATTGGGGGTGCTGCACACAGCGGGGCACTGGGGAGCTGCTGGGCCGTGGGGGGCTGGACACAGGGGAATACTGGGCACTAGGGAGATTCTGGCCATCAAGAGGGCTGGACACAGGGGGCGCTAGGGAGGTGCTGGCATTGGGGGCAGGTAGCAGGAGGAGAGAGGCCCCACAAGACCCCTTTTGGGACAAGGCCAGTCCTCCCTTGACCTGCTGTGTGACCTGGACAGTACTAACCCCTCTCTGGGCTGGCATCCCCCTCTGTGAGCCAAGGACGCTGGGCAGAAGTGGAGCCCTGGATGCACTTGACCTTGTGCCTCCAGATCTCTCAGGTGACCTCAGGGGTCCTGGTCATTGCAGGGAGGTCGGAGGCCGGCCAGAGCCACTCCTTCCAGCCTGGAACTCTGCCTGTCTGGGGGCTCTGAACATGGCCACAGGGGAGCAGACCCCAGGCGTAAGGAGGACCCTAGCACTCAGCTTCTGGGGAAGGAAATGGAGGCTCATGGGTTCCAGGGCAAGGCAGATGTCACCCGAGGCCTGGGGGCTGCCCCTACCTTGCCTCGCTTCTTCCCAGACCCTCCGAAGTCGACCTCGCCCCTGCGCAAGCCCAGCCCCTGCCAGTCTTCAGCATCCCCGGGGCTTCCGGGACGGGGGCCTTGGACATCCTGCATGACAGCCTCTCTGCAGGGACACCCCGGTCCCTGAGGGCTGGGAAGGCCCATCCCCGCCTCCCTCCCTCAGAGGCCTGGTGCTGCCTTCCCTGGGAAGCCCCTCTCCAGCCAACATGCACGTAGAGCCTGGGGACTGCCCCACCACATCTCTGCCCAGGGACCTTCTCCCTGCCCAGCACCCACCCTCCCCCTGCAGCTCCATCTCTCTCTGCAGCACTGCCCCAAGCAAGCTCCTTTCCAGCTGAGGACGGGGTGTGTGGGTCTCCGCCACCGGCACCTGGTCCCTCTACTCACCCCACTCTGGGCACCTGGGTCCACACCTGTGGATGCGTCTCCAGAGGGCTTTCGTGGGGATGACCTGGGAACTGCGAAAGACTTAGCGGAGGCCTCGCAGCCCCCCGGCCACACAGCCCACCCACTCCCAGGACAGAGATGCGGAGAGCCTGGGTGCCCCTGGGTAAGAAGATGAAGCGGGTGCCCTCAGCTCAGGGGCAGGAGGTGGTGTGGACGAGGGACCACCCTCCTTGCCCAGGAGGTCCAGGAGGTCCAGGAGGCACAGAGAGGGGAGGCCTTGCCCCGGCCCACGCAGCATCGGCAGCAGAGCTCTTCCCGAGGCACTCCCACATCAGCGAGTCGGGGAGAAGAGGCCACGTACGCCTCAACCCTCTCCCCTCAACCCTGGTGGGGTTCGCGTCTCCCAGCTGCCCAGTGAGGCCAGGCGTCTCAGCCCCTCTCTGTGTGGCAGGGATCCAGGGATTGGCACTGGCCCTTCAGCACCCTGGCTCCACCCCTGCCCATGGCCTCATCTCTCAGCTTCCCAGCTCCAGCCTGGTTTGGCCTCACCTCCCTCCAACTGCTCCTCTGAAAACTCAGTACTGGAAGCTGGTGTCTGAGGACACGCCCTGGCAGGCCGAGGGCACCTGCACCTCTGTCTGCCCTCCTGGAACTATGCGCCGGGTCACAGGCTGCTAGGCAGAGGTCTCCTGTCCAACCTGGGGCCACCTGGCAGCTCCCGATCCCACAGAACTGTCCCTTGGTTCTCCTGTGCCCACCCTGCGCCCACCCTGCGCCCACCCTGCGCCCAGGCACCCTGAGCAGTGTCCACCAACAGAAGGCTCTTTGTGAGAGGACAATGACCCTTCTGTAAAACCCTCATTTCCTAGAGAGGGCCACCGGTGATCCCAGGAGGGGATATTCAGGCATGGCCGGGGAGTGTGTCCTGGGACCCCTGGGACCGGCTTTGGGGCAGAGGCCAAGGCCAAGGCCCTCCCCATTAGGCCTCTGGAGCCAGCCGTCACTGTGTCCTCAAACAGGTATGTCCAAGTCCCAAGCCCCGGAACCTGGGAACATGACCTTTGGAAACAGGGCCTTTGCAGATGTGATGAAGATATAGGTGAAGAGGGGCCTTGCTGGAGCGGGGTGAACTGATTCCCAGGACCCAGGTCCTCATATGAAAAGGGGACTTTGGACACAGAGATGGACGCACAGGGAAAGACACTTTTAAAATCCAGGAGAAAGGTGGAGGCAGGGGTTGGGGGAGGTGGCCATAAGCCAAGGGACACCTAGAGCCCTGAAGCTGGAAGAGGCAGGAAGGAGCCCCCTGAGGGCTTGGCCCTGCCAACACCTTGACTTAGGACTTAGCGCTGGTGGCCTCCAGAACCATGAGAATCAGTTGCCATTGCTTTAAGATGCCCGGCTCAGGCTGTTTGTCACCGCCACCCAAGGTCCCCATGGGAGGCCCAAGTCAAGCCCTGCATGATGTCTGGGGTCTGCCAACCCCAGGCAGGACCCACCCACGGGCCCCAGCCCCCTCCTTTGGCCAGGCCTGGGGAGGCACCCTGATGCTGTTAGCACCATGTAAGCCTCTGCCGCCCCTGCGGGGTGATGCAAATTCTCCCCAGCTCTCAGACCACACAGAGGCGAGATTTGAATACGGCCTTCCGAGCCGGCAGAGACGCTTGGTGGTTTTCAGTGTGGGAAGCTGCCGTCTGTGGCCAGGCCCCAGGTGGGGGCTAGAGGCTGGGAAGAGGCCTGGCATTACTGCCATGTCCCAGGGCTTCCGAAAGAAACGGCCACACCCTCGGGGTGTGATGATCTCACAGTTCTAGGGGCCACACGTCAAAAATCCAGGGTCGGCAGGGCCAGCTCCCTCTGGGAGCCCTTGGGAGGGTCCTTCCCCACCTTCCAGGTTCCCTAGGCGCCTGGAATTCCCTGGTTGTGGCTGCGTGGCTCCAACCTCCGCCTTGGCTGGCGTGTGGTCTGCTCACCTGTCTGTCTCCTCTGCAATCGATTGACCAGGCCCGCCTTACCCAGTGTGGCTTCATCCTCATGGGGTGCCATCTGCGAGGACCCCATTTCCAAACGAGGTCTCATTCTAAGGTCCCAGTGGACAGCACCCCACCATTAGTGTCGCCCCGTCTGGGAGGACACCACTCAACGCAGAACAGGCAGTGAGGGGCGCCGTGTGCTTGCAGCCCTGGGTGGGGGTCCTTGGGGGGCCCTCACTCCTACCAGGGCCCTGCCACGCCTGGCCACCTGCTCAGGTCAATGCTGGCCACATCTGGACACGTACCCTGCAGCTGGGGTTGCATGACGGCCGTGTCCCCAGCACAGAGTGTGCGGGAGTTGGGGTTTGGCCATGACCCTCAGCCTGGGGGACAGGGCTGGGCTGGATGACACAGTTACCCTCACTTTCTCCATGACGCTTAGGCCACAGATGGGGGACTCCCTCTTCCCCCCGTCATCCCTGGCAGCAGTTGGGGGCCTGGGCCTTGGGAGGGTTCCTACAGGGCTCCCTGGCCCCTCTCCAGGGAGGCTCAACTTTGCCTCTTGGAAGTTGTGGAATAGGACACCCAGGAGCATCCTTCAGCCTGGAGCCCAGCGGTGCCTCCCCCAGTCTGCGCAAGCCTCCCGGGAGAAGCAGCAGCCGTTACAGGCAGAAGCAGCCACAACCGAAGCGCTCGTCCTTCCCGGGGGCCACAGCCCCTCTTTCCTCCCGAGGATGGGGCAGCGCTGGGGGCCCGGCCGCTGGGGTCGGGGAAGCTGAGCAGCAGTGTGGGCAGCCTCACCCTCACCACCCCTTTCCCCAAGCCCAGAATCAGCACCGCTCCCCCCGCCGGCCAGCCCAGGGGCCGAGGGGGCATTTGGGCGGGTGCTGGGCACCAGGCAAATAGGCTCAGAGGGCGGCGATGCAAACGGCTGGGATTTGCATGAGCAGGTGCCCAGGTCTTCTGTGCCCCTCCCCGTGTGTCCCAGCGTGGGGCGGGGAGCTGGGGGCAGCCAGGGGCCTTCGTGACCCCTGGCCAGAAGTCCATCCCAGAACTCCCAAGAGGCAAAACTGAGGCAACCCTTGGGTGATGAAGGTACTGGGTCTTTCACTCAGGGCAGAGGGGCACCCATAGCCACAGTCATCCCAGAGACAGCCAGAACCAAATGTGGCTTCCCGGGCACCCCAGAGCCAGCGTAGGGCGGAGCTGGATGGCCAGGTCCTGGGGTCCCAGTCCCACTCATCCCCTCCAGGCTGTGTGACTTTGGGTGGGTCCCTCAGCTTCCCTGGGCCAGCGTCATTCGTGAGATTTGGGGGAACGGGTGGTCACAAGGAGAGGGTACCAGAACGGTCCCGTCCAGCAGGCAGGAAGTAAGCTGCGTGTCCCTCTGTCCTTTCCATGAGGATACCCCACCTCCCTGGGCTGCAGTGGAGGACATGGCTCAAGGAAGTGGTGGCGAGAGGACAGTGGTGACTCAGTGACCCCAGACCCCTCCCGCTGCCCCACTCCCCTTGCCCTCGGCTTCTGAGCCACATCTGCCTTTGCAGGCTGCTGACCAGACACTGTCCCTGAGGTCCCAGATCCAGGGCCTGTGGGGCTGGCCCTCTTGCCCAGACCCTCTCCCACCACTGGGCAGCCCCTTCCAGAATGCCCCACCTAACCCACAATGGGGCCGGCCCTCCACAGCCCAGGGAAGTGGGGGTTCTCCCTGCTAGAGATAAGGAAACTGAGGCACGAGGCAGAGGAGTGCCAAAGCTGCACTGTCCTGTCCCCCCTCCTCGTGCCCACCTGCCCTTCCCACCTGGGAGGAGGAGGTACGATCCCACCCCTTCTTCCCACCCGGGAGCCAGCAGCGGTGTGAGGTCCCTACCTGCCTGCCTTCTCCCAGCACCCTGACTCACGGCTGCTGCCCGAGGAGAGAGTGGCGCCGTCTGCCTGCCTTGCAGGGTGTGCCTAGGGGCCCAGCTCTCAAGCCCCTCCTCCTCCTCTTCCCTGCCCACCACGCCTGGCACCTGGGCAGCCAATGCCGGCCCCGGGGAGCTGACTGCAAACCAACACAGGGCACCACCTGACATGACCTGCTTGGCACAGCCGAGCCCACAGGCCTGCTGTCGCCAAAGCCACCCAGCCACCAAGGGCTGGCCTTCCTCAGGTGTGCTTGGCACCAAGGCCCTGGGGGCATGTGCGATTTGACTGGGAGAGGGGACCCTGTGTGGTCGTGGCTTCCAGGCCACTTAGACTGCTGCCATTCCCTCCTTTGGTTATGTCTGGCGGGGTGGCCTGGGGCCGAATGCAGCTGAAATCCACCCTGAAATGAGATTGCACAGGGCACTTCACCTCAGTTTCCACAGCAAGTGGGAACAGGAGCTGCCTCAAGAGCACGCGTCTCATGCCGGCTGTCCCATGGAGGACAGGGAGCCAGAGGGATGGTTTCCTCCCAGTGGTGGCCCTGGGAGGCCACAGGGCATTGGCCTGTGGCCGATGGTGTCTCATCTATGCTGGACAGGCTGCACAGCGTGGACCAGCTGTGAGTGATGCCCATTCACTGCTCAGCACCAGGGGTGCTCTGTGAGGACTGTCCCTGCATCCGGAGGCAGGACAGGGTGCCAGGGGGACAGAGTGTGCTGCTCGAGTCCCGCAGTCCTGGGATCCGATCCTGCATAGCTGTTGAGCTCCTCAGCCACTCTGGGGCTCAGTACCTTGGAGTGTAAAACAGGGACTCCGATAGCCCGGCTTCTGGGAGGTTGCAGGGAACACATGAGGAGAACAGAGCCTGGGGGATACCTCTGTGTGCCCCTTCCAAAAAGAGACTTCAAGGACCCCCTGCCCGGGGCCCCTCAAACCATAAACTCCATGAATGGTGGGGGACAGTATCTAGGACTTACTCTCAGGGACCCCGGTGGCCGCTCTAGTCTGGCCTGTCAGCCACCAGAGGGCGCCAAAGGACCACAGGCAGAGTCTGAGGCAGTGGTGGTGATGATGGTGGCAGTAGTCATGGTGGTGGTTGTGATGGTGGTGGTGGTGATGATATTGATGGTCATGATGGCGGTGGTGATCATGATCATGGTGACCCTGCTGATGGTGATGTTCCTGATGATGGTGGCTACGGTTGTGATGGTGGTGGTGATTATGGTTGTGACAATATGGTGGTGTTACCAATGAGAGTGGTGGTGATGATGGTGGTGGTGGGCATCAGGGTTGTGGGGGTGGTGATGGTATTACTGTTACCATCATCACAACCACCATCATCACCGTAATCATTGTCATCACTACCATCACCACCATCACCACAATCATCACCATCATCACCATCATCACCACCACACTCATCAGTAACACCATCACCATCACCACCAGCATCGGCCCCCCATGGCATCTCAGCTATTAGAGTCCCTGTTTTACACTCCAAGGTACTGAGGGTGGTGATGATAGTGATGGTGATGGTGGTGGGAATAATAATGATGATGATGGAGATGCAAATGGCAGTGGTGGTGGTAGTTACTGTGGTGGTGGTGTTGATGGTATTAATACTGATGAAGGTGGTGATGATGATGGTGGTGGTGGGTGGTGAAGGTGGTGGTGATGATGGTGGCGGACATTTTGGCAGTGGTGATGGTGGTGGTGGTTATAATAGTTGTGATGGTGGTGGTGGTGGTGATAGTGATGGTCATGATGGTGGTGATGGTGATAATGATTGTGGCGGTGGTCCTGATGATGGTGTTTGTGATGCTGGTGGAGATGGTGGTGAGGACGGTGGTGGTGATTATGGTCATCGAGGTGATTGTGGTGATGGTGAAATGGTGGTGTTTGAGTTGATGATGGTGGTGATGAACATGATGGTGGTGGTGATAATGATCATGGTAGTTATGGTGGTGTTTGTATTCATAGTGGAGGTAGTAGTGGTGGTGGTGGTCATGATATGTGGGAGTGGCAATGGTGTTCATGTTGGTTGCAATGGTGGTAATGATTGTGGTGATAATGACAATGATTATGATGGTGGTGATGATGGTGGACATAATGTGATGGTGGTAGCTGTGACGGTGGTGGTTTTGGTGATGGCGGTGTTTGTGGTAATTGTAATGGTGATGGTGGTGGTGATGATGCTGGAGGTGATGGTGACAGTGGTGTTACTGATGAGTGTAGTGGTGATGACGGTGGTGACAATGATTATGGTGATGATGGTGATGGTGGTGGTGGAGGATATAGTGGTGGGGGTGGTGATGATGGTGGTTGTGATGATGGTGTTCATGGTGGTGGTGATAGTGGTGGTGATGCTGCTGCTGGTTGTGATTATGATGGTGGTGACTGTGCTGGTGATAGTGGTGGTGTTGATGATGGTAGTGATGGTGATGATGGCAGAGGTGATGATGGGAGTGACAGTGGTGTTTGATAGTGGTGGTGGCTGTGATGGTGTTCATGTTGGTAATGGTGATAATGGTGGTGGTGACAATGATGGTGATGGTCGTGATAATGATGGCAGTGGTGATCATTGTGGTGGTGGTGACTGTGGTGGTGACAATGGTGGTGATGGCAATACTGGTGATGATGGTGGGGGTGGGGGTGGTTTTGGTGGTGGTGATGATCATGGTGGTGGTGATTCTGGTGACGGTGCTGGTGGTGGTGATGGTGATGGTACTGGTGGTGGCAATTATAGTTGTGATGACGGTAGTGGTGGTGGTAATGATGATGGTGGTAGTGATGGTGATAATGATGGTGTTGATGATTGTGGTGGTGGTGATGATGGTGGTGATGGTAGTAATGGTGCTGATGATGGTGATGATGGTAATGGCACTGATGGTGATGACAGAAGTGGTGGTAATTGTGTTGGTGATGATCATGGTGGTGGTGGTGGTGATTATTATGGTGGTGGTGACGATTATGGGGGTGATGATGAGGGTGGTGGAGGTGGTGATGATGTTGGTAATGATGGTAGTGTTGGTATTGGTGATGATGATGGTGATCATGCTGGTGGTGATAATGGTGATGACAATGATGGCGGTGTTTGTTTTGGTGGTGGTGATAGTAGTGATAATCATGGTGGTAGTGGTGACAATGGTGTTGATGGTGATTCTGATGGTGGTAGTGATGGTGGTGATAGTGGTGGCAATGATGGTGGTGGAGGTGATGATGATAGTATTGATGAATATAGTGATGGTGCTTATGGTGATAGTGGTGATAATGATGGTGATCATGTAATGGTAGTGGTGATGACTATGCTGGCGATGATGTGGCGTCAGTGATAATGATCGTGATAGTGGTGGTGATGGTGATGCTTGTGATGAGGGTGGACGAAGTGGTGATTGTGGTGATGATGACAATGGTGATGGTAGTGATGACGGCAGTGATGGTGGTGGTAGTGATTGTTATGGTTGTGACGATGGCAGTGGTGATGATATTCTTGTTGGTGGTGATAAAGGTGAGGGGGTTTATGGTGGTAGTGGTGGTTGTTATGCTGGTAGTGGTGATGATAATGGTGGTGATGGTTGTGGTGGTGATGATGGTGCTGGTGGAGGTGATGATGGTGGTTAAGATGATTGTGGTGATGATAATGGTGGTGATAGTGGTGGCTATTGTAGTGGTAGTGTTGATCGTGATGGTGGTAGTGGTGGTGGTGATGATGGTGGTTGTGTTGGTTATGGCAGTGGTTCTGGTTGTTATGATGGTGATAGTGATGATGCAGTGGTATTGGTATTGGTGTTCATGACGGTGATGGTGGCGGTAATAATCATGGTGATGATGATGGCAGTCATGGTGGTGATAATGGTGATGGTGATGGTGATGGTGGAGGTGACGGTGGTGGTGATAATGATTGTGGTACTGATGATGGTGGTGGTGATAGTGTTGGTACTGGTGGTGGTGGTGATAGTGATGATACTTGTGGTGGTGGTGATGGTAGAGGTGGTAGTAATGATGGTGGTGGTGGTAGATGGTGGTGATAGTGTTGGTATTGGTGGTGGTGGTGATGGTGATGTTAGTAGTGATGATGATGATTGTGGTGGTGGTTGATGATGGTGGAGGTGGTAGTAATGATGGTGGTGGTGGTAGTGGTGGTGGTGATGATGATGATTGTGGTGATGGTGATGGAGTAGTGGTGATTATGGTGGTGTTGGTTGTTATGGTGGTAGTGACGATCATGGTGGTAGTGATTATAGTCATTGGTGATGCTGGTGGTCATGGTGATGATGATAGTGGTGGTGGTGGTTGTGGTGGTGGTGATGGAGGTGGTCATGCTGATGATAGTGCTGACAGTGATGGTGGTGTTGGAGGTGATGGTGATGGTATTGATGATAGTGGTGGTGACGGTTTTGGTGGTGGTGATGGAGGTGGTGGTGATGACAGTGGTCATGCTGATGGTAGTGATGACAGTGATGGTGGTGGTGGTGGTAATAGAGGTTGTGGCAGCAGGCCATGTAAGGCCCGCAGCTTTGCTCTGGGTAGGAAGGCTGCAGGTACTCACAAAGTAGGCACCTGTGGGCTGGTCTGTGCATGTCTCTTTGTCCCCAGTATGCCTGGAACCCTGAGAGAAGAAGTGGATATCAGGTTCCTCAGTAAATGCAGGTTGGTGTTGAGCTCAGAAACCCAGAACTTGGCTCTGGGCAAGTAAGACTCAGACCAGGGACCCCACAAGCCCTCGGGCCTGAGACCCTAAGATCCTGGTTCTGAGTGCAAGGGGCCTATCTTGGGGGCCCTGGGCAAGGCAGAGGTTTCACTAGATCCTGAAAGTCCAGCCTGAGCTCACATCAACTCCTCTAGCCTGGGTCATTGTCCTGTGGCAGATTCTGCCAGTGTCTGTGGTATGTGAAGAGTGAAGAAGTTCACCATGACCTGCTAAGCCTATGGGGTTGAGGGGAACAGTCCTTCCTCTATTCTGATCCTGCCCTCCACCTCTGTCTCCTGGACACGCAAGGGACTGCAGAAGTTTTTCCCCAGCCAACCCTGGTTCAGTAGCAGTCATGTTCCTCCCTGCTTACAACCTTCCATGGCTCCCTATTACCCTGACAATAAAACCCAAAGAAGCCTTGGAGGCTTGGCTTCGGGTGCCCTGTCAGGAGCACTCTTCCTTGGAACTCCTGCTGGCTCCCTCTTAGCTCTCATGTCCTTCCTCGGAGACCCCTCCCATCGGCACACGGTGCTTCCCTTTGGTCTCTTCTCATGTGACCTGGTGTTAGTTTTCAGTATGCATCACCCTCTGAAAGGTCTTGCATTTACGTTTCTGCCTGTCTGTGTCCTCTGCATGAGACTATATCCTGGGCATTCCCTGCCACCTCCCTGGGGCCCAGAACATGCAGGTACAGACCACGTGTTCTTAGGTAGTGGGTGAACAAATGCGTGAGTGAATCAATGGGTGAATGTCTAGGTGCATGTCTGTGTGAGCACTGCCATCAAGGCAGAGATGGGCGTGTCTAGGAGGGGCTGCATTTTTGTGGGGAGCCACTTCCTGGCCCACACTCGCGCAGTGGTGGAAGGGCAGACACGGCGTCCAGGCTCCGCTGTCCACCCACTCCAGCCATGAGCACTGCTGCCAGGGGAGGAGTTGCCCAGGAGCTCACCTGCATCCTGGGATGTCGGGAGGGACATCCCAGCTGCCAACAGAACGTCGTCTGCCTGCCCTTCACAGCGGCTTTGCCTTCTGCGGCCTCTGCCCACTTTGCTACAGTTGGCCCAGGCAGGCTTTACGCTGGAACTTCCTTGGGGGAGAGGCCACGCCGGCAGAGCAACACTCCAGCCGGGCCTAGCCCCTGCGACTACCAGGCCTCTGTCCCTGGACACTCCCACCCGTTCGGACCCCCAGCAACCTGCCCAGCTAACTGCAGAAGCTCAGCTCTCTCCTGGCAAGTCCCGCTGCATGAGGCCGGGCCCACGGGCTCAGAAGCTGACACCAGTATCCAGTAAAGCCTTAGCTGTCCCTGACCAGGGCCCTCGGGCCCCAGCTGAGAGAGCGGGGGTTCCGGCTGCCTCCCCACCTGCACCACAGGTAGCCCCCACCCCGGACACATCCTTGGGTACCATGTGGCATTTTATTTACAGAAAGACTTGCCACCCATTTCTTTGTCTTAGAGGAGAGAAACCACCACCCAGAGTGGGGCCCGCTGGCCCCCCCAAGCCAGCGCCTCCTCTGACCCACACGCAGTCCAGCCGCAGGTGGGAGGAGGCAGCCCGGAGCCCCTCAGACAGGAACAGCTGATGGTGGGGGCATCAGCTCTGACCCCTCGGGAGGCAGCACGAAGCCATGCTGTGGGGCAGCAGGACCTCGGGAAAGCTGTGCCAGTGGTGCCTGTGTCCGAGGCCTCTGGGCAGACCCTGGATGCCCAGCAGCGGAGACTGAGAGCACAGGGGCCAGGGCCACATGGCCGTCCTCAGTCCAGACGTCTGTCCTCACGTCCAATGGGCAGCCCGACCCCGGGTCCTGACGCTTCCTCACCCAGTGAAGCTCATGTTCTGGCTGTCCAATCCACTCAAGGACTCCCCAAGCGCCCCCGCAACCACCCCACCGGGACTGAGTCACACCCAGGACCCAGGGGGTCCAGCAGCCAGCCCCTCCTTCCCAGGGCAATGCCCCATCCTGAAGCCACCCCCTCAGGTCTTTGTCACCCCGTGGCCGTGGCCAGTGTCCTCTCCCTGAAGTGGCCATCAGGTTCTTCTCAGCCCAGGACCGTGTCCAGCACACTGGACATCTGCTTGTGGCCTCTGCCCTGGAGAGCAGGGAAGGGGAAGGGAAGGAAGGAGGGCGGGCGAGTGTTCAAGGAAGCCGGGCCTCTGACCCTGGCCCTGACCCTGGCCCTGACCCTGGCCCGGGCAGCACCTGCAGCTGGCCACCGCTGTCTTGGCAGCATCACCTTTTGCCTATCCTTCTACTCTGGGAGGGCATCCTTGACCCCATCACAGGATGTGAATAGACGCAGAGGCCAGTGAGGCCGATGAGCTGCCCCTAGCAACGCGGCCATGAGGCAAGGCCCATGCCCTCTCCTCTGACTTCCTGTCTGGGAGCTTCCGGAGCTGCGGGAAGACGTCCCCCTACCCTGCTCCCTGCAGAGGATGCTTGGCAGCCAGACGGCGGATCTGCAAAGGAAGGCGTGCTCTTCTCAGCAGTGCGCAAGGACTGCCTGGCCAACTCCACCATCCAGAGCAGCCGCCGGCTGTGAGAAGCTGAGCACTGCCCGGGCCCAGTGGCTGGGGTAGGGGCTCCACGCAGCGTCCATGCAGGCATGCCCATCCGGCGTGTGTACACCTGTGTGAATGTGCGGTGTGTGGAGTGGGCACTGGGCCGGTGGTCAAGGCTGCAGTGGGACCTTCAGTGATTCCAGATCCTGTCTGGAAATGGGGATCATAAGAGTGCTCTCTGCTGAGGGGCACGTGAGGCTTGAGCCAGCGTGACTGGAACGTCCTGAGGACCAGCGGGGCCGGGGCCTGACGGGGCCAAGGGGAGCGCAAGAAGCAAGGACCAGCGTGTTCCTGTGTGTGTCACTGTGGGCACATGGTGTGTGTGTGTGCGTATGTGTGGGCATTTCTGTGTGGATGCTGTGTGTGTAGCTGCACTGTGTGTGCAGACAGCATGTGTCCGTGTGTGTCTGTGTGACACTGTGTGTGTGTGTATGTAAACACTGTGTGTGTCTCTGTGGATGCTGTGTGTGTAGGTGCACTGTGTCTGTGTGACACTGTGTGTGTGTGTATGTAGACACTGTGTGTGTGTGTATGTAGACACTGTGTGTGTGTGTAGACACTGTGTGTGTCTCTGTGGATGCTGTGTGTGTAGGTGCACTGTGTCTGTGTGGATGCTGTGTGTGTGTGTAGGTGCACTGTGTGTAGTCACTGTCTGTGTGTTTGGGTGTGTGTGTCTGTGTGGACACTGTGTGAGTGCATGTGTGTGTAGCTGCACCGCGTGTGTGGCTGTGTGTATGGCTGTGTGGACACTGTGTGTGTGTGTCAGTGTGGACACCGTATGAGTGCATGTGTGTGTAGCTGCACCGTGTGTGTGTCAGTGTGGACACTGTGTGTGTGTGTGTGTGTGTGTGTGGTGTGCAGACTCTGGGAGGCAGGCTTTGCAGGTGCAGCTGGAGCTCCAGGGTATAAGCATCAGTCCAGGAGGACCACAGCCTGGCTGGCCTAGGGGAAAGAAGTCGTGTCTGAGGTTCTGGCAATGACAGCCACCCATCCATGAACTCTACCATCCAATCACCCATCAGTCCATGCAGTCATTGGGTACAGATTTATTGTTATTCATTTATCTACTTATTTTTATAGAGATGTGGTCTCACTATGCTTCCCAGACTGGTCTCAAACACTTGGACTCAAGCAATCTGCCCACCTTGGTCTCCCAAAGCACTGGATCACAGGCATGAGCCACCACAGCCGGCCTGGGGAGAGATTTACGGAGCAACTTCTATGTCCAGCATTGTGTCAGTGGGAGATTGGGACAACACACAAGGGATAAGTGAGAAAGAAGGAAAACAACCAATGATTAAAATGGCGATGGAGAAAACTTAAGTACGAGAGGCCCAGGGGCTGCGAGATTTTATTTTTAAATGGGCTGGTTAAGGAAGAACTCATGGAGAAGGTGCCATTTGTGCAAATAACTGGAGGAAGGGTGGTCCATCTGCTGGTCTATCCACCCACCCACTCACCCACCCACTCATGCACACATCCATCAGCTGACATGCACCCCCTCACCCACCATCAGCCACCTAGCCATCCAGCCTTCCACATGTCATTCACTCATGCACCCATGGCAATCCATCCCCCTGTCTGTGCATCTTTCCATTCACCCATCCACCTGTCCACCCATCTGTCTGTCCATCCATCCATCTATCCATCTATCCATCCATTCATCTGTCCATCCATCCATTCATCCATCTGCCAATCTGTCTATCCATGCATCCATCCATCTGTTCATCCATCTGTCCGTGTGCATCTGTCTATCTGTCCATCCATCCATCCATCCATCTGCCAATCTGTCTATCCATGCATTCATCTGTCTGTTCACCTATCTGTCCATCCAGCCAGCCATTCATCCAGCCAGCCATCCATTTGCTAATCTGTCTCTCCATGCATCCATCTGTTTATCCATCTGTCCATATGCATTTGTCTATCTGTCCATCCATCCATCCATCCATCTGTCAATCTGTCTATCCATGTATTCATCTGTCTGTTCATCTATCTGTCCATCCAGCCAGCCATTCATCCAGCCAGTCATACATTTGCTAATCTGTCTCTCCATGCATCTATCTGTTTATCCATCTGTCCATATGCATCTATTTGTCCATCCATCCATCCACCTCTCTATCCATGTGTCCATCCATCCTCCTGCCCATCTGTCCATCCGTCCATCCATCCATCTATCCATCCATACCTTCACCCACCTGTTCACTCCTCTCTCCAGTCACCCACTCACCACTTACTACCTTCTCCCCAGAGCCTGGTCTCTCCAGGATGGCTACTCAGTCTCTGGTCTCAGGATGCTCACACGCTGGAGCACAGGCAGCTTTTTCGCAGGTAGCTGTGGGGATTGGCCAGAGCACCCCCAGATCGTGGGCAGCTCTTATGTGGTTTCTCCTCAGCCGCGTATCTCACAGAAAAGGTCACTTTCCTCGAGGCCAAGGGCCTTACCTTCCACTCTCCTGGCCTCCCACACACCATAACCCAGCAAGGCTGGGAATGCAGTAGGTGCCCAATAAATCCTGGAAGGCTGGCCAAGTCATCCCGCCTCCTCCTCCCTGCTCATCACCTGTTCAGCTCCTGGCCCTGTTGCCCAAACACTGCCAGCCTTTGGGTGACCTGCTCAGCCTCCACCTCAAGTCTACTCTCAGCTTGGGGCCAGCTCTGGGCTCCGGCCAGTGATGGGCCATGGTGGGCTTCAGAGGGTGAGCCCCCCAGGCCACTGTACTGGTCTGGCAGCATCTGCAAGATGGATGAGTGTCCTGGCCAGGAGTGGCCCACCATGGCCTGGAAGGATGTGGGGACAGGCTACCCAACCCACTTTGCCCTCCTTCTCTGAGTGGCTGGGACTCCCACACCACTCTCCAGGAAGGGGAGGGGCTGGCCTGTCACATGCCCGGACAGACCTGCTTGGGCCCAGGGAAGGGCTATGTGTGAGGGTGGCAGGCTGCTGCCCTGGGCAGGGGCCCCACCAGGTTTGCGGAGGCCTCAGGCCTTTGGATTGTGGGGCTGGTCCCCAACATCCCACTAGGGGTGGGAGGCTTGGGGGCCAATGACAGGAGGGTCAGTAGAAGGGCCTGTGCTGCTGGCTGAAGCCAACTTCTCGCACAAGGCGGTGCGGACAACTCTGGGAATCAATGCTGTACCAGGAGCAGTCTCTGCGAGGGATTTCTGCCAGATGGGCTGGGCCTAGGTGGGAATCCAGGAGCTTCCCCAGAACAGTGAGTATGAGGCCAGCTCAGAGAGTCTGCACTGATGTCAGATGACCTAACCTCAGACCAAAGTAAACACAGCTGGAAGCACCCGGCTCGCCCACCTGGGCACCGGGCCGAGCCCCTGGGTCTGGGCTGGGAGGAGTGAGTGTGGGTGTGTGACCTGCAGGGAGGGCCCGGCCACCAGCCATGGCCCCACAGGGCGTAGCTCCCACCTCTCTACTCTGTCCCACTGCTTTCTGTCCTGCGTGCACCTTTCCCAGCCTGCCGGAGCCTGCTGCTTCAAGGCTGCCTTTCTTAGGAGTGGGGATGGGAAATCCCCAGGCCCTTCGTGGTGACAAAAAGGCTCATTGACACGTGCACACCCACACAGACTTGCACACGTGTGGGCAGACACACATATAGCCTCAATCTTCCCTGGCTGCTTCCCAGCTTGGCGTCTTGGAAGACAAGGAGGTGGGGTGCACCCAAGCTGTGAAGTGGGGGACAGGTCATGGCATACCCATCTCCTACATCTCCTGATGTTGCAGGTGACAAAATTGCCTTGGTGGGGAGCCCTGGCTTCAGCGTGCATGTGGACCTGCTCCCGGGGGCCCTTTCTCTGTAAAGGCGTGTCTGTCCTGCACCACTGTGAGATCCATGAAGGCAAGGCCTCTTGTGTGTAGCATGTGGGGCACAGTCAGTGCCAGTGCTCCTTGTGGGGTGACTATCCGACATAGCCTGCAGTCAGGAAGGACCAGAACAAGGCAGAACTGAAGGACCCTGGGCAAGTTCTGGCTCTGTCCTGCAGTGGTGCCCAAACCTGGGGACCCTCAGGGTTTCCTGCACAGAAGAGAGGGGAGCACACTAAAATGCAGATTCCTAGGGCCCACCCAGCCCTACTGCATCTGGGTCTGCATTGGAGGCTGTTTACAGAGCCCCCAGGCAACTGCCCTGGGGTTCCCTCCTAGGCCTGCGGTAGGGGTGGGTCTGAGCTGACCAGTCTTTATGAGCATGGGGGGGCAGGTAGTTAGGGAACAGGTGAGGCAACAATGAACCAGGAACCACCTGTGGGGCCAGGATCAAGAACAGGGGCTTTGCTGATGAACGTAGATGTAGAAATCCTCAACAAATACTAGCAAACTGAATCCAGAAACACATCCAAAAATTAATTCATCACAATCAAGTAAGCTTCATTCCTGGAATGCAAGGTTGGCTCAATGTATACAAATCAATAAATGTGATTCGTCACATAAGCAGAACAAAAAACCATACGGTCTTCTCAACAGATGCAGAAAAAGCCTTTGATAAAAATCCAACATCTCTTCATGATAAAAACCCACAACAAACTAGGCATCAAAGGAACATACCTCAAAATAGTAAGAACCATCTATGACAAGCACATAGTCAACATCATATTGGATGGGCAAAAGCTGGGAACATTTCCCTTAAGAGTAGGAATAAGACAAGGATGTCCACTCTCACCACACACAAAAATTACCTAGGAATACATCTAACCAAGGAGATGAGTGTTTCTCCTGAACGAAATCGGCTGGGTGCAGTGGCTCATGCCTGTAATCCCAGCATTTTGGGAGGCTGAGGCGAGTGGGCTACTTGAGCCCAGGAGTTTGAGACCAGCCTGGCCAACATGGTGAGACCCCCATCTCTACAAAAAATACAAAATTTAGCCGGGCATGGTGGCATACACCTATAATCCCAGCTACTAGGGCGGTTGAGGTGGGAGGATCATCTGAGCCTGGGAGGTTGAGGCTGCAGTGAACCATGATTGTGCCACTACACTCCAGCCTCGGTGACAGAGTGAGACCCTGTCTCAAAAAAAAAAAATTATAGATGACGCAAGTGGAAACACATTCCATGCTCATGGATGGGAAGAATCAGTATCCCAATGGTCACATTGCCCAAAGCAATCTACAGATTAAACACTATTCCTATTAAATTACCAATGTCATTTTTCACAGAATTAGAAAAACCATTCTAAAATTCATATGGAATCAAAAATGAGCCAGAATAGCAAGGTAATCCTAAGCAAAAAGAACAAAGCCAGAGGCATCACATTACCTGACTTCAAACTAAAGTTCAAGGCTACCATAATCAAACCTGTAAAGTACCGGTACAGAAATAGACACATAGATCAATGGAACAGAATAGAGAGCCCAGAAATGAAGCCACACACCTACAGAAATCTGATCTTCAGCAAACTCAACAAAAACAGGCAACGGGGAAAAGACTCCATATTCAATAAATGGTACTGGAATAGCTGGCTAGCCATATGCAGAAGAATGAAACTGGACCCCTAATTTTCACCATATGCACAAATTAACTTAAGATGGATTAAAGATTTAAATGTAAGATCTTGAACTATAAGAATACTAAAAGAAAACTCAGGAAATGCCATTCTGGACATCGGCATTGGGAAAGAATTTATGATTAATTTCTCAAAAGTCATTGCCACAAAAATAGAAATTGACAATTTTCTATTAGGGACCTAATTAGGCTAAAGAGCTTCTGCACAGCAAAAGAAACTATCAACAGAGTAAACAGACGACCTACAGAATGGGAGAAAGTGTTTGCATCTGTGCATCTGACCAACGTCTAATATTGAGAATCTGTAAGGAACTCAAACAATTCAACAAGGAAAAAATAAGTAACCCCGTAAAAAATTGCTCAAAGGACATGAACAGATGCTTCTCAAAGGAAGACATGCATGCGGCCAACAAACATATAAAAAAAAAACTCAACATCACTAATGATTACAGAAATGCAAATCAAAACCACAGCGAGATACCATCTCACACCAGTCACAGTGGCCTTTGTTAAAATGTCAAAAAACCGCACATGCTGGCAGGGCTGAGCAGAAAAGGAAACGCTGATACACCATTGGTGGGAAAGTAAATTAGTCCAGTCGCTATGGAAAGCAGTTTGGAGATTTCCTAAAGAACTCAAGACAGAACTTCCATTTCACCCAGCAATTCCATCAATTACTGGATACATGTATCAAAGAAAAATCATTCTGCCAAAAAGACACCCACACTTCAAGGTTCATCTCAGCACTATGCACCATAGCAAAGACCTGGAATCAATCCAAGGTGCCCCCCATCAATGGTAGACTGGATAAAGAAAATGTGGGATATATACACCATGGAATGCTATGCAGCCATAAAAAAGAATAAAACCATATCATTTGCAGCAACATGGGTGTAGCTGGACACCATTATCCTAAGCAAATTAACTCAGGAACAGAAAGCCAAATACCACACGTTCTCACTTATAAGTGGAAACTAAACACTGGGTATTCATGGGCATAGAGATGACAATGATTGACACTGGGGACTAGTAGATGGGGGGCGAAGGTTGAAAAACCACTGGGTACTGTTGTCACTCTTTGGGTGATGGGATCATCCACACCCCAAACCTCAGCATCATGCCACTAACAAACCTGCGCACATGCCCTCTGAATCAAAAAAAGAACAACAGGGCCTTAAATGGGGAGATGCCTCATGGATAAGGGGCATCACATCCCTAGGGGACATTTGCCAGCCAGAAGGACCCTCTGGAGAGATGCATTGGCTTGAGGAATACCGGGCGGTGGCTCCGTCCAGCCACCCTCCCCCATCTCCTAGCCACCCATCCATTCTGCATTGAGTGCCTACTGCATGCAGAGTCCTCCGACAGCAAATACCTCCCAGATTCGCTGAAGGGCCTGCTCCAGGGTCTCTGTGGAGATGCCCCCGGGGTCCCTGCTGACCACCCTCCACAGTCTGCACCCCCATCTTGTGCCCCCTTCATTTTCTTTGTCTCACCACTACCTGGCCATCTTGCACACAGCTCTGTGGTCTGCGCCTAGAACAGCGTCTAGCACTCAGCTGGTGCTCTGCCGGGATCTAGGGGAACGAATGAATGAATGAATAGGTAGGAAGTTGACCTGAAGGAGGATGTTGGCCAGGAAGCTGCTGTTCCAACAGCCCAGCCCTGGCCCACAGATGCTGATCTCACAGCACACACAGCCTTCCTTTGGTCAGCCTCAGTTTCCCCATTTCTCATGCATTCTTGCTGACCTCTGAAGCTCCTCCCACTGTGGGCCTCTGATCCTGCCGGAGAAACATGAGGTGAGTCTAGTGAGCTGAAGGATGTTGGCAAACAGCCCTGGAAGGTTGGTGTGAGGTAGGGTGGGTTCTGTGTTTCCAGAAGGTTCTCAGGCTCTGGGACAGCCTGAGGGCCTGAGGGGCTGGAAGACGGGTGCCTGCCTGTCCATGATGGCTCCATAGGTCTGTCAGCCTTTGCATCCAGGATGGCCATAACTGGACATGTGCACCCACCAGAATGACAGAGGAGGAGCTTTCCTTAGTGGAGGGTGTGTCCTGGAGGGAGCAGGTGGCAGCTGGGAGACTTGGACCCTGGGGTCCTGCTCCCTCAGCTTATGGGAACCCTCCTCACCTCCTTCCCCACCCAGAGAGTGGCCACTGGGCTGGGTCAGGCCTCACTTGTATTTCCTGCTCCACCAGGCCACCCACCCTTATTTCCCCACCCTCAGCCCTCGGCCTCACCTGAGCCCATACCCAGCCCAGCCCAGCCCCACCTTACCTCACCTGTGCACCTGGCCTTACTCCCACCTCTCGGTTCTCCACCCATCCCCCTTCAGCTCCTTGGAGCTTGCAGGGAGCTTGAAGACAATCCCTTGTCCAGCCTCTCTCCTGCCTCAGTGTCCCCAAGCCAATGGGACCCCAGACCCCCAGAGCAGCAGGCTATGGCACAGCTTGGGCCCCAGGAGACAGCCCTGGGGCCTCCAAGAAGCCTCTCCAGTGAGTTATTAGAATTTTTTTTTTTTTTTTGTATTTTTTTTGGAGACAGAGTTTCACTCTTGTCGCCCAGGCTGGAGTGCAGTGGCACAATCTCGGCTCACTGCAACATCTGCCTCCCGGGTCCAATTGATTCTCCTGCCTCAGCCTCCCGAGTAGCTGGGATTACAGGTGTGTGCCATCACATCTGGCTGCTTTTGTATTTTTAGTAGAGATGGGGTTTCACCATGTTGGCCAGGCTTGTCTCGAACTCCACCTGCCTTGGCCTCCCAAAGTGCTGGGATTACAGGCGTGAGCCACCTGCCTTGGCCTCCCAAAGTGCTGGGATTACAGGCGTGAGCCACTGCACCTGCCCTAGAATTTTAAAAATATACAGGCTCATGCCTATAATCCCAGCACTTTGGGAGGCCGAGGCAGGTGGATCACCTGAGTTCGGGAGTTCAAGACAAGCCAGGTCAACATGGTGAAACCCCATTTCTACTAAAAATACAAAATTAGCTGAGTGCGGTGGCACACACCTGTAATCCTAGCTACTCAGGAGGCTGAGGCAGGAGAATCACTTGGACCCGGGAGGCGGAGGTTACAGTGAGCCAAGATTGTGCCACCGTACTCCAGCCTGGGTGACAAGAGCGAAACTCCATTTCAAAACATTTTTTTTTAAATATGGAAATGTACCAAACTAGAGCCCAGCATAATGACCATATTCACCCACCCCAGGTCCAACAATGACCAATTCAGAGGCATTTTTCTTTCATCTCTACCCCAACTCCCTCCTGATTGTTTAAAGCAATTCCCCTACATCACATCCTTCTAGCCAGAAGTTCTTCAATATGTGCTGCTAGCAGGTATGGCTCTTTCTACCCTGAAGTCCAGTTTGTACAGGGAAGGTGGATACCTGCTTGACTGCCCTGCCTTTTCACTTGTCTTCAGAATAATGAGCCAAGCAACCTGCAGAGGGCCAAATAGGATTTTTCAGTGTTATTATGAATGCATGGGCTTTTCAGCTATTTGATATGTTTTAATCCATGACTCTTTTTGATGTTCAAATTGTGCTGTTGTTGATCAGCCCCTTCTCAAACTTGACAATGGACAGTAGTAGGACATACCTTTTTCCTAAGATAAAACAGTGGAGGAGTTTATGCTAATATGGTCCATTCACATTTAAGGATTGGTTTGTACTTTTTTAAAATCTGTATCTCTTTTATACTGAAAATCTTGGTTGCAAAGGAATTTAGCATAATTGTTTTATACATATATATGTATATACGTTCTATAATTGCAAAATAGCAATAGCAACACTATTACTAAAATGCAGTTCTTTGGGATCCTTTGGTTCTTTGGTTATTAGTGATCATATTGATCATGGCACTCCACGGTGCGGCTGTACACAGCACAGCTGAACCCACTGAAGGGCATTGTGACTGTCTCTAGACTTTTGCTAATATTAAAATGCTGCATCGACTATCATTATGTATGTGTACTTTTCTATTTTTCCTACTTATCTTTGGGTTATTTCCTAGAAGTGGGGTTTATGCGTCAAATGGTACATTTACTAAAATCACTAGGTCCTTTTTCTACCAGTGATGAGGAGTGCACCTGCTGCCTTTCCCACAGAGTTGCCATCAAAGGTCTGGATTTTTGCCAATCTGATAAGCAAGCAGTGGTATCAGAGTGTACTTTTAATTTGCATTTTTCTTGATATGAATGAGGTTGAACATTTTTTCATAAGCGCAAAGGTCATGAACCCCATTTCCTGTGAACTGCTCATGTCTTCTGCTCCCTTTTCCATAGGACTGTCTGGCAGGTTCCTCACCTGAGTTTTGGATGTTCTTTATGTATAGGTAATATTAGTCCTTTGTCTGTGAGCGAAACTGCAGCTACTTTTCCCAGTTGGCCATTTGCCTCCTTTACTTTGCTAATGGTGCTTTTATTTTGATTTTTCTGTTTTTTATCTATTGCTTTTGGATTTCAAGTCATAGTTGGAAATGTGTTCCCAATTCATGGGTTTTTGAGGAATTGACCTGTACATGCTTGTAGAATTTGTGTGGCTTCATCTCACCTTTTATACTTAAGCCTGTGATCCATTTGAGATTTATTCTTGTGTGTGGTGAGATGAACCCAAGGTATCCTTTTTCTTTCTTTTTTCCTTCCTTCCTTCTTTTCTTTTCTCTTTCTTTCTTTTTTTTCTTTCTGGCTGTCCAGCTGTCCAAATGCTGCTCATTCAAACCTCACCTTCCTCCTGCTGCTGTGGGAGGGGAAGGTAGAGACTCCATATAGGTGTGTGTGTGTTCATCTGGAAAGTACTTGCTGAGTACATGCTGTGTGCCCTGCAGAGCTGACTTCCCCCATCTTTGGCCCACTGCCCCTTTTGTACCTTCACAGGTGTGCTTCCCAGGAAGGTACCCTCCCCTCTGTCCCCTGCATTATCACAGTGCCCAGCACAAGCTGGGACCCACTCCATCCACTCTTTCTGCAAATACAGACTGTGTACCCGTGTGTGGGCACCACTCTAGGGTGGGGAGTCAGGTGTCAAGGGCCTGGGCTGGACCCCATCCATGATAAAAGAGTGGACTTTGGGCAGAGGGGTGGTGGATACATCAAATCGGCCCAGGGTGCTTGGCGACGCCCTGGAAGTGTCCCTAAGTTCTGGGACTCCTAGTGGGGCTGAGAGTCTCTGCTGAGCTCCACCTCCAGTCCCTGCCTTGGGGTGGTGAGCAACGTTCTGAAAAAAGCTGGTCTTTTCTGCTGGCTGCGCCCCACCCCCCACCACCCCAAGCCTGAGATGGCTGAAATCCAAATGCCAGCAGTGGGAGGGAGGCAGTGCAGAGAGCCGTGAAAACCTTCCGATGTGACCAACACCCCCCCACCTAGGGGAATCCATGGAGCGCAGCGGCAGCCCGGTCCCGCAGGTGGGGAGGACAAGGTGCCTATTCTCCAAGTCCTTAGGGTGGCGCAAGGGCCTCTCCCTTGACCTGCTCAGGCAGCTCCGCTCCCATGCCCAGCAGTCAAACCAGGTCCAGACCCTGGGCTGTGCCCCCGCCAGCAGCCCCCAGGCTCTCCACCCGCACAGTTCCCACTAGGGGGGTACCTGACAGTTGGTGGTCCCATCTCACCCTCCCGGTCCAAGGGCCCTTGTGGGAAGAGACCCAAGCGCATTCTCCACCCACGGATCGCGCACCCGGGCACCCGGGGCGCTCACAGTGATCGCGAGGCCAGCACACCCTCAGCCAGGACGCCCCTTTTCTCCCACCACCCCCAACTCTAGAGCGGCTCAGATGGCGGGAAAGTAGATGCCGGCATCCTACCCCGCCCCTCCGGCACGGTCGTAGTATCCGACAGGCCTGCACCTTCCTCCCAGGCTCAGCTGGGGTCGTGCTCCGGGCCCGACAGTGCAGGCGGGCGTCACAAGTGGGGACCAAGCAGGTGGGCGGGGGCAGGGCAGAAGCAAGCAGGGAGATGCAGAAGGGGCGGGGCTAAGCAGGTGGGCGGGGCGGGGCCCAACAGATGGGCGGAGCCAAGCTGGTATATGCAGATGCAGCGGTGCCAAACAGGTGGCCGGGAAGGGGCGGGAAGGGGCGGGAAGGGGCGGAGCCAAGTGGGTAAATGCAGATAGAGCGGGGCCCAACAGGTGGGCGGGAAGGGGCGGGGCCAAGCGGGGTAGATGCAGACGGGGCGGGTGTAACTAGGCAGGTGTGCGCGGGCGGGGGCGGGGACGGGGACAGACCAAGCAAGGGGGTGCGCGGAGGCAGGGCCAAGCCGGTGGGTGCGGAGGAAGGCGGGCTAAGCTGGTGGGCGCGGGAAGGGACGCCCTGTGAGCGCCGGGCTAGCGGGGGCGGGGCGTGCGGGCGGGGGCGGGGCACGCCGCCCCGTGGGACCGGCCCTCGGCCACTGCCCCCTCCGGCCCCGCCCCAAGCGCCCGGGCTGGGCAGGCAGCGGCCCCCCGCGGCGGGGCTGGCAGCAGCGGCTGCCCGCACTGTGCCCGGGCGCTCGCCTTCGCTGCAGCTCCCGGTGCCGCCGCCCGGGCCGGCCCCCCGCGGGCCCTCCTCGCTATGGCCGCGGCCTCCTCCCCGCCCAGGGCCGAGAGGAAGCGCTGGGGTTGGGGCCGCCTGCCAGGCGCCCGGCGGGGCAGCGCGGGCCTGGCCAAGAAGTGCCCCTTCTCGCTGGAGCTGGTGGAGGGCGGCCCGGCGGGCGGCGCGCTCTACGCGCCCATCTCGCCCGGCGCCCCAGGGTCCGCGCCCCCTGCGTCCCCTGCCGCGCCCGCCGCACCCACAGTTCCCTCCGACCTTGGCCCGCGGCCGCCGGTGAGCCTAGACCCGCGCGTCTCCATCTACAGCACTCGCCGCCCGCTGCTGGCGCGCACCCACATCCAGGGCCGCGTCTACAACTTCCTCGAGCGTCCCACGGGCTGGAAATGCTTCGTCTACCACTTCGCTGTGTGAGTATCGCCACCCACGACGGCCGGCACGAAGGTGTTTCCTGAGAGCTGGTGTGGGGGAGTTCTGTCCCAGCGCCACCTGCCCCGTCGGAGCTGCGACCCCGGAGCAGAGGAGGGAGGGAAGTGGGGAACGCAGGAACACAAGCTTTGCACTGCCCTGTGAAGTTCAGGGGCGCTGCTGTGTCTGGGTGGTGCACAGCTGCTGGCAGGCCCGGCGTGGGGAGACAGCCGGCTGGGGAGGGGACGCCTGGAGCCCAGAATTTGGTTCCACTCCTCTGGGAGGTTCGGTTCAGGTGTGAGTCGTTCTGGAAAGAGAAGCCTGCTGGGGAGCACACCTTGAGTGCAGTAAGAGAACTCCTCAAGGTCAGCTGAGACTCCAGAGGCTCAGGAGCCCCCAAGAGGGGAGGGGCCTCACACCCCGCTGGTGCCACATCTCAGACCCCCTGAGGCTCAGGTGGACTCTGGGGCAGGGGGTTGTCCAGGATAGGATGGTGACAGTGGTGGTGCTACTGGAGGGCTCAGCATGGCACGGACGTTCCCACCGGCTCCATATTAGCCCAACAAGTTCAGGAAAATCTGGCCTGATGCAGAGTGGAGAGGCAGGTCTGCAGCCCTCATTCAGCGGTAGCTGTGCTCCTGGAGAACAAGACACACCTGGCCCTCCCTATCACCAGGTGGTTCCAATTCCTGATACAGCGCGCCTGAGCGGGGCTGAGCACTGGGTTTCCCCGGGGACGGGCCGGGAAGTCACCTCCAGGAAGGTCCAGGCTGCTCTCCTTGATGCCTGCCTGGGGCCCTCCCCTGCCATCCCAGTGGCCCTACTTCCTGGCTGCCCAGCCCAGCAGCCTTTTGGTGTGGTGCCAGCCTCTGGCTCCTCTGGGAGCCCCTACCGAGCCATCCCATGGCTGTCGGCTGTGGGGCTCAGCTGAAGGCTGCAAAGGTGGTCTCCCTGAGGGTCCTCATAGGTGGAAGCATCTCCTCTGCCTCAGCCAGGCTTAATAGAGAACTGGCTGGAGGGCATCCAGGGGTCTGTCCCTGCTCTGCCTGCTGGCAGCTGCCACCAGGGCCCTGAAGGGGGGGGACAACAGAAGCCAGGCCCCAGTTGGCTTCAAGCATGGCCTCAGGAGAGGGGTTGGGGTAGGGGTCCCAGGGCTACTGCCTTCCTCGCTGAGAGAGGTGGCCTTCCACATCAGGAAGAGAATGTCTCAGCCACCTCTGTCCTCAAAGATGTGGTTGGGGTGTGGTCTTAGAGACTTCCCACCCCAGCTCCCAAGCCTCTTCCTCCTGACATGTCAGCGGGTACCTGAGCCTCTGCCACTGGTGGTCTGTGACAGGAGCTGGCTCTGCTCATGGCTGCAGTGGCAGGAGCTTGGCTTGGGGTTTGGGAGATGTTTGTGTGCAGTGACCCCAGGGCACCCCACCCAAGTCCAATGCCACTGTGCAAATCTCCAGCAGATACCAGGCTCACAGGTACTGTATGCTGGTGGCCACCTGCCTCCTGGTCCCCAAACTCTCTGAGATATCCAGGGGTGGGAAGACCCCTCAGCCAGGTACCAAGGCAAAATGCCCACAGTCCCCCTCAATTCTCGCTGGCATGCAGGTTTGTGGGCACATGCCTCCCGGGCTCACTGCAGCCGCCCGTGCAGACGAGGAGGAAGAGGGCTCGCCGCGCCTCAGAGGAAGTCTCTGCTTGCACTTGTGTTTTCTTCCTGATTCGGATTGTTTAGGTCTCGGAAGTTTGCTCAGCAGAGTCTGCCTTCGCCCAGCCTCTGCAGAGCTGGCAAGGCAGGGGTGGCTTCTGTGAGAGGGTGGCCAGGAAAGGGACACTTCTGTGAAATGTCCAGACCTGGGGCTGGTCCTTTCCAGCTCTGGGCCCTGTCCCTGTAAGATGTGTGCCTGGCCCTGGGAAGTTGTCATGAACAGCCTCCCACCCAGGTCCCTCCATGTGGGGTGGGACTGGAGGTAGACCCTGGCTGGCAGGGCATGTGGCTTGGCAGGGGCCTGGGAGATGCGCCCCCACCCTCAGTGCTCTAGGAGGTTGGCAGGACCAGTCTGGGGAGACCCGGCCATAGAGCCAGGATGGCAGAGTAGTTGGCGGCCACCTGCAGCCTCGCGAAATCAGGTCCAGCCCTGCACCGGTCCAGCCCTGGGGTTGCTGTAAGAAATGTTGGCAATGGTAGCAGAGACAGGGCCCTGTCCTTAGGTGGATTGTCAAATGAGGAGTATTGTGGTTTCTGACCTGAGGATGACAAGCCTGGCCTTGAAGAGCCAGGGCCCGTGCATGCATGCAGTGGGGTGAGGCAGGAGCTGGTGTCCCGCTGACCTGCAGGGCTAGGGCGAACTCTCCTGTGTGCAGCTGGGGAGGCCAGTCAGGATATCCTGTCCCCTCCTCGGGGAACCTCCGCCCCCAGGAGAGCAATTCTTCCTGTGTTCCTGCTGGCCTCCCTGGCTGACTGGGGCGGACATGGCACCTGGGCCATGACCCTTGCCCGCTTAGGCTTCCTGCCCCAAAACCCCCAGTTGTCATCTGTGGCTGCTTGCACCCCCACTGGTGGCAGCTCCCACCTTAGCTGAGGGCACAGGGGTCCATACAGCCCTGCTGCACCCAGAGGTCCTAGATCTCTTGCTGTGAGCCTTGGCCAGGGGTGTGCACATCCAGCCGGCATCTACTCTGGTTGCTGAGACGCTTGGAGATCCTGGTTGTGGCCAAGGAGAGGATTTGAGGGAGGATCTGGAGTGCATGGAGACTGCCCCATAGGCTCTCGAACCCAAACCTGGCTCAGCAGCCCCTGCTCCCTGCTCCCACAGCCCTGGCTTTCCCTGTTTCCCAAGAACTTTCCAGGGGTGTTGGCAGAACCCTCATGGATGCATTAACCATCGATGGAGCCAGAAGCGGGTCCTGTGGGCGGACTGGGCTGATCTGGCTGCCTCCTCAAAAGATGAGGCCATGCAGAGGCCAGCTCTCAGGCTGCGGCGCCCAACTTTGTGGCCCTCGGTGCCCTCCTGTCCCTGGGCTCCAGCACCGGAGTCCAGAGCAGCTGCTGGGTGGTTTTTCTGCAGCTGGGCAGAAGGCAGGAGGCCGGAAGCCAAGGCAGGTGGCGGAGGTGGGCACAGAGGAGGATGGGGCCCTCTGGGCCACCAGGTCTCTTTCTCTCCATCTTCTTTAAGACTCCTCCACCCACTCCTCAGCCCTAGATTCCCAGTAAAACTGGGAATTCCTTTTGGGGCTTTTCCCAGTGCCACCTTCTTTGGGGCCCGAGCCCTGGGTCTCATCTCCTGGCTGTCTGGGGTCCTCTCACTGCAGACCCAGCCCAGTGTTTCTGGATCCACCCTTGTCAACACGTTGAGTGCCTAACTGTGGCTTCATATTAGTTGGTGGGAACACAGGCATTCCTTACCCCTGGCTGTCAGCTGGGGAGAAGGCAGTCCAGGTGGCAAAAGAGCCTACAGCCTGGGAAAAGGGCCTCCCCCGTCTGTGTGGGGCCAGGGGCCAGGAGGGTGGTAGGGACCTGGGTCCTTGCAGGTAGCCCGGGCACTGCCTGCTGGGCGTGGGGCAGGTGGCAGGGCTTTGTGTCTGGACGTGGCCCTGTGGCTGGGCTGCCTTGGCCAGGGTCCTGGGCTCTCTGAGTCTGTCCCTCGTCCTCTGTGGCAGGCTCCTGGTACCGGCGCCTTCCGTGCAGGGCGCCTCTGTTGGACAGAACAGCCACCTGTGCCTGGCACTGAAGCCACATTTCCCTGTGGGCATGGTGCCCGCAACTTGGGCCTACGCTCTCGGGTACTGAGGCAGGTGGAGGGACAGGAGGGTCCCTTTCACTTGGCAGTTGCAAAGCACTGGAACCTTTGCACATAACGTGCTGGCTGTGTTATGTCGGGGGGCTGGGTCTGAGGGAGAGGCTTTGAGGGACACTCCTGGTGCTGATGGGATGAACCTCCACCAGGTGTGAGGGCCTGGGATGCAGCTAGGCTGCCTGGTGAGAGGTCAGGTGGTCGGAGCCAGGGAGCTGGCACGTCAGCTGCTACCGTGAGTTCTGCCACGTGTCGTCCTGGCATGTGGCATGTCCCGCAGAGGACAGGAAGGGTGAGCAGCTCCAAACCCATCCCATGTGTGCCCCAGAGCTGGAAGCAGACTATGCGGAGCTGAGTGCCCATGGGGGCAGCTGAGATGGGCAGGAGCACCATGCCCACTGAGGGCATCAGAGTGACAGGGGTTGGTAGGTGACTCCACCTGGGTGGCTGATGCCCCCGTTTTTAAAGGCATTGGGTGCCAGGAATTCCCCTCCTGCTGTCAGGCTGGTTTCGAGGCTGCTCCTTCTGAGCTCGACGTCCTCGCCCGTGTGACTCAGAGCTGCTCAGGTGAGCTAGCGTCCTTGAGTCCAGGGGACCTTGAGTCCAGGGGTGGCCTGACACAGCAGGTCCAGGGAGCTCATGCCTTCCAACGACAGGAATGCCGCCGGTCCCTGTAGCCAAGGTGCAGACGCAGAGGTCCTGGTCCTGAGCCCCTGTTTGGCCCTGGGCAGGCCCTCAGTTCCCTGCATTCCACCTGCTTTGTCTGGGAGGTAGACGAGCCCCCCCTCCTAGCCCTCCCTAGCCCTGACATTCCAAACCAGCTTTTGGCCCCTGCTATATCTCCCTGTGATTCAAGACTCTGTCCACGGGAAGAACAGCAAGGCCAGGACAGTCTCACCTCAGGCACCTGCGAGAGGAGACAGCTCCCAAGGATGGTAATGCCAGGAGAACATGCCAGGCCCAGGAGAAGCCGAGAGGGCAAATGCCCAAGGCGAGATGCTGGTGTATGGCCAGTGCTGGGAGACCATGGAGTCGGCCTGGGGAGATGCCACAGAGAAGCTTTTTCTCTGCTGCTGGAGGGTAGAATGAGGCAATGAATGCCAACGTCCTGGGCAACTTTGGCCCAGACCCCAAGGTCTGGTTACAGAGCAGGGGGCAGCAGGGAACGGCTTCAGGCTCAGGAGGTGCCTTGTGGCTGGCCAGTGAGATTGCTGTCACCGTGGGTCACTCTAGCGCCCGGGCGCTCCTACACCATGCTCTGGTTGCGCCTGGGGTCCCTGCGGGCACGTCAGTGAGACCATCCTGGCCTCCACACCCCTTCCTGGTGGGCATCTGTCTCTCTCCAACAGCTCCTCTGAGCACCATGAGAAACCCCAGACCTCATGGATGCAAAATTATCAGGGTTGGCAAAGAGAGGCAGCTGATGTCTCTGGTACTGGCTGAGTGACCACAGGGACGCCATGTGACCCTAGTCCAGGGGGCCGTTTTTACACAAGGTATCTGACCATGTGATGGAGTGTGGCTTCCGCTGCCTGGCCCAACCCCTCTGGGAGCCTGGTGTGGGTGGGTGATGGCTGGCTGGGGAGGGGCTTTTCTCTGGCGACCCGTCCCTGGCTGGGGGTGGGGCAGATCCATGGTGGGACCCAGGTGTCTGCCCACATCTTGACTATCTCCTGGGAAGTTCTAAGATTTGATTCAGGGTGTGGGGTCCGTCTGAGCAGGTGTGGTGCTTCCAGAAGGATCCGGGATAAGGGTGGTGTGTCCAAGGGGGTACCTGAGCCCTTTTGCAGAAACACCGTTCCCCTTGGAGCATTGGTCCCAAACCTTTTTATACCAGAGACCTGTTTTGTGGAAGAAAGATTTTCCACCAGGGCGGCGGTGGTTTTGGGATGAAACTGTTCCATCTCAGGTCATCAGGTATTAGATTCTCATAAGAAGCGCGCATCCTAGATCCCGGGCACGTGCAGTTCACGATAGGATTCGCGCTCCTGTGAGAATCTAATGCCACGGCTGATCCAACAGGAGGCGGAGCTCAGGTGGTAATGCTCACTCACCTAACGCTCACTTCCTGCTGTGCAACCTGGTTCCTAACAGGCCGTGAACCCGGGGTTGGGATCCCTGTCTTAGAGGATTGAGGCTCGGGGCCACGGGATCAGCGTTGTCATTGCCCCTGGAGGGCTCTGCGCACAGGAAGGACCCAGCGTGGTCCCAGGCACTGCATGGGATGGACCAGCAGAAAGGCTCCCAGGAGGGTGGTGGCTCCATCATCGGCACGGGACTCTTAGATAAGATGCCTGAAGTCTGTGTGGCATCTGCCTGGCCACCTCCGGCAGGAACTTCTTGATTGAAGGGCTGGGCTGGGGAGCTGGCCCCAGGGCATGGCCCTGCCCACTCTGGGACCTGCAGCCTGGGCTCTGCTCCCTGTTTCACTTATCCACTCACAGATGGGGACATTTGGGTCGCCTTACAGATGAGACAACTGGGCCTGGCCACTTCGCTCAGGCCACACCCAGAAAGCTTCTCCCCGGAAGGCCTCAGGATGCTGTGCTCTCAGGTGAGGCGAGGCACTATTCCTGGCCTTAGGCCCATTTGTCTCCATGCCCGCCCCCACTCCCACCTGGCATTTGCCCCCAGGAAGCACCCTGATGGCTGTCACCTTTGAGAGGTGGCTCTCAAAGCCTTGCTCTGTGCCTGCATCCTGGCAGCAGGTGAGCTCTGGCCACCCTTCCCCATAGGGCGCAGGTTCCCAAGGTGTGCGCCTTTCTCTGCTGCCTCCCCAAATCACACTCTGGGGCACACTGAAAGGGTGCTCTGAATAGCTCTCCCCAGCTCCTGGCTGAATTTGCTCTAGGCAGAGACTTGAGATTTGGAAAGCAGGAACCACAGGCAGAGCATCTGGACAGGGACCCCCACCCCTCCACTCCCTTCAGCCCTGGAGCACTCCTCTGTATGGAGACAGCCCAGCCGCACTGGGACCCCTTACCCCACCCTGGGGCCAGGCGCTGCCTCCTCGACTTTTATACAGAGCAGCCTGGGCAGCTCAGAGGACGGAGCAGAAGGAGCTCTGACTGAGAGGGGCAGACCCCTGCCAGAGGCATCCCCACCCTGCCCTGCAGAGGGGAGCAGCTGGAGATGGGGGTGGGAACCTCCTCTGGCTATGTCTGAGCAGCCCCAGGAAACATGCGCCTCAAGCGTTTGATCTTGGCGGGCCCTGGGCTTGGCATTCTATTCCGTGACGTCTCCAGCTGTTCTCTTGTGAAGAGTCATGTCTGTGCTCTTGGCTAGGATGGCTCGAATATTATAAAACATACAGCTTTGCTAATTAAAACAGCATGACACTGCCTTATAGGCAAGCAGATCACCAGTGGAACAGCTTTTTAGAAACTGCATGTCAATCCCATTGTATATGAAGTTTCATAAAAGACAGGGGCAGCATCTCCAGCCAGTGGGGAACAGATGGGTGGCTCCATGCATGCTGTGGGGTGAGTGGCCACATGGAAAGTGAGCAGACTGCACCCACTCGTCACGTCACACACCAGGATGGACTCCCAGTGGGTCAGAAAACCACTTGGGTACCAAAAGAAAGCACTTGGAATTCTTTAACCTGAGAGTGGAGGAACATTTCTGTGACTTGAAAGCCAGATGCGTGGAGGAGATTTGTGTTTGATCACGTGAGAAAGAAGCAACCTGAAGAACAGCAAACAACCGGTGCCAGACGGGGGAGGGGGCAGATGCCAGACGGGGGAGGGGGCAGATGCCAGACGGGGGAGGGGGCAGATGCCAGAGGGGGGAGGGGGCAGATGCCAGATGGGGGAGGGGGCAGATGCAGATGGGGGAGGGGGGCAGATGCCAGACGGGGGAGGGGGCAGATGCCAGACGGGGGAGGGGGCAGATGCCGACGGGGGAGGGGGCAGATGCCAGACGGGGGAGGGGGCAGATGCCGACGGGGGAGGGGGACAGATGCAGACGGGCGAGGGGGGCAGATGTGATGGTTCACGAAGGGTTAACCTCTTTACTATCCGAAGAGTTTCTGAAAACAGAAGAGAACCCATGGCCAGCAGGAGATGTGAACACGTGTCACTCACAGGACAGCGACCCACAGGGGGCCCTTGAACATGTGAGAAGGTGCCGCCTTCACTCCTGGCGAGAGGGGTGTGGAGCAAAATGTCACTGAGGTCCCGTCTGGTTGGCAGAAATCCTTTGGCATTTTCTGGCGGGCATGCAAGAGGGTGGACTCTGTGAGGATGGGATTTGGCATCACTGCCCTCACTGACCTCTGACCCAGCAAACCCCATCCCTGGAACCTAACTGAAGGTAAAGGCAGGCAAAGACGCATGTGCAGGGCTGCTTATGAAAGTACTGTTTAGAAAAACGCAAATGCACATTGTAGGACACGGGTTGAATCAGATGTGTGGAATATTATGCAGCTATAAAAAAGGAATGCATATATGGCTCTCTTATTATGGAATGATTATCAGGATTTATTTACTTATTTTTTAGACAGGGTCTTGCTGTGTTGGCCAGGGTGGTCTCAAACTCTTTGCCTCAAGCAGTCCTTTCACCTCAAACTCCCAAAGTGCTGAGATTACAGGTATGAGTCACCACACCTAGCATATCAGGATCCTTTTTAAGTGAAAAAGCACAGCGAATAGAAGTATAACAACTGTTCTTCATCTGATAAAGGGAATATGCAAGCGTATATGAATATTAAAAACAAAAGCCGTGGAAGCCTCCAAATCTTAAAAGGTGACCTCAAAAGGAGGGAGGGGGCATACGGAATCAAGATGTCTCTGAATGTACCTTGTTTTACAGATTTCACTTTAGAGCCATGTAAATGAATAGAATGCATATTTTTTAAAAAGTGATTACTAATTGCTTAATGAAAAAAATCCCTAAATTAATCTTAACCAGAAAAAGCAGTCCCTCAAAATTGAAATGAAACAAATAAGCCTGAAACTATGTGCTGAATTAGCGACTTAGCCACCCAGAAGGACTAATTTCAGGTGACGTGTTTCTAGTGGGTTACTGCTGAAGACAAACGGACCTGCAGGCAGTGGCCACGTCACAGTCGTGACAGCATTTGTTTTATTACTCTAAGACTGCAGCATGGGAATTGCAGCTTAAGGTAAGTAATTGTGTTGGTGTCAGTAAGAATGGAGGTTTTATAAAATATGATTCACCGTATAAACAGAATTAAAAACAAAAACCATATGATCATCTCAATAGATGTAGAAAAAACTTTTGATAAAATTCAACTTCCCTTCATTTAAAAACCCTCAACAAAAATAGGCAGCGAAGGAACATATCTCAAAATGATAAAAGCCATCTATGACGGACTCATGGTCAACATGATACTGAATGGGTAAAAGCTAGATGCATTCGCCTTAAGAATAGAACCAAGAGAAGGATGCCCACTTTCACCACTCCTATTCAAAATAAAACCGAAGGTCCTAGCTGGAAAAATCAGGCGAGAGAAAGAAATAAAAGGGGACCCAATGACAGAAATGGAAAAATATTCCATGCTAATGGGTTGGAAGAATCAATATTGTTAAAATGGCCATATGGCCCAAAGCAATCTACAGATTCAATGCTATTCCTATCAAACTACCAATGTCAGTTTTCATAGAATTAGAAAAAAGCTATTCTAATATTCAGGTGGAACCAAAAAAAGCCCAAATAGCAAAAACAAAACCAAAAACAACTAAGCCAGAGGCATCACGTTACCTGACTTCAAACTATACTTCAAGGCTACAGTAATCAAAACAGCATGGTATTGGTACAAAACTGACACATAGACCAATGGAACAGAACAGAAAGGAGAACTCAGAAATAAACCCACACACCTACAGCTATCTCATCTTCAACAAAGTCAACAAAAATATGCCATGGGGGAAAAGGCTTCATATTCAATAAATGGCGCAGGGATAACTGGCTCCCCATATGCAGAGAACTGAAGCCAGACTCCTATCTTTTACCATATACAAAAATTATCTAAAGACAGATTAGATGTAAATGTTAGACCACAAACTGAAAAAATCCTAGAAGAACACCTAAGAAGTACCCTTCTCAATGGTGGCAAATAATTTGTATCTAAGTCCTCAAAAGCAACAGCAACAAAAATAAAAATCCATAAGTGGGACCTAATTAAATGAACGAGCTTCTGCACAGCAAGAGAGACTGTCAAGGGAATAAACAGACAACCTACAGAATGGGAGAAAATATTCACAAACTTTGCACTGACAAAGGCCTAATTTCCAGAGTCTATAAGGAATTAACAAATCAATAAGAAAAAAAATTAAAAAGTGGGCCAAAGATATGGTAGACACTTTTTTAAAGAAGATCTACAAGCAGTCAACAAACACATGAAAAAATGCTCATCACTGATTATCAGAGAAATGCAAATCAAAGCCACAATGAGATAACATCTCATGCCAGTCAGAGTGGCCTTGGTTCAAAAAGTCTAAACACAAGAGATGCTGGCGAGGCAGCAGAGAAAAGGGAATACTTACACACTGTTGGTGGGAATGTACATGAGTCCAGCCACTATGGAAAGCAGTCTGGAGATTTCCCAGAGAACTAAGAGCTGAACTACCATTCGATGCAGCGGTCCCATCTGCTGAGTGTATACCCAAAGAAAAATAAGTTGTTCTACCAAAAAGACACATGCACTGATATATTAATGGTGGAAAGACAGAATTAACCCTGGTGCCTGTCCATGGTAGATCGAATAAAGAAAATGTGGTATATATATACCATGGAATACTATGCCACCATGAAAAAGAACAAAATCATGTCCTTTGCAGCAAATGGATGCAGCTGGAGGTCATTATCCTAAGTGAATTAACGCAGAAACTGAAAACCAAATACTGAATGATCTCCCTTATTATAAGTGAGGGCTAAGCATTGAATCCATGCAGACATAAAGATGAGAACAAGAGACACCGGGGAATACAAGAGTGGGGAGGGAGGAAGAAGGGGAGCAAGGGCTGAAACACTACCTGTGGGCTGCTGTGCTCACTACATGGAAGACAGGATCATTTGTACCCAGAACCTCAGCATCATGCAATATACCTTTGTAACAAACCCGCACGTGTACTCCCTGAACCTATAATAAAAGCTGAAAGAAAATGGAAGTTTTTGGCATGGGAGAAGAAAAACAGATGTAAGTTAGATGAGGTTACGCAAAAACCCTCCATCCCTGCCTTTGAATGACATGTATCAGTATGCTTCCATGACGATGTTTACTTAAAAAATATCTCTGCTTACTGGAAAGGCCCAGGACCAAGGACCACTCAGCAGCTACGAGCATCTCTAGACCCGACTGTGGCCTCCAGGTGCCATTTCTCCCCAAAAGAAACCAGGGCCCCTGAGGACATGGCGGAGTCCAGGTCTGTGGCAGGAGATGTGCGAGCTAAGCCCGGAGCATCCATCACAGCAGAAGCCAGGGAAGTTATCAAAGGCACCCTAGGGCCATGCCAGCTGAAACTAACAGAGGAAGTGCATGAGCTGCATCGATGGGGTTCAGATCCCAAGTTCATCTTGACACTGAGAGGCAAAACCCGCAGACACCTTCAGAGATCAACAGGGAAACCACTCATTATTTCAAACCCTGGCAAGTAAGCGGCGAGTACCCGGCACGCGTCCCTGCCGTGGTTGCCCTGTGCGCTGTAACTCGGGGAAACCCAGTGGTTGCTGGGGTTGCGTCTTCTGGACTCCCGCAGATGCCTGAAGCAGGAGTGCTGCTAAAGCCCTGCCAGGCTCCCGCTCTGGTGAGCTGAGGGATTCTGCGAGGTGCATCACAGCTGCCAAAGTAGCGAAGGCCTCTGGACGACGCACAGAAAGTGCTCCCATCCACTGTGCTTCCTTGCCTGGATGGAGGGATGGATGGAGGGATGGATGGAGGGATGGATGGAGGGATGGATGGAGGGAGGGATGGAGGGAGGGATGGATGGAGGGATGGATGGATGGATGGATGGAGGGATGGATGGAGGGATGGATGGATGGAGAGATGGAGGGATGGAGGGATGGAGGGAAGGAGGGATGGAGGGATGGATGGATGGCGGGATGGAGGGATGGAGGGATGGATGGAGGGAGGGATGGATGGAGGGATGGATGGACGGAGGGATGGAGGGACAGATGGAGGGATGGATGGATAAATCTCACCAAGCCTCGTGCTCTAAGTACAAGTTTACTGGAAATACTTGGGCCAGAGGAACATGCTAAATGATGCTACAGGAGGCCACTTGCAAAATCCCAGTGGTGGGGATGCTCTACAGGACATATGACCTGATTTCCTCAGTAAGTCAGTGACCAAGAAATAATGGGGAGGGAAAGAGGGGGGACAGAGACTGGAAGAGTCAGAATCATGCATCCACCACTTGCGACATATGGCCTCACTTAGGTCCTCACTAAACAGTGACAATAAATACTGTATTACGTTACTTCTGGTTTGCTGATGTGTTCTGTTTGTACCCGTGCCCCACCTGCCCGGCTGGGAGGGTTTGGGGCTGTTGGGATGCTTTTGTGAATGGCTCCCTTCTTTTCCAGGGACAGGGGCTTTATGGGGCTCTGGAGCAAACAGACCGGAGTTTGCACCCAGCTCCCAGGTGGCCATGTCACCTCAACTCTAAAACAAGGAGAAGGGAACTTCCCCGGGACACGGTGGTGGGGATGCTGTGGTCTCCTCTGGGTGTCCCACGGTGCCCGGTGCTGTGAGGTTAGGATGTGGGGCATGGTGTCCAGGGGCAGTGTGGACTGCCTGGGGCTGGGCAGAGACAAAGCATGCATGTGACACTCCCTGATTTCAAGCCATAACAGGGACAGGGCTGGGGGGCAATCAGGGCTCCTAGAGGAGAAGCCCGTGGAGTTCCTCACTGCAGGGCTCAGCGGCAGCAGGTGAGAGCTTACCTGTCTCAGGTAACGAGGAGTCTCAGGTAATGTGGCAGTCTGAGACAGCTCTGGTTCCCTGAAGGGTATGGGGGTCACTGCCAGTCTGCAGCTCCCTCTGTGGGGGGCAGGCTGTGGCACTGTGGTGACTGGCAGTGACGACTTCCTCTGAGCCAATCGGGCAGGGCGGTGGAGGGTGGCTTTGGGGGTGAATGGCTGACGGTGGGGTCGTGGTTCCTCCCCCCAGACCACCCTGGAGGCCCCCTCAGCCCTCCTGCCTACAAAGAGTTCCCACTATGTGGCGAGAGGCCTGGGTCCCAGAGGTAGATGGCTGGGGCCTGTGAAATCAGGGCAGGGTTCACTTCTGCTTAAAAGCCACTCTCCTTCCCGTGCAGCACAGGTGGAAACCTGGGGCTGGGTCAGAGGACTGGGTTAGTAAGAACTGTTGTGTGTTTTTTTCTTTTATGTGGTTACCTGCCAGCCAGAAAAGACATGTGCTTTTGCAGTCTTTCAGACAAACCGAATTGAATAGTAGCTGCTGCTGACGTGATCAACTGTTTCTCCTCTAGGCTCCGGAGCCCCACCCAGTGCAGATGTCCAAGCTTAGTTCCTCCAGAACCTGGATGGGCCTTGGTGTCCTGACCGCCATCCCCAGGGAGCCCCTCACTCGAGTCCCTGCTTGCAGTGCCCACAAGCAGCAGAGGCCTCTGGAGACGCAATAGGGCCCAGACCCCTACCAGCCTGTGGCCCAGCTGGGGGCAGGACTCCGGGGCAGGGCCAGTCCCTGAGTGACCTGATTCCCCATGGGCAGGCCGGGCAGGGTGACTGCGGACAGTGGGGCTTCTGCTGCTGGGCTGCATTTCTCTGGCTGGACAGATATTGTGCCCACATCCCTGGTCTTTCAGAGGGCTCTGTGGCTGATGGAGGCAGCAGTGCCCCAAGGGAGGAGCAGGTGCCCAGCCCCCAGCGGCCCTGCAGACATGGGTTTACTCCATGGCACCAGTCCTGCTTCTCAGCTCAGGACTCTGGCCTCCACAGGCCTCCTCCCTCCCTCCCTCCCTCTTTCCCTCCCCTCCCTCCCTTCTTCACTCCCCTCCCTCCCTCCCTTTCTCTGTCCCTTTTTTCCCCATGGCTCTGAGGCCCAGAGGAAAAAGGCTCCAGTTTGTGTCCCTGAGTTTTGGAGGCGTCTCAGGTATGGGGACTGTCAGCTCGGCTGTAAGTGGACCTTGGACCACAAGTTTTCATGGGCCCCTTTGCCAAAGTGCTTTGCCCACTTCTGGGGCATGCTGGGGACTCTGCTCTGGTGGAGGGGTGGCACTGGGTGGGTGCAGTCCCCCATCCAGGTGGCTGTGGCCTGGGCTGCCTCTGGATGCTCCGAGACCCTTGTGAGAGGACGGTAGGTGTGTCTTCCCGGTGGGGGGTCAGATCTCTCTCTGGCCCCAAAGACTGCCTCAAGCCTTTGGAGGAGCTCTTTGCCCTAGGCCGGGGCATGACTGCTTCTGGTTTAGGGTCGCTGCCTGTACAAGTAGCCCTCCTATCGGTCTTATCAGAGGCCCGTCCTGTGGTGGGGCTCCGTCCTGGGCAGTGCTGCTGCAGGCCCTGGGCTTCCAGGGGGTGTCTGATCGTCAGACGGGCCTCACTCTCCCGGCCTCCCCTGGGTCCAGGGCTGGTGATCTGTGAGCCAGTGGCCGTGGCTGGGGCAGCCCGTGGTGGGTGAGAGGCCCTGGGCAGCCACCTTGCGTCTCTGACTTTGTCCTCATGTGTCTCTGGGCCTGGCGTTAGAACTCGGCGTCCGACTTGGTGACGGGTCCGCTATGATCACGTGTGCGGGGCTGTTTGAAGGCTTTGCAGGGTTGTCTGATGCCCCCCATTTCTTCAGCCTCAGAGGGGATTGCTTCCAAGCTACCTCCCAGCAGATTTGCAGGCTGGTTGCTGTCGTTCCTGAAATAGCCTCTGCAGCTCTGTCTGGGAAGGGAGCCTTGAGTGTGGGGGAGATAAGGCCACACTGACTGCGTGAGCCGGCCGGGGCGGGTGGCCCCTCTTCCCTTCCTCCCCTCCAGCTTCCACGGCCTGGGGCTGTGAGAGGCCAGGAAGGCCCCGTCTTTGCGCATGTAAACGTGTGTCTGGAGTGCAGGAGGGTGCTGGTGCAGGGCCTGGATTCGCTCAGCCCAGAGCATGTTCTGTTTATGTGGCCCCTGCTCCCACCCGCAGGCCAGGCTTCTGGCTCTATTGTGGCCGCTGTGGACCCTGGGAAAGTTGCTGTGCCCCCTGAGCCAGTGCAGGGCTGGCATGGAGTAGGTGCCCCGGGGGAGGACAGGTAGGCAGAGGGAGGGACGGGCCACTGCACGGGGGTGAGTTGTGGTGAGTAGATGCGTGGACCGCTGGCTAGGTAAAGTGGTGGGCGGCGGAGAGAGAAAGGGCTGGGTGGGCGAGGGATGCCCAGGGAGAGAAATGGATGGTGCGTGCTGCTTCCAGCACCTGTGTGCAGCATCTGCTGTCTGCCGTCCTGAGGGGAGGTCTGGAGACCGCCTCTCGGTGAGTGTGGCCTTGGCCTCCCCCAGTATAGCTGGGATGGATTACTGCTCCTTCCGCCATCTCAGCAGCTGTCCAGGGGTGAGACCCAGCCCCACTGTGTCTTTCTGGGATTCGTGAGTGACTCAGAGCCGTTCCCTGGGCTGAGGGGCTCGCTGCGGGCATGTCTCACAGAGAGCCCCAGGGGGCCTGGCTGGAGCCTTCTGATGGTTTGGGTTCTGGATCAGTGGGTGCTGGGTGGGTCTTCATGGCTATTTCTGGGGCTGCCAGGCCAGCAAGGTAGGCAGGCCTCTGGACTCCAGTGTGCGTGTGGACAACGAGGGCGGTGTGGTCATCAGGGAGGTGTCTAGGGCTGCCCCCTCTGACGGGCCTCCCCGCTCTGACGGGCCTCCCCGCTCTGACGGGCCTCCCCGCTCCGACGGGCCTCCCCCCTCTGACGGTCCTCCCCCCTCTGACAGGCCTCCTCCCTCTGACAGGCCTCCTGCTGAGCCTGTTGCCTGGGGGCTCCCAGCAAAGGCTGCTGGTTTCTAAAATGCACCATCTCTTCCTGGCATGACGGGAACTGCCTGTGATGTTGCCACCACCTCGCTGTAATCTGGGTGACAGCTGTCGTGATCCCCCCACCTGTTACTCAGTGGCAGGGTCGTGCTCCTGTACACACCATCCTGCAGGCACTTTCTGCTGACCTCTGTGTGTGCCCTGGGCCCTGCTCTCCTGGTAGAGGGTGACCCTGCCTGTGACTCACAGCTTAGAGAGCCAGGACTGAGGGGAGGGCTGGTGGAGCGAAGGCAAGGGTGGGCGCTGCTGGCAAGAACCACAGGCAAAGAGAGTGCCAGGGCAGGGAAGGTCTGGAGGTTTAAGGAGCAGAAAGGAGAACGCCCCCGGGCTGGCGAGTCAGGGCCCAGCCCAGAGTGACAGGGACCCAACCCGGGCCCATGTGCAGTGCCTAGCCTGGGGTTCAGGTTTCTTTCCCATGAGCCAAGCAGCCAAGGAGGGTCTTGGGTGAGGCCCCGAGCGGCTGGGTGGGGTGGTGGTGGCAGGGGGCCCAGGGAAGTGGGGCCAGTCAGGGGGCCTTGGAAGTCTTTCAGGGACATCCCTGCTGTCAGGGTGTGGGGAGTGGGAAGTGGGGGATGGGGTGGATTCAGGGTCCCGGCTTGAGCTTGGTCAGAGTGGGGAACTGGACACCCTGCCCCTGGCTCAGCCTCACCTGGCTGTGACTTTGCGGGACCAGCTGACCTTACCGTGTGCATGGTGAGCCTAATCCCTGCCTGCCAGTGGGTGAGACAGGAGGCCGGAATGCAGAAGGCCTTTCAGAAGCTCTTGCTGCCCTGCAAGGTAGAGGCTGTTTTCTGCTAAGGATAAATCTGCCCCCTGTCCCCCAGAACAGCAGCTGCTCAAGGAGCCCGGGACAGCTCCATGGAGGCGCAGCACCCACAGGGCAAGTGGTGGAATGTTCAGGCTGTCCTTGGTGCAGGGGATGGGCGGGGCTGGGGGCTCTGTGGCCTCTCTGGCTTCAGTCCCCTGGGCAGGCTCCGCCTCCCTCTTATCATGGCCCCTTTGGCAGGCTGCCTGCCACCTCAAAGTCACGCCGTCCTGGGTTTCCTGGCCAGTCCAGCCTCTTCCGGGGGCTGTGGCTGGGGCGGCTGTGTTTGTGGGTGCCCTCCCTGTGGCGGGCACCGGGCTGAGCTCAACACACAGGGGCTCAGGGAGGTCCACGGGTGCCCAAGCTGAGATGTGAACCCTGAGTTTGTGCAAGTTGAGTCTCAGGGCGGTGACCTCTCTGCTCCTCGTGAGACATTGCCCTGGGGGGGTCAGCTCTGAAGCCGAATGCCCTGGCCCCTGAGTACCACCTGGCAACTCCCTGTAGGTGCTCCTGTAGATGCTCCAGTGGGGGGACTTGCTTGGCCGATGGATGAGAGGAAGGTTCTCCCCAGGGTGCAAGGCAGCGCCGAGGGCTCTGTGCCCGGCGGGCTCCCTGTTGGGAGTTGGGTCTGGTTTGATAACGGTGGGCCGGGTGACAGGCCCAACTTTGCAAAGCAGGAGTGTGGCAAATGGACATCAACAGTGCCAGGCGGACTCAGGCAGGGCCGGGATGTTCGCAGGGCCCGTGGGACAATTAGAAGGTGGACAGGGCTTGGCTGGCACAGGGATGTAGAAGGTGGTGCTTCCGTCAGCACGTGTGAGCCGTGTGTCGTGGGCCCGGGCTCTCCCTGGGCCAGAACGCTTGATGTCCAGGTGTGGGATGGCCCAGAGAGCAGATTGAGTGTGCATTGTGGTCACCCCTGGGTGTGGGCTGTGGGTTTTAATCTTTTTAGTTTTCCTCATCTGAATTTTCTATGGAAAAATTTATTGCTTTTTAAAAATAATAAAAGGTTATTTAAAATATAAGTGACGAGAGGCCGGTTAGAGGGTTCTGGAGTCCCCGGAGGGTCTTCTGGCATCTCGGGCTGAGAACTCTGAATTGAGCGTGACTTGACCTAGGAGGGTGTCGGGGTGGGGGCAGGTGCGCCATGGCCCTGGGTCCACATGGCACCAGGGTCCCCTGGGCTCCTGGTCCCTGGGTGCGGCCCCGTATTGGGCCCTGGGTCCCACGTCCTGTCCCTGGGGAGGCCTGGGGGACGGGGGTGAGTGGGGTGGACAGCGCCTCGGTGTGGCACATTCCAGCTGCTCTCAGGGGCCGGGATTGCGTGGTTGGTGTTGGACTCCGGGATGCCGGTGGAAGAACAGTCTGGGCGAGGGGGAAAGCGTGGGCTGGGCTGAGGTGGGTCCTTCCTGCGGGGCGCTGCTCAGACATAGAAGGAGCTGGAGTCCACAGGGTGCTTCTCTTCTCTTTTCCTGTGTGTTCAAAGGCCTCCTGCCCGAGGAAGCAAGACGGCAGTCTCTGGGGCCTGGGCACAGCTCTGGGCACTGATGGGCAGCCCCTGTAGGTGCAGGCCGTGTGCGCCTCGTTCCTCTCTGCAATCTGTAAAATAGGTAACAGCTGCTCCTTCAGGGGCTGTTAGCCTCAGGCTTAGTGCCTAGAAAATGCACTGGCCCTCCAGAGCTCCTAACCTTTCATGGGCCACAGGCCCCTGCCCAGAAGTTTATTTATTTTTTATTTTTTGAAGCAGGATCTCACTCTGTCACCCCGGTTGGAGTGCAGTGACACAGTCAGTCATAACTCACTGCAGCCGCAACCTCTTGGGTTCAAGCTGGCACTGTGACCCTTGTCCAAGGGTCCAGCCTGGGAGGCTGGTCTCCAGACCAGGCCTGAGGCCCTGAGGCCCTGGCTGCAGCCAGAAGCTCTCGGGCAGTGCACTGTCCGTGCAGCGGGTTGCCTCCATCCAGCAGGTGGCCTTAGATGCTCCTCCAAGGCCCAGCCAGCTGGGGTCTACATCGGGAGGAACGGTGGCCCCCACCAGGGATGAACCCCTCTGAGTGCGTCACTCCCGAAACTTGTCCTGGTTGCGTGGAGGCCTGAGAGGGCGGACACTTGCCCAGGTCACGCAGCCGGTGCGTAGTAGAGCTTTCTGTCTGGCCCCTTGCATACCCTGCTCACACCAGGTGCCTTGTACCAGTGCCTGCTTGGGGGTGGAGTTGGAGAGGGGAGGGGTGGGCGCAGACCTCTGCCTCCCACCAGCATGCTCCCCAGAGCTTCCTGGGAGAAGGTTTTTGGAGGAGTGGCCTTGTCTGGTGTCCCTCTGGGCAGAGCCTGTGTCCCGGGCAGGCCAGGAACAATGGATGGCACAGATTCACTGCTCCCCTCCGGCCTCACTGGGCATTGGCTGTGCCTCCTGGAAGGTCATTTGGAGCCTGGCCGGGAGGCACGAGCTGAGCGCTGCCAGGCGGGTATGGACGTCGATGGTTCCTGGCTGTACCTGCCGGGCTCACGACCTGACCTGTCCTTCCCTGGGGGAGCTTGGTGACGGCTCAGGTCCACTCCCACAGGCCCACCCCTCAGGGCGTGCATGCGTGTTGTCAGGGGCTGACTGTGGGGGCATTGCTTCTTCTTGTCCTGGCTGGGACCTGCCCATCCACCCGGGGACTCAGGGTTTTCCTGCCTGCCTAGGGTGTGCTGCTGAGGAAGCTGGAGCAGCAACCTGCATTGTCTGGGGAGGAGATGCAGGCAGGCTGTGGCCCAGCTGTCCCATTTTATAGCTGGGGAAACTGAGGAACAGAGTGGGAAAGGGATCTCCAAAGGGGAGGTGACCCGTGGCTAAGCCCCATCCTGATGGATGCTCGCTGTGGGGAGAAGTCCTGGGGTGCCCCTCCCCAGGCTGGGGTTTGTCCCCCGCTTTGCAGGAAGGGTAGGGCTCCCAGAAGAGAGAGAGTTATGGGGGAACACAGTGCTGAGGGTCCCCTCCTAGGCCTGGGGCTGTGGTTCTTAGAGAGGTAAAGGACTGGCCTCTGTTGCTGGCCATGGCAGCCACAGCCTTCCGACCCTCGCTGGCCTGTCCTGGAGCGGGGTTCAAGATGCTATCACTGACATCTGCCCAGCCTCAGGGGCTTCTGCATGGCGCCAGCCTTGCCCAAGGGCGCAGCCCTCAGCAGGCCAGAAGTCCTCAGGAGAGCTTGCTGCCAGGCCGCTGCCCAAGGCCAGGCTACAGGGATGCTGCCCAGCCTTGTCCAGGGTGCACCTGGCAGGTGGGCAGAGGGATAGGGCCTTCCCGTCCTCCAGAGAACAGCGCTGGGCTCCACGTCTGGCAGTTCCTGAGCCTCTCTTGGCCTCGGTCGTCCTATCTGGAAACAGGGATCATAATCGTTTTGGTTTATAGAGAGCGGGGACCCGGCCCCTGCCCTCCTCCTCTGTGGTCTCCTCTGCCCACTCCCAGGACACCTGGACCCTAACTTTGAGGGTCAGCCCTAGGTTGCAGCAGTGAGCGTGGCCTGGCCACAGGCCAGGGGCTTTGGGGCAGGGGTGTGGGCAGCTGGGCTGCAGGGGGCTGTGGGAGCCCGAGGGAGTGGCTTCTAGGGGAAGGCCGATAGATGGGGGCACTCCAGCAGGGGCAGGAGGTGACCTGGAGGTTGGAGGAGCAGGCTGTGGCTGGAGAACCGGGCGGGGTTGGTCAGCAGGTCCCAGGGCCTGGGCTTCCCCGGGGTGGGGGCTGGGATGCCTCTGCAAGGTGGAAGTGGGCTGTGAGGGGGTTGGGGTTTATCTCCCCATTGCACAGGGCTCCATGGGGCAGGCTGAGCCACAGACACCCTCCGTGGCACCTTGGTGTCTGGCAGGGAGGCAGGTGCCCAGGAGGAGGGCAGAGCTGGCTTCAACGGCGTCGGCCTCTACCTTTTTGGCCCTCACGGAGGAGGCTGCCCCCTCTTCCCTTAAGCAGCCAGGAATAGTGCAGGGCCTGGTCCCCCGGCTCCATGTAGGCTTCCGCAGAGGATATGGTGTGGCCAGGGGCATCAGCTGAGAAGCCACCAGGAGGCAGATACAGCCTCAGGAAGTGGCCTCGTGTCTCTGCTGAGAACCACAATCTGAGTCACATGGGACCGTTGAGATGACGTCAGGGTGCAGGCAGGGGAAGGCCGGGAGCTGGGGTTTGGCAAAGGCATTGGGGTGCCCTCGTGCCGGACGGGCTGCTGTCCACTGGGCCTGGCCCAGGTGAGGTGAGAGACGCCTGCCCCCCGCATCAATGCCTGGGCACATGGGCCCAGTGCACACAGCCAGCAGCTTTGCTCCCCTGATCCCTCCCCTGCAGACCCAGGCAAGGTGGATTCAAGGTGTGGGGCAGGGTAGGGGGCCAGGCACTGATGGATGGCCTGGGCCACCCACTCTGGGGCTGCTGTGACCTCCAGGGGCTGCCAGCCACGTGCTTAGACTGTGCCCAGAAAATGCACTGTCCCTCCTGGGTTCCCAGGCTTTCATGGGCCACAGGCCCCTCCCCAGAAGTTTGTTTATTTATTTTTTATTTTTTGAGACAGGGTGTCCCTCTGTCACTTAGGCTGGAGTGCTGTGATGCGATCTTGGTTCACTGCAGCCTCGACCTCCCGGGCTCAAGAGATCCTCCTGCCTCAGCCTCCTGAGTAGCTGGGGCTACAGATGCACACCACCATGCCTGGCTAATTTTTGTACTTTTTGTGGAGATGGGGTCTCTCTATGTTGCCCAGGCTGGTTTCAAGCTTCTGGGCTCAAGCAATCTGCCTGCCTCAGCCTCCCAAAGTGCTGGGATCACAGGCGTGCACTTTACTTTTTTTAAAGCAGCTTTACAGAGGCATGCTCGGCGTATGGTAAACCACCCCAGTTTAAAGCGGACAGTTCCATGAGTTCTGACATTTGGAGACCCTGTAAAACCATGCACATAGGTGTGTGTGCACATGTGTATAAGTGTGTATCAGCAGAGTGGGCATGCCTATCACCCTCACAGCATCCCCCTGCCCCACCACCAGACTGCCGCTGCCCTGCCATCAGACACGATGACGGGCTTGTGCCTCGTGGAATTTTCTGTGGATGGGCTCGCAGCCAGTGCTGGTTCCGTCTGGCTTCTTTCACTCAGGTCGTGGTTTTGAGCTGTGTGTGTTGTGTGTCAGCCTGTTGCCTGGGTGGAGCTCACCATGCCAACCCGCGCACCTGCGGACAGACATGCAGGCTGCATTTGGGCTCTCACAAATGCTGCTGCTAGGAATCGTTGTGTACGAGTTTCATGTGAGTAAATACTTCACTTCTCCACAGCCAGCTGGGAAGTGAAACGGCTGTGTTGTGTGGTATGCGTGGGTTTAACTTTCTAGGACACTGACAGACCGTTTTCCTAAAGCAGCCATATCCTTTTGCAGCCCAGCAGTCCTCTGTGACAGTTGTGGCTCCTCTGTCTCCTCGTCAACACTTGATGTGGTCGGTCTGTAATTTTAGCCAATCTAACAGGTGTGTCGGAGACCTCCCCGCGGCTTTACCTGGCATGTCCTGGTGACTAACCGTGGGGTCATCTTCTCAGCTGCTTATTTGTTGTCTGCACGTCTTCTTTAAGTGTCTGTCAAATTGTCTGTTAAGAAAAGTTGGGTGGTTTTTTCATTGAATTCAAGAGTTCTTTACTGTACTCTTTATATGTTACATGTGTCTATATTCTGAACCAAGTCCTTTATCAGATACATGCTCTGTGAGGCTTCCCTCATCCCTGGCTAGTCCTTCCATTCTTTAAAAAATCATTTTCAGAGATGCGGTCTCACTCTGTCGTGCAGGTTAAAGTGCAGTGGTCTATCATAGCTCACTGCAGCTCGAACTCCTGGGTTCAAGCCGTCCTCCCGTCTCAGCCTCCCGAGGAGCTTGGGACCACAGGCACAAGGTACCACGTCCAGCTAAGTTTTAAATTTTTTGTAGAGTTGGGATCTTGCTATGTTGCTGATGATCAAAATGAGTACGTGAAGCATAATCCTCAAATCATCGAGGTTTATCGAGCCAGCTTGAGGGCACGCCCAGCATCTGTGGCTGTCTTTTCTAAAGAGGTGCTTAGGAGGATTCATATTTATATGTTTTCCTGAAAAGGGGAGGGGCGTCAAGTGAGACAAATGATTGTATACTTGTGAGACTTAGTTAGTGCCCAGTAAATCTACATTTTACAGAAGACACACATTGGAGGAAAGAGGGAGCATGGAAGCGTACATCTCGGGGCAGGGGAGGGGTGGCGGGGAGGAGGAAACGCTCATCTCATCTCATTATCTCGTCTTTGTTCTGTGCCTGAGAAGGAAGACAGGCAGTCATCTTATGAAAAGGCTGGTTTCTGTTCAGCCCTTTGGGAAGAAAACCCAATGACCGTTATCGAGGGAGGGGGTGTGATGATGTGTGTCTGACCGCCCGTCCATCACGGCCCTGAACTCAGCTTCCAGGGTTTCTCTGGGGTTCTCTTGGCCAAGTGGGGGCCCATTCCAGTTAGCTGGGGAGTGCTTATAATTTTATTTTTATTTCTCATTGCCCAGACTGATCTTGAATCCTGGCCTCAATCTATCCTCCTGCCTCAGCCTCCCATTCTCTTAATAGTGTCGACACCTTTTAGAGAGCAAACGTTTCGATTTTGATGAAATCCAGTTTATCAATTTGTTCTTTTATGGCTTGTGTTTTTTGGTGTTCTATCTCAGAAATCTTTACCTAAACCAAGGGCACAAAGATTTTCTGTTTTCTTCTAGAAGTTTCGTAGTGTCGGGTTTCACACTGAGGTTGATAATCCTTTGAGTTAACTTCTGACCAGCTGGAGGTGTCGGTGGAGGCTCTGTTTCTGCCCCTGGGTTTCAGCACTTTTGCTGGGAGGCCCTTCTCCCTCCACAGCAGAGCTCTACCCGGCGTCACCACCCATATCAACTCGTCTCATCGAAATCTCCCAATGGCCAGGGAACGAGAGCTGACTCTGCTGCAGTCAAGCCAGACCCAGGGGCCCAGGACTCTGAATCTCCAGCTGGTGTGGCTTCAGGGTCCCCAAACTTTCAAACCCCACCCGTGTTGCTCTGCAAGTGGCGATCAGCAGGGCTGTACCCCAAACACTGTTTGCTTCTCCCTCCCTCCTCCCTCTCCCCATTGCTCTTGGCTGCACCTCCCACCCCGACCCAGGTCCTCTGCGCTGGTCAGCAGCGCCACAGCCTGTGACTCCCCAGGGCACTAAAGTGTCAACAGACCCAGGGCACCCGCAAGATCCATCTTACCCGACACACCACCAGGTTCCCAGGACTTGGGGGATGCTGATGACTCAGCTCTGGGTCCTAAGCATGGCAACATCACAGCCTCACATGCATATATGCACGTGTATAGGTGTGTGTGTGCACGTGTGTATGGGTGATGTGTGCATCTGTGTGTATGGGTGTGCACATTTGCATGGATGTGTGTATGCACATGTGTATGGTGTATGTGCATATGTGTTTACATGTGTATATGGGTGTTTGCACATGTGTATAAGTGTATGGGTGTGTGCTCATGTGTGTAAGTGTGCATGTGCATATGTGTGTTCATGTGTGTATGGGTATGTATGTGTACATGTATGTGGGTACGTGCATGTGTGTATGTGTGTGCACATGTGTATGGGTGCATGTGTACCTATGTGTGTATAGGTGTGTGTGCTCACGTAGGGTTGTGTGTGCACCTGTATGTGTATAGGTGTGTGTGTTCATGTATAGGTGTGTGTGCACCTGTGTGTGGTGCATGTGTACCTATGTGTGTATTAGGTGTGTGTGCTCACATAGGGGTGTGTGTGCACCTGTGTGTGTATAGGTGTGTGTGCTCACGTAGGGGTGTGTGCACCTGTGTGTGTATAGGTGTGTGCGTATGTGCATGTCTGCACGGGTGTGTGTGTATGCAAGTCCCTCACAGTGCAGAGCTGGAAGGAGCTGGAGAGCCCCAGGCTGGTGCCTCCGTCTCAGAGTGAAGCACCTCTACCCAGAGGAGGAGCGTCATGGCCGGGGCTACTTTGTGGTCTGCAGTCCTAGTCCCTGTCACTGACAAGAGCAAGGCAGAGCGGCCAGGAGGGTGTCACGCAGGGCTTTCTGAGTCACTGGCTGTATGAGATGTGGGTGGGACGTCTGTGGATGGTGGGGTGGCCAGGGACTTGAGCTCCTTGCCTGCTGTGACCTCAGTCAGCCCCTGCCCCTCGTAAGGCCCCTTTCCTGTCCGGGGGTACCCAAGAGAGCTGCCCAGCCCAGCCACCCAGCTTGTTTGAGGAGCAAATGTACCCATGCTGTGGGTGGAGCCAGAGGTGATTCTGTCCTCAGGGGCACGGGGGTGACTTTATGGCTCTGGCCAAGTGGCAGCTCTGGGGCGCTTCCTGATAGTCTAGGGCCCCCCATAACCAGAGCACTGAGTTAAGCATGCCCAGAGGGGCTCATGCTGATGGGGTGGGTGTGGCCTGAAGAAGTCTGCACATGAAGGTGTCTGTCATTGGGGGAGACTGTCCCATGTCCCCTCAAGTCATGCCCCTGAGTGGGGAGCACCTTCCAGCCAGAGTGACGCACAGGGTCCCACCCATCTCAAGTGCCCTACCCCCAGTTTGTCCCTGGGGCATTCCCAGCCCTGGGGTTAACTCACCTGTACTGGGAACTGCAGGAGCTGCTGCCTGTGGCAGAGGTGGGGCCGGCGTAGGCCAAGGAGAACAGATGAGAGACGGGGCTGGCAGGGAGGGGGATCTGTTAGTTCTGATGTCATTTATTGCTGTTCTTATACGTGTATAATAAGTGGAAGAAAATGATTGAGGGCTTACTGGAGACTCAGGGAGGGTTGGGAACCTCCAGGGCTTCCCTCGACCCAGGACCCATGGTCCTGCCCAGCAGGAGAGCTGGTCCTTGGAGGTGTGAGGGGCTGGGCCTCCCAGGTGAGTGGGGTGGGGAAGGAAAGGGTCTGTGCTGGGATCCCTGAGGGACAGAGCCGTTTCCCGTACTGATCTGTCATTATCCCCTGCCATGGGACAGCACTCAGCATGGCATGGAAGCTCAGCTGTTGTGTAGCCATGGCCTGCAGAGTGGGTGTGTGTGGCCACATCTTCCCCAGGGAGCTCTGGAGGGATCTGGTCTCAGTTGGCCCGGCGTGGCCCGGGCCTGCCAACCAAGGGCCTTCTTCCATCCCGTCGAGGGCCTGGGCAGGTCCTAGAGATGGCAGCCTGCAGGCTAAAGCCCCTGACAGCTAGGGGAGGTACTTCTCTGCATGAACAGGGCCATGGGGCCCACTGGCCAAGGTGGCTGTTGCTTAGTGGCACCGGCTGGGCAGACAGCTGCATGCTCTCACCCCTCGCCCTCCACAGATGAGAGCCTGGGAGAGCCTGGCCTTCTGGAACGGGCGTCTTCCTTTACCAAACCTGCAAAATAGGCCTGATACCAGGAACTGGGCATTGCAGGGCCCTCGGGAGGGAGGTGAGCGAGCAGCCGGGCCTACCTGCTGCTTGGGGTAGGGCCGTGGCTGGCCCCAGTCTCCTGCTGCTGGCCCAGTGGTCTCTGCACACGTGACCCAGAGTGGAGTGGTATTTTTGTCCTTCCTTTCCTCACTGAGGGGCTCATCGTCGGGCTGTGTTGGGGACACTGGACATGTCCAGGGTCCATCAGGAAGGGGTGAGGGTAGTCAGGTCTCAGGGACCACTCTGCTGTCTTCGGTTCTCCTGGTAGCGACCAGTGGTGACTTTCGTGGCACCTGGGCCACAGCTGCCTTGTTCACCTCCTAGGACAGAAGAGGGCGAGGGTGAGCCTAGGGCAAACACCAGGGCAGTGGGGCTCCATGGGTGACTTTGCCCAATGGGCCGGCACCCAGGCTGCAGTGAACATCTGAGCCCTGTGGGAAGCCCCCTGGATCTGCAGCTGAGCAAAACAGCAGCCGCCAGATGATGGGCCCTTAGTGGCCGCAGGTAGCAGGCACCATTAAATTCAGAGGCCGTCTGAGGCTCCGGGCCCAGCACAGGTGACTTTGGTGCCCTTCGGGAGGGGCTGTCCTAGAAACCCAGGTCTCTGAAACATTTATGACTTCATGCGTCAGCTGGAGGCTCTTTCACTGCCCAGATAAAAGGCCCTTGCGTCAGAATGTTCCACGTGGGGCAGGAGCTTGGGTTGAGAACTTGGGTCTGTGCTCCCAGGCAGAGAGGCCAGGAGCTGGGGGAGCCACACCTGCTGGGAATGCCACTGGCGGGACTGGGTTAAGGCGAGGAGGAGGGTGTCCGTGGCCGGGTGGATTATTGCAGATTGTGATGGTGTGGTGGTCCTCCCGGCACGGGACTTGCCTATGGGAACCTCATCACAGCCGCACATCAGCCCCTTCTACAGATGGGAAAACGGAGGTGTGGGTGCACAGCTAGTGAGGAGCAGAGCCAGATGGGAACCCAGGCGTCGACTTCAGAGATGATCTTTTTTCATTTGTGTATTGTTTGTATTGCGCTAAAATACATGCAACGTAAAACGGACCTTTTTACCCCCTATTTCGTGGTCTTCGGTTTATTCACAATGTTATGCCTCCGTCACCTCTTTCTTCTAATTCCTTCTAATTCCCCAAAAGGAAATTTGCAGTCACTCCCTTCCCCCGTCCCCAGCTCCTGACAACCACAAGCCCACATATTCTGGACGTTTCACCTGCCTGAAATTGTGGCAAATGTGGCCTCGTGTGTCTGGCTTCCTTCCCTGGGTGTCCTGTTTTCACTCTCCATCATGTGATGACACACAAGGGAATTCCCTTCCTTTCTGGGCCAAGTAGCGGTCTGACGTGTGGCTGCACTATCCCGCAACATTTGCTGTTGTGGCTAGAGGCTCCTTCTTAAAAGCCAGATACTTAGAATGGATTTTTTAAAAAAATTCAAATATGTATTGCTTATGAAAATCACAAAGTTAAGTATGATACCATCCAAATGAAAAACTGGCTAAAGATTTTCAAGTACACACATAAAGATAGCAGAAGTTTCCTTCAGCCTTAATCTCAAGGAATTAGGGCAAAGAGGGCAATTCTAAATGGTAAAGATGGAGTCAGCTGTGAAGCCGTAAGTTTCATGAAGACAGTGACATGGTATGGCAGTGTCCCTGCCCAAATCTCATCTTGAATTCCCATGTGTTGTGGGAGGGCCCTGGTGGGAGGTAATTAAATCTTGGCGACGAGTCTTTCCTGTGCTGTTCTCGTGATAGTGAATAGGTCTCAGAAGAGCTGATGGTTTTAGAAAGAGGCATTCTCCTACACAGCCGCTCTCATTTTTCACCTGCCACTGTCCACGTAAGACGTGACTTGCTCCTCCTCGCCCTCCACCGTGACTATGAGGCTTGCCCAGCCATGTGAACTGTAAGTCCAGTTAAAGGTCTTTGTTTTGTAAATTGCTCATTCTCAGGCATGTGTACCAGCAGCGTGAAAATGGACTGATACAATAAAGTAAAAACTATTTAAAATGCCAATGAAAATATAAATTTGAATCACTTCATTCAGTCTTTGGTAAATCAAGAAAACAAAAACAATCTGAATCATTAATATAGTTAAATCTATAGCTATATGAAACTTTGTAACTTAAAAGCAAAAGATGTACCTTCTACAGTATTCCTGGAGCATCCAGGAATGGATCACATGCTAGACTGCAAAAACCTCAAGACATTCTGAAACTAAGAACTCATGCTGGATAGCTCTGATTTCAACATATGTTTGAAACTTATGTTATTAATTACAAATTTAATTAATAAAAGTCTAAAGAAGAAAAATATACTTAGAAGTAAAAACAGCCACAATATTACTGTGTAATAGATCTAAGCATTAAAGGGGGATATATACATATCTGTACATGGAGGCAAATTTATAAGCTACAGGTATTTTTTTTTGAAAGTAAATAAGTTGAAAAGTTCACAGTAAGAAAAGTGAATATAAATAAGAGATAAGAATAGAAAATAATAGGGAACAGGGAAACAGACTTGAGATTTCTTTTCAGGAGATGATTCTTGGTTCTTTGAGGAAAAAAATATGTACCTTATAATTTCAATCATGGAAAAACCCCAAGCATATAACTAAATTTAGATATGAGAAGCCTCGTCAGCAACTGATTTAGAAAAGTTTTGTTTGTTTGTTTGAGATAGAGTCTCACTCTATCACCCAGGCTGGAGTGCAGTGGTGTAATTTTGGCTCACTGCAATGTTCACTTCCCAGGTTCAAGCGATCCTCCCACCTCAGTCTCCCAAGTAGCTGGGTTTACAGGCATTTTTCTGGAAAAGGCTCCAGCCCACAGTGATCTAGGTTCTTCCACCACTGAAGCAGGATGCTGTCTGCTACTGAGAGATCCAGTCATGTTAGTGGCTTGATGGGCAGGGTGCCCAGGCTGGCTGTTAACAAAGTGATCTCTCTGCTGCCTCGCTTGCAGAGAGAAAAGAAAACTTCAGACCAGTGATATGTACACACAGAGAGATTAAAATCCTCATTATGATGGCAAACTAAACCCACAGTGTGTTAAAAATGACCACACACATAGGCCAGACACAGTGGCTCATGCCTGTCATCCCAGCACTCTGGGAGGCTGAAGCGGGAGGATTGCCTGAGCTCAGGAGACCAACCTGGATGACATGGTGAGACCCCATCTCTTTTTATTAAAAAAAAAGTGATCACACACACACACACAACGGTGGTAATGGATTATAACTCAGAGAATGAAAAAGGAGTCTATGCATCCACAGGGACACACCCATGTATGTACATGAGTAAATAAGTGGAAGAAAGGAAGCCAGTTCTCACAGGTGTTAGAATCAATGGGGCTGGAAGGCCATCAAGGAAACCCCATGGCAGGAGCAGGGGTTGGAGGAGCCAGGTGGTGGTAGGTTCAGTGTCTCCCACCACTACTTACTAGTTACAAAGGAAAAAGAGTCACTTTCCAGGGCAAAGCTGGCAACACTACCGAGCCAAGTGATCCAAGTTAGCATCACCAGGAACAGGACAGGCCAGCTTCACCACCCTCTGGATGGACAGCCTCAGTAGCAGAATTCCTGCCAAAGACACAGCTGTTCATGGCCGAGTCATCCAGAGACATCAGGGAAAATCCACGTGGAGGGAGACACACACAGTGGCCTGAACACTTCAAAAATGCTAGGGCCAAAAATGTAAAGTACTGTTCAGAGTGAAGGGGAAGGAAGAAATGTGATCCCTGAGTGGAGTCTATGATTCCACTATGTTATGTATTAGTCCATTTCACACTGCTGATACCAGAGACTGGGTAATTTATAAAGGGAAGAGGTTTAATTGACTCACAGTTCCATATGACTGCTGAGGCCTCACAATCATGGTGGAAGATGAAGAAAGAGCAAAGGGACATCTTACGTGGTGGCTGACAAAAAGAAAATGAAAACTGAGCATACAGGGTTCCCCCTTATAAAACCATCAGCTCTCGTGAGACTTGCTCATTACCATGAGAACAGTATGGAGGAAACCACCCCCATGATTTAATTATCTCCCACCAGGTCCCTCCCAGGACATGTGGGGATTATGGGAGCTACAATTCAATATGAGATTTGGGTGGGGACACAGCCAAACCATATCATTCTTCCCCTGGCCCCTCCCAAATCTCATGTCCTCACACTTCAAAACCAATCATGCCTTCCCAACAGTTCCCCAAAGTCTTAACTCATTTCGGCATTAATTCAAAAGCCTGCAGTCCAAAGTGTCATCTGAGACAAGGCAAGTTCCTTCCACTTATGAGCCTGTGAAATCAAAAGCAAGTTAGTTAATTCCTAGATACAATGGGGGTACAGGCAGGCCTTGGATAAATGCACCCATTTGAAATGGGAGAAATTGGCCAAAAGGAAGGGGGTAAAGCCCCCATGCAAGTCCGAAATCCAGTGGAGCAGTTAAATCTTAATGCTCCAAAATGATCTCCATTGACTCCATGTCTCACATCCAGGTCACGCTGATGCAAGAGGTGGGTTCGCATTGTCTTGGGCAACTCCACCCCTGTGGCTTTGCAGTGTACAGCCTCCCTCCTGGTTACTTTCATGGACTGGTGGTGTCTGCAGCTTTTCCTGGCACACAGTCCAGGCTGTTGATGGATCTGTCATTCTGGGATCTGGAAGACAATGGCCCTCTTCTCAGAGCTCCACTAGGCAGTGCCCCAGTGGGGAATTTTTGTGGGGGCTCTGACCCCATTTTTCTTTTCCTCACTGCCCTAGCAGATGTTCTCCATGAGGACCCCGCCCCTGCAGCAAACTTCTGCCTGGACATCCATGCATTTTCATACATCTCTGAAATCTAGGCAGAACTTCCGAAACCTCAATTCTTGACTTCTGTGCACCCACAGGCTCAACACCACATGGAAGCTGCCAAGGCTTGGGGCTTGCACCCTCTGAAGCCTCAGCCAGGCTGTACCTTGGACCCTTTTAGCTATGGCTAGAGCAGCTGGGACTCAGGGCACCAAGTCTCTAGGCTGCACATAGCAGGGGGTCTGGGCCCAGTCCAGGAAATCATATTTTCCTCCTAGGCCTCTGGGCCTGTGATGTGAGGGGCTGCTACTAAGGTCTCTGACATGCCCTGGAGACATTTTCCCCATTGTCTTAGTGATTAACATTTGGCTTCTCCTTACTTATGTAAATTTCTGCAGCTGGCTTGAATTTCTCCTCAGAAAATGGGTTTTTATTTTCTATCACATTGTCAGACTGCGAATTTTCTGAACTTTTATCTTCTGTTTCCCTTTTAAAACTGAATGCTTTTAACAGCACCCAAGTCACCTCTTGAATGCTTTGTAGCTTAGAAATTTCTTCCATCAAATACCCTAAATCATCTCCCTCAAGTTCAAAGTTCCACAGCTCTCTAGGGCAAGGGCAAAATGCTGCCAGTCTCTTCGCTAAAACATAGTAAGAGTCATCTTTACTCCCATTCCCAGGAAGTTTGTCATCTCCATCTGAGACCACCTCAGCCTGAATTTCATTGTCCATATCATTATCAGCACTTTGGGCAAAGCCATTCAACAAGTCTCTAGGAAGTTACAAACTTTTCCACATTTTCCTGTCTTTTTATGAGCCCTCCAAACTGTTCCAACCTCTGCCTCTTATCCAGTTCCAAAGTTGCTTCTACATTTTTGGGTTCTTTACAGCAGCAACCCACTCCCAGTACCAGTTGACAGTTGACTGTATTAGTCCATTTTCATGCTGCTGATAAAGACATACTGGAGACTGGGTAATTTCTAAAAGGGAGAGGTTTAATTAACTCACAGTTCCACATGGCTGGGGAGGTCTCGCAATCATGGCGGAAGATGAAGGAAGAGCAAAGGGATGTCTTACATGGTGGCTGGCAAAGAGAGAATGAAAACTGAGTGCAAGGGGTTTCCCCATATAAAACCATCAGATCTCATGAGACTTAATTCACTACTACAAGAACAGTATGGGTGAACCACACCCATGATTCAATTATCTCCCACTGGGTCCCTCCCACAACATGTGGGAATTATGGGAGCTACAATTCAAGATGAGATTGGGTTGGGACACAGCCAAATATCAGAGTTGAATCCTGGCTGGAAAAATGACTGCTATGGCCAGCGTCAGGGCAGCTGACAATGTGAGAGTGTGAGATAGAGAACCATAGTGTGCAATAGAGACCTGTAGTGTGTGTGCCCGTGTTCCTTTCCCAGTTTTGACAGCAGTACCTCATGATTGCAGAATAGAACAGCCTTATTCCTAAGAAAACCATGTGGAGGCATTTAGCAGAAAACAGGCATGGTGTCTCCAACCTACTCTCCAAGGGCTCAGAAAGACTCAAGTGAAAGAGGGGAAGGCTGGAGAGGAACAGGATGGAGCAGGACAGGGGCAGTGTAGAAACTGCAGGTGAGTCTAGGCAGAGCACGCTTGGGAGTTCCTCTTGTTATTCTTGCAACTTCTCTATAGGTTTGAAATGAAATCATATAAATCAAAAGTTGGAAGAAAATAACCACATCACAGAAGGCTGAGGCAGGAGAATTGCTTGAACCCAGGAGGCAGAAGTTGCAGTGAGCCGAGATCGCACCACTGCACTCCAGCCTGGCACCTGGGGACAGAGCAAGACTTTGTCTCAAAGAAAACCGAGACAAGAATTACCACATCATGTTGGATTTCTCTCATAGCCACAGGAGCAGGTGGTGGTCTCTTCTGCAGTGTACTGATGTGATGTGCAATGTCACTAGTTCTCATCCAAAGCAGGTGACAATTCCAGTCACTGCAGAGAGGGTTAGGGTTATCTCCTCACCAGACATGAGAAAATGCTTTTAGTAGATTCATTTTTCTGATTGTAAAGTTCAGAAACGTTAATCAGAGAACGTGCATAAATTTTAAAGAAGAAAAGTAAAATGACTCATTGTACCAAAAGCCAGAGATGTCAGCTCTTTGTTTCCGGCTGGTCTTTGTTTCTTGGGTGTGTGTGTGCACGTGCGTGTGCGCGCATGTGTATGTGTGCGTGCGCATGTTTCTTCTTGGTCACTGTGTGTGTTAAGGGTGTGTGCACACATAGTGCAGTCAGGTGTGAGTTGGAGGTCTCCAGCTAGGCTGCTCCCCCCAGGCCATGTGACTATCAGCCAGGGGTCCCCAACCCCAGGCCGTGGAGCACTGCCCATCCATGGCCTGTTAGAACCAGACCACACAGCAGGAGGTGAGGCAGGTGAACAAGTGAAGCTTCATCTGTATTTACAGCCACTCCCCGTTGCTTGTGTTACCACATGAGCTCCACCTCTTGTCAGATCAGTGGTGGCATTAGATTCTCATAGGGGCACGAGTCCGGTTTTGAACTGTGCCTGCGAGGGATCTAGATTGCATGCTCCTTATGAGAATCTCATGCCTGATGATCTGGCACTGTCTCCCACCACACCCAGATGGGACTGTCTAGTTGCAGGAAAACAAACTCAGGGCTCGCACTGATTCTACATGATGGTGAGTTGTATAGTTATTTAATTCTATAGGATAATGTTATAATAGTGGAAATAAAGTGCCCTATTCAAGTGATGTGCTTGAATCATCCCAGAACCACCCCTACCGCTGGTCCATGGAAAAGCTGTCTTCCATGAAGATTGGGGACCATGGCCATAGGCTGTTTGCTTTAACAATTTATGCCTCAGTTTCTTCATCTCTGAAATGAGAACGATGGGAACCCTTGCCTCATATGGTAGTTTGAGGATCGAATGAACTCATTGTCCAGCACTCTTAGCTTCTTGCCAGCACAGGAAGTGCTGAGCAGGGTAACCCCTATCATTGTGTGTGTGTGTGTGTGTTTGCCTATGCATGTCTATGCAAATAATTGGTAAATAATTGGAGGATACCAGACAACTCATTTGTATCTTCTTACCTTTTGACACATCGCTTCTTCCTCCAAATGAGACCTCTCAATGGCTGCCTAGCATTTCCCCTGTATTATTGAATGTAATGAACTCTATTGTTGAGGGCTGGGTTATTCCTAATTGACTGCTATAAATAACATTGTGATGCAAATCCATGTATACTCATTTTTGCCTGGAACTCAAGTATATTTCCTTGGGTCACATTTGCAGGAGACCCACAGGATCAAAGGGTTCCTGCATTGTCATGGCTCTGACACCTTTGGCCAAACTGCCTTCCAGGAGTGTTTTCCTAATTTAGCTTCCAACTGTGCTGCTGGACATCACTGACTCCCCCACCCCGACCACACTGCCCCCCACTCCCGCAAAGCTGCGTATTATAAAAACACTGCTATTTTGATGAAGCAAAAATTCTTCTTCTTAGTGAGGGGAGTGCATTTATGTTTGTTGGCCTCTGCATTTTAGCCACCCATTCACTGGCCCACCTGCTCCTGCTGCACCTGCAGCAGACAAGACTGTTGTCTAGGTTGTTGGGGAAACTGGGAGTGCGTGGAGCAGGAGAGTTGCTGTCCAGGAAGTATATACAAGAGAGGGGAGAGAGTCATGGACCAGCATGGCGTGGTGCCTGGAACATGTCTCTCAGCAGTAAGACCCTGAGAAGCAGCCAGGCAGGGAGGAGTGGGAGGGGGAAGGAGTGCTTTTTGTGGAGGGAAGTCGCACACAGCCTCTTGGGCTGGATGGGATTTCAGCAGAGACCTGATGGAATTGAGTGAGTGTGAGGTGTGTGCTTCTGCAGGAAGAGCAGCTGGGCAGAGGGCATGGCATGGGCAAAGGTCCTGCGGTGGGAACATGCTTGGTGTATGTGAGGAACAGTGTCGGCAGGTGCCGTAGATAGGATGGGAGGGCCACGAGGGTTAAGATCCTGAGAACCATGAGAGGGGAACGGGGGCAGCGGGGTGAGGATAAGGGACAGCATCAGTCCTCTCTCGGCTTCTGTACTTTTAAAACACTATTTGGTTTTGAAGCAATTTTAGAGCTACAGAAAAGTTCCACAACAGTACTGAGAGTTCCTGTAGACTCCTGGTATTAGCATCTTAATAACGAGGTATGTTGATCAAAACCAGGACACTGACACCGGTATGTTGCCGTGAACTCAACTGCAGACCTGATTCAAACTCCCCGTGTTTCCAGGGTCCAGTTTCTCTCCTGTGATCCCCAGGCTGCTTTCAGCCGCCACGTCTCCCTTCATGTGCTGAAGCCTGTGCCAGCTCCTCAGTCTTTGTCTTTCATGACCTTGATGTTTTAGATAAGTACTGGGCAGCTGTGTAGAATGTCGCTCAGTTTGGATTTTCTGATATGCTTTCATGATTAGAACGAGATCGTGCATTTTTGGCAAGAACACCGCAGGAGTGTTTTCGGGTCTTGAGGAGTCGCTGCACAGGGCTGTGTGAGGTCAGCATGTCTTAGGGCGGGTTCATTTGACCTTGATCACTCAGGTGGAAGTGTGTCAGCTGGGCTTCTCTGCTGTAAATCGACCATTTTCCTCTTCATAATTAATAAATGTCTTAAGAGATACATCACGACATTGCAAATGCCCTTTTTCTCCTGAGATTGTGCCCTGCTGATTTTAGTGCCCATCAGTGGGTCTTGCCTGTGACAGCAAAATCTGTGGTGCTTGCCAAATGGGGATTCGTTCATTTCCCACTTTCTTTCTATGTTTATTAATTTGGATCCTTCTCTAGGAAGAGCTCCCCGCTTTGCTCTAGTTATGTATCCAGTGGCTTATGTATATCAGCATGGTTTCATAGATATTTCCTTTGTGTTATGGGCTATAAACCAAGGCTATCATTATTTATTTCCACCGCTCCCTTCAGTGTGATTATGTCATCTGTGATATGTTTAGATTCATCTGTTAGGTTGGTATTCCATTTGGGTGTCCCCCAGTTCTGATTGGTTTTAATTACTTATTTGGGGGTCTGTGTGAAGTGAATGTAAACTGCTGTGACTCCCAGAGTCAGAGCTACACACAGAGGTTTCCTCAGAGGAGAGCTAGGCGCCCACCCCGCCAGGCACTCCTTCCCCCACTGCCCCCCTCCACCCTGGAGAAAACCAGCTTTTCAGCCTTTTATGTCTCTTACAGGTCTCTCATACAGATGAGCAAATACATGTGTGTTTTCCTGTATCCCCTCTTTCTTACATAAAGGGAAGCACACTATTGATACTCTTCTGTAAAGTCTTTAATCATGGTAAGATACATGTAATGCAAAATTTACCATTTTAGCTATTTTTAATCACACCGTTCAGTGGCATTAAGTGCATTCATTTTGTTAACGCAACCATCGCCACCATCCATCTCTAGAACTTTCTCATCTTCCCAAACTGAAACTCTGTCCCCATTAAACCCTAGCTCCCCTATTGTCTCTCCCCCAGCCCCTGGCACCGACCATCTGCCTTCTGTCTCTATGCATTTGACTACTCCAGGAATCTCATGTAAGTGGAATCATTTGGTACTCTATTTGCCTTTTGTGACTGGCTTATTTCATTCGGCATAATGTCCTCAAGGTTCACTCATGCTGTAGCGTGTGTCAGAATTTCCTTACTTTTCCTTTTCAGGGCTGAATAATATTCCATTTTATGGATAGACCACATTTTGCTTATCCATTCATCTGTTGATGAACACTTGGGTTGCTTCTATGTTTTAGCTATTATAAATAATGCTGCTATGAACATGGGTGTATGAATATCTTTTAAATGCCCTGCTTGCAATACTTTTGGGCATATGCCCAGAAGCAGAATTTCTGAATTTTATCGTAATTATATTTTTAATTTTTTGAGGAACCATTGTACCATTTTCCACAGTGGCTACCACATCCTCACCAACACTTGTAATTTTTTAATAGAAGTCATTCTAGGCTGGGCGCGGTGGCTCATGCCTGTAATCCTGGCACTTTTCAAGACTGAGGCAGGCAGATCACCTGAGGATTGGGGGTTCGAGACCAGCCTCACCAACATGGACAAACCCCATCTCTACTAAAAATACAAAATTAGCCAAGTGTGATGGCGCATGCCTGTTATCCCAGCTACTCAGGAGGCTGAGACAGGAGAATCGCTTGAACCTAGGAGGTGGAGGTTGTGGTGAGCTGAGATCATGCCATTGTACTCTAGCCTGGGCAACAACTCTCAAAAAAAAAAAAATAGTAGCCATTCTATTGGGTGTAAGATGGTATCTCATTGTAGTTTGGATTTACATTTTCTTATGATTAGGGATGTTGAGCAATTTCTATGTTCTCATTAGACACTTGTATATCTTCTTTGGAGAACATCTCCTCAGCTCTTTTGCCCATGTTATTAAATTGAGAGGTTTGTTTTTGTTGTTTTTAGAAGTTCTCTGTATAATCTGGATTTTAATCCCTTATCAGATATAGGATTTGCAAATATCTTCTCTCATTCTGTGGGTTTCCTTAGCTGTACAAAAATTTTTAATGTTCACAAAGTCCAAGTTGTCTATTTTCTGTTTTGTTGCCTGTGCCTTTTGTGTCTGTGTTAGTCCATTTTGCATTGCTATAAAGGAATACTGGAGGATGGGTAATTTATTTAAAAAAGAGGTTTAATTGGCTCATGGTTCTACAGACAGTACAAGAAACATGGTGCCAGCATCTGCTTCTGGGTAAGAGCTTCAGGAAGCTTCCAATCATGGCAGAAGGTGAAGCAAAAGTAGGTCTCTCATGTGGTGAGACAGGGAGCAAGAGAGAGAGAAGGAGGTGCCAGTATCCTTTTGTTTTGAGATGGAGTCTTGCTCTGTCACCCAGGCTGGAGTGCAGCAGCCTTGGCTCTCTGTGACCTCTGCCTCCTGGGTTCAAGCAATTCTCCTGCCTCTGCCTCCTGAGTAGCTGGGATTACAGGCATGTGCCACCATGCCCGGCTAATTTTTATATTTTTAGTAGAGACAGGGTTTCACCATGTTGGTCAGGCTGGTCTCAAACTCCAGACTTCGTGATCCTCCCACCTTGGCCTCCCAAAGTGCTGGGATTACAGGTGTGAGCCACCATGCCCGGCTGGCCAGTCTCCTTTTAACAACCAGATCTTGCATGAACTCATTACCTAATCATAAGGAATCTGCCCCCATGACCCAAACAGCACCCACCAGGCCCCACATCCAACACTGGGGATCATTTCAGCACGAGAGTTGGAGGGGACAAACATCCAAACTCTGTCTATGTCATATCCAAGAAATCATAGCCAAATCCAATGTCATGACGCTTTTGCCCTATGTTTTCTTCTAAGATTTTTATAGTTTCAGGTTGCACATTTAGATCTTGGAGCCATTTTGAGTTAATTTTTGCATATGGTATAAAGCAAGGGTCCAGCTTTACTCTTGCATGTGGATTTCCAGTTTCCCCAGCACAATTTGTTGAAAAGACTATCCTTTTCCCATTGAATAGTCTTGGAGACGTAGTCAAAAATCATTTGACCACTTATGCTGGGGTTTATTTCTGGGCTCTCACCTGTTCCATTGGTTTATATGTCTGTCTTTTTGCCAATGCCACACTGTCTTGATGACTGTAAGTTTATAGTAAAGTTTTGAAATCAGGAAGTGTTAGGCTTCCAGCTTTGGTTTTCTTTTTCAAGATTGTTTTCAGCTATTTTGAGTTCCTTGAGATTCCAAATGAATTTTATGATGGGATTTTCTATTTTTGCAAAAAATGTCATTGGGATTTTGAGAGCGATTGCACTGAATCTACAAATCACTTTGGGTAGTGTTGATATCTCAACATTGTCTTCCAATCCATGAACATGGGATATGTTTCCATTTATTTGCGTCTTTTTAAGTTTCTTTCAGTCATGTTTTGTGGATTTTGCTGCACAAGTCTTTCACCTCCTTGGTTAATTCCCAAGTATTCTATTTGATGCTATTAAAAATGGAATTTTTTTCTTAATTTTATTTTTGGATTGTTCATTGTTAGTATATAGAAATGCAACTGATTTTTTTGTGTTGACTTTGGATTCTGTAACTTTGCTGAATTCACTTATTAGCTCTAATAAGTTTTTGTGGAATCTTTAGGGTTTTCTATGTGTAAGATTATATCATCTGTGACTAGAAATAGTTTTACTTCTTTTTTTCCATTCTGGATGCCTTTTATTTCTTTTAATTTCTTTCTTGCCAAATTACTATGGCTAGAATTTTCAGTACTATGTTGAATAGAAATGGTGAAAGCGGTCACCCTGACCTTATTCCTGACCTCAGAGGGAAAAATTTCAGTCTTTCGTTATTATGATATTAGCTGTGTATTTTCACATATGGTTTTTATTATGTTAAGGTAGTTTCCTTCTATTCCTAGTTTGTTGAGAGGTTTTAATAAGAAGGATGTTGAATTTTGTCAAATGCTTTTCTGTATACATTGAAATGATCATGTGTATTTTATTCCTTCATTCTTGTTAATATGCTGTATTACATTGATTTATTTTTGTGTTTTGAACCATCCTTGCATTCCAGGACTAAATCTCACATGGTCATGATGTATAATACTTTAAACATGTTTCTGAACTCAGTTTGCTAGTATTTTATTGAGAATTTTGCATCAATTTTCATAAGGGATATTGGTCTGTAATTTTCTTGTAGTTTCTGTGTGGCTTCAGTATCAGAGTAATGCTCTCCTCATAGAATGAATTAGAAACTTTTCCCCTCCTCTTTAATTTTTTTTGGAAAGTTTGAGAAGAATTGGAGTTTATTCTTTAAATATTTGGTAGGATTCACTGGGGAAGCCAACAGGTCCAGGCTTTCCTTTGTTGAGAGTTTTTTTGATTACTGATTCAATCTCCTCACTAGTTATAAGTCCATGTAGGCTTTCTCTTTCTTTGTGATTTAGTCTTGCTAGGTTTTCTGTTTCTCAGAATTTGTCCAATTCATCTAGGTTATCCAATTTGTTGATATAAAAATTGTTTACAATGCTCTCTTATAATCCTTTTTATTTCTGTATAATTGATATTCATGTCCCCATTTTCACTTCTGATTTTAGTAGTCTTCTCTTTTTTACTTAGTCCATCTAGCTAAAGGTTTGTCAGTTTTTAAAAATCTTTTCAGAGAAGCAACTTTGATTTCATTGATTTTTCTCTACTGTTTTTCTATTCTCTATTTTGTTGATCTCTGCTGTAATATTTATCATTTCCTTTCTTCTGCTAGCTTTGGGTTTAGTTCTTCTTTTGCTACTTCCTTAAATGGTAAAGTTAGGTTATTTATTGGAGATCTTTGTTGTTTATTAATGAAACAGTTTATAGAGAGGGGTGGAGGAAGATGGCCAAATAGAAGCCTCCAATTGTCCACACACACACACACACACACACACACACACACACACAGACCAAATTTGATAACCATCTACACAAAAAAGCACCTTCATAAAAACTAAAAGTCAGATGAGCAATCACAGTACCTACTTTTAACTTTATATTGCTGGAAGAGGCACCGAAGAGGGGAAGAGAGACAGTATTGAATCCCCAACAGCACTGCTCCTCCTTCCCCCAGCTATGTGACATGGAGAGAGAATCTGAGAGCTTGCGGGAGGGAAAGTGCTGTGCTTTGGGATTGTCCATTGAGATCATTGCTTCCCTGTTGCCACAGAAAGCAGAACCAGGCTAAATTCAGCCCACGCCCAGCACAGAGGGAACATTTAAACCAGCCCTAGACAGAGAGGAATCACATATTCCAGTGGTCAGAAACCAAGTTTCAGAAAACCTTGCCACCACGGGCTAAAGTGCTCTGGGGTTCTAAATAAACTTGTAAGGCAGTCTAGGCCACAATAACTGCAATTCGTGGGCAAGTCCTATTGCTGTGATGGGCTCAGAGCCATTGGACGTAGCGGGCACACGACCTACTGAGACACCAGCCAGGGTGGCTAACCTCAGGCAGCACAGATCACAGAAACAAAAGTTACTCTTTCCCTCTGCTTAAAGAGAAGAGAGGGAGGAGTAAAGAGAACGCTGTCTTGCATCTTGGAAACCAGCTCAACCACAGTAGGATAGGGCACTGGGCAGAGTCAATAGGCAACCATTTCAGCCTCTGGCTCTCAGACATTTCCAGACACACTCTTGGCCGGAAGGGAACCCACTGCCTTGAAGGGAAGGACCCAGACCTGTCAGGATTCATCACCTGCTGACTAAATAGCCCTTGGACCCTGAACAACCAGCAGTGCCAGGTGGTATGCTGCGGGCCTTGGATGAGCTTCTGAAATATACTAGCGTCAGGTACCAGCTTGACCACAGTGGGGCAGAGCATCAAACAGGCTCTTGGGGTTCCTGATTCCAGGCCTTGGCTCTTAGACGGCATTTCTGGACCTGCTCTGGGCCAGAAGGGAGCCCACTGACCTGAAGGGCAAGTCTGCAGCCTAGAAGCCTTCACCACAAGCTGAATGAAGAGCCCTCAGGCCTTCAGTGAACAAACGTGGTAGCCTGGCAGTACTGCCTATGGGCCGGTAGTGGTGGTGGCCACAGGGAGAGGTTCCTTTGCCTGTGGAAAGGAGAAGGAAGACTGGGAATGACTTTGTCTTGTGCCACTACTGAGTATCAGCTTAGCCTCTGTACTATACCACACCAGGTAGATTTCTAATGTCTTTGACTATAGCCCCTGGCTCCTGGATGGCATCTCTGGACCCACCTTGGACTTGGGGGAACCTGCAATCCTAAAGTGAAGAACAAAAGCCTGGCTGGCTTTACCATTTGCTGGTTGTAGAGCCCTTTGTTGCTTTGAGTAAACACAGGTGGTAGCCAGGTAGTGCTTACAGTGGGCCTTGGGGGAAACCCAGTGCTGTGCCTGCTTCAGGTCTGACCAGCACTGGCCCAGTGGTGGTGGCCACAGGTAAGCTTGTGTCACTCCACCCAAGCTTCGGGTGACTCAGCACAGAGAAAGAGGGACTTCATTTCCTTGGGAGAAAGTAAGGGAAGAGAATAAGAGTTTCTGCCTGGTAATGCAGAGAATTCTTCTGGATCTTATCCAAGACCACCAAGGCAGTATTCTTATGAGTCTACAAGAACCACAGTGTACTTGAGATGCCACCTAACACAGATATGGCTTAGATCACAACACTCAAGTCCCTTTGAATACCTGGAAAGCTTTACCAAGAAAGATGGGTACAAACAAGCCCAGACTATAAAGACTACAATAAATACCTAACTCTTTAATGCCCAGACACCAATGAACATCCACAAGCATCAGAGCCATCTAGGAAAACATGACCTGATCAAACAAACTAAATAAAGCATCAGAGACCAATTCTGAAGGAAAGAATTTCCTTTCAGAAAATTCTTTCAGAGAGAGAATTTAAAATAGCTGTTTTGAGAGAACACAAATTCAAGATAACACAGAGAAGGAATTCAGAAATCTATTGGATAAATTTAATAAAGAGATTAAAATAATTAAGACTCAAGCAGACATTCTGGAGTTGAAAAATGTAGCTGACATACTAAAGAATGCATCAGAATCTCTTGATAACAGAATTCATCAAGAAGAAAAAAGAATTAGTACAGAGGAGACAAAAAAGAATAAGAAAGAAAGACATTGGATCTAGAAAATAGCCTCAAAAGGGCAAATCTAAGATGTACTGGCCTTAAAGAGGAGGTAGAGAAAGAGGTGGGGTAAAAAGTTTATTCAAAGGGATAACAACATAGAACTTCCCAAACCTAAAAAAAGATATCAGTATTCAAATATAAGAAGGTTATAGGACACCCAGAAGATTTAACCCAAAGAAGACTGCCTCAAGACATTTAATAATCGAAGTCCCAAAGGTCAAGGATAAAGGATACTAAAAGCAGCAAGAAAAAAAAGACTTATAATGGAACTCCAATATATCCGGCAGCAGACTTTTCAGTGGAAACTTTATGGGTCACAAGAGAGTGGCATGGCATATTTAAAGTGCTGAAGGAAAGAAAAAAACTTTTGCTCTAGAATAGTATATCTGATGAAAATATCCTTCAAACATGAAGGAGAAATAAATACCTTCTCAAACAAACAGAAGCTGAGGATTTCATCAACACCAGACCCATCTTACAAGAAACGCTAAAAGGCATTCTTCAATCTGAAAGAAAAGGGTGTTAATAAGCAATAAGAAATCATGTGAAGATACAAAACTCACTAGTAATAAGTACACAGAAATACAAGGAATATTACACCACTGTAACTGTGGGGTGTAAACTACTCATATCTCTTTTCTGTTTTTGGAGATGGAGTTTTGTTCTTATTGCCCAGGCTGGAGTGCAATGGCACGATCTTGGCTCACCATAACCTCTGCCTCCCGGGTTCAAGCGATTCTCCTTCCTCAGCCTCCCGGGTAGCTGGGATTACAGGCACCTGCCATGACACCTGGCTAATTTTTGTATTTTTAGTAGAGACAGAGTTTCTCCATGTTGGTCAGGGTGGTCTCGAACTCCTGATCTCAGGTGATCTGCCCACCTCAGCCTCCCAACGTGTTGAGATTACAGGCATGAGCCACTGCGCCTGGCCAACTACTCATATCTTAAGTAGAAAGAGGAAAAGAGGAACTGATAAATAATGACTACAGCAACTTTTGAAGACATAGGAAGTTCAATAAGATATGGAGACAACAAAATGTTAAAGAGCAGAGAGACAAAGTTAAAGTGTAGAGTTTTTTTGTTTTAAGTTCTGGGATACATGTGCAGAACATGCAGGTTTGTTACATAGGTATACATGTGCCATGGTGGTTTGCTGCACCTATCAACCCGTCATCTAAGTTTTAAGCCCCGCATGCATTATTTGTCCTAATGCTCTCCCTCCCCTTGCCCCCCATCCTCAACAGGTCCCGGTGTGTGATATTCCCCTCCCTGTGTCCATGTATTCTCATTGTTCAACTCCCACTTACAAGTGAGAACGTACAGTGTTTGGTTTTCTGTTCCTGTGTTAGTTTGCTGAGAATGATGGTTTCCAGCTTCATCCCTGCAAAGGACATGAATTCATTCTTTTTATGGCTGCAAGGTATTCTATGGTGTATATGTGCCACATTTTCTTTCTTTTCTCTTTCCTTTTTTTTTTTTTGAGACTGAGTCTTGCTCTGTCATCAGGCTGGAGTGCAGTGGCACTATATTGGCTCACTGTTCAAGCGATTCTCCTGAGTACCTGGGACTACAGGCACACACCACCACACCCAGCTAATTTGTGTATTTTTAGTAGAGATGGGGTTTCACCGTGTTGGCCAGGATGGTCTCAATCTCTTGACCTCATGATCTACCCACCTTGGCCTCCCAAAGTGGTGGGATTACAGGCATGAGCCACTGCACCTGGCTGATGTGCCACATTTTCTTTATCCAATCTATCATCGATGGGCATTTGGGTTAGTTCCAAGTCTTTGCTATTGTAAATAATGCTGCAATAAACATACGTGTGCATGTGTCTTTATAGTAGAATGATTCATAATTTTTGGAGCACATGCCCAGTAATAGGATTGCTGGGTCAAATGGTATTTGGGTTCTAGATCCTTGAGGAATTGCCACCCTGTCTTCCACAATGGTTGAAGTGATTTACAGTCCCACCAATAGTGTAAAAACATTCCTATTTCTTCACAGCCTCACCAGCATCTGTTGTTTCCTGACTTTTTAATGATCGTCATTCTCATTAGCGTGAGATAGAGTATCTCACTGTGGTTTTGATTTGCATTTCTCTAATGACCAGTGATGATGAACTTTTTTTTTTTTAATGTTTGTTGGCTGCATAAATGTCTTCTTTTGAGAAATGTCTGTTCATATCCTGCACCCACTTTTCGATGGGGTTGTTTTTTTCTCATAAATTAGTTTAAGTTCCTTGTAGATTCTGGATATTAGACCTTGTCAGATGGATAGATTGCAAAAGTTTTCTCCCACTCTGTAGGTTGCTGTTTACACTGATGCTAATTTCTTTTGCTGTGCAGAAGCTCTTTAGTTTAATTAGATTCCATTTGTCAATTTTGGATTTTGATGCCATTGCTTTTGGTGTTTTAGTCATGAAGCCTTTGCCCATGCCTATGTCCTGAATGGTATTGCTTAGGTTTTCTTCTAGGGTTTTTATGGTTTTAGGTTTTACATTTAAGTCTTTAATCAATCTTCAGTTAATTTTTGTATAAGATGTAAGGAAGGGGTCCAGTTTCTGTTTTTTTGCATATGACTATCCAGTTTCCCCAGCACCATTTATTAAATAGGAATCCTTTCCCAGTTACATTTTTGTCAGGTTTGTCAAAGATCAGATGGTTGTAGGTGTGGGGAGTTATTTCTGAGGTCTCTGTTTTGTTCCATTTGTCTATATATCTGTTTTGTAGTGAATTATGCCCAGTCCAAGCCTCCCAGCCTTCTTAGCACTGTCAGGCCCCTCTCCTGAAGATCTGCTGTGGTTCACTGGAGGTCCATTCCAGACCCTGTTTGCCTGGGTATCACCAGTGGAGGCTGTGGAACAGCAAAGATTGCTGCCTGCTCCTTCATCTGGAAGCTTTGTCCCAGAAGGGAACCAGCCTGGTGCCAACCAGAGCTCTCCTGTATGAGGTGTCTGTTGACCCCTGTTGGGAGGTCTCACCCAGTCAGGAGGCATGGGGGTCAGGGACCCACTCGAGGAGGCAGTCTGTCCCTTAGCAGAGCTGGTGCACTGTGCTGGGAGAATCCCCCTTGTTAGGATCAGCTGCTCACTTCAGAGCTGGCAGGCAGGGAAGTTTAAGTCTGCTGAAGTCACACCCACAGCCACCCCTTCCCCCAGGTGCTCTGTCCCAGGGAGATGGGAGTTTTATCTGGTAAGCCCCTGACTGGGGCTACTGCCTTTCTTTCAGAGATGCCCTGCTCAGTGAGGAGGAATCTAGAGAAGCAGTCTAGCCTCAGCTGCTTTGCCATGCTGTAGTGAATTCTGCCCAGTCCAAGCCTCCCAGCCTTCTTAGCACTGTCAGGGGAAAACCGCCTACTAAAGCCTCAGTCATGCCAGACACCCCACCCCACACCAAGCTCAATTGTCCCAGGTCGACTTCAGACTGCTGTGCTGGCAGTGAGAATTTCAAGCCAGTGGTTATTAGCTTGCTGGGCTCCATTGGAGTGGGAACCACTGTGCAAAACCACTTGGCTCCCTGGTTTCAGCCCCCTTTCCAGGGGAGTGAATGGTTCTGTCTTGCTGGGGTTCCAGGCATCACTGGAATACAGAAAAACCTCCTGCAGCTAGCTCGGTGTCTGCCCAAACAGCCGCTCAGTTTTGTGCTTGAAACCCAGGGCCCTGGTGATGTAGGCACATGAGGGAATCTCCTGATCTGCAGATTGCAAAAACCATGGGAAAAAAGCACAGTATCTAGGCTGGGCAGCACAGTCCCTCACAGCTTCCCTTGACTGGGGGAGGGAGGTCCCCTGGCTCCTTGCATTTCCTGGATAAGGTGATGCCCCACCCTGCTTCTGCTTGCCCTCCGTAGGCTGTACCCACTGCCTAACCAGTCCCAATGAGATGAACTGGGTACTTCAGTTGGAAATGCAGAAATCACCTGCCTTCTGTGTTGGTCTTGCTGGGAACCGCAGACCAGAGCTGTTCCTATTTGGCCATCTTGCCAGATCTAAAGAGTAGAGTTTTTGTTTTTGTTTTTTGCTTATTTATGCAATTAGTGTTAAGTTGTCATCAGTTTAAAATAATGAGTTATAAGATATTTGCAAGCCTCATGGTAACCTCAGTTCTATAAACATATGACAGATACACAAATAAAAAGCAAGAAATTAAAGCATACCACTAGAGAAAATCACCTTCACTAGAAGGATGATGGGAAGAAGTAATAAAGGAAGAGAATATCTTAAATAACTGGAACACAAATAACAAAGTGGCAAGAGTGAATCCTTTCTTATCAATGATAACATTACATGTAAATGGGCTAATTTTTCCAATCAAAAGACAGAGTGGCTGAATGGACCAAAAACAAGAAAGACCAATTATCGGTTGATTACCAGAAACACACTTCAACCTATGAAGATATACACAGACTGAAAATTAAAGGCTTGAAAAAAGATATCCATGCTGATAGATACCAAAAAAGAGCAGGAGTAGCTAAACTTATGTCAGGAAAAATAGATTTCAAGACAAAAACTATAAGAAGAGACAAAGAAAGTCATTACATCATGATAAAGGGGTCAGTTCAGCAAGACGATATAACAATTGTAAATATATATGCATCCAGCACTGGAGCACCTAGATATATAAAGCAAATATCATTAGAGCTAAATATGGAGATGGACCTCAATACAGCCAGAGCTGAACACCTCAACACCCCACTCTCAGCATTGGACAGATCGATCAGACAGAAAATCAGCAAAGAAACATCTAACTTAATCTGCACTGTAGACCAAAGAGACCTAATAGATATTTACAGAACATTTCATCCAACAGTTCCAACAGAGGAATACACATTCTCCTCAGCACATAGATCACTCTCAAGGATAGACCATGTGTTAGATCACAAAACAAGTCTTGAAACATTCTAAAAAATTGAAATACTATCAAACATCTTCTCTGACTACCATAGAATAAAACTAGAAGTTAGTAATGAGGAATTTTGGAAGCTAGACCCACACATGGAAATTAAACAATGTGCTCCTGAATGACCAGTGGGTCAATGAAGAAATTAAAAAGGAAATTGAAAATTTTCTTGAAATAAATTACAATGGACACATGACATACCAAAACCTGTAGGGTACAGCGAAAGCAGTGTCAAGAGGGAAGTTTGTATAAAAGCATCTGTATCAATAAAGAGAAAACTTCAAATAAACAACCTAATGATCTTATAAAACAGGAAACACAAGAGTAAATCAACCTAAAATTAGTAGAAGAAATAAAGATTAGAGCAGAAATAAGTGAGACTGAAGTGAAGAAAACAATACGAAAGATCAACAACATAAAAAGTTGGTTTTTTTAAAGATAAAATTGACAAACCTTTAGCCAGACTAAGAAAATAAGAGGGAAAGTCCGAGTAACTAAAGTCAGAGACAAAAAAAGAGGCGTTACAACTGATACCACAGAAATTCGAAGCATAATCAGCGTCTGCTATGAGCGACTATATGCCAAAAAATTGGCTAATCTAGAGGAAGGGGATGAATTCCTAGACACATACAACCTACCAAGATGGAACCAGGAGGAAATCCAAACCTGATCAGACCACTAAGCAGTAATGAGATCGAACCTGTAATTTAAAAGTCTTCCAACAAACAAAAATCTGAGACTTGATGACTTCACTGCTAAATTCTACTAAGCATTTAAAGAACTAATACCTATGCTTCTGAAACTATTATGAAAGATAGAGGAGGTGGGAATGCTTCCAAACTCATCTACAAGGCTGGTATTACCCTGATGCCAAAAGCAGACAAAGACACATCAAAAAAAGAAATCAAAGGCCAATATCCCTCATAAATATTGATGCAAAAATCCTCAACAAAATACTAGCAAAGCAAATTCAGCAACACCTTAAAAATGACCTCATCATGACCAAGTGGGAGTTATCCCAGGGATCAAGGATGGTTCAACATATGCAAATCAATCTATGTGATACATCATATCAACAGAGTGAAGGACAAAACCATATGAGCATTTCGATTGATGCTGAAAAAGAAGTTGAGAAAATTCAACATCCCTTCAAGATAAAAACCGTCAAAGGTTGGGCACAGTGGCTCACACCCGTAATCCTAGCACTTTGAGAGGCTGAGGAGGGCAGATCACCTGAGGTCAGGAGTTTGAGCCCAGCCTGACCAACGTGGAGAAACCCCGTCTCTTCTAAAAATACAAAATTAGCCAGGCATGGTGGTGTATGCATGTAATCCCAGCTACTCAAGAGGCTGAGGCAGGAGAATCGCTTGAACCCAGGAGGTAGAGGTTGCAGTGAGCTGAGATCGCGCCATTGCACTCCAGCCTGGGCAACAAGAGCGAAACTCCATCTCAAAAATAAACAAATCAATCAATAAATAACCTAGGTATAGAAGGAACATGCCTCAACATAATCAAAGCCATCTATGACAGACCAACGGCTAGAAACATAGTGAATGGAGAAAAACTGAAGGCCTTTCCTCTAAAACCTGGAACATGACAAAGATACCCTCTCTCATCACTGTTATTTAAGTCCTAGCTAGAGCAATCAGACAAGAGGAAGAAATAAAGGGCATCTAAATTGGAAGGAAAGAAGTCAAATGATGTTTGCAGATGATATGATCTTGTATTGGAAAAACCTGAAGACTAGCAAGAAACCATTAGAACTGATACGTTCAGTAAAGTCGCAGGATACTAAGTTAACATACAAAAATCAGTGGCATTTCTACTTGCCAACAATGAACAAATGAATCAAGAAACCAATCCCATTTACAATAGCTACAAATAAAATACCTAGAAATAAACTTAACCAAAGAAGTGAGAGATCTCCACAATGAAAACTGGAATACACTGATGCAAGAAATCGAAGAGGACCCAAAAATGGAAAGAGATTTCATGTTCATGGATTGGAAGAATCAGCATTGTTAAAATGTGTGTACTGTCCAAAGCAATCTACAGATTCAATGCAATCCCTATCGCAATACCAACGACACTCTTCACAGAAATAGCGAAAACAATCCTAAAACTTAGATGGAATCACAAAAGTCCCAGAATAGTCAAAGCTATCCTGAGCAAAAAGAACAAAACTGGAGGAATCACATTACCTGAGTTCAATTATGCTACAGAGTAAAAGTAACCAAAACAGCATGTACTCCCGTAATAGAAAATCCAGCAAACAAATCTGTGCATCTGCAATGAACTCATTTTTGACAAAGGTGCCAAGAACATACGTTGGGAAATGGGCAGTCTTTTCAATAAATGATGCTGAGAAAACTGGATATCCATATGCAGAAGAATGAAACTAGACCCCTATCTCTCGCCATGTAAAAAAAAAATCAAATCAGAATGGATTCAAGACATAAATCTAAGACGTCAAACTATGAAACTACTAAAAAGACATTGGGGAAACTCTGCAGGACACTGGAGTGGGCAAAGATTTCCTGAGTAGTACCCCACGAGCACAGGAAACCAAGGCAAAAAGGGACAAATGGGCTCACGTCAAACTAAAGAGCTTCTGCACAACACAGGAAACGAAGTGGAGAGACAACCGCAGAATGGGAGAAAACATTCCCAAAGTACCCATCTGACAGGGGACTAATAACCAGAATACATAAGGAGCTCAGAGAACTGTACAAGAAAAAAATCTAATAATCTGATTAAAAGATGGGCAAAAGATCTGAATAGACCTTTCTCAAAAAAGTCAAACCGGTAAATGGTACGGCACTCGACATCACTGTCATCAGAGAAATGCAAATAAAACTACAATGAGATACCACCCCACCCTAGTTCATACGGCTTTTATCTGAAAGATAGGCAGTAAGGAATGCTAGTGAGGATGTGGAAGAAAAGGAACCCTTGTCCACTGTTGGTGGGAATGTAAGTTAATACAACCACTGTGGAGAATGGTTTCGAGCCTCCTCAAAACTAAAAATAGAGCTACCTGTGATCCAGCAATCCCACTGCAAGTTATATGCTCAGAAGAAAGAAAATCAGGCCATCCGCACACCCGTGTTTATTGCAGCACTATTCGCAATAGCCAAGATTTGGGAGCAACCTAAGTGTCCATCAACAGAAGAATGGATAAAGACAATGCCGTATATACACACGATGGTATACTAGTCAGCCATGAAAAAGAATGAGAGCGTGTCGTTTGCAACAACGTGGATGGAACTGGAGGTCACATATACTGAAATAAGCCAGGTACAGAAAGACAGACTTCGCATGTTCTCACTTATTTGTGGGGGATAAAGATGAAAACAATTGAGCTCATAGAGAGAGAGGAGGCCGGGAGGGGCCTCCTCTTTACTGGAGGCCGGGAAGGGGAGTGGGCATTGTGAGGAAAGTGGAGATGGTTAATGGAAACAAAAAAAAAGAAGAAGAAAAAGAAACAATCAATAAGACCTGATGTTTGATAGCACAACAGGTGACTACAGTCAATTATTTAATTATACATTTGAAAATAACTGAAAGAGGGCCAGGCACAGTAGCCCACACATGTAATCCCGGCACTTTAGGAGGTTAAGGCATGTGGATCACTTGAGGCCAGTAGTTCAAGGTCAGCCTGGTCAACATGGTGAAACCCTTTGTCTACAAGAAATACAAACGTTAGCTTCCTATGGTGGCATACGCCTCTAATCCCAGCGACTTGGGAGGCTGAGGCTCGAGAATCACTCAAATCCACGAGGTGGAGGTTGCAGTGAGCTGAGATCACGCCACTGCACTCCAGCCTGGGTGATAGAGTGAGACTCTGTCTCAAATAAATAAATAAATAAAGAGAGTACACCTACTATGTACCACAAAAATCAGAAAGAAAAAGAACGTACAGGTTTAAATTTTTCTGCTAGTCCTGCTTTGGTCGTGTCCCAGGAAGTTTGGGTACATTGTGCTTTCATCTTCATTTGCATTTAAGTATTTTCTCATTTCCCTTCTGATTTTTTTAAGTTCCAGGATGTATGTGCAGGACATGCAGGTTTGTTACATAGGGAAACGTGTGCCATGGTGGTTTGCTGCACCTATCGACCCATCGCCTCGGTATTAAGCCCCACATGCATTCACCATTTATCCTGATGCTCTCCCTCCCTCCGCCCCCCTTTTTCTTTGATTGATTGGTTAAGAGTGTGTTGTTTCATTTCCATAAATGTGTTAATTTTTCCATTTTACTTCCATTATTGAGTTCTAACCTTATCCCATTGTCGGAGAGGATCCTTTGTATCAGTCCCATCTTTGTGAGTATTTTGAGACTTATTTCGTGGCCTGACCTCTCCTGGGAACATCCCCACACGCACTGTCATGGGTCACGTGTTCTCTGTGTGTTTGTCAGATCTCGGTGGCTCCTTGTGTGAAGTGCTCTATTCTGTAACTTATCTTCTGTCTGGTGGTTCTCTTCACTATTGAGAGAGTGGTATGGAAGTCTCTAACCCTCACTGTAGAACGATTTCTCCCTTCAGTTCTGTAAATTTTTGCTTCATATCCTCTGATCGTCAGCCGTCAGATGCATACAGGTTTATAGTGGTTATTTGTGACTTCTTTTGCTGTGTTGAGCCTTTAATTAGTATGCAGAGCCCTCTTGTGTCTCTTGTGCCCGCTTTAGATTATTACAAGCTGTTTTTGGCTGACGGTGGTGTAGCCACTCTGCTCTGGGCTGCTGTTTGCATGGAACGTCTTTCTCTATCCTTTCACTTTCGATCTCCTTGTGTCTTTGGCTCTAACGTGAGTCTCTAGCAGACAGCATGCAGTTGGATCATGCATATTCTGCCAACGCCAATCTTACCTTATGCTTTACAGATTTTACATTTTCGTAAAATTCAATTTGTCCATGTAATTGTAGAAATACAGACGAAACCAAAGCTACGGACCTGGCAAAGGTAAAGCAGAGAGGGCAGATTCCCAGACGTGGGGGTGTTGGGCTGAAAGAGAAGCATGTGGTTTTGTAGGGTAGGGCTGTGCATTTGCATCCCCGGTGACGTGTGAGCATGCCGCTTTCCCTGCAGCTGCACCTGCAGTGTGCCGTCACGTGACTTGACTTTTGCCAGGTCCGTAGTTTGCTTTCATCTGTATTTCTATAATTACGTTGAGTTTGAATGCCTTTTGTGCATCTAAAAGTCACGTGTGTGTGTATTTGTAAATCGTCTGTCTTCTCATTTCCAACTTCTTCGACTGGGCTTTGCTTCTTGGCCTCTCAATTATTAAGGGATTTATACTGTGGGAACATTCGTCTGGGCTAACGTGAATTTTTTTCCCAGTTGTCTTTGACTTTGCTCATGGTGCTTTGCGCTATGAGAAGTTTCGCGCGTTCGTGTCATCACATTTACCATGCTCCTTTCCACTGCCTCCGGATTAAGGGTCACAGTTGAGAGCCTTTCCCTCCACCGAGGTTAAGGGGAATCCACCGTGTTTTCTTCTAGAAGTTTGGGGCCTTGAGTCCGCTCTTGTACATGATCTAAGGTCATCTTTTCTCAGAGGGTGGCCTGGGGCCTCTTCAGTAGAAGTTCACCCCACTGGCCGGAGCTTCATGAGGCTCCTCCGGCCCGGTCTCTAAGTGAAACAGGGAGTGTTGGGTCACCAGGCAGGACAGGAGCCAGGCAGGAGGCTGTGGCTGAGAGGTGGCTGCGGGGTGCGGTGACGTGGCTTGCTCTAGAGGGTTTGAAAGAAGGGTGAGAAGTCAGGACCGCTGCTGTAGAAAACAGGGTTTGCAGGTAGATGGGGTGGTGAGCGCAGGGGGAGTGGACTCAGGGAGAGGAAGAGGCAGAGGCTAGGATGCCTCGCACTGGGAGGTTGCACTTTCTCTTTCTGAAATGGGTCAGGGTTGGGGCGGAGAAGTCCAGCTGGGACATGTTATTTTGGAGGTGTTTGTGAGGCCGCCAGGTGAGGCAGACGGAAGGCAGTAAGACCTGCAGGTGGAAGCTCTGGGGAGAGAGCATGGATTGGGCTCACAGGCTGGGGGAGGCATCAGTGTGCACATGACATGGGAGCAGGGGACTGGACAGGACCTCCCAGGGCCTGGGTGGGTGGAAGGGCAGAGGGTGAGGGCCACGTGATGGCAGCCATGGAGGCTGAAGGCAAGGAAGGCAAACCTGGGAGCGTGGGTGTCCTGCAGCCTCCTCAGGGGGCCGTGGAGGAAGAACGAGGGACCCTCTGTGTTGCGCTCCTGAGAGGTTTCAGAACTGGCCTTGACTTGGTGATGTGGGGTTGCGAGTTTTATTCCACACACCCATGTGGGAGTCTGGGCCCTGGTGGATCCCGGCCCTGTACACGGAGGCTGGGACTCTGCCCTGCCACCTCCCATGCACAAACACCCACTCAGCCCCATGGAGCTGGCCTGGGCCCCGGCAAGGGTCAGTGCTGCCTTGGCCCCATGGCACTGGTGCTGGGGGTTCCCAGGACGCTGCTGATGAAGGTGAGGTTTGCAAACACTAGGCACACATGTTTGAGGTTCACCAACCAAGGGTCTTCGTGTTCCTGTGGCTTGTCTGACTTGCCATTACCCGGCGTAGATGTGACTTGGAAAGACTTCAGGCCAGGAGTCCATCGTTGTCCTGGAGCCTGGGCTCGGCAGGGCAGGCTTTGGGGAGCGCTGCCAGACGGTGCCCTGGACACTGCACCTCGGGTTAGGCCGCAGCTTCCAGGACCTGGCTGTTCTGCACGGGGAGGAATGTAGGTCCTGTGTCATGTAGAAAGGGTGATGATACACCCAGGAGGTGGGGTGGGGGGTCTCGCCTGGCTCACAGGGCCTCAGGAGACCAGCAGGTGAGCTTCTCAGAGCACAGAGGGTGTGGGGAGCTCAGATCTCCTGTTGTTGCTCAGAGACCCCCAGGGAATCCTCGAAGATGGCAGTGACCACCCAGCTTCCTCTGTAGAAACTCCCCAAATGGGAGGGACGGGCAAGACTGTTGAGCTCAGCTTTTTAGGAAGAAAGGCAGCAATTCCCCTGCTCTCACACAGGCTCGAGAAGGGCTAAGGAAAGTCACAGATGAACGCGTGCTCCCTCCACACTCATGTTCCTGATGCACACACCTTGGCCCCGTGGGCACTGGAGGGCACCCTACAGTCATAGAGGCAAACGAAGAAAGCAGAGCTCCGGTTGGGCGAGGGCTGTGGGGAAGGGGCACAGCGCTGGGCAAGTGTGTGAGGAGTCTGCATAGGATTTGACTGAGCAATCTGGAAGACTTCCTGGAAGAGGAGGTATTGCTCAGGGTGAAATAGAAGCCTTGAAATTAGTACAACACATGCCCTGTACTGGGGAACTTTGGGGAGTCCCTGGGGGAAGGACTCTGCTACTGAAACCACACAGCACAGCTTGGGAGACGGAGCAGTTATCTCAAGGCTTTTATTTGCTGTTTCATGAAACTGAAAATTTCAGTTCTGGACTTTGGGGAAGGGGCTGGTGGATCCCAGGCCCCCTTCCCTCAGCGCCATCATTGCTTCCCCTCCATGTTCAAGTTCGGCATGTCTGCACCTGCTTGCCTAGCAAACCCCTGTCAAAAGCCAGGCTCGGCTCTGCTCCAGTGAGTGGCCGGTGGCTGGGAGGCTGGGTGCGTACTGTGCGTGGGGCATTTAGTGTCCTGGAAGGAGTCTCTGTCCTTTGCAGAAGGGTGGGGGAAGACAAGGCAGCCTGCTCAGAGGATGTGCCTGGCTATTCTGGGAGACAGGCAGGAAGAGGCAGCTCCAGGTCGGGTGTGAGGGCAGTGGGGCAGGCTATGGTCCCAGATGGCTGCAGAGGCGCTGGTGTTTCACTCCCGGCACGTCACGCCACGTCCCTTTCCTCTGCTTTGCTCCTCCTCGGCTGTGAGCTGCCTGAGTCTGGGCCAGGAGACAGTCCTGGGATAGGGAAAGAAAAGAGGGGCTTCTGGGGGTGGGGAGCGGAGCGGGCGGCTACTGAGCCAAGTAGACTGGGAAGTGCAGACAGGGAAGCCTGGCAGGGCCAGCCAGTGGTGACGTGAGCAGCTTGGCTTGGGAAATGCCCACGGAGATGACAGGTGACAACCGGGAACAGACCCACTGCCAAGGCCGCCTCTCTCTTTAGATGTGGCTTGGCATCTGACTGGTTTCCTGGTGTTTAAAGGCTTATTGGGATCGGTCGTGGTGCCTCAGACCCGTCATTCCAGCACATTGGGAGGCCAAGGTGAGAGGATTGCTTGAACCTAGGAGTTCGAGACCAGCCTGGGCAACACAGCAAGACCCCAAATCAAAAAAAAAAATTGTTAATACTAGCCAGGTGTGCTGGCACATGCCTGTGGTCCTAATTACAGGAGGCTGAGGTGGGAGAATCACTTGAGCCCAGGAGTTGAAGGCTGCAGCAAGCTACGATCATGCCACTGCACTCCAGCCTGGGTGACAGAGTGAGACCTTGTTCCAAAAAGATTAACTAAATTAATAAAAGTTTGTCGGGTGTGGTGGCTCACGCCTGTAATCTCAGCATTTTGGGAGGCTGAGGCAAGCACATTGCTTGAACTCAGGAGTTTGAAAGCAGCCTGGGCAACATGGTGAAACCCCGTCTCTACTGAAAATACAAAAATTAGCTGGATGTGGTGGCTCACAGCTGTAGTTCCAGCCGCTCTGGAGGCTGAGGTGGGAGGATCGCTTGAGCCTTAGGGGTGGAGGTTGCCGTGAGCTCAGATTGCGCCACTGCACTCCAGTCTGGGTGACAGAGCCAGACCTTGTCTCAAACAAACAGACAGACACACACGTTTATTGGGCTTTCTCTGCTTTTGGGCAGCGTCCGTGAAAGTGACGCCGGTGTCGTCCCACTCTTCCTTCCAGCTGAGTCTCTGAAGCCCAGGCCAGGCACTTCTCTGATTAGCAGCAGATTCTAGGCCGCAGCCTGCCTGCAGGTCCTGGGTAGCTGGCATGCTCAGATGTCGCTCCTGGGCCTGGGAGGCGCTCCTGGGTGTGGCCTTCCTCCGACCGCGGTGTGAATGACTCTCCCTGCCTGTCATTCTGCTCCCGTCACCCAGGCCAGGCCATACCTAGGGGCTTCCGCACATGCAGTTTCTCTGCCTGCAGGATCTGCCCCCAACTCTCCACCCAACTCAGATCCCACGCCTCCTCCCAGGGCAGCCCTCTTGCCCGCTGCCGTCCGAGACGTCACCCTTTCTCTTTCCCCATCACTGGTTGTTTCGTGTATTTATTTTCCGGTGTCTTTTCTCTCTCCCCATGTGTCGTCTGTCGCTGCTCCCTGGAGCCCAGCGTGGTGCCAGACACACACTACGTGCTTCTGGGTTGGGGGCAGCCAGGACAAAAGCCAGGAGTGGGATGTGGCCCTTGTGGGATGCGGCGTGGGCATGACTGTCACTGAAGGGGAGGAAACGTGGGGTGGAGAAGGGGCAGCTCCTGCTGGGCCTGGCAGCAGGGCCAGAAGTGACAGACAGGGGTCGAGAGACAGTAGGGCTTCCTGGGGAGTCAATGGGCACCACCTAACTCCTGTTTCTGAATGCCCCCTCCCTCTCTGGCACCCCCATGGAACCAGAACCACCTTGTCAGGCCCAGGCGTCTTTCAGCGTCAGTCTGCCTGGGTGGCAACATGGCTTCACTGAGTCCTGGTCAGTCTGTGGCCTGGGAGTCCAGCCTCCATGACTGGGAGTTTGTGGCAGGTGACGGGTGAGGGGTCTCCATGCTCCCGGCCGCTGCGTAGAGGTGCCAACCCGCCCCTCCTCCCAGAGCTGGGCTCCTGTTAGGCAGCACTGAGGATACTGAGACAGAAATAAAACTGCTAAATGCATCTGTGGTTGAATAAAACCACGCCCCAGGCCAGGCCCACGGCAAAATCGGCCACCTCCTCCCTCCAGGCCCGTGAGTGACTCCTGGATTTGATGAAAGCTAGGCCTGGTTCTGGGTGGCCCCACGTGGAATTGTGGCCCAGAAGGTCCGCTGTGAGCCAGAAACCTCCACACAGGAGCCCAGGAGGGGGCTGCTTGGCCACATGGGGGCCCCTCAATCTGCTCTGTGGAGCCCAGGCTGGCCTGCGGCCCCCTGTGCAGGAAAAAACCTGTGGCTTTCCGTGGTGGAGGCCACAGGTCAGAGTGGGTGTGGACAGGGTGCAAGGAAGCAGAGCAGAGGAAGCGTGAGCGTTTGTCTCAGGCCAGCTGGGGAAAGGAAACGGGGCCTTCCTGGCGGGCAGAGACGTCAGGGACTGCCCTGCCGGCCCGGTGTGCAAGATTTGTGTCTCATCCCCAGGTTAGGCGCCTGCCACGTGCCACAGCCTTCCGTGGGCCACGCACCCTCAGTCAAACGAGCTTTGCACAAAACCTGGGCTTTAAGCTTGCTGACCTCTCGGCCCACCCGCCCCTTGACAATGAGAACTGCACATGCTCCGCCTTCCCTGGACTTGGGGCCGACAGGTGCTGGAGCCAGGGCGGGAGAGGGCCACAGGCTGCCCCTGCGTCTGCATCCCCCGCCGATGCCTGGGACCACTGGGCTCCGCAGAAAAGTCGTGCCCCTGAGATGGGCAGCCAGGGGAACTGCCTCCCTCCCACCCCGGTATCCCCACCTCCCCCACCGAATCCCCATTTCCCCTGATCCTTGCCGCCACACACCCGGATTTCCAGCGGGACATAAGGCCACCCGGAATGACAACCCCTCCCAGCCTTTCCTCAAGGCAGGTGGCTGTGACCGCGTGGGGCCAGCGGAATGTGAGTTGAAGTGTCCCAGAGTGGCATCTGGGCATGCGCAGCCCTGCCCCAAGGCTCTCTGGCCACCTTTTGCTCTCTGAGCGGGGATGTCGGGCCTGAGGCTGAGCTGGGCTGGGTCCCTGGGTGCCTGGGGCCGCAGTCTCTGGGCCAGCCTGCTCTCACGGGGGGTACCTCAGGGCCACCACTAGTGGAGGCTGGGGGCACCTGCCTGCCCGCCTGGAGTTCAGGTGAACAACTCCATTGAGGAAGTACCCCCAGCTGTGGGGGTTGCCATGTCCTGCTCCCCAAGGCGGGCTGTCCCCTCCGCGGGATCCGTGCTGTGTCGGCAGAGGGTTTTCCTGGCCCAGGGTCTTGGGGAGCAGATGATGGGGCTTTAGGAACTCTGGCTCTCGGGGAGGCAGTGGGCCCTGGAGCAGCGGGCCCTCATGCCTGTAATCTCAGCGTTTTGGGAGGCCAAGGCAAGTGGATTACTTGAGCCCAGGAGTTTGAGACCAGCCTGGACAACATGGTGAAACCCCGTCTCTACTGAAAATACAAAAATTAGCTGGGTGTGGTGGCTCACATCTGTCGTCCCAGCTACTCTGGAGGCTGAGGTGGGAGGATCGCTTGAGCCTTAGGGGTGGAGGTTGCAGTGAGCTCAGATTGCACCACTGCACTCCAGTCTGGGTGACAGAGCCAGACGCTCAAACAAACAAATAAGGTTTGTTGTTCTCCATGACCGGTGGTGGCCCTGAGTGGGGACCTTGGGAGGACGGAGAGCAGGTGGCTCAGGAAGGAAGCTGCTCGTGTCCTGGCCCCTCACTGGGAATAGCGGTCCCCGAGGAGAAAGCTCTGACGCTGTGCTGCGCTCTGAGCCACCGGGTCTCGTCTGGGGAATCCTGACCCTGTGTGACGTGGGTGCAGGGACCCCACCAGGACCTTTGTACTCTCCTGGCCGTGTCATTGCACAACTCCAGGGGGTGCCGCTCACCTGGGCCCTAGTTGCCCTTCCTGGCCATCCCCTGCTATGGTCATGTAGAGACTGTCTCTGAGTGTCAGTTCAGGACTCAGCTGGAAAGGTTCCATGACCTCAAGGACCCCATGGGACAAGAGGCTGGGCAGCTGTTTGCCCTGCAGATCAAGGGGAGTGTCTGGGATGGGAGCCACCTGCCCTTCCCTCGGAGCGCTGGGCAGTCCCTCAGAGCCACGGAGCCTTGAGGGTCTTGGGCCCTCTTCCCCAGGCCCAGGCACCTGCCAGCCTGAGGTCCCTGGTAGGCCCAGGGCATCCCTGCCCTGTTCAGGGCTCCACAGACACCAGCCCACCACGCTGGGACCTACTGGGAGAGATAGCCACCCGCCTGCTGTCGGGAGCCTCCATCACCAGAGCCTGGGGCTGTCCCAGCCACGCCGGCCGCTGCTTCTCTGCCTCTGCACTGCCTCTCTCCTGAGTTCCCTCTGTCCCTGCAGGTTGGGTTCTCCCCTCTCCTCTGGGCTCTGCACAGGCTGCCATTCTCTCTGCCTGAACCGGGCCTCCACCTCTGAGAAGCCCTCCCTGATTTCCCCTTCCAATGCTGCTGGGAGAGGGAGAAGGGCCAGGTGCAGAAAGAGCATTCACCTGCCCGGTGAAAGCCCCACCTGCCTATTACAAGGCCTGTGATGCCCCCCAGCCTGTAAGGTGTGCACGGGGTCTGTCCCATGCTGGCTCACCCAGCTGCTCAGAGAGGCAGGGGGCTCCTGGGCCCCACGGTGACAATGGGGGACACTCGTCTCTGTTGGAGGATGTGTAGGTCACTCCTGTTGCCCTGGTCAGCTTCCCCAGCCCAAGCTGCCCTCAGTTCCGGGCTTGGCCCCTCCATGGACAGGGAGATGACCCCCTCCCCCGCCATCGTCACCCCTTACCTCGCTGTCAGCCGCCAAGGCAGTGAGAAGAAGCGAGGGAGCTGGCCAGGGCATGGTGCCATGCAGGACACCAGCTCCTCCCAGCTCGCTCTTAGCCTGTTCATAGAGCCTGGTGGCATCTTGCCAGGTACCTGTGGTCCCGGAGCCCCGACCTGCCCCGTCTCTGGAATATTGAGGTGTGGCTGCAGCCAATTTGAGAACGAACGTGGCTCAGGTTGCCAGGTGCCCTGGATGCATTCCCATGTCCCAGTGGGGATACTGAGTCTCGGGGAGGCCACACAGCCGCTGCGTTTCCAGGGACACCCTGTGTTCTCTGTAGTGGGTAGGAGCTTTCCCTATGCAGGAGACCAAGCTACAGCAACAAAGACTTGGGCTAGATGTGAGGAGGGACTTTCCTGAGTCGGCATGAACCGCAGGGACCCACGCCCTGAGCCACTGGTGGGTTGTGTTGACCTGGCTGCCTGCAGCTCCAGGGCCCCTGAGGCCTTCGCTGTCCTTCCTCACCTCGCCCCCTTCCCGAGCGGAGGTGCTCTGGGAGCTCTGCCGGCTTCCTCGGTCTTTTTTATTTTGTATGTTATTTTATTTTAGATTCAAGGAGTACACGTGCTTGTGTTATGTGACTATCGCGTGCTCAATGGTGGGGTTTGGGCGTCTGGTGCGCCCATCAGCCAGATGTCGGACATTATACCCGATAGGTAATTGTTAACCCTCCCCCTCCCCTTTGGAGTCCCAGAGTGACGTTTCTCCACCTTTCCGTCCAAGCGTACCGTCTGTCTGGCTTCCACTCATGAGCGAGAACGCGCCACGTTTGATTTTCTGTCTGTGTCAGTTCGCTGAGGACCACGGCCTCCAGGTCCGTCCAAGTTGCTGCAGAGGTCATGATTCCACTCACCTCTTGGAGGCTCTAAAACCCGGCCTATGTGAGGGAGGCCAGGCCCCTGCCCACTCCCCCCACCCCTCCCACCCATCCCCGAAGTCCCTGCTGCCCAGTGAGACCACCACCCTCTGCTCCAGGACAGCACCGCTGCCATCAGTGGGGGTGGAGGGGGCAGGATGCTGGGACCAGGCCGTGCCCGGGCTAGGGGGTGCACAGCTACATGTGGCCTGCCCGGCCCCTCCCCACCCCATGCAGGCCTCTCACAGAGACGAGTGTCCTAGGGCAGATAGGGCCACATCCATGGGGTCACTTCAGTTTGTCCTCCCGGCGCCTTCTAAATATACTCTCTGCGGGTGTCTTATCACAGCCCAGGGAGCCAGGCTTTGTGTGGCCGGCCCCGGGAGTGCAGAGCCCTGTCCCCAGCAGCCCTCGGCCATGGCGGGCTTGTACCTCTGCCCGGCCACCTGCACCACCCTCTGGGCCCCGAAGAAACTCATGATTTACCTGCTTGCACCCCAGAGCATGGCCACCCCTGTGTGTGTCATGGCTGCAGTGACAGCCCCGACCCCAGGGGCCGGGCACCCCACAGCTCTCCTCACTGAGCCCCTGGACCTATCCACCCACCCCCAGGCCAGGGCTCCTGCTGGAATCTCCCTCTGGAAGGCCAGGCTGCCAGGCTGCCCGGATGCCCGGATGCCCGGATGCCTACCACTCTAGGTTTACTTCTGGGCTGTAGTTTCCCAGGGGGCTTCGAGATGCGGTGGGGGTCTGTGCTGCTGTCGGGCAGACCCGGAGTCCAGTTCTTGCCAACTCTTCAGTGCTGTGTGACTCAAGGCAGATCCCTTAACCTCTCTGAGCTTCCTCCTTGCCTGTGAACGAGGGATGGGTCAAGTTCTCAGGCTCCTCATGAGGTTTAGAGTCAACAGGAGGAAGGGGCTTTACATGGCTCGGTCCCAGAGTCTCCTCATGCCTGGGACACTGACCCACTGGGCTTCTTGGGGGGGCCACTGCAGAGCCTGTTCGTAAAGATATGGCTCCCAGCTCTGGGAACGAATGTTCCTGTTTGAATTCTCAAACTCTGGGCTCAAAACTGGCCTCCAGAAAGCCCTTGAGATGCACAGGGAGCCAGACGGTCCCGATTCGGTTGCCCTCAGCCTGATGTTTAATGCTGCTGTTGGGCACTCCTGACTGTGTAGCGGGTCACACGAAACCCACACTCACGTGCAGACACCCACGCCATCCTGCCAGAGCCCTGGGTTCTCGGCAGTGCCCTGTGCCAGGGTCCTCGTGCTACAGCCACCACCTGATTTTGTCAATAAAGTTTTATTAGGACACAGCCGTGCCCGGCCCAATGTTGCCACAGAGGCTACCTGCCACCACGCCTGGGAGGTTTCCTTTCTGGCCCAGAGGTGTGCCAGGCCCACACAGGGCTCTTCTCATGGGAAGGGACGTTGTTCTTACCCTCCTGATCTCTCCCCGCCTTACCCTGACCCCCAGAGTTTGCCTGGTGTCAGCGGGAAGTTTCTCTGAGGGACCCCCAGTACCTGTCCCTCTAGTGCCTCTGAAGGTTTTGATGTGACATTCAGGATGGCAGGGCACTCGAGCACAGCTGTGTTCGCTCCCCAGGCTGCCCCCAGAAAGGAGGGGTCGGGCCCCCGGCTCCAGGCTCTGCACTGAGGTGAGGGCCCTGGGCGTCAGGGTGAGATAGGAATGAGCCCTCAGTAGGTGCCAGGCGGGGCCCGCCCTCATCCCCACTGCATGGCCTGAGTGTCTAGGAGTCCCGTGCTTAGCTGGACCCCGCAGTCCCCACCCTGCACAGCTGTTGAAAAGGAAACGCCCATCCCGCTGCCTCCCCACGTGTGTCACCTCTTGGTGCGGGGGCATCCAGGTTCCTGGCGCTTGGGGATGGGGTGAAATGCAGCTGATGGATCTCCAGCTGGGAAGCTCCTGGGACCCCCTGGAGGGCTCTGGTGGGAGGCCTGGCATTCCATCTGCACCAAAGAGGGCTCAGGGCTGAGAGGCTCCGGGACAGGTTGGCTCTGGGAAACGTTCCCCGCCCCACACGGGCTGAGTCCGGCCGGGCCTCGCCGTGGTGTCTCACCTCTCTGTCTGGCAGCACTCAGGCAGGATGGAAGGAGAAGCAGGACCTCGTCCCAGGGCGTCCAGGCATGTGGCGTGACAGCCAGGTGGGATGGCAGGGTCCCCCCGCCTCCTGGGTCTGTCCTGAGTTGGTCTGCTAGGGGCAGCCCCTGAGACTGCTCCTTCAGGGAAGAGGGACCGGTTTGGCCGGTGGGACCATGGCCCTGGGAGCGTGTGCCTGCATGTCCTGCCCACTCACACCTGCCTGCACCCCCAGCTCACGGCAGAGCCCGCCCTAGGAGGCTTCCAGTGACCTGTCAACCTGCACTGTTGGCACGAACCTGGGGGTGGGGGTTCCAGAACGCAGCTTCAGTGCCACGTCCTGCTCAAAGGCCTCACGGGGCCAGGCTGTGCCTGTGGGGTGGGGCAGGACAGGAAGGAAAAGAACAGAGCCTAAGGAGCTTCATCTCACTTCCAGATTCACCTTGGAGGCCTGCATGGAGGAGGAAGCACTGAGACTTCATTCACTGAGCTTCCGGGTTTACCCTAAACATTCATTCACACCATCGGTCATTCAGCAAACACCTCACAAACGTGCATCCCAAGCCTGGCACTGGGTCGTAGGGGCCGGTGCAGCTGGTGGGCCCCTGCCTGGGGAGCCCCTGCCTGGTGGGCCCCTGCCTGGGGAGCCCCTGCCTGGGGAGCCCCTGCTCTGGGGAGCCCCTGCTCTGGTCGGGGAGGCAGTGGTGGCAGCGGCTGCCCAGCGGTCCATGAACTGGTGCAAGCCAGAGCCGGAGGCCTCCTGAGAGCCTGGCAGGGAAGCCAGGCAAGGGCCTCCCCAGGAGGGCTTGGGGTCCAGGCTTCATGTGGTGTTCTTGTGACATGGGAAGGGCCTGATAGGATTCACACTTTCCTGATGGCTCTGGCTGCCGGTAGACACTGCCTGGCACAGGAGAGACAGAGGCAGGGAGAGCAGGGGAGTGGGCTGCAGTTGGGGTGCAGGCCTGGTGGCCCCGGCAGAGGGACCAGACTCTGGGGAGGTGCTGTGGGCATAAGAGCTCCGTGGGGGCCCAGCCGAAAGCTGGCAGGGAGGGGCCTGTTGCTTGGGGTTCCCAGTCCAGATCTGTTATGGAAAAAGTGTCAGCTGAAAGCCCAAGAGGCCGAGGACAGCCTTGGTCCCGCCGCGGGACACAGGTTTAATCTCCTGATGGACTCTTGACAGGCGGGCTAACGTCTGTGTCTAACGGGGGCCGCACACTTAGGGCTTTGGGAGACAATGGGGGCAGAAATCTTACCCCGGCCACATCGAGCCACCCATCGTCACGTCCTTCCGGTCGTGGATCACGTTGCCTTCAGGAACGTTTTAAAGAAACGAGACTCGGGCTGCTGCAGAACAAACCTCGGTTGGAGAGTTGAGGCCAGTGTGAGGCTCGGGGTGGCCCGGGAGGCCTGGCCTGGCGGGGAGGCGTCCGTGCGCCCGGAGTGGACTGGGACTCCCAGGCTGTGGGTCTGTCGGCAGGTGTGGATCACATCCATAGTCCTTCTGTGGGTTCTGCCCCGTTGTAAGCCCCCACCAGCTGGCCGGCCAGTGTGGACAATGGCAGACAGGGTGCTGTGTGGTGGCCTGAGGGGCAGTGGTCGGGGGGCAGCTGTTGGGGGCCGGGTGCTAGGGAGCCACATGGACCTGCTCCTGTCATGGCAGCTGCCTGCTGCAGATGGGCCAGCCGGGTCTCGCCTGTGCTGGGAGCCGTCACTCAGCTCCCTTCTCTCCAGCGTGACAGGGTTTGGGTGGTGCCCTTCGGGCTGAATGGTGAGAGACATCCCTGTCCTGACCCCAGTACAAATGGACACAACCCTTTTTATTAAAAGAGTCTTTGCAGATGCATTTCCTTTAAGGATCTGGAGGTGAGAGGAGGAGAAGGAAACTTGAGTACATTTTGAATCATGTTTTAAAAATGAAGACACTAGGCCAGGCTTGGTGGCTCACACCTGTAATCCCAGCACTTTGGGAGACCGAGGCTTGAGGCCAGGAAATTGAGGCTACAGTGAGCCAGTATCATGCCACCGTTCTCCAGCCTGGGCGACAGAGTGAGATCCTGTCTCAGAAAACCAAAAAACCTAATATATGTTTTTGACGATACCTAATTCTGCTGTTTAAGAATTCAAAATCTGCTAATAATTATCATAAGTAATGTATTAAATGCTCATCACACGTCCTAACAGGCCAGGTGGTGGTCCCCAAGATGTTGGTTTCCGTCCCTGGAAGCTGCGAATCTGACCTCACGTAGAGAAAGCCCCTTTGCAGCTGAGCCAGAGGGGTCTGGAGAGGCGTGATTGCATCACCCAGGGGGCCCAAGTGCAGTGACACATGGCCTCCTAAAAGGACAGATTCCACAAAGGAAGATCTGGCCACGTGCCACACAGCCAGAGTAATGTTGCCACACACCCAGGACACGGGAGCCTCCAGAGGCTGGAACGGGCCTGTCGCCCCCGCCCCCACCCCCACCCAGGACAACACAGGGCCTGATGTCGCATTCCTGCCCCAGAACCATGGCACCGAGTGGTGGGGCCGGGGGCCCTGGAGTCGACCAGTCTGGGCATGTCTCATGCTGTGTCCCAGCCTCAGTGTCCCCATCGGTTGGCAGTACCTCCTGCTCCCCAATCCAGGGCGTTCCAGGGGGCAGCCTGGGACCAGATGTGCCTCACCAGGGCTTCCAGCTCCTCACTGGGGCTTCCATGATGTGGCACTTTCCATGTGGGGCCTGGAGGGGGATCCCGTGCCCAGTGTCCAGCCCAGCATGGGGCCCTCAGTGTGGGCTGGACTCGCCCCTCTGGGAGGGGTCCGGAGATGCCTGACCCCTGACCCATGCAGCACCAGGAAGCAGGTGAACAGGTGGGGGGCTTGGTGAGGCTTCCCGATGACAGCCAGTGGTGTGGGGCTTGGCCAGCTGGTAGCTCTTTCTGAGGTGTGGATTCAGCCCTGGAGTACAGCCCTGGCAGGCCCTGAGACCTCTGCCCCCGGGCATCCACATCCCGGGGCTCTGAGCTCAGCAGCCAGGTCAGGGATGGAGGGAGACGGCTGGTGAGCAGTGTGTGAGCAGGGGGAGCAGGGGATGCCTGCCCTCTCCAGCCCCCAGGCTTTCCTTGCTGGGGCACGTGGGTTTCAGAGGCACTTGGAATCTCCCAGGATGACTTTTGTTTTTTCTTCTTTAAAAAAAGCCCCTAGATGTGGTTTGGGGTTTAAGCATCGAAGTTTATTCCCTTGAAGTTGCACATTCAAGGCCCTAGCCGGCCTTCGGCTCTAGGTTCGCTTCACAAACCCACTGTCTGCTTATCAGCCTGGCAAGGTCCCGTCCCCAGTGCGGGTCTTTAAACATTGCTTGACTTCATTCACCAGCCACCTGGAACATCTTCTTTCTTTCTTTTTCTTTCTTTCTTTCCCTTCTTTTCTTTCTTTTATTTCTTCTTTCTTTTCTTTCTTTCTTTCTTCTTTCGAGACTGAGTTTCACTCTTGTTGCCCAGGCTGCAGTGCAATGGTGCAATCTCAGCTCACCACAACCTCTGCCTCCCAGGTTGAAGCGATTCTTCTGCCTCAGCCTCTCCAGTAGCTGGGATTACAGGCGTGTGCCACCACCACCACACCCGGCTAATTTTTGTATTTTTAGTAGAGATGGGGTTTCTCCATGTTGATCAGGCTGGTCTCGAACTCCTGACCTCACGTTTATCTACCCGCCTCGGCCTCCCAAAGTGCTGGGATTACAGGCGTGAGCTGCTGCACCCAGCAAGAACGTTTTCAACACTCTGATGCTTGCTCTATGAATGTTATTTAGTGTTTCCTTTAAAAAATGTTTTTTATTGTGATAAAATACACATAACACAAAACTTACCATCTTTGTTCTTTGTAAGGTCACAGTTCAGTGGCATTAGGTACACTGACGTGGCTGTGCAGCCATCAGCAACATCCACACCAAAACTTCTCTTCCCAAACTGAGACTCTGCACCCGTGAAACGCCGCTCCCTCTCCCCGGCCCCGCCGTCCTGCGTGACCAGGGACCTGCCTCTACCCCGCCCGGCCATCTGGCTCCCTGTGTCCACAGACCCCCTGCTCCCTGAGTCCCGCTGTCCTCCTCCCTGCGACCGTGGATTTGGCCGCTCTGGGTGCCTCCCGAGTGGAGCCCTGCAGCATTCGCGCTTCTGTGACCAGCGCTCTGTCCCCAAAGCTCCTCCGTGCTCATGTCCTTCCACGTGTGATGCTTTTCAGACTGACAAAACTCTTCAAGTATTAACGTAATTTTTATGTTTATAGACTCAAGAAATTAAGCACGTGGAGCTGAGGGAGCAAAGTTCTGTGGAACGCTCCGGTGGTCACGCACCCCAGGGTTTCAGCTTCGTCCCTGGGTGAGCTCCAGGGTGCAGTGGCCTTGAGCTGGAGTTCTAAGGGCGCCCCTCAAGCTGCTCACGTGTCTTTGCACATGAAGTAGGCGGCTCTCTTTACGCTTTCTCAGCTTTATTGGGAAACACCTCAGGGTTATAAAACACCCCCCATGGGCTAAAGAGGCTGTCACACACTGTGTGTGGGGCCTGTCCCTGAGTGGGCATGCAAGGCCTGAGTCCCGGCACATCCCCCGCCTGGACTGGATTTACTTGGCGGGCCACCGGGATTGACCCAGCCCATTTAGAGGCACTGCTCAGGGGTCCCCGTGTGTGTGACAGCGGGCTGTGAAGTCCCAGCTTCAGCTCGCTGTAGCCCCAGGCCGTCTGAGCCGTGGAGCCCAGGCAGGCCTGCTGCCTGCACCCCAAAGAGCCCTCCTGCAGCGTCTCAGGCTACGGCCCTGGCAGGGCTCCTGCCTTCTCCGTGTTCCCGGGCACCCAGCGCCGAGACGCTGAAATGATGTCAGATAACTCACTGGACGCCAGCCCCGTCACTGCTCCTGAGGCCAATTTGCCGTAAAGGAGAACAAGTAGGGGGTTGTCTCCTGGGGTGTGGTGGGCTCCGCACTCATGTGGCAAACCCCCCATGGCCACACCTTCCTGGGAGCTCAGCTGGGATGGTATTCAGGGGACCGCATGACCTGGAGGGGTCGGTGTCTTCTCTCCCCGACCCCTTCACCAGCCTGCCCCGCCTCCCACTCTGAGTTCAGAACCCACATAGGATTCTCCTTTCCCAGGGCCTCAGTTTCCCAGCTCTGTGGCGTCGGGGGCTATGACTGCCTGGCCTTGGAGCTGAGGCAGAGGGGGCAGTGGGTAGCCCTGTGGAGGTGGGAGAGGGCACAGGCACCCCAGGCCCTGAGAAACTCCAGGGCAGGGACAGCCCTGCCTGCATGTCGGACATCCAGTCCACCACCTGTGAGGCTCCCGGCTCTGCCCAAGACAAGAATAGATCAAGTGATAAATAAGGTAAAACTTTTTATCTGGAGTAGATAAAAGTAAGCTTTATCATATAATTCCTTCTGAGGCTAGCACTGCATATGGAAATACTGGAAGAATCATTTAGCCTTCAGGATATGGCAAGGGAAAACCAGCCTGGCCCAGGGCACCCGCCTCCACCATCTGCCTGGCCTGCGGGGGAACGTTCCCTGGGCCTGGAGTGCTGTCTTCTGCCTCAGCTGCGATTCCACTGTATGGGGCTTTCCCCGGGCACCTCTGCCCAGAGGGTTGGGGTGGACGTCTGCTTGGGTGCATTCTGCGGGGCTGGCCCAGGGCGCGTGCGATCTTCCCTGGCCAGTTTCTGTCTTCCCTGAAAGGCCCAGCCAGGAATCTTCCCGCTGCAGTGACTCCACACACCTGAGCCCATCTGTCCCCGGAGCACAGCACATGGGCAGGAGAGGTTCTGCAGCTGGAATCTGTGCCACGAAGCCCATCGAGGCATGTGAGTGTGTACTGTGCACATGGTGCTGACCAGCGTCCCACCCACCAGTGCCGTGGCTGAGGACACCCACAGCCACCGTGATGGCCGACTGTCACCCAAACAGCATAGGAATGGAAAGGCCGTGACGGCAGATGCAGAAGGCAGTGCGCCTGTGGCCTTCTAGAAGAGCGGCTGCGAGGGGGGCTATCTCAGCCTCCAGGTTGCAGGTACACATGACAGTGCCCCTGTGACGGGCAGAGAAGCTGCAGGCAATTCTGTTTGTTCACCTCTACCTTGAAGGAAGTTTATGGCTTTTCCACCATGTCCTGAAAGTTTAAAGCTTTCAACCTGGGCCTGGAGGCGTCAGGGTCAGCAGATCTGGGTCCGGGCCACGGCCCCCTTCCCTCCTAGAACTCCATTTGCTCATCTGAGAGTGAGGGTATGTGACACCTTCTGGCAGGTCGCTGAGAGGCTGGGGCAGTGGTGTGGATTCGGGTGCGTGGCTGGCAGATGTGGCTGTCGTGTGGCTGAACGGTGGTCCCAAGGTGTCTGTGTCCTTGTCCTGTGAACAAGTTAGGTTGTTTGGCCAAAGGGGCTTTGCAGGGTGACTGAGGGATGGCTCATACCCGGGTAAGCCCTAATGGTGATCTCGAGGGTTCTTCTAAGAGAAGCAGGAGGATCCGAGTTGCAGAAGGAGACAGGAGGACGGAGGCCAAGCTGGGTTACGGGGATGCTGCTGTGCCACTCTCGCTGCAGCCCCTGCTCATGCACGCCAAGACCAGAGCCAGCAAGGTGTCTCACACCGAGGGCGAAGGGTCCCAGGGCCCAGCCTCTAGGACGCCAGCCATGCCGGGTCAGGGAACCAGGCTGCAGTCCTGTCTCCTCCTCAGTTTACCCCAGTCGTGACCTCAGAAGCCCTCGGACCCCCATGTCCCTACCTGTAGCATGTGTTTGATGGCACACTGTGTTGATGTCACACTCTGGCAGAGTCGCGTGGGGATCCGTGTTACTGTCTGCATAGCACTGGCTGGGCGCCAGGCAGTGGCCTGCGGCCCCCAGGAGCACTTCCTGTTACTGGACAGAGAGCAACTTAGCGGACCCTCCCACAGCCGCTAGTGGGTGGTGGGTTTTGCCACATCTTTGCAGGAGATGGCACTGAGAGCTTCCGGGCTTATCCAAGGCCTCAGGGTGAAGTCAGCGCTCACTCCTGACTCCCTGCTGCTGACACATCCCTCCACAGCCTGGGAAGAAGCACTGTGGGTCACTTCTTTGTGTTGATGAGGAAACTGAGGCAGGGGAGCTGCCTGGGTCACATGGCCATGGAGGGGCAACCAGTGGGCACTGCATCCTGTGTGCAGATGCTGCCCTGGGCCTCTGCACCCCATGGGCCTGGGGAGCAGGCAGGCGGTATCTCCTGCTGGGGGAACAGGCAGGCAGTATCTCCTGCCCGGGGAACCCCTGCTCTGCTTCCTTGTGGCTGAGCCAGGCTGTGTCTAATCTTACTTCCCTGCTCACTGCAAATCAAAACAAACAGACGCCCAGGAGGATTAGGTGTGGCCGTCGTGGCGGAGGGAGCCCTGGCGGGGTGGGGAGAGCCGGCAGTTGCACCAGCAAAGGGCAGAGACCCAGCCCAGCTTCGGGGTGCAGGGTTCGGGGCCAGGGCCTGCGGGTTGGCGCAAAGGCTCTTCTGAGAGCCTGGAGGGAGGCCTGCTCCAGCACTGGGCAGCATGCTCGGGGCAAGGTGGGCCGGGCTGAGCCCATCCGCAGCGCCCGGAATGGTGCCCAGTGCAGAGGGCACTCCCCCTCCCGGCTGACCTTTGCTCATGTCCCCGTAAGAGCCACAGATTCACCCTATGGAGGGCCCCCGACACGGTCGTCCCAGAGGCTCCAGCCGTGTCTGTCGAACAAAGTACTCTACACCCACCCCGGGCCAGCACTGTGTGGATTATGGCCCCAGAGACAGATGAAGGTGTGGTGGTCAGTGTGGGAGCACCCAGAGGGAGCCTGGCAGGGCCTGGACATCTTGCTCAAGGTGGGCAGGAAGTATCCTCAGAGCCAAAGCAGTATGGAGGGTGGGGGTGCAGAGAGGGTCCCTGGCTGGAAGCACCTCACGTGCAAATGCCAGGCAGTTGATGCAGCCAGAGCTCTGGGCGGGCAGGGTTGGGGCACCGAGGCCCAAGGAAGGGCAGGGCTGCATGCCAGCTTCCAGGTGCTCCTGGGAACCACAGGGCTGATCAGACTTGGGTCGAATGTCCCAGTGGGGGAGTGACCTCAGGAAGCGAAGGAAGAGTCATGGTGGCCACAGCGGCAGCTTTGGGGCTTAGAGATTAAATGAAGGAGCTCACACAGGGCTGATCACCTCCTGTGTGCCAGGCCCTGTCCTGGGCATGGACTGCAGCCCACAGCCCCACTCTTGGGATGCACATGGTCTGGGGGGTGCACAACAGACTGGTCCCAGCAGTGATACTTGAGTATAAAGGACACAGTGGGGTGCTGTGGGGGCCAGGGTCAGACGTCGGAGCTGGGCTCTGCCTGTGAGACAGGGCCGCCTGGTGGGGCGCTGTGAGGCCAGGGTCGGACGTCGGAGCTGGGCTCTGCCCATGAGACAGGGCCGCCTGGTGGGGTGCTGTGGGGCCAGGGTCGGACGTCGGAGCTGGGCTCTGCCTGTGAGATAGGGCCGCCTGCAGGACCCTCAAGCTGGTCTTCTAGGCTGGGCGGCAGCAGGTACAGGGGGCCTAAGGTGGGCTGGGCAGGCACAGTCAGGACTGGCAACAAGGGCCAGGAGGAGCTGGGGTGGTCTGGGGCCATGGTGGTACCATGCTGAGGGGTGACATTGAGGGTTCACTGCCTGGCTGGGTATGTGGGCTGGGGGCGCCGAGGGTGGAGGTGGGCACCGTGGTCAGGGGGAGATGAGGATGGATGGGCAGGGTGCAGACAGGGGCTGGCTGGGGTTGGCTCTGCGGGTGGAGCTGGCCAGTGTGGGCAGGATGGGGTGTCGCTGAGGCAGGTGGCTGAGGAAGTGGTGGCTACAGCAGCGGGACTGTGGCTGTGGGGAGGGAGGAACCCAGGAAGGGGGCCTGAGCAGAGTCATTGGCTGAGTGAGTCCTCAAGTGCCTTTGGGTGGGGCTGCCAGAGGCCTGGAAAGGATTGCCCTGCCCACAGGAGCTGTGGAGCTGGCCCCAGAGCCCCAGCTCCCTTAGAAGCCTCTGTGCATGGGAGGATGAGCCGGGGCAGGCCATGCAGGGAGGTAGCCTGCTTGCTGTGGGCTCTGGGGACCTGGGGAGGGTGGGCCGGGCCGTGCGCATCTGGACAGGTGGGAGAGGATGGGTTCTGGGTGCGGCGAGTACGGGAGGTTGGGAGGAAGGCAATGCAGGAGGCCCCCTGGCTGCCCTGGGTAGGTTAGAAGCCACTCGGGATGGCAGGACCTGAGGGAGGGAAGGAGCCTGGGGCACCCTATGCTGGCACCCCCAGGGTCTGTGTGTGCGGCCGCTTCCTGGCTGTCCTGTCGCTGAGGACCCATGGGGATCCTTGGAGTCTCCTCTGAGGCGGGAGAAAGGCGGGGCGGGCCCTGGAGGGTGCGTTTGCAGAGGCAGCAGCTACTTATCTTTATGGTTCCGGGGATCAGAGCAGGCGGCCCGTCTGTTCTTCGCGCTCCCACAGAGCGTTGGCCCCAGGGTGGGGCTCTGCACCTTCCCTTTCATGGGTTCTGTGGCTCAGCCTCAGGGCCCTGGGAAGGAGGAAGTAAAACCACATGAGAGCGGCCCACAGCCTGCAGCCTCGAGGCCCCTCTGCCAACCAGATGCTTGGTGCAGATGTCAGGACCCTCACCCGGCTGGGCTGGCTTCTGTGCTGTGACCACCAGCACCCCGTCCTGGGCCTTTCACTCCTGGGCAGGGGCCCACTGACTGCACTCTGGAAATGAGCTGTAAAATCAGCTGTGCCGAGATGCAATTCCACACCGTGGTTCACTTGCAGAACGTGGGCCCCTCGTGGCTCTAGGACACAGCGTTGTGTGGCCATCACCGCCATCCGCATCTAGAGCGTTTATCCCGCCCCGGGGCAGCCATCAGTCTGTTTCTGTTTCTGTGGCTCTGGCTGTCCTGGGTGTAGCCACATGGCAGGTGGTCAGCAGGCGGTCACCTGTCTGTGTCTGGCCTTGGCACCATGTTTCCAGGGCCCGTCCATGTGGCGGCATGTGTTGGCGCCTCGTCCCTTCCTGCGACGGGCCGGCATCCCTCGTGCGGACCTACCTTGAGTGTGTGCTCAGCTAACGGACAACTGCATTTTTGCAGCACCATCTGTTCCTACCCCAGGGTGGGGCTGAGGCCGGGGCCCCTCCGCTGCTCCCCAGGTGCATCTGTGGGGTGGGCTGAGGCCATGGAACTGACCACCGTGGGGTGGGCTGAGGCGTGGAACTGAGCGCCGTGGGTGGGCTGAGGCCATGGAACTGACCACCGTGGGGTGGGCCGAGGCTGTGGAACTGAGCGCCGTGGGGTGGGCCGAGGCTGTGGAACTGAGCGCCATGGGGTGGGCCGAGACCATGGAACTGACCGCCGTGGGGTGGGCCGAGGCGTGGAACTGAGCGCCGTGGGGTGAGCCGAGGCTGTGGAACTGAGCGCCATGGGGTGGGCCGAGGCTGTGGAACTGAGCGCCGTGGGGTGGGCCGAGGCGTGGAACTGAGTGCCGTGAGGTGGGCCGAGGCGTGGAACTGACCGCCGTGGGGTGGGCTGAGGCCATGGAACTGACCGCCGTGGGGTGGGCTGAGGCATGGAACTGACCACTGTGGGGTGGGCTGAGGCTGTGGAACTGACCGCCGTGGGGTGGGCTGAGGTGTGGAACTGACCGCCGTGGCGTGGGCTGAGGCCGTGGAACTGACAGCCGTGGGGTGGGCTGAAGCGTGAAACTGACCGCCGTGGGGTGGGCTGAGGCCGTGGAACTGAGCACTGTGGGGTGGGCTGAGGCGTGGAACTGAGCGCCGTGGGGTGGGCTGAGGCTGTGGAACTGACTGCCGTGTCCCTGTCTTGCAGCTTCCTCATCGTCCTGGTCTGCCTCATCTTCAGCGTGCTGTCCACCATCGAACAGTATGCCGCCCTGGCCACAGGGACCCTCTTCTGGATGGTATGTAGCTTCCAAGGGCACGGCTGGATGTCACGCTGCCTGGGGGCTGGCATCTCCCTGGCGCTGATCCTATAAGGTGGGGCAGAGCCGCTCCCGGCCCCTTGCTCACATGTTGGCCCTGCCCTGACACACGGTGGGGACACCTCCCCAGCACCCACCCTTGCCAAGTGACTTGGGATGTGTGTGCCACAGGCGAGGGGGGCAAGGACTGAGAGGAGCCTGGAGCTGGCGGTCTGAAAGGGCTTCCTGGAGAGGGGCTTCCGAGCTTGGCTGAAAGGAAGGAGGATGTAGGGTGGAGCCGGTGGTGAGGCTGGCAGGTGCCTGCCCGAGCCTTCGTCCACAGTGTCCCTGGGGTCTGGTGACTCCTGTTCCTGGGTTGTGGCTGGCACATGGGCCCTGAAAGTGTCCCAGCAGCTGCCCCCACCCCAGGCACCCGGGTGGTCCCTTCCATCAGCCCGAGAGGCGCTCTGTGTGGTGGCGGTGGTGGGAGTGTCCTGGACTGGGGGCAGGAGTGTTCCCGAGCTGGCAGTGCCTGCCTCAGCACACAGTCCTTCCTCAAGCCTCTGCTGGGTTCTGAGTGCCCTGTGTCTTCCTCCCTGCGGGTGAGGGCTGGCGCCACTAGCCGCGTTGTGCCTGTGTGCCCAGAAGCGATGAAGGAAAGGTGAAGTTGACTCCCTAGAAATGAGATGACCGCCACTGCTGAAGCCATTGTGAGAGGACTCGGGGGCCCGGCGGGACAGGCTCCCCTGGCCAGGAAGACACAGCACCGAAAAGAAGCATGAAACCAGTGTCCCTGGAGGTGCCCAGGGTAGCTTGAGGATCCAGGGAATTTCCAACACCCCATGCCCTGGCCTGGGCAGCTGTCTGAGCTCCTCTCTCTGACGGTGGGGTCTCAGGACTCCTCTCCTCCCCAAGACAGGGCTGGGGACAGGTCCCCAGATACACCTCAACCTGAACAGGCCCAGCTCTGGCAAGGAGGCCTGGAGCGAGCAGCTGTAGGTGGGGCTGCTCCACGCTGTGCCGTTTCTGCTGGCCAGGTGCTGGGAGCAGGACGAGGCAGGCCCACGGCCTGGTGGCAAACCTCGAAGTTGATCTGGCTGTGAGGCCACCCGAAAGGCGGGGTGCAGGGGACCAGCTATGTCTGGAGCCCACGGGGTCCCCATGGAAGCCGCCTGAGTGTGGGCCGTGGGCTCCGGCAGGACCCGGTCCGGCAACTCTCCTTGGTCCGGCTTTGCTGTTTTCTGGTCTCGTCGTGGAATATTCCCAGTATCTGCAAAGGAGGAGAGAGTCACGACTCAGCTCCCAGCGCGCACGGGCGGATCTGGGCTGGTTTCGTGCTGCTTTTCAGTGCTATGTCTTCCTGGCCAGGGCAGCCTGCCCCAGGGGGCTCCCGAGTCCTCTCGTGATGGCTTCGGCGGTGGCATCTGTCTTATTTCTCGGGAGTCAACTTTACATGTCCTTCGTTGCTTCTGGAGCTTGGGCCGTAGCTGAGTGTGGAGAAATTCGCCTGCCCTGACCAGGTTAACTGTGCGCTCCACGGCGGCTGGGAGCTTCCTGGGAAGGGGTGTGAGGCACAGGCCGGCGGTCCTTCCCTGGCTTCCCAGTTCTCCCAGTGCCATGCCTTCCATAGTCCATCGGTCCTGCCTGACTGGAGGGCCCGTCTTCTCTGTAACCCAGAGGTCCAGAGGCAGTAGGAAGGGTCTGCTTTGGGGTTTTCTATTCTGTCCCACTGGTACGCTGGACTCTTCCCTCACCAGGGCCCTCCCAGCTTGGCTCTCCCTGTATAAAGTCAGTCTCATGGTGTCGTGTTGTGTCTCTGCAGGGCTTGCTCTTTCAGGGGTTTCCTGCAGCCTTGCTTTTCCCAGTGAACTTTGCCATCACCTCATCCAGCCCTGGGAAGAAATGTGATGCGGGCGGATGGATGAATCTGGGGAGACTGGCATCTCCTTGGACTCCAAGAGTGGGGCGCGTCTGTGCATGGGTCGTGTTTTACGGTTTCATTATGTAGGTGTCCGGCAGTTTTTGTTAAGTCTCTTCCTGATAATAATAATGTTGCTGATAGTAGGTTGTTACTGTTGCTATCACATGGGGAGTCTCTGGTCTGTCTGTTTTCCAGGCGCTTTTCTGGCGTCTGCAAAAGCCACTGATTTCTGCCACAGGCTGTGGCCCCGCTTCTTCCCATGACTGTGGTCACAGAAGTTTTCCCCTCTGTCCTTTGCATTCTTTTGAGTTTCCAGATAAGGGATGCCTGCCAGGAGGACAGATTGCTGCTTGGGTCTGTCCAGAGCTGGGGGTGGTGTCTGCGGCCAGCTAGACCCTCCTGGCTTCTGTGGGCAGGGGAGATGCGTCTCCCGTGCTTAGGAAGGGTCCTTTGGGGCTGATGTCTGGTGTGGTTTTACAGTGACCACGTGGATTCTGGTCAGGGGTCTTTCCCGCTCCTGTTGGTGAGCGGCCTGCCTTGCCTTCCTGGAACAAACCCCCTTGGTCCTGGCATGTGACTTTCGTGTCCTATCACATCGTCCCCTCATACTTCGTTCAGACTTTCACACTGCCCCGTGACGTGGGGTCTGTGTGTCATCTTGCGGTGCCATCTTTGTTGCAGTGAGGCCGTCCTTCACCCTCAGGGCAACGTCCAGTGGCCTTGGCAGCATGGGCCTCACCTTTTATGGTGTCCCCATGGCACCTGTCCAGGATCCTTGAGTCCTCTTCACCCACCACAGACCTGGCTCTCAGGCGAGCATCCCACCGAGTCGCTGGAGGAGGGTGTCCTGCCCCGGCCAGCTGACAAGGTTGGCTCACCTGCAGGAGTGGGCATGGCATGTCCTTTGCTGGTTCTGCCATGGGGGCTGGGTCTGTGGGGGGTCCCTGACCTGGTATTTTTCCCTGGAGGGCTTGGGGCCAAGGATGCCAGTGGTTCCCAGGCTGTGAGAGCCGGGCTGCCAACTATTCCCCTGGAGGGTCTCCATGTGAGGCGCTGTGCACCTCTGCAGACGTGTGGACATGTGGACGTGTGGCTGTGTGGGCATGCATGTGTTTCCCTGTGGGTGTGGCTGTGTGTTGCAATGTGCATCCGTATCTGAGTATGTAGGTAAGTGTGCACACACGTGCGTATGTGGGGCTTTAATGCATGTTTGGCTCTGTTTCAATGTGCGTACATGTGTGTACATGTGTAAATGTGGCCCTATATAGGCCCATTGTACCATGCACCTGTGAGCACATATTCTATGTTTATGTGTGGCTGTGTTGTGTGTAGTCACGTATAGATATTTGTTGCTGTGTGTGCATACACGTGTGTATATACATGCATTCACGCCTGTGCTGTGCATGAGATCTGAGATCCTGCCTGTCCTGTCCCTCATGCACTACAGGCTTGGATCTGGGTGCTTAGCCCCTTACCCCCTGAGCAGCCTGGGACTTGCTTGGTTTTAAATGGCACCCCGGTGCTGACATGAGCCCACCCAGGCGCCCGTGCCCAGCCGCCCCTGCCCAGCCAGGGCCGTCAGCACCAAAGCTCCGGAGTTCAGGTCCCCACTTCCTAGGTGGTCATCTCCCGCGCGGCTGGGAGGGTGAAACCCAGAGAAGCCTGCACCCAGGCGCAAGCTGCAGAGACCTTCAGACATGCCCTGGGCTGCACGTGCCCGTCTCAGCCCTAGAATCACCAGCAGCGCCCCAAGGTCCCCATGTGGCATCAAAACCAGGCAGGGGACAGGGTCATAGAGCAGAGCAGGTAGTGTTGCTCCCCAGGATGCAGCCCTGCCAGGCCAGGAGAGCAGACCCTGGATTTCAAGGCACAGTGCTGGGCCTTGCTCCCAAGGGCAAGGGGGCCTCATCCGGCAGCCCTGCCCACTGTCTGCACATCCCTGGGGTCTGTGCGCCACCTGGTGGCTTTTTGCTGAACTGTGGCCATGGATCTCTGGTCAGCAGGGGCCGGGCCCTTCAGTGTCTTGCAGCTCCCTTCTCTCAGGCCAGCTGCCTCCCTGGCACCCCTCACATGTCACCAGACACCCCCTGCACACAGCAGCTGGAGAGGACTTTCTAAGACAAAAGCCTGATCGTTCCAGTAGCTCCCGTGGTGTTTGGATACATTCCCCAAGGCGCCCACGTTCGGGCCTGTCACCCACAACACTCCCCTCCACCTCCCCCAGCCTGGGCTCCCTCACTCCAGGCCAAGTCTGGGACATTCCTGGCTGCCCCAGGGCCTTTGCACGTGCTCTACATTGGGCCTGGCTGTCCTCGGGAGCGTCAGCACTCAGCCTCTTGTCAGGTTTCAGGCCTCTGCTTGGCGGCCACCACCTGCGCACCATCCACATAGACCTGCCCTGCTCTGGGTTGCGGGGGTGGGGTCTCTGGGGAGTCTCAGGCCATTCCATGCTCCCCCAGGGTGAGATTCCTTGGCCGCGCTCACCCCACAGACTTCGCATGGCACTTCCTGGCTGTGTGTGTCCTTCCCTCCATCGAGTCCATTGGCCAGAGCTGCCTCACGGGGACATGCCAGCTTGATGTGTGCTCCCCGCCTCAACAGCCCCTGCACGATGTGGGGCTGGGAGACGCCCTCCCTCCCGCTTGCCTCACCACGCTTCCCAGTGGGCTCCGGAAGCACTGGCCTCGTGGAGACAAACCCTTCAAGGGAATTTGAGTGTCCAGCTGTCACTCAGTCATGGCCACAGTGAGGGCATGTTGGGGACACAGCAGAGAGTGAGGCCGCTGGGGGCCTGGTCTTGAGAGGGGGATGTGCAGACCCGTCAAAGGCAGAGCTGAGACTGAGACGTGGGGCTCTGGGTGTGGAGTATCTGCAGGGACAGTGACCACGTGCTTGGACAAAGGGGTGCTCAGGTGGGCAGGGCGCAGTGGGAAGGAGGTAAGTAGGTGCTGGCGGGACAGGCCGGGACCCCTCCCAGGGCCGTGGGGCTCAGAGCACAGGCGGAAGTTGGGGGACTTCCCGGGGAAGGGCCTGACAGCAGGTTTCCGAGGCTTCGGGCCTGGAAGAGTGAGGACGGCTGTTGGGTTCTTGATTCCAGCAGAGGGGGGCTGTGCAGGGATGCAGGCAGGACGACTGGGGGCGCGGGGGGCAGGCCAAGAAGCAAAAGCCTTTGCAGCCCCTGGGGCCAGGCGGTGGGAGCGCCGGGAGACGCCAGGGGGCGCTCGCGTTACGTGCAACTCTGGAGTTGCTGCCCGGGCCAAGGAGTGCAGAGCCGGGGAGCCCAAGCCGCAGCCTTGGGGAACCCAGGAGGGGCCGGCGGGGTGCAGGACCCGCGTGAGAGATTCCGAGGGCACGATGTTTAAACGCTGGGGGAAACGTTGATCCACGCAGTGCGTTGTCAGGGAGCCCCTGCCTTCTCGTTTCCTTTTCTACGCCCAGCTTTGCAGTGCCAGAAAGCTGTTATCTCGGAACGGCGAAGGAAACCCCAGCGCGGCCTCGGAGGGATTAGGCATTCTGCTGAACCAGGGATATGCGGTGGGCCTGAAAAAGCCATTTTCGGAGGAATCTGGTCTCGGCCGGGGTCCGGCCGGCACCGCCCGAGATTGCAGGGCAGGGAGATTTGCTCACGGCCTCCCAGGGAGGAGAGCCACTTCCTGGGCTGCAAAGAGGGCCCCGACCTGCCTTCTGAATTCAGAGGCGGTCGTGTGTGCGTGTACGTGCGCGTGCACATCTGTGTGAACGGGTCAAAGTGCCACACGTGTGCGTGTGTGCACTCAGTGTACGTGTGAGCACACGTGTACACATATGCCTGGTGTGTGCGTGCACGCGTGTCCGACGTGTGTGTGCTGTGCGTGTTCTTGCCTGGGAAGGAGTTCCCGGTTTGGGTGGCTCTCCTGTTTCTCACCAGGGCCGGCTGCTGCCAGAAACTGCCCCCCTGTTCCCTGCAATAGGAGCCCCTGCCCTGGCCCAGGTGAGGGCCTGGCTTTTGTCTCCAGGATCACGGCTTTTTTCAAATCCCACACAAAGAGAGAGGCACTCAAAAGCACAACACAAACACGGCTGGTCCGTGCCTTTGGTGGTGAGCATACCAGGGAATTGTCCTGCAATGCTTGTGGTTAAAAAACCCCGTGAGCTGCGGCCCCAGAGGCCTAGGGGATGAGGTCATCGCTGCGGCTTCCTCCCCTCTGCTGAGGCTCCCTCTGCCCCGCCCGGTGGCCCACCCCTCCCGCCAGCTGGAGCCTCCACTGCCGGGGTTTCTGCTGCCCCTTCAGCACACAGCAAGGCCTCAGTTTCCCTTCCAGCAGCAAAGCGCGAGCCTGTGGGGATTCTCTGGGCCTCCGTGACAGCCCTGGGTGCCGCCCTCTCTGCGGAACAAGGTCAGGTCCTGTCGGGTCCTGTCCTGAGCGCCCTGGCCTCCACTTGCCCCCAGCAGGGCACCCGCAGGCCCGCAGGTCCCCACCTGGTGTTTACCACCTGGGACCCGCAGCTGCCCGGATGGGGAGCCTGCTTGCGCGTGGCCTTCGGCGCTTTCCCGCAGTGCCTTTGCTGCCGCTGCCTGCCGGGAACAGACACAGAGGTGAAAGCACCTTTGCCCGGGTAGGGGAACCGGTGGGTGACTCAGGATTTCCCTCAACCAACCCTGAGGTCTGATTCCCTCTGCAGCTGCCACCGCTAGAGATTCTCCTGCCCCGCCTGCCCCACCCTGCCTGGTGAGCTCCCGTGGGTCTATTGAAGCCCTGTCCCACACGCTTGCTTCAGGGGCGACTCCTGACCGCCTGCCCCACCCTGCCTGCTGAGCTCCCGTGGGTCTGTTGAAGCCCTGTCCCACACGCTTGCTTCAGGAAGACTCCCCGCTGGACTGGTTGCCCAGAAACAGGGGTACCCACTCCCTCCTCGGGGCTGCAGGGCGCTCTGGGAAGAGTCGCGTCCCCCTGCGGGGCTGTGGGCTTGCTTGCCTCTTTGTCCCTGTCACTTGGGAGCTGCCCAGCCAAGGTCAGTCCCCACCGCCCAGGCCACTCTGAGGCTTCAGAACACAGTTCTCAGCTCCCCGGCGGGGCTGTTTCTGCCTGCATTTGTTCAGCCAGCAGATCTTTATTAAGCACCCACTGTGTGCGAGGTTCTCTGTGCAGGCAGACCACGAGCTCGTGAAAGGCAGGACCAGACTTCGATCCTGCACCCCCAGGACCCTCCCTGCAGGGCCTCGTGTCTGTGTGGGCCGGAGCCCTGGATCCTGTCTGCCCTGAGCCCCTGGAGCTGGGCCCAGAGGGCTTCACAGATGTGGACCCTCACTCTGCACAGGCCCCAGGGTGCAGGGCGGCCCGCAGCTCTACACAGCCACACTGGAGGTCACTGCCCGTGAACCTGTAGGAGGAAGTTCTCACTTCTCTACCCTAAGACCCTGCCTGGAGCCCAGCGCAGGGAGACAGCAGCTCTTGGGGCCTGTTAAGGGAGGAAGGACGCTGGCCTGCAGGCTTCAGGCGGGTGGGGCTCGCGAAGGTGAATGCGGACCAGGGGCAGATGGCACAGGGCAGGCCCAAATGTCTCTCGGATCAGGGAGGTCATACTGGGGCAGCTGGGGGCACCCGATTGGGATGAGCTTCAGCTGCCATCCAGGTTCAGCTGCCAAGCCTCCTCCTGGGTCAGGGTCGATGTCCCAGCACGAGTTCCAAGAACAAAGGCTCAGAATCCACCGAGTGGGACCTGAAGCCACTGGCCTTCAGGGACAGGAGATATGACATGGCCAGCTCTCCAGAGCCTGGTACTGGTGGCTGAGAACCCCCGAAGGCAGATCCCTCCTGCCTTCCCCCTTAGTGACACTGAAGCTGTTGAAATCTCTGTCCACCAGGAGCTCCCAGTCCTGGGGAGGCCCGTGCCACCCACTGCGGCCTTTCAGAGCCCTGTGGCATCTCTCATGTGCTGGCTGTAGAACCTAAAAGCATCTCCATCACCCACTCTGTGCCTGAAAGAGGGCAGCCAGGTGACTGGTGCCCCCCGAGGACCTGGGACCAGGCCCCCTGACTCTGTGAAGCCATCCAGGTGTCTCCTTTATGAGGCCGCTTTACTGGGCATAGGATCGGCCTTGCTTTGGGGCTGTTTGGGAGAGGAACCGCAGCGTTGCTGCCCCCTGGATGGGTATCCTGCCCCGAGTGCTCTGCTTCGGGATGTGGGGTGCACAGCTGGGGGGTGGGGCTGCTGCTGAAGCCACAGTCTGAGAGCCTGGGGCCCACGGGGCACAGCATGAAGACCTGGTGGCTCTGCCTCTCAGGTGGCCTTGGTCCAACCTCCCTGGCCACACGCTCTGCTCAGCACACCCACTGCTGTCTGCAGACACCCAGCCCCACACGCAGGCCATGCAGCGATGGGGGTGCTGAAGGAAGGCTGGCCTGCTCCCTGCCCGAGATGGGAGCTCAGGCCCAGGGCAGGGCAGCAGGGACGCTCAGCTGGGCCTGTGGCTCCACGGTGTCGAGGGATTCTAGAAATTTCCGGCTGTGCCAGGCTGCAACAGAGACTCCAGCCCCACCAGGCTTCCTGTACTTGGTGATAAACACATCATCCACACTGCCTGCGGCTCTTACGGGAGTCTCTCGTGCGCCACTGCTCAACCCCCGAGAGTTACGGAAGGAAGAGAAGCTGGGTGGGTGCCCCACGTGCCTTCCCTGCTGGGCTTGTTAGAATAGAGGCTGGCGCTGCCCTGCCCCACCCCACAGGGTGGCTGGCAGGGCTCAGCAGTGGCCTGGCCCTCGGGGGCAGAGGACCTGGGGAGACATGCTGAGCCCTCCCAGTGAGACGTTGAGGGTCGGGAGGGCAAAATATTCTTTTGAGGCCGCCTGCTACGGCTTCTCAGGACCTCCCTCTCTCAGGTGGGTCTGGAACCCAGCAGGGCTGGTTTGGGCCGCAGCAGTGGCTTCCCAGCCCGTGCTTCAAAACCAGACACACAGTGCATGGGTCTCCCTCCCTGCCAGCCTCTGGCCTGCCAGAGGGACTGCTGGGCCGACCTCCTGCCCACGTGGGTCGGGAGAGTACACCCAGGCTGTGTAATGGGGGGACCCCAGACTGGGCAGCTTAAACAATGGAGGTGGCTCTCTCATAGCTCTGGACGATGGAGGGCCGAGACCCAGGTGTGGGCAGGGCTGGCTCTTCTGAGGCCTCTGCCAGCTTCTGGTGGCTAGTGACTTGGGTCTTTTGTCTTCTAGATGTAGCATCCCAGTCCCTCCCTTTACCTCCCAGGGCATCCTTCGTGTGTGTCTGCAGACACACTTCTCCTCTGTGTGAGGACACCAGTCTTACTGGATTGGAGGCCACCGTGCTCCACTGTGACCCCCTCCCAATTCCACCTGCAGGGGCCCCTTTCCACACAAGGTACTGGAGATTAGGGCTTCATCATATGAATTTGAGGGCACCCCAGGGGTCTACAAACCATGGCCCACGGGGTGGCTGCCTGTGCCTGTAAATAAAGCTTTATTAGCACACGGCCCCGCATACTTGAGGGCCTCATGCCTCTGGCTGCTGTGTGTAATGGCAGATTTGAGCGCTGCCGCCGAGGCCATGCAGCCCACAGGGCCTAAGATCCCTACTGTCTGACCTTCCAGGAAAGTCAAGCTATTTATTTAACAGGATAATTTTTGAAAGAGCAGTTGCTATGGGCATTTAGACTTGCATTTAAATTAGCGGCAATTTTATTTTCTGGGAAGATGGAAGTGGGAGAGTGTGTGCCCTGGGCCAACCCTCCATGCCCTGTGCTTGTACAGCGCCCAGGCCGGTTCATGGCCTTTGGGTTCCACGGTCTGTCTCTTTCTTCCTGGGTGTTTGGATTTTGGTTGAACCTCAGGCTCGTCAGTACAAGCAGGCCCAGGCACCCCCTGCCAGGTTCCCGGAGCTTCTCACTCCCAGGCGCTCTGCAGGCTTCTCTCTGTGTGCGAAGACAGAGAGAGAGAGAGAGTCGTGCTCTGTTGCCCAGGTTGGAGTGCAGTGGCATACTCATGGTTCCCGCAGCCTCGGCCTCCTGGGCTCATGTGCTCCCACCTTGGCCTCCTGAGCAGCTGGGACTATGGGTGCGTGCCACCACGCCCAGCTAATTTTTGTATTTTTTGTAGAGATGGGGTTTCGCCATGTTACCCAGGCTGGTCTTGAACTCCTGAGCTCAAGCAATCCTCCCGCCTCTGCCAACCCACCCAAAGTGCTGGCGTTACAGGCGTGAGCCACCGCACCCAGCCTGCTTCGTTTTTATCCTGAGTCATTTGAGAGTATGTGGGAGACAGTGCGACCCTTTCTCCCTACAAAGCCCGTGCGTATCCTCTGGAATGAGGACCTTCAACTTAGCCAGGGTGTCCGGCTTGCAGGACACCACCATCCATTTCGCAGCCTGCGTTCAAGGCTCGTCGCTCATCCCGGTGAGCGTGGCCGGTTTCTCCTCGTTGCCTGTGGCTGTCACACGGTTTTGGCTTCTTTGACCTGGCGCAGCCCGGCCTGGCCCTCCCTTCATGGTCTCTCTTGGGGACAGTCCCCTGGCCCCAAGGATGGCGTGTGGACAAGCTGGAGGACTCGCAGCCCCCTCTGTGAGGCCCGGGGCAAAGGCAGTAGGGCAGGCTGTCTCCGCCACAGTGGACGTCGCCGAGGCCCCAGCCAGGTCCCCTGTCTGTCCCAGGGCCGAGGTTGACAGGGTTTGCGTTGGCTGCGTTCCTGTCTGAAGGCAGCTGCTTGGGAGGAGGACAGCTGACATTCCTTCATGCAAAATCTGCTCGCGGGAGAGCTGTGAAAGCGGGAATCCTGGGCTGGAACCGGAACATTCTCCGAGTATTCGGGGCCTTGTGTGTGGAGGGGCCCTACGGTGAATCGTTTTCTGTAACAAAGACTTCCTCTGTGCAGCCAACACCCGGGCCTCCCCTTATCTTTGGCAGGCCAGAATTGTCATATATATCAAGTTTGTTCAGAACGAGATGGGGTGGGGTGGGGGCGCTGAGGGGCCTGGGGCAGGAGGTAAAGGAAACTGCAAGATGTTTTTTAAACATTCCCGAAAAACACGTAACCCGATCCTGTCCAGGCGGTTTGTAAGAATCAGGCTGACACCCCTGGGCCGGGATCCGGGAACCGCCAGTCAGCATCGTTCCTCCGCGGAGGCTGAGCAGAGGGAAGGCAGTGAGCCCACTGGGTTTGAGGAGCTGGGGCTTTGAGGGGGGCCCTCTCAGCCCATGGTGCTCTGGCCAGGGTGGGGCAGCCGAGGCATGAGGGGCGATGGCCCATCTGCAGCCCGTGGTCCCTCTGGAGGGCAGGCTGCCTTTCCCCATTGCCCCTGCCTCAGAACACCACCTCCAGATCTCTGCCGGCTGCTGCCCGGGGCCCTGCGCCCCCTGAAGGAAAAGGGGAGGGGGGCCTGGCTTGTGCTTGGTAGCAAGTCGTCTCGAGCCCCAGGGAGACCCCATAATGGCCAGGTAGACGCTCCCACCCGCTGCTGCCTGGAGAGTCTGGGGCCCTGCTGGCTCGTTCCATTGTCTTCCTGTTTTCTTTTCTTTTCTTTCTTTTTTTTTTTTTTTTGAGGAATTAACAGTCTTTATTGGGCTCAGACCAGGAGTCCATGGGTCTTGAGGACCTCTGTGTATTTGTCAATTTTCTTAAAATATGGAACGCTTCACGAATCCTTCCGGAACGCTGAGTGGCTGGAGGAACGGGCTCGTGCTAGGGAGTCGCTGGCATCTTAGACGATACCTGACATCTTTGCAGGAGCCCTGGTGAGAGATCCCAGGGACAGCAGGGCCCCCTCGTCCCTCTGTATGACACACAGCCAGCGTGAGACCCTGTGTGGAGTCCACCACCGTAGCCTGGGAGCCAGGCCGATGGCTGTGCTGGCCAGACTGAGCGTCCCACATCCCACCGGCCCCCAGGAGAGGCCGGTGGGAAGGACAGCTGTGGTGGCCCCATCTTCCTCCGGGGCAGGAGGAACCAGGAAGCCAAACCCAGCCAGGTGCCTGCCCGGCAGCCAGCACTCCTCCTCCCCCTCCCCCAGCTCCTGGCGTGCGTGGCACGCGTGGTCTCTGCGTCTCTCTCCCCAGTGCCAGGTGTCTGGGTGGTCTCTAGCTCCCCCCACCGTGCTCGCTTCTCTTTCTCCTCCTTTTGGAAATTGTGATGATTCAGCTCCACATTGGTAATGAGAGAGCCAGTGGCCTGGGTTTGGGTGCAGGCGCAATTGAGGCTGAGCAGGGTGCCTGCAGGCTCTGCCAGGGTTGGTGCTTAGCCTGGGCAGGGGCTCCGTGTCGGGCCTTACTGGAGCAGGAGCCCCCGGCCACTGGAAGGTGGTGACTGCATGAGGTCAGGGGTGGGGGGGACCCTCAGACACCGCGGCTGTTGGAGGGAACCCCTCCCCCCGCCCCCGCCGTGGCGCTCTGCTCTCTGCGGCCCTGAGTCTGGTTGGAAGTTGCATCCCTTGTGAAGGGTGGCTGCTGCTCCCCAGCTCTACCAGGCCAGTTCCCGTGTTTTCTCTCCCGCCTTCCGCATAGTCCAGGACAAAAGTCAGACCTTGGTCGGGGGGCGCGCCTGCTGCAGGGGCCCTCGGGCTTCTCCATTCGGGTTTAGTGGGATTAGAGTGTGCGGCCGTGGGGACAGGTGTTTCCTTTATGTTCTGCCTGAGGGCTGGAAAGAGCCTCATCAGTGAGTGCCACATTCGGTGGGGGTCTCTGTTGCAGGGGAGCTGGGGGGCCGGGTTGGGTTAGGTCCTTGTTTTCACATCTGACCCTGGCCAGCTGGAGAGCCTCGCTTGAAGCACAGAGCAGCAGCTGACACAACACAACAGGACGGGCTGAGCAGGCCGGGTGCGGGCGGGCATAGGGGGGCTGGCACCGGCACTGCACTGGGGCTCCCGGGGGCTGCCAGGGAAGCCGTCAGAGGATAATAGGATATGCCCTGTGCGGCCTGCTGGCCATGGGGTGCTCCACAGTGGGGTCCCCCTGCTGTGCCCCTGGATGAGGGGGTAGCCCAAGGGCTCCTCTAACCCTGGGCAGCAGCCTGGGAAGGGAGCTGGGCAGGTGCCAGGGGAACCCCCTAAGGCATCACATTCAGATGAGTTCTAATCACGTTCTTGGCTTCCCGGGTCACACAGAACAAAAACCAGATGCCCCAGCCATGCACCATTGAAGCGTGTCATTGTGTGACTTTGCAGGTGGGGGGACGGGCTCAGCGCGGCCTCACGGGGTCAGGAGCTGCAGCTTGAGCACCTTGGACCCAGCCCCCTGCTTCAGGGAGCTGAGCTCTGGGCCAGGTCTAGACAGCTCTTCCCACGAGATTTTCTGTCTCCCAGGTGTAAAACTGTGACCAACGGGTATGGCTGGTGGGGCGCGAGGGGTGCCTGGGGCCAGGGGCCGGCAGCAGCCGCTTCAGTAGCTTGTAGAAGATGCTCTCAACCCCAAGGTCTGCTCCAGCTGGCCTCGGGAGGCCTTTAGGTGTCTTCACGACCCTGGCAATTAGGGATAATAGTCTCCCCAATCATGCAGTCTCGACTCCTGGCCACTGGGAAGGTGTGTCCTGGACCTCTGGCCTTAACAGCTTCGTGCCCTCTAGGGTGGCAGTGGGTGGCAGAGAGCGCGGCCTGGAACTTGCTGTGAAGGGACTGCGCTTGGATTTTCAGTGGAGCCAATCCCTGCTGGGCTGAGAAAAGACCTGGGTGGTTGTGAGCTGGTGGTGAGGTTTCTAGACTTGGTCATGGTCTAGGTAGTTGAAGTAGGGGGTGGAAAACACCCTGGTCCAGCCCAGATGCCTGATGGAGACGAGGACGTCCGGGCACACACGCACAGACACATGCGCACGGATGGGCGTGTGGACACACTCACGTGTGTGTGCCTGCACACACACATGCACACGTGCACACTCAGCCCTGGGCCTTGGCGGGCAGGGAGCGAGACCCCCTGGGGCCGCGTTCCATTTGCA